>NC_138893.1:41026516-41722066 GCF_965194825.1 Balaenoptera physalus
AATTTAAAAAGATATGTGCACCCCTATATTCATTGCAGCATTATTTACAATAGCCAAGATATGGAAACAACCTAGGTGTGCACTGATGGATGAAAGAATAAAGAAGATGTGGTATATGTATATATACACACACACAATGGAATACTACTCAGCCATAAAAAATAGCAAGATGCGGTCATTTCTGACAACAGGGACAGACCTTGAAGATATTATGCTACGTGAAATAAGTCAGATGGAGAAAGACAAATACTGTACAATTTCACTCATATGCGGAATTAAAAAAACAAATAAACAAAAAAATTGTTTTTAATTTTTAAATGCCTGATTTTCACTAATTATTTTTTACAAAAAGTCAGGCAATTATGATAGGCTAAATTGTGGCCCGCATAGATATCCAGGTCATAATCCTGGGAACCTCTGAAAGTTACCTTATTTGGACATGAGGGCTTTACAGATGTGACCAGGTCAAGGGTCTTGAGAAGGTATGATTATTCTGGATTATCTGGGTGGGCCCTAAATGTAATCACAAGCATCCTTATAAGAGAGAGTCAGAGGGATATTTGACTAGAGAAGAAGAAGTAGGAAATGTGATAAAAGAAGCAAGAGGTTGCAGGGGTCATAAATCAAAAAATGCAGGCAGCTTCCAGGAGCTAGAAAAGGCAAGGAAACAGATTATTCCCGAGAGCCTCCAGCAGGAATCAGTTCTGCTGACGCCTTTACTTTAGCCCAGTGAAACTGATTTCAGACTTCTGGCCTCTAGACTGTAAGAGAATAAATATGTGTTGCTTTAAGTCACCATGTTTGTGGCAATTTGACAGCAATAACAGGAAACTAATACTGCAGTCAAAATCCTTAAGACCAAATGAGGTATAAATGACAAATCATGGAATAGTAACTACTGAATCAGTCACCTATGAAGGTATCTATTGGGCACTGACTATGGGACATATATAAAACCTGGTGCTGGGGTTGAGATCTAAGTCAGTTGTGTTAGGTAGAATGCTTTGGCCTTGAGAAACAGAAAACTTGACCTGACATGTTTAAACATTAAAGGGGATGTATTAGGTCATGTAACTGAAAAAATTAAGAGACAGGGCAGAGGTTAGGAAGTAACCGGTGCATTTCAACACTGGGAAATGGATTCTAGGAAGGCAACTAGAACTTTCTAGTGCAGTAGTCTTCATAAATACCATGAACATGTGAAGCAGGGGAGACAGAAGTGAAATCAGAGGTGTAAGATATTGTAAGAAATGCTATTCCAAGGATAACCAAAAATACTGTAGAAAAATGTAGAAACAATATAGAAGAATGAAGAAATCTGATTGGAATGGTTTGCGTTACTTTCTTAGAGGAGTAACATAAAAACTGAACCTTGAAAGTTGAGAGAGAGGTAGTCACATAGAGAAGGGGGTAGTATTCTAAGCAAAGAAAATCGGTGCTCCAAAGCTAAAGAAGCAGGAAAGAGCCAGATGAGATTAGAAAGAAGTGAGTTCAGTGTGGCTGAGGAGTACCTAGTGAGACTGAGGTTGCAGGGTAAGGGTGCCATGGGACATGAAGCTGGAAAACAAGATTGAAGCTGGGTTTTGTAAATTTTAGTTTTTGTACCTCTTATAGGTCATAGTAAGGAGTTTGGTCTTCATGCTGATAACAATGGGGAACCAGGAGCCCCATTATTATAGATCCATAGAAGAGGGAACTGTAGCATAGACAGAATTTTGCAATTAATTGGAATTAGGGGCTAAGGAAAAATAAGGTGGGTCAAGGCCTACTGTGAAGTGTCTGGCTTAAGGGAGGGATCTTTAGGTAACCAGGAATGAGTTCAAAGTACCCCAGGACCTGCGGTAGAGGTGTGCAGCGGGCAGTTAGAGTATGAGGATGGAGAGAGATGTGATGGAAGGGTCAGTCTTTCCAGGACACAGGTGAGGATAGGGAGGTGTGGAGATGTAAAGAAACTTGTCCAAAGTCATGGGACAGAAAGTTTCTGATGTGAGATTCAAACCCAGGCCTGCCAGGCTTCAAAGTTCATGCTCTTAACACTTCTGCCGTTTGGCTTGCAATAGCTCTTTCCGTAGAGGTTAATAAACACATATTTTGCAAATGGAAACTGAAGCTCAGAGAAGTGATTTGTTCAAGATAATATAGCCATTAAGTGGTTAAGCTTGGCCGTGCAAACTGACCTTTTAATTTCAACTCCAATGCTATTTCCACTACATGACATTGTCTTTTTGTAAAATTTTGCTGTCTAGGGACTTTTAAAGTTTTTCCTTTAAAACATAGGCAAATTTTTGACTAGATTGGCTCAAGTGAAATTCAGCAGAGAAAAAAGTTAGTCTATACTAATTTCCTTTGGCAGTAGTATTCAACTTGGGTGATTTTGACCCCCAGGAGACATCTGGCAATGCTGGAGATGGTTTTCGGTTGTCGCAATTGAGGTTCGAGTGCTAGTGGCATCTAGTGAGCAGAGGCCAGGAATGATGCCCAACATCCTACGGTGCACACGCCAACCACCTGCAAGAAAGAATTCTCCAGCCCAAAATGTCAATAGTGCCGAGGTTGAGAAACTGCCCACTGGCAATAATGCTTTTGATTGGTAGGTGGGGCCATTATAGACCACCCTCTCCCTGTATATCCCAACCACTGAAACCTCTATTTTCCCTTTTCTCCTTCCTGTTTCTTTTCCTTTTTTTAATCCAGTTCTCTCTGTAAGTCTAAGATTCTGCTCACTGACCATGTTTGTTTGTTTGTGTTTTTGTCAAGGCTAGAAGTGTCATCACTTAGAAGGGTCCTTTCCTGAGTCCTTCAATTCGTATATTCAAGTACTCTTTCTATAAGACCTTGAAACAATGATTTGACCAATATTAAAGGCAAATGGAACATTCTTCTCATTGGGAGGCAAAATAGTAGAGCTATTAGGCACTTGGACTTTGGAATCAAGCATAACTAGATTCAGATCCCAGTGAGCTAGATTCAGATTCAGATTCCCAGATACAGATTCAGTGAACTAGTTAACTTTCTCTATTTTTTTCCTATAATAGTATCTATCTAATAGGGCTATCAACATAACTAAATGAAATAAGCCATAGAAAGCATTTATAATAGACTCTGTAAGTATTAGTTTCTACCTCATATTGGCTTTTGTGATTACCAGTGGCCATCAGCAGGTGCTATGTTTAAAAGTGAGTTCCATTCAAACAACTGAACTGTTTTGAATGCACATAAACGAGCTCTTCTTTGGATAACTATGCTGGATATTAAACTCTGTTTGGCATATAGGAAATTTACTTTCTAATGATAGATTTGTGTGTAAGTAAAGAATGGAAGGAAAGAGGATCACCAAGCCAAGAGCCTCCTAGGTGTCAAAATCTGGCTACATCAGTGTATTAGTCAGTTTGGGCTGCTATAACAAAATACCATGGACTAAGTGGCTTAAACAACAGACATTGCTCTCTCACAGTTCTGGAGGCTGGGAAGTCTGAGATCTGGGTATCAGCCTGGTCATACCCTGGTGAGAGTCCTCTTCCTGGTTTGCAGATGGCTTTATTCTTGTTGCATCCTTGTATGGAAGAGAGAGAAAGAACAGTTTCTTCTTCTAAGGGCTCAAATCCTATCATGAGGGCCCCACCCTCATGATCTCATCTAAACCTCATTACCTCCCAAAGGCCCCACCCCCAAACACTACCACAAAATATAAATGGGTTTGGGAGGGGACACAATTTAGTCCTTTGCAGTCAGTGACAACGTGATTGAATGAAGTGTATGGGCGGGCGGAGGCGTATAAAAGAAGGAGTCAGGTACTTGACAATATAAAGGAGATAAGCTTAACCTTCCTGTGTGGTTTATGAATCATTCCTCTAGATTTTTTTCAATAGATGGGAGAATGGTAGGGTTAGCATGGTATTATGGTAAGAGATTTTGAACTTGTAGACAAAACTGGAATTTTAATTGCCAAGTCAAACGCAAAGTTTTTGCGTATCTGTGGACTTCAGTTTCATACCTATAAACTGTGGGAGTCTGATTAGATCATTTCTGATGCTGCTCTGGTAATACTATCATAAAATGAATCAATAATGATCTTACCAAAGTGTTGTTAAGCTGAACTTGGCCTCTATGTCACTGCTACCTCCTTACCACCATTTAAAATAAATGCAGCATATTCATAACCATGTCCCTGGAGGCTGACAGGACACATTTTTTAGGAGGAAGCTTTCTAGGAAACAGTTAAAATAGTTTTACTCCTAAAAGGTAAGCTATGAACCTAATGACACCATAACTTAAGGAAAAGTGTATCTTTTCCAGTTGAAGGCAAGTGGTTTAGAGAGCAATTCTAGAGGATGCGTATATAACTGGATTGGTGCCTTACCCTGGGGCAGGTTCCGTTAAGGGTTTTGCCCTTATTTCCATTTGTTCTCTCTTCCATGTCTGTCTCCCACAGGGTCACACCCCCTCATTCTATTCCCTTAAGGAAACTTTGCAAATTCCTACAAGCTCTGAAGAGACACAACTTTGGTCTGTGCCTTTGTAAATTTCTTCTCTTTTTATAGTGATTTATTTTTTAATTTGAATTGACAAAATTATACACAGTCACTTTCAAAATTATCGAAAACAATGAAAAGGGTAGAGAAGAAAAAAAATCATCCATAATCCATAGCCCAGTTGGTAACTGTGGTTGGATCCGACATCTAACATTTTTAAACATTTCATTCCTTCTTTTGATATAGGTGTTTGAAAATGTTTTAGCTTCAAAGTTTTGTGTTCTTTTATTTCTCTTAACATTGTGTCATAAGCATTTCCCCATCCCATTAAAAATTTCTTGACAATCTTTGATTTAATGGATATAGATTATTTTACTTATGCATCATTTTTTTTAACCAGTCTTATATTGTTGGACATTTCCTTCCTCCTCCCCCACTATTATAAGTAAGTCTTCTGTGAATATCTTTGGAGATAAATTTTTACCTGTACTTCTGATTATTTTTTCAGGTTAAACTCCTAGAAGTGCTCAAGCTCTGAGTCAAAGGGCATGAGGACTTTTAAGGTTGGCCAAATTGCTTTCCAAATTGTATTAATTTACAATCCCACCAGCATGTATGAGACTGCTGCATTTTGTAAGGTTCCCCAGACCAAAAGAAGCATCTTCTCTAAAGAAATATCTAAGTATAGTGAGTGGTATGCGCCAGAGTTTTTAGATTGGAAAGCAGAGTTCTAGAAAAAGAATTCTTAAGAAACAGATCATTAGCAACTAGCTTGGTGAAGTTAAATGCAGATGTCCACCTTTCTGCTTTTATTACACAGCTGAGGGGGCAATCATTGGCTTCTCATACTGCCTCACTGGTCTACCAGCTCCATGTCTGAAAATATTTGTCAATTTCAAATTGAGTTGATTTTTAAAAGGTGGAATTTTCCAAAAGCTGTCTTCATATTGCTATCCAGATACTCATGCTGGGTCAGGGGCAAGCTAAGTTCACCAAGAAATAGCCAAATCAAGCCAAAGGCATTAAATGATGGAACTCAACTCGTAAGTCATAAAGCAGACATGATTCTGATTGGTAGTGTCTATAAATTATTCTTTCTTCGGTGTCTTTCAGTAGTGGGTTTATTGCAGATGAATAAGGAGAGTTTCCTGAGGCCATAGCAGTGTTTAATAAAGCTGTAGGGAATGTATGATGATTGCTAAATGGAAAAACCAGCAAAATGGTTTGACCTCAGGTTTACATCAGATGGGGAGATGGAGACCACTGCAGGGGAGAAGGGGAAGGGAACATCAACCTTGAGAGACTGTGGGAGCTGAGAAAGCTGAGCATCACTTTGAATTAAAAAGAAAATTAAGACATATTTGTATATATTAGGACTCCTTTTAAGGATGATCACTGGAGGGGAAGATCTAGATTAAAGGTCTAGATTAAAGAGGGGAAAGGGAACAGAATAGGAAAAAAAAATATCAGGAAGCAAGGTGACAAAGGAGGCACATACTCTGCTCAATCCTATCATTCTTTATTCAACAGATTTTGAACATCTAATAGCTAAATATACTCGTGAATTTTTTTTTTATTTTTATTTTTTTGCTGTTGATGAAAGTAAAGGAAACCAATTTGAGCTAGCTAAGCAACAAGGAAAAATTTTGGAAGGATATGAGGGTGTCTTATAGCATTCAAAGAAGACTCAAACATTGGGTTATCAGAATGGACAAAAAACAGGATATATTTGGCAGCTTGGGTGCAGAAGTTTACGGACCTTCTCTTTAGAGAACCACCATTAATAGGACTTAGTCACCATCAGCCTCTAATTCTTACGTGTCTTGGTTAAAAATTCTAAGTTACACAAGATCAAATACATGGTTTATGTGTCAACCAATTATGGCCAGAAGATGTCACGAATCACCTGCATGGCTGTCGGGGACCCATCCTAGAGAAGTGGGAATTTTTATGAACAGGCATCTCCCCCGAAGGTGTATGACCCAGAAAAGGTAGCATGCTAGACATTTTAGGTCATTTTATTTACGATTATTAGGAGAGCCTCAAGAGGGCTTAAAAATCTAGCAGCGGTGCTAAAATGCTTGCTCAAATAGTTGTCATCAACTATTACAAGTAAAAATTGACAAATATCAGGAGGATAAAAGTAAAACATTTTAGGGGATCAAAAGAAGGAAAAGCTCTTTTCAACAGGCATGAACAGGGGAAAAGCTAGGGTGGGAAAAGGTGATTTTAGGAGCCAGAAGAACACAAGCAAAGGTATGGATAAGCAAAATGTGGTGATTGAAGGTGAGCTGCTTTGTTGGAGGCCAGAGAACATTTTGGAAAGCAGTTAGAAAATAGGTACAAAAGGTGAGACTTGGATGGCTGGTGAAGGAGCAGGGACAGGGTTTATTAGATAATGGGGAGGTGGAAGGTTTCCAAGCAAAGGAATGAGGTGATCAAAACTGCGTGTTTAGATCAATCTGCTTACACCCACATTTCCCAAACGCTGCTCTTAGGAGGCATAACATCCCAATTTCCTGTACTTTCTTGATGTTTGTTGATGCGGAGGCAGCCAATGTAAATGATTTCACCTCCTTTAGGAAACCCGTGTGGGAAGGTGTTGCATAGCTGAGGCTTCTCAGGTTGTGCATAAGCATGCAGAGTGAAGAATTACAGCCATTATCCAAAAAACCTTGACTGTGAAGCTCACATCACTTGACAAACCCCGATTGTTAATGAAAAATGGTGTGTGTGGGGTTTTTCACCCCTCAGTTTGGTTTGATTTGAGGTTGTTTACTTGAGTCATCTAGATAATTGCTTCATTTTCCCACCTTTCCTGGTTTCTGTAGTCAAGACCCTCATGTGTCAGAGTTCTCAGGGGCCTTACAAAGCCCCCCTCCAGGATATGTTAGGCGCTCCTTTCCCAGAGTGGACCCATTTCTGTTTCCCTGTCTACACTTAGTTCTCAGGAGAGGAACTTAAGGCCAGAGCTCTGTTCACACTGAGATTTAGCTGCTTCTTTTTAATTCTTCTTCTTCCTCCTTTGGAGCAGTTTTGGAATTATTTCCCTTGATAGGTAGGAACAAGCAAAAGTCAGTAGGAACCCACTGAAACACAGCTAGGGAAGTTGCCTTGCTAACTTGAATGCTGCCTTCTTGGAAGATGGCAATCACACTGTAGAGATTTGGATGTTCAAGATTGTTCTTTTCAATGTTTCTAAGGAAGGGGAAAAAACAAAGAGAGGGGAGGATATTGACGACTTCTGCCTATCCACATGAGTTAGATGCATCATTTGTATGTGTAGTTAATTAAAGAACTGTATCATTACTTTATTTTCCTTAATAAAACCTAGCCTGAGCTCCCATCCGTTAGAACATTCAAGAGTTTCTATCTCTACTGTGTTCTGAGTCTCTGGTGCGTTTGAGGAAGTTGTGTTTGTGTTTCGGGAAGTTTAGTTTCTTGCGCCATAACAATTCTGAGGGGTTTACATGGTGCTCAGAAAAGGGATGATGTGCCTGGGCCTTAGTTTACAGTGGACCTCAATGCAATATGGTCAGGTGACCCCATTATGCCCATATGCCTGTTGTGAGGTCCTTAACACAGAGAATCTGTTTCTTGGTATTGCTTTCAAGACTTGACATTTAAAGTCCATCATCCAAAGGCATCCCTTGGCCCTGGGTTTCTGCCACTCTCAGAAATACTCCAAACTGCTGTTCCTTTCTTAGTGTCTCTTCCTTGTCTGACTCAAGGCTCCTCTTTGTAACATTTCCCCTTCAGTGGCCTTGAAACAAACAAAAGAAATACCTGTTTGCTTCTCCAGATGTGTGTGTGTGTGTGTGTGAGAGAGAGAGAGAGAGAAAGTTTTAGGTTTGGATGGAGAGGAAAGATCACCTCTCTCATTCCTGGGCTGAACATTGTGATGTGGATATTAAAAGGGGTTTTATTATTCCTTGGTGAGTTCACAGCAGCTTCCACCAAAGCTCCCAAACACTTCTAGCAGGTTTTCTTTCACAGGGGGGGTGGGGAGAGGTGGGGAGGGTGGCAGGTATTTTGAGGGTACTCCTTAATACTTAACTATATATCCTTGTTAAAAACAGCAATAAGTAAAGAACCACGGCAAGAGAAAGGGTAGGAGGGACATGAGAAAAAATTAGGATTGTGGCCCCAGGGTCTCTATAGTGTTTCTTATTCCTTCCTGGGCCAGTGAGTGACCTATTTCTAATTCTTGTTTCAGGAATAGGAATAGGATAGCTCTTCAAGACTTCAGGCCTTCGTGAGGATATTCGTTGTCAGTCTACTTGAGAGCTGTTTCTCATACCAAGTTTAGTACCTAATCCGCAATGTTAAGACCTAGATCTGGCTCCCATAACCCCTGGCTTCCTTGCCTGCTGATACTCTGAAATGCCTCTTCATTTTGAGCACCTTGAGAATCTCTTCCTGTTGATTTCAAGCTGGCTACATAATCCAAACATTATTTTGTTTTGTTGTATCCAGGACTTCCAAGTGTTTGGAAGGCTTCTTCATTGTGGGAAGTTCTTTGATTACGGATTCAAATTCTTTAATAGACATAGGGCTATTCAGATATTTTTTTTCTTGAGTCAGATTTTGTAAGTTGTTTGTTTCAAAGATTTTTTCCACTTAAGTTGTTGAATTTATTGGCATATAGTTTTCCTAATTTTTCATTACTATCTTTTGATATCTGTAGGATCTGTAGTGCTGTCCCCATTTTCATTTCTTTCTTTTTTTTTTTTTTAAAGAAATTCACGTTCTTTTATTTATTTATTTATTTATTTATGACTGTGTTGAGTCTTCGTTTCTGTGCGAGGGCTTTCTCTAGTTGCGGCAAGCGGGGGCCACTCTTCATCGCGGTGCGCAGGCCTCTCACCATCGTGGCCTCTCTTGTTGCGGAGCACAGGCTCCAGACGCGCAGGCTCAGTAATTGTGGCTCACGGGCCCAGTTGCTCCGTGGCATGTGGGATCTTCCCAGACCAGGGCTCGAACCCGTGTCCCCTGCATTGGCAGGCAGATTCTCAACCACTGTGCCACCAGGGAAGCCCCCCATTTTCATTTCTGACATTGGCAATTTGTGTTCTCTACTTTTTAAAAATTACTGAGATTTCTCAATTTTTAAGTATTTTTAAGAAGGAAAAACTGTTAATTTTCTCTATTCTTTTGTCTATTTTATAGATTTCTGCTCTTATTGTTATTTTTCCTTTCCTTATACTTATTGTGGGTTTGCTCTACTTTTCTAGCTTCTTGAGGTAGAAACTTAGATAATTGATTTTTAAGCCTTCTTTCTCTTCTAATATAGACATTTAAAGCTATAAATTCCCTCTAAGCATTGCGCAGTATTGTTCATCCCATGGTTTTTATTATGATTCAGTTTGAAATATTTTCTAATTTCTCTTATTATTTCTTCTTTGCCCTATATGTTGCTTACAAGTATGTTCCTTAATTTTTAAACATTTGAGGATTTTCTAGATATCTTATTGGTTTTTAATTTAATCCTGTTTTGGTCAGAGAATATATTCTCTAAGATTTCAATCTTTTGATATTATTGAGGCTTATTTTATGGCCCAGAACATGGTCTGTCATGGTGAATGTTCCATGTGTGTTTGAAAAGAATGTGTATTCTGTATCTGTTGAGTGTGTCCGTCGTGACTAGCAGCACAAGTAGGTAAGAACCTTTCAACTTGTCATGAGTACTTTTTCATGTCCATAATTATTAATTAAAATATCCAAAGTAGTTTTAATATTCACCTGGATCCTTGAACTTTTTAATCAATAGAAATTGATAAGAGGCCAGATGAGAAATTCAGGCAAGACTTTATTGGGACTTGTACTGCAGCATGAGGGAGCAAAAACAAGTAACAGGTGCACTTGCTCACTCTCTCGAGGAGGGCAAGCTGGTTCCTTAAATGGGGTGAGGGTAAAGGTGAATCTTTGGATGGTGCCACCCTCTTGGTGGAGCTGTGTGCAGGGGTCATGCCCAGCACCCTTCTTTTGTTCTTGGCACCTCAGAAATGACGGTTTGTGGGCTTTTGGGAACTTATTGTTCATAACTGTACCAGCTGTAATCAAAGAACTTATTTTTCATGTCATTTTTAAATGTATCTGTAAATTATTCTTTGTGTTTGCTCTAGTGTGGAATTCTTTTTTTTTTTTTTGCTAGAAAGCCATTGAGTGGTCTCTTCATTCCTAATTATCCTCTTTGATTTGTGATAGCACCTCTATTATATTACTAGATCTCATATATGTATAAGTTTGTTCCTGAATTCTCTGTTCTATTCCATTCAGTTATTGTCTACTTTTCCATCAGTCTCACACACTTTTAATAATTATGGCATTATAACAAGACTTGAAATCTGGTAGGGCAAAATCCTTCTCCTTGTCATTATTTTATGAAATTGTTTTAGCTAATTTATTCCTCTATTCATATGAAGCTTAAAATACACCTGTCATATTTTGTATTGCACTGACTTCAAAGATTAATTGGAGATTAAAGGACATGTTTAGCATGTAGAGTCTTCATCTTTAGTAACAGAATGTATCTCCCATTTTATTAAAGTTTTCTTTTTATGTCCTTCAATAAATTTCAGTAAATTTCCCCATAAAGTTTCTAATTTTTTATTAGATTTATTCCTAATTATCTTGTAGTTTATGAATGATATGATATCTTCTCTTACATATTATTGAATTTGTTTATTCCTGATATAGTGGAATACTAACAATTTCAGTTAATTCCATTGTTTTGAATATTGAAATATAATGTCAAATTATAATAATATAAATAACAACTGTCTACTTTCTTTATGATCTTGAGTTTTCAATATTAGACCCATATCTATTTCAAGGAGTATACTGGACATAAAAATTAACTATGTCAGAGAGGAACCATGGTCACTAATATTTCCTCTTCCTATATACATATCTTAGCCTTTGTTTCACTTTAGTTGAGGCCATGTGACTCCTTCTGGCCAACGGAATGTGAGCAGTTGTAATTAATGTAGGCCATTTCCAGGCCTGGCTATAAAACCACCTTCAGGATCCTCCTCACTTTCTTTTTTTCTTGCTTATTGGCTGAATACAGAAAATCCAACCAAGGACTCTGAGAAAGTCCTAAGGAGATGGTAGAGTCACATGAGGGTAGGAACTTAGTTTCCTGTTTATTTTTCAAAGGAGGGCCACCAAGGAGGTTGCCTAATCTGGGTGGGATTATGATAGTTTTCCTTTGTTAAGCCACTGAGATTTTGAGATTGTTTCAGCAGTTGGTGATAATTGTCCTAACTAATATGCTAGCCTTTGACAAACAATTTATCAAAAACTACATGAAGGAATTCAGATTCTGTCCATGATTAATGACCCAAACCCGAAGAAGAGCCATAAACTGAATATTCAGCTTGGGTCCAGACTCTTGGATGAGAACTGAACATGAGGACATGCTAAAAACAGGAGGGCATTCTGAGCTATCTGGTCTGGTGGATCATCATAGCAATGGAAAAGGAGAATGATCTTTGCTGTAGTAGTTCCTTCTCCCAATCAACCTGGAACTTTGAGGGAGAGGGCATGGTCTCAGAACCATCAGATTCCTCTATGCCATGCAGGAAAAAGAACCCTTTGTCTGTATATTAATATATTTTCATTCCATTCAGCAAACATGCACTGAGCACCTCTTCTTGTATCACTGTCTCTACACACACACACACACACACACACACACACACACACACACACACACACACACCAGAATCATTTTCTTTCTCGGAGCTCCAGTTAAATCTTTCTAAAACCCCAGGGAAGATATTCCCAGAGTATGGTTTTCCTGAAATTGATTTTCTAGACTCTAGTTGTGTAATGAAGAACACATCAGGCCCCGGAGACAGTCTTATCTGTATCAGCCAGTACCAAAGCAAATTAATACACTGGAGAGCCTTTCTTCTTTAGGAAAATATCAGTCCATTAGTGCAGATAAGAATAGTGATCTTATGTATGTAAATTCTAGTCCCATGGAAATACTTAACTTTTCATGGTCAAAATTGTTACAAGAAACATTAGGAGGACTGTGTTTTTCTCTATGTAAATTCTGTAAGTGTAGATTTGGGTAGAAGAGAAACAGAGAAGATGATATGACCTTAGCTAGGCAATGAAGTCATGTCTCATGATGAGAAAATATGCTTTACTCATACTAATTAACCTGTCTTTGAAACTCTTGCATCACAAAGTAAAAGCCAAATGAATGGTGTGTGTCCTGTAATATTCAGGATTGGCAGCAAAGAAAACTTTTTGGTTTCCAGAGCATTCTGTTCAGTGCTTTAGAGGTCATTAGGGAGCACATATTATATAGACAAGACTGAATGATGATATCTATATGCCTCAGAAGTGAAAAGAAACAAATTATTAACTATTTGGCAAAAATTTACAGCATACTTAATATGTGTACTAACCTACTGTGTGTACTATCCATCTTTTCTTGGAAGTAATATAGCAATGCATATAAGAGACACTAAACTGTTTATACCTTGAACCGAGCAATCCAATTTATCCTGAAGAAATGATCCAGAGGCAAAAAAACTTGCATACACAATATCATACATTGTAATTAACTTATTTATTCTACACATTTTTATGTAGTGTCTGCTTCATGCCAGGCACCGTACTAGGTGCTCGGATTCCATAGTGAACAAGAAAGCTAATGCTAATGGCTTCCATTCTGGAAAGATGACAGTTCTAGAGAGCCAGAAGCTCTCCTCTTACAAAGAAACTAAAAAATGCCACAGAAAATGAAATTTTAAAATAACCATTTAAATAAATGAGTGAGCTTGGCAGAAAAGTCAGGGAAGGAATGGGACCATCACTCAGTAGAGGTGAGAAAGCAGTGAGTCTGCAGGCTGCCTGGGGGTTGTCCCAATTCATGTGATGGGCTTTTATTTTAGGTTTTAACAATCTCATTAGCAAGAAACAGGTAACCAAAAAATTGGCCCAGTAAAGGTCACAGAGTCAGATTGGGTACTCTCCTCCATGGATAAAGTATGAAACCACAAAGGTTGTATGGAAAAACCCAGTTTTAAAAATATGCCCAACAGAGGCAGCAAGAAGAGATACAGCATTTTCAGTTTCAGCATTGGTCTTGACTAAAGGTGAAGAAAAAGTTTCCTTTGAGAATCTGTGGCCTATGTGTCAGCCCTCATGAGGGAATGGGAAATGAATTCACCCATTTGGGGCCTGAAAAGCCATAACCTGAGAATTTTACTTTAAAATGGAGAAAAGTAATACTGTTCCCAGGCATCTAGTGGAAATAAATGCAAATATTCTCTAGAGGAACTAAGAATCCATGAGATTCTTAAAGAATTCCTACAGGTAGAGTTCCTAAAGTGTGAACTAATAATAATATTAATAATAATAATAAATCCTGCACAAAAAGAAGCAGGATACTATGAATGAAAAAAAGAGAAAAGAACTAGAACTAGACCCGTAAAACTTAATTATTTGGCAAAGAACGTAAAATACATGTTTTTAACCTATATAAAAAAAAATAAAAGAGCAAATGAAAAAACATGATTAGGAGCTAGAATTATGATTTGGAACTAAGAATTATTTTTAAATGACCAGAAAGACTGAGAAAAAAGAACTAACTAGAACTAATAAAAATAAATATATGACAACTAAAGTGGAATGGTTAAACATCAGATTATACAAAGCTGAAAAGAAAATCAACTATATAGAAAGATATGAAAAATTATATAGACTAGAACAGAGACAAAGAGAAAAACTAAGAAAAATAGATTAAAAAATAGAGTAGAGGGAATAGGTTCAACATACAATCATTAAGGTTCTAGAAAGAGATTATAGAGAGAATAAAAAGTCAAGAAGAGATAATAGCTAAGAATTTTCCTGAATTCTTTAAAGACATAAATACTCAAATTCAGGAATCCCAATGGACCCCAAGCAGAATAATTGAAACCATTTTCACATGTAAGCACATTGTCTTTGAGAGTTTGCAATTTCATTATTAAAAAAATTATAAAAGTAGCTTAAGAAAAAGAAAGATGAAAGAAATGGCTATTAGACTGACAACTAACTTCAAAGTACTGAGAGAAATATTAGTGAAAATTTATGATTCTATACGTTCAAAATCAGGAATAAAGTCAAGAAATTTATGGAAAAACTAAAACTGAGTTTACTAGCAACAGAACTTTGCTGGAAGGAACCTAGTACATGTACTTCAGCAAGAAGGAAATGATCCCAGAGAGAAGGTCTAAGATAAAGGGAATGTTGACTGCATTAGAAAATAAACATTCTGATAAACAAAGAAAACACTAATGATTAAATTAAATAATTCTAATGTTAAATATTGAGAGTTAAGTAAAGCAAGTAAAATTAGCATGAAAGTAGGGTTTGTATGACACATGATTGGATTTATGTATTCTAAGATCCTTTTATTGTTCAACAGTAAAACGAAGACATTAACTTTAAACTTTTAAAAGTTTACAGGACAAAAATGAAATTTCTCAAAGAGCAAACAAACTAACAACTTCACAAGCACAGCAAAGGAAAACAAGAAGAAAAAAAAGAATAGTGAAAGAGGGCAAAACACAAAATAAGATGGCAGAAAACATCTAAATGCAAGACTAATTATAATAAGTGAATATAAATTGAACTCTTCAGTAAGGACACAGAGGTTATCAGAGAAGATAAAAAATATAGAAATCAATTATGTGTTGTTTACAAGAGAAGTATATCAAATATAAGGACATAAAAAGGTAGAACACCACAGAATATAAAGAGAGATAATAGGCAAATACTACTGAAAGGTTACTGTGTCTGTTACTAACAGACAAAATAGACTTCAAGGCAGAAAGCATTACTACAGATAAAGATAGTCACTATACAATAACAAGAATGTCAATTTACCAAGAGGTAATAGAAGCTAACAACATGGCTTCAAAATATGTAAATCTCTTTCTTTTTCTCTTTCTCTCTCTCTCTCTCTCTGTTGATAATTGATATATCAAGTACAAAAAATTAGGAAGGGTATGGGAGATTTGAACTACACAGTTACAAAGCTTGATCTGATGGGCATTCGTAATATATCCCCAACAATCAGAGAATGCAATGTTGTTTTTAGCACACAGGAAAGATTTATGAAATAAACAGCAAACTCCAAAAATTGTATTCTGAATACAATAAAATTCACTTATAAATTAATGATACCAAAAAAACAAAAATAAAGTAGCATCACTTGGAAACGTTAAAAAACAAGGTCTTAAAAAGCTCATGGGTCAAAGCAGCAATCATTATGGAAATAGAAACCTGAATGACGTAAAACCCAACTTGAAGGTCAGTAAGACTTCTTGGAGGAAGTGCTTATGTTAGAAAGTTAGAAAATAAAAAGGCTAACGATTAATGTGCTAAGGATCCAGCTTATGAAATTAGAAAAAGAACAATAAAATAAGCCTACAAACATAGAAAAGAAAAATAAAAAACAAATTTATAAAATAGAAAACAAATACAATTAATAAAGCTAACAGTCGTTTTTCAAATGTAAGACTAATGAAATCAACACATATCTAACAAGACTGACCAAGGTAAAAAAAAGACACAAACACTGTTAGGAATGAAAGTGAAGACAACTATAGATAAAGCAATGATTGAAAAAGATGATTAAAGTACTATGAACAATTTTATGCTGAATAATTTGAAAACTCAAGTGGAATGAACAAAATACCTAGAAAGATACTTTACCATTTGAAATAGTAATTGAGTCTTCTCTCAAAGAAAATAGTAGTTGCAAATGCTTTTGCAAATGAATTCTATAAAACATTTGAAGGAATGTTATATCAATCACACATAAATTCTTCCAAAGATTAGAATGCATTAAGGAAGGTTCATTCTTTTCCTGTGAGGTGACTATGACCTCAATACCAAAACCAGAAATAGATGATGGGAAAGAAAAGGAAAATTACAGGCTCATTTCACTCATGAACATGCATAAAATATTTTAGACAAAATATTAGCATTCTGAATCCAGCAGTGTATTGAAAAAATGATAAATGTTAAACACATTGGTCAAATCCTAGAAATGCAAGTTTATTTTAATATTAGAGAGTCTGTTAAGATGTAAATCACCAAATTAGCAGATTAAAGGAAAAAGCCCGTATACTCATCTGAGTAGGGGTAGCAAAACCATGTGATAAATTCAATATCCATTTATGATAAAAATTCTCAGGGAAAACTAAGTGAAAAGGAAAATTCCTTAGTCTAAAATGTTACTGCCAAAAACCTGCTGGAAGCATCATACTTAATGGTGAAACTTTAAAAGCCTTCCCTTGAAAATCAGGAACAAGAAAAGGATACTTGCTTTCACTGTTTCTATTAAAAATATCGCTATAGATCCTAATCAGTGCAGAAATGCAAGACTGAACGAGGTAGTGTGTATATGAGCTCTCATTTTATTATTATGTTTTATGTTTACATCTATGTTGTATATACTATTTTCAATGTATAGAATAACAGTAAAAATAAACGCAAGTGCTTGGTAAAGAAAGGAAAGAGCAGAAAGGGAGGAAAAGTAAATGGAAAGAAAGATGTTATCTCTCACAGAACTTCTAATAGTCTAGCAGGAGATACAGGTGAGTCATTTAGGCATTTGGAATATTGCATACCAAGTGCCATGATTGGTGGGTTGGCGAGTGCATAACAGCAGACAGTCCTGACACCTAACCTCCAATTTGAGGGTTCCAAAAAAGTTTCCTGGAGGAAGTGATATCTAAGTTGAGGCTTAGAAGATGAGGAAGAGTTTGCCTGGCAAAGAGGGTGGGAGATTGAGAAATCAGGTGCTAGTGGGCAGGATTAAAACCATCTGTAAAGAGAGAGAGAATAGACAACTCATAGATAATTGGGATCCTCCAAGTACATACTAGCACGCCCTGAGCATAGAATTTCAGGTTAGGACAAGCAAGAGAAGAAGCTGGAGAGGTAAGCAAGGGCCAGGTTGCAAGAAGCCAGATTCAGTAATTCTTGTATATTATCCTTATTATAAAATTTTAAAAATCTGAAAATAATCTAAATATCCAGAAATTAGAGATGGACAAATAAAGAATCAGAAATATGGTTGACTATAGGTAAGTATTAAAAAATGATCATTATGAAGACTTTGTAGGAAATTGGGAACATCTTTATGATTCTGGTGAAAAAATTCAGAACACAAAATCATACTTTACCACTCAAACTGTAATTATAAGTTGATAAAATATGTATGCATGAAGACAAAGATAGAAGTGAAACATACCAAAAAGAACATTGTGTTAGGAGATGGTAGCGTATGGCTGAGTTTTATTTTCCCTTTTCAAAAATGTTGTTTAATATCTTCTCATTGAAAATTTTTTTTAAAAGTTAAACAGAGGGACAATATCAGTAAGTTCAGTGAGCCCAGGGAATGAGGTTTTGCTCATTACTGAATCTGCAGTGCCTGGCACATAGTAAAGGCTGAATGAATATTTCTCAGCTGAATGAAAGATGGGCATTATTCTGAGGTGTTCTGGAAGAATTGCTGATGGTATCCTAACACAGCGTCAGGTATGTCAGAATTGGGCTTCAACACCAAATCAGAGACAGGTAATGCAAACTGATTGAACTTGCGTATCTTCAGGATGGACTGAGCTTTTTGACCTTGTATAGTATAACCCAAGGCAGATTTATGAGAAAGAGGAGACAACACTTTTCCAACAAAAGGCCTAGAAGTAAAAGAAGAGTTGAAAGTGAGATTTCTTTCTTTCTTTTGGGAGGAGGGTATGAAAGAAGTGCTGTTTAGTTGCTCATGTTTTTTTTTTTCTTTAAATTAGGATAGTCAGATAAATGTACAATATTTTTAAGAGAATGTATTTAAATAAGGGGAAAAAATCCCCAAAACTACAATAGATTTTATTTTTTTGTGGGTTCTTTTCCAATTTTTTCCACACTTACAGTCATTATCATTGTATATATATTCTTTTCTATTCTATGTTTCCTATTTAATATTATTTCCTTAAACTCCTTTAATATTTTAAAATAACAATTTTCATTTAATAAATTTCATAGGATTTCAGCATTGTGAACTTATAATTTTCTTAACCCTCACTCCTTTACTCCACATGAAGGTTTTTGGCATTATTGCTTAGATTTTTCACTTTTTAGATTATATTTGCTTTTTTCCTCCTTTGAATGATTTTCTTGAGATAGAATTTTAGGGAAGGAAGGAAGTTCTAGGTCAAAAATGAGACATATTGTTATGATATGCATATGTGTATCCATATTCTCCTGCAAAAGAATAATAGGGAAAAAAATAAACATGTTTTCTTGTATGTCCTGCTAGAATGGAATGGGCTCCCTCACTCAGTCAGGATTCTAGGATAAAGTGGTCATTCTCAGCATTTTGAGATCTAGATTTTATAGATAAAATCTAATGAAAACTTCTAGGGATGGGTGAAGACAGGTAAAATAATAGCTGTAATAATTCTTCATATTGTTTTCTCATTTGTTTGCCATAGAATATAGTCTGGTAGTATTGTACCCATTTTATTAGGCAGGAAACCGAGGGTCATTGGGATTCAATAAATTTCCAAAGAGCTAGTGGCAAGTCATAGCTGGAATTTAAGTCTTTTAGTTTCTGGAACACTAAGCCAATAACTATGGATTTTTGTCAATAAGAAGTTGGAGGTTAAGAGAGGAGGTATTGTGTGAAAGAATGTTAGCAAAAATACATTTTATAACTTAAAAAAAAAAAGGAGCTATTGACTGCTTGGGGCCAAGTATAGGCTAATCTCTAACGATGTGATCTTGATTCAGTCCCATTAACATTCTGACTTTCAGTTTCTTGAACTGGAAGATGGGGTTGATAATAGTATTTGCTTTATAAGGTTGTGAAAAGTAAATGAAATGATGTATGTAAGTACTTGTGCAGTGTCTGCACACAACAACATCTAGTGAGTATTTGTGATATACCCAAGGTCCAGACTCTTTAAATTTGGCTAGGAAGTTAACCTGACTAACCATTAACTATTATCAATCCTTTACTTCAAGTCAACTTTAGGACTTAGGATATACCTGGGAGAATTTTGCAGTTACAGTTACTATATCTAGAGTTTGCAAATTTTGCATCTGCAATACTTGTCTTCCTTTTGCTCCAACAATATTCTGATGCGTTTAGAGAGCAAAGTATCTCTTCAGGGGGAGCTGCAGCTTTTATGCTACTGGTGTGTGTTGCTCTGTTCCTGACCACTCTTTTAGATCTTTATTTGAGATCCCAGCAATATTTTATTGTTCCCTGTACTCTCTCATCCTTCCTTGTCTATGCCTTCCAGACCCTTTGTTGTCTTATGTCACTCTGTGTCTGTGAACTAGACATGAGTCATCAAACCAATATTGTATTGGGGGTATTCTTTAGCATTTCAGGCTTATTGCTCTGTTTTGGGCAATGATATACTGTGTTTTACAGACTTCCAATGAATTATTGTGTAAACAGATAAGTGTTGGTAAAATGAACTTATAAGAACTATTAATTATAGTTACAGTGTGTGGTTGGGGAGAGCAAAGATTTTCAAAGGAAAAAAATAGTCTATTTTTGTGTATGACCTATGTTTACGTGGCTTTGTACCTATGATTCACAAAAATGTCCCAGATGAAAAAGCTATGATCAAAAAATCTACAAACAATAAATGCTGGAGAGGGTGTGGAGAAAAGGGAACCCTCTTGCACTGTTGGTGGGAATGTAAATTGATACAGCCACTATGGAGAACATTATGGAGGTTCCTTAAAAAACTAAAAATAGAACTACCATACGACCCAGCAATCCCAGTACTGGGCATATACCCTGAGAAAACCATAATTCAAAAAGAGTCATGTACCACAATGTTCACTGCAGCTCTATTTACAATAGCCAGGACATGGAAGCAACCTAAGTGTCCATCGACAGATGAATGGATAAAGATGTGGCACATATATACAATGGAATATTACTCAGCCATAAAAAGGAATGAAATTGAATTATTTGTAGTGAGGTGGATGGACCTAGAGTCTGTCATACAAAGTGAAGTAAGTCAGAAAGAGAAAAACAAATACTGTATGCTAACACACATATATGGAATTAAAAAAAAAAAAAACTTCTGAAGAACCTAGGGGCAAGACAGGAATAAAGACACAGACCTACTAGAGAACGGACTTGAGGATACGGGGAGGGGGAAGGGTAAGCTGGGACAAAGTGAGAGAGTGGCATGGACATATATACACTACCAAATGTAAAATAGATAGCTAGTGGGAAGCAGCCACATAGCACAGGGAGATCAGCTCTGTGCTTTGTGACCACCTAGAGGGGTGGGATACGGAGGGTGGGAGGGAGGGAGACGCAAGAGGGAAGAGATATGGGGACATATGTATATGTATAACTGATTCACTTTGTTATAAAGCAGAAACTAACACACCATTGTAAAGCAATTATACTCCAACAAAGATGTTAAATAATTAATTAATTAAAAGTGGAAAAAAGAAAGAAAAAGCTATGATGATTTATTTATTAAGCTAACTGTACTTTTGTTAACCTTTAATACATTCAGGAACAGAGTGAACTGGATACTTGAAGTCTTTTCTATCTGAGTTTAGAGGTTTATGGTTAAAACGGTCTTTTCTGTCATGCACATTTTCATTTTTTTTAACAACTTTATTGGAGTATAATTGCTTTGCATTGTTGTGTTAGTTGCTGCTGTATAACAAAGTGAATCAGCTATATGTATACATATATCCCCATATCCCCTCCCTCTTGCATCTCCCTCCCACCCTGCCTATCTCACACTCCCTATTCCACCCCTGTAGGTGGTCACAAAGCACCGACCTGATCTCCCTGTGCTATGCAGCTGCTTCCCACTAGCTATTTTACATTTGGCAGTGTATATATGTCAATGCCACTCTCTCACTTTGTCCCAGCTTACCCTTCCCCCTCCCCGTGTCCTCAAGTCCATTCTCTATGTCTGTGTCTTTATTCCTGTCCTGCCCCTAGGTTCTTCAGAACCTTTTTTTTTTTTTTAGATTCCATATATATGTGTTAGCATACGGAATTTGTTTTTCTCTTTCTGACTTACTTCACTCTGTATGACAGACTCTAGGTCCATCTACCTTACTACAAATAACTCAATTTCATTTCTTTTTATGGCTGAGTAATATTCCATTGTATATATGTGCCACATCTTCTTTATCCATTCATCTGTCGATGGACACTTAGGTTGCTTCCATGTCCTGGCTATTGTAAATACAGCTGCAGTGAACATTGTGGTATATGACTCTTTTTGAATTATGGTTTTCTCAGGGTATATGCCAGTACTGGGATTGCTGGGTCGTATGGTAGTTCTATTTTTAGTTTTTTAAGGAACCTCCATAATGTTCTCCATAGTGGCTGTATCAATTTACATTCCCACCAACAGTGCAAGAGGGTTCCCTTTTCTCCTCACCCTCTCCAGCATTTATTGTTTGTAGATTTTTTGATGATGGCCATTCTGACTGGTGTGAGGTGATACCTCATTGTAGTTTTGATTTGCATTTCTCTAATAATTAGTGATGTTGAGCATCCTTTCATGTGTTTCTTGGGAATCTGTATATCTTCTTTGGAGAAATGTCTATTTAGGTCTTCTGCCCATTTTTGGATTGAGTTGTTTGCTTTTTTTGATATTGAGCTGCATGAGCTGCTTGTAAATTTTGGAGATTAATCCTTTGTCAGTTGCTTCATTTGCAAATATTTTCTCCCATTTTGAGGGTTGTCTTTTCATCTTGTTTATGGTTTCCACTGCTGGGCAAAAGCTTTTAAATTTCATTAGGTCACATTTGTTTATTTTTGTTTTTATTTTCATTTCTCTAGGAGGTGGATCTAAAAGGATCTTGCTGTGATTTATGACATAGAGTGTTCCGCCTATGTTTTCCTCTAAGAGTTTTTGTGCCAGTGCCATACTGTTTTGATTATTATAGCTTTGTAATATAGTTTGAAGTCAGGGAGTATGATATTTCCAGTTTTGTTTTTCTTTCTCAGGATTGCTTTGGCTACTCGGAGTCTTCTGTAGTTTCATACAAATTTTCAGATAATTGTTTAAAGTTCTGTGAAGACTGCTGTTGGTATGTTGATAGGGATTGCATTGAATCTGCATATTGCTTTGGAGAGTATGGACACTTTTTTTTTTGGCTGCGTTGGGTCTTCGTTGTTGCGTGTGGGCTTTCTCTAGTTGCAGCGAGTGGGGGCTACCCTTCTTTGTGGTGCATGGGCTTCTCACTGTGGTGGCTTCTCTTGTTGCCGAGCATGGGCTCTAGGAGCGTGGTCTTCAGTAGTTGTGGCATGCGGGCTCAGTAGTTGTGGCTCGCAGGCTCTAGAGCACAGGCTCAGTAGTTGTGGCGCACGGGCTTAGTTGCTCAGCAGCATGTGGGATCTTCCTGGACCAGGGCTCGAACCTGTGTCCCCTGCATTGGCAGGTGGATTCTTAACCACTGAGCCACCAGGGAAGTCCCTGGAGACTATGGACGTTTTAACAATATTAATTCTTCCAGTATGTGAGTGTGGTATATCTTTTCATTTACTTGTGTCAACTTTAAATTTTTTCATCAATGTCTTACAGTTTTCAGAGTACAGGTCTTTCACCTCCTTGGTTAAATTTATTCCTAGATATTTTATTGTTTTTGATGTAACTGTAAGTGGGATTTTCTTGCTTTCTCTTTCAGATAATTCATTATTAGCATATAGAAATGCAACCGATTTCTGTATATTAATTTTGCATGCTGCAACTTTACTGAATTCATTTATTAGTTCTAATAGTTTTTTGATGGAGTATCTAGGGTTTCCTATATAGAATATCGTGCTATTTGCAAATAATTACAGTTTTAATTCTTCCTTTTCAATTCAGATGCCTTTTATTTCTTGTCTGATTGCTGTGGCTAGGACCTCTAATAGTATGTTCAATAAAAGTGGCAAGAGTGGGCATCCTTATCTTATTCCTGATGTTAGAGATAAAGCTTTCAGCTTTTCACCATGGACTATGATGTTGGCTGTGGGTTTGTCATAAATAGCCTTTATTATGTTGAGGTATGTTTTCTCTATACTCACTTTGTTGAAAGTTTTTATCACAAATGGATGTTGAATTTTGTCAAATGCCTTTTCTGCATCTGTTGAGATGATCATATGATTTTTATCCTTCAATTTGTTAATGTGGTATATCACAGTGACTGATTTGTGGATGTTGAACCATCTTTGTATCCCTGGAATGAATCCTACTTGATCATGTTATATGATCCTTTTAATGTATTGTTGAATTTGGTATGCTAATATTTTGTTGAGGATTTTTGCATCTATAGTCATCAGGGATATGACCTGTAATTTTCTTTTTAGTGTCTTTATCTGGTTTTGGTATCAGTGTAAAGCTGGCCTTGCAGACTGAGGTTAGAAACTTCCTTTCTGCTTTAAATTTTTGGAATAGTTTGAGAAGGGTAGGTATGAAGTCTTTAAATGTTTGGTAGAATTCACCTGTGAAGCTGTCAGGTCATGTACTTTTGTTTTTGAGGGGAGTTTTTTTATTACTGATTCAATGTCATTATTAGTAATTGATTTATTCAGATAGTCTGTTTTTTTCCTGATTAAATCTTGGAAGCTGGTATGTTTCTAGGAATTCTATTTCTTCTAGGTTATTCAACTTTCTGGCATATAATTGTTTGTAGTAGTGTCATAAGATCTTTTGTATTTCTGTGGTATTGGATGTAATTTCTCCTCTTATATCTATGATTTTATTTATTTGGGCCCTTCCTCTTTTTTCTTGATGAGTTTGGCTAAAGGTTTGTCAATTTTGTTTATTTTTTCAAAGAACCAGCTCTTAGTTTCATTGATCTTTTCTATTATTTTCTTAGTCTTGATTTCATTTATTTCCACTCTTATCTTTATTGTTTGCTTCCCACTACTAACTTTAGGTTTTGTTTGTTATTCTTTTTCTAGTTCCTTTAGGTGTAATGTTAGATTTCTTGTTTGATATTTTTCTTGTTTCTTGATATAAGCCCATATTGCTATAAACTTCCTTCTTTAACTGCTTTTGCTGCGTCCCATAGATTTTGGAAGGTAGTATTTCCATTTTCATTTGTCTCAAGATATTTTTTGATTTCCTCTTTGATTTCTTTGTTGACCCATTGGTTGTGTAGTAGCATGTTAGTCAGTCTTCATGTGTTTGTGCTTTTTAAAGTTTTTTCTGTAATTGATTTGTAGTTTCACACCATTGTGGCTGAAAAAGATGCTTGATATGATTTCAGTCTTTTTACATTTATTGAGACTTGTTTTGTAGCCAAACATGATCTTTCCTGGAGAATGTCCCATGTACACTTGAAAAGAATGTGTATTCTGCTGTTTGGTGATGAAACATTCTATATATATCTGACCATCTGACCTAATGTGTCACTTAAAGCCAGTGTTTTCTTATTTATTTTCTGCCTGGATGATCTATCCATTGCTACAGGTGTGACTGGCCCTGGCTGCAACAGTTGTGGGTATGCTGGTGGGTGGATTTGGCCCCTTGGTGCAGGAACCGCTTGGGGCAGGGGGACACCATTTCAGGCTAAGGCCACCCACCTGGTGTGGCAGGATGGGTGCCACTTTGGAGGGGCACCAGTAGGGGTGGGTAACTAGGGCAGGGTAGGTCTACAGGAGAACACCTGGTGGGAGGAGCAGTGCTAGCAAGGTAGATGGTGAACATCAGAAATGGTGAACATCAGAAATAGTGCCCACCAGTGCCAGGCCAGCTAGGTAGAGGGAGAATAAAAATAATGGTGCCTGCCAGTGCTTGAGTCTCCAGAGACGGTTCCAATAGATCCCTGCCCCTTCAGCATTCATCCTAAATTTAGTCAATGAATCTCCTTCTTGTATGACCCAGGCAAATTGCTGCCTCTGCCCTGGTACTCAGAATGAGTGAGTTTGTATGCAAGCCCTTTAAGAGCAGAGTCTTGGTTTCCCACAGCCCTCTGGCTCTCCTGGATGTAAGTCCCATCTATCCAAAGCCAGATGTTATAGGGGTTTGTCTTCCCAGTGAAGGTCCCTAGGGCTGAGGTGCCCCCATGTGGGGCTTGAACCCTTCCCTCCTTAGGAAGGACCTCCACGTTTGTGATATCTCCTCTTGCTTATGAGTCACTGCACCAGGGGTGTGAGTCCTGACTGCATCTCTGTGCTTCCTACCTGCCACGATGTGTTTCTTCCTTTATATCCTTAGTCGTAGAAGAGCTGTTCTGCCAGTCTTCAGGTCGTTCTGAGAGAGAGTTGTTCTATTTGTAGTTGTAATTTTGGTGTCTCTGTGGGAGGAGATGAACTCAGGATCTTCCTACCCCACCATCTTGATCCCTCTCCAAGATTCTATCAAGAGGTACTTTCAAACTATGATTAAAAACTTTGGCTTCTATTCCATGTGCAGTTAGGAAGAAGCTGTCAGTGAAATGGATTGTTCCAATTCAGATTCTGCTGGTTTCAAGTAATAGTAATTCACAGGAACTAGCTCAAGGAAAGATGGTTTATTATCAGGCAAAAGAGGTGTTTTTTGGAAATCCAAAGGCAAAAACAGAATAGCCAGGGCCTACAGGAACTGAGACTAAAGTAGAAAGCTACTGCTACTGAGGATGTCCTCTCTCATGCTTTCTCCACTCTTTTGCCTCTTTCCTTTATTTACAAACCGCCTTCCTCTATTTATCCATATTATGCTTGTCCCATAATGGATGGCTCAAGTTACAAGTCCGGGTGACTTTTCAGCTCAGCTACTCAGAGCTTAGTGTCTTGGTTTCCAATTCCAACTTTCCTAGAATGAAGTCAAATAAGCTTCAGCTCATTTCCTTATGGGTAGAGCCCTTCACACAAAGCTTTGTCATGGAACTTGTAACAGGTTACCTAAGTCAGTTGTCCATTTTTGACCCAGGCAGCTATGGCTGGCAGGACGGTATCACATGGCACAACCATAGCTTTTGCCCCTCACTGGTTGTGAAAAATAATGCACAGAAAGCTATCTTATTAGTAATTTTTGTAGATATGTGAAAGCTTTGCCTTGTCAACTCCACACAGTTGTTTGTTTGTTTGTTTGCTTTTTAGATTTTTTTTTTTTTTGACAGGGACCATTTTTAAAATCTTTATCGAATATGTTACAGTATGGCTTCTGTTTTATGTTTTGGTTTTTTTGGCCATGATGCAGGTGGGGTCTTAGCTCTCCGACCAGGGAGCAAAACCACACCCCCTGCATTGGAAGGCAAAGTCTTAACCACTGGACTACTAGGGAAGTCCTTCCACACAGTTTTAATGAGGGTAAAGTGAGACAAAGGTTTTGAAAAAATTTTGGTAAACTGTGAATGTCTATTAGAGGTTAGTAAACTTATTTTGCACACTGTCAGACTGCTCTAAGTAATGTACCAATATAATCAAAAAATGTATTAAGGTCCACAAAAAGTCTAGAGAATAATGTAGAGAGAAAATTATTCCAATTATTTACCAGTCATATCTCCTAAAACCAGCTCTCTTGATGATCTTAAATACAGGTGGGTAAAGTGATACTTAACTTTCCAAATTCTAGTTGTAAGTAATTATTTAGATATACATTATGATCCTTCCAAAACTCTGTAACACCATTTGGGCAATATGATAAGAGGAGGAATATCTACAGTGTGATTTAGTAACTAGACTATACCCTTACAAAAGTAAGGATGAGAAGTCGATGTTGTTAAAAGGATACAGGTACTTTTTCTTTTGTTAATGAAAGATATAGCTTTCAACAAGTAGATGGCAGTTGCTATTATTCTGTTGAGGCAAGTGGTTCTAGGGATCAAACTACCTGTTCAGTATGAGGCATAACATCTGTTACAAGAACATTTCAAAGATTTGTTTTCTAATAATCTCCTCAAAGCAGAGAAATTGGGAACACAGTTTGTGTAACACACAACTGCTTGGATGTTCAGGGTGCTTGGAAAACTGAGGTAGGTACAAGCCTTGATAGGTATTGCTAGGTATGCTTACTTTACTTGGTTTGTTTGCTTGTTTGTTTGCTTGAGTCATCCCTTAAGATTCCAGCATGACCTAATAGAAGAAACCTTGTACAGGAAAACTCAGTTCAAATTTCCATGGCCTCTTATCTATGGGACCTTGATGAGATGACTGTCAACCTCTTCACTGTAACTCCTGGGAAGTTAAGCTAGCCTTTCCTATTGTCATGGCATTTTGGCCGAGGTCCAGAAGCTGGGAAACAAAGAATATGAAATGCTTATGCATATTAAAAACATAGTTCATCATCTACTTTAAGTATATATAAGAGGATATGCAAGGGAAGCAAGTTTTTCTGAAAAAGAGGGGAGTGGAAGAGTGTTCCTTTCCTCACATCACACCCAATGCTTGTAGAAGAGAATTTGCTTTCAAGAGGGAGACTAACCCCTCACCCCACCTTGAAGCTGTGGAAGCAGGGGATCCCCAGTGCCGCTAAGAGGCTAGTGTCAGATGTGGGGAGAGAACCCTCATCTGATATGCATATCTCCTCCAAGACCTCTTGGTAACACTTCCCTGACCATTTAACATTGCAGTTCTCTTTCAGTGATCTCTCTCTCTCTGCGTTACTTCATTTTTCTCCATAGCATCCATCAATTATACAACTTATTAGTTCTTCAGTTAATTGTCTGTCTCAGTACTCTAGAATATAAATTCCATGCAGACGGGGGCCCTTGTTGTGTTCACTGCTCTAATCTGAGCACCTTGAACAGTGCCTAGCAAGTGGTAGGGGCTCAATACATTCTTGAAGTGAATTAAATTGTGAGAACCTCCAAGAGTCCTTTGGAGTTTGGGTGATATAAGGAGCCTCTTTCAAGGGGACAAGCTAGTGGCAGAGGCCCTGAGGATGGGCGAGGGGCTAGAGCAGGCTGCAGGGGGCAATCAGGACAAGCATGTAGTCCGTGTGTGCACAGAAGGCAGCAACTGGTTTAGGTGGTCACAGAGGGGTCCCACCAAGAGGACAGCCTGTGGAGTGAGTGTGCGGTCAGACCAGGGGCCAAGGAGGAGTGGTCAGTGGCCAGGAGAAAGGGCATCCCGGAACCAGGAAACGACATAAAGTGGTGCCAGCATGGAGGGCTCTCCAAGCCAGCACCTGCCACAGTCATGGGCCCCGAGCCAGATTGCAAGTGCGTAGTCCGGTGAGACCTCCCTCTCCTCCTCTGGCTTCAACCTTGGAGGAAAGGGAGCTGGTTAGTGACAGGAAGGACAGTGGAACAGAAGGTGAGGACACAGTGAGGCTACTGAGCTCGCCACCACCTTCCCACAGTAGGTGTCCCAGCTTGAGTCCAATGCAAGCTCATAGCAGGAAGTTTAATTCTATTGAGAGAACTATATTCAGTATCCTGTGATAAACCATAATGGAAAAGAATATATATATATATGTGAGTCACTTTGCTGTACAGAAGAAATTAACACACATTGTAAATCAACTATCCTTCAATAAAATTTTTTAAAAAGAATATTGTAAATCTATTGAGAGAGTAGTAGTTTGATGTTAGAAAACACTGGATTTGTAAAAAGCCTCCTCTAAATGAGAGTCTATGTGAGAATAACAAGAGAAAATGGGGAATCTGCTTGAGATTTTGTTGAAGTTTAATTATGACGGGCTGGTTTAAAGGACGATGAGGGGCAATTTTTTTTCTTTCTATTTGTACTCTATTGAGTCAGCCCTTCCAATGAGCCTAGCATGTGTAAAATCAGCGAGGTAAGTGTGTACATTGCCCAGCACACTACCGGGCACAGAGAAGACCCTCAGTACATGTCTGTGGTTGGTGTAATGTCATTCCATGCAGCCTGCAGAAGACACCCCCAACTGGGCTTCCAGCTTCATCCTCATTTCCCTATTCAGTATGCCTATTTCTACATTTACTTGTCTCTTCCGTGGAGATTTCTCTGGATCTCCATTCATTCATTCAAGGTAGAGACTATAGATTTATCTTTCCTCATAGTCTCATGATTCCTAGTGATAATAATGATTGTCAAGATAGCCAAAATCATTGAGAACTTATTAAAATATCAAGCACGCTCCTAAGCACTTTGTGTGCCTTCTCTCATGTAATCCTCACCACAACCCTAAGAGGTCATTATCGACTGTGAAATGAGGCTTTTCAGAGTCTCTGGAACTTGTCTGAAATCATTCAGCTGGTGTCATTGTGTTTGAACACAGTACTAAACAACAAGCAAAGGAAATTAGCTGGGGCCACCCCACATCCTGACAGTTGACCCTACACCCTGTTGGAACAGGTGTTCATCCCCTACTGCACACCTTGTCCAAAGATTCTTTTTTGTTGTGAAATCGGGAGGGCTAATTCAGTTCCCTTCACAGAAAGTATACTTTGTAATCGTATCACATGTCTGCAAGATGAAAAGCAGCTTTCTTGGTCCAGCAGGTAAAATCAATGCTTCAAATAAAAATCCTTGAGCCTCAATTATTGAATGCAATGGTCCAAACAAACTCTGTTTGTCCAGGCAAAAATATTGCCAAGAGTCTCTTTGTCTGTTTCTAATTAAGCATATCTCCAGATCCTCTGCCCTGTTCATCCCACTTGGATGTGTGCTTACATAATGAATCAGCAGGTACCATGCAGTTGCTTTTGCTTTGTCTTTAAACTCTCCATGGTCTTATGTTCCCAGAGGCAGACGAAGGCCCTGGGACTGATGGCCACCAGGTTGATAACTCCTAGAAGTGATCTGATTATGTGATTTAGCTGTGGGTAAATGCAGGGCTTGCTAGAGCTCTACGTACCTCAGGTATTTTGTTGTATGTATCCCTCTTTCGGCATAGTCACTGCGGCATTTTCCCAATTAGTGCCGTCTGAATTAATGAGGGGCTAGTTAAGGGCATATACTCGCCCAGAGAATGAGAAAGGACTTCTGGAGAAATATTTTTATGGCTCTAACCAGGGTGGTAGCTTCTTGCTTGGAGTGCCGCATTCTGCTGATAAAAAGATTCTGTGATGACTGTGCCAGTTGTGGGTTTGCTGAATTTTATTAGCTCTTCATTTGTAAATGATTCCCTGGAACACAGGTGCACTAATACATATAAAAGGCACATCCTCTGGGAGAATATGAATATCAATTCATATTTTTATTTGCTTATTATTTATGGATCTGCTCACATTGTTAGGAAGATGCTTGGACCACAGTCTGACTTGAATCTGCCAGTGTATGGGACTATATTTTTCAAATTCTTCCTTTGGCCCAGAGCATGGAGATTAGATTGGATTTCATGAACTAGTGCTACTCATTCCTCCCTACCTGAAATCAGAATACTCATAAGGCAGCAGAAGAGGGCTGGCAATATGTCTCCATAGTTTTGGCTGCAAAATGGAGATGGGATGATGTAGCCTTCGCTTCGCCTTGGCTTTTGCACAGACCGACATGGTGATTAGGAAGAGAAAACTGCGAATCCTCTGGAAATGACCTGGGCTATGTTTCCTATCCCCCGAGTGATTGTGTTCAGAACACGAGTACGTTTCAGGGAAAACACATGGGGAATGGGTCTCTGGCTTTCGTCAAACATCACATCCTAATCCCTTTGAAAATTCCTTTAGATCTACTGTTCCGAACATTTCACGGTTGTATATATTTCATTAATTTACACCACCTCTCTGGCGTCATTCTGAATGCATTCGTGGTATTTATTCTGTTAAGTAACTTGGTTAACGATGTATGGTCATCCGTAGTTTGTTGAGGAAGAAACTGTGACTCAGGGTGTGCAAACTACCTTAGCAAAGTCATCCACTAGCAAACTGGCAGAGCTAGGATTACAATCTACATTTGTGCTTCTAAGTCTTATCGTGGACTTATCAACTGTCAAACCCCAGACAGGTTTCTGAATCTCTGAGCCTCAGTTTTTTCATCTGTCCAAATGGGGAAATAATACCTGTGCTGTTTATTTTCCTGGGAAGACACAGAAAGCAGTTGAAATGTTATATGTGTACACTCCATGGTGCTATAGATGTGGGAGGTGTTACTAGAATGGAAGCATCAAAGGCACACAGAAACCCCAGGCAGCGTAGATTCCAGAATCTTTACGACTGACCAAAGCAGGTTCAACAACAGGATAACTAACTATTATGTCTCCTTCCACATAGGGTCCTGCTTATATCCTAGCCAAAATAAAATGTTTTCCTTGCATAGCATAGGGATTAAAAATTTTAAGGTTAACGTTGCTGATTTTGTTGGTGACCTTCTGACTGATTTTCTCCAGGGGTCTTTCTTTCCACGTATACAAACAGAGGTCTTTTAGTATTCCATTTGTGCCAATAGACCAATTTCTCCTTTAATTTTTGTAACAAAAGGTAAAATTAAAGTATTATCCATATCCACAGCACAAGTTAGGGACACTTTAACACCCCCCACCCCAAGCCAAAAAAATAATAATAATGTCATAAGCAGCTGGTGATTTTCAGACTATTATCATGCAGAAGAGCACTGTTTCTGCCCATCCCCCACTCCATCAGAATCCATAAGACATGAGCAGGCTGCATAATTCCCCGCTTAACTCTATCACTTCTCTAATCACATTTCCCTTTAACACGTTCATCAGGACACCGCGCAGAGCTCTGGGTATTTCTGTGGCCTTTGATTTGCACATTAAACTTTCCAGCTTTTGAATTTTTGAAATAAGTTGTAATGCTAGGGGAAGGATTAAGGAGGAGGAGGAGGCATGGCTTCATGCACACACCCTTCGCTAGATTTCTGCATCTGTTTGCTGCTGTCTGTAGCCCCTTCAAGCTTGTAACTGGTAACAGTAAACACCCTTGATGAGAGCCTAGTGTAGGCACGAGAGGCATCTGAGGACAGCTCACTGCCTGGGAGAGAACGGGATACATCCCTGGAACCACTTTCTCCCTCTACTGGTCCTGCTACCCTTAGTCTGTGTTGACCTTCGGGTGTCACCGTCACATGACTTATTAAGAAACAACTAAATGCAACCAAGAAAATGGATAATGAAAAAGGAAGCTGTAATTTTCATGTAGGAGAAATTTTAGAATAATAGTATATTTTTAAAAATTATGCCAGTCAATTTTAAAATTAAGATGAAGTGGAAAATTTCCTAAAAGAAATGAACTACCAACTAAGTTAGAAAAAAATTAGACAACCTGAGTAGACCTATAAATATTAGGAAAATTTATATGGAGAGTGACTCCAAAGCTTATCTCCAGCATTTGTAGGCAGTGCCCTATTCAAAGAGCTTGGGCACAAAACAACGTACATAGTGTGGTCTCTATTCTGCAAGGAACTGATGTCCCAGGAGACAGGGTAGATGGTATACGTGTCCTGACATGAAAGGTGCAACGTTAGTTGGAACCATCTCCTCGTAAACCTGGGAATGAGTATCAGCAGCAGTAATGACTGTTAAGATCATAGTGGGCATCAATTATTGAGCACTTGATCATGATTTGGGCACTTTGCATACATTATCTTATTTCATTTATTATACACATTAAGCCTATGAAAAAGGTAATTTTATAGACGCAGAACTGATGCTAAAAGAGATGAAGGAATTTGCCTAAAGTCATCTCGCTAATGATTAAAAGATCTAGATCTAACCCCAGCTTAGAGTTTGGGCTGGATGATCAGATTTAGGAGCTATGTTCTCTTCAAGACCCAAGAAGGCAGAGCAGACTACACCACACAAAAGCTTTGATTTAGAGCAGCTGAAAGGAAGTGCATTTAATCAGTTTTTGTGACTGAGAAATTTTTGTGTTAATTTCACTGAGGATTGTTACGTATCATATTGCTCTTACACCTGGAATGTAATTTCATTTAAATGTGATTACAATGATATTTTGCACAGGGCACGAGTAAAACTGTGCTTTTTTTCTCCCTCCAGTGTCAATTAATATAGACTTTATTGCTTTCCTCCAGGTTTCTGTAACTAGGCTCTTACAATGCCTCATCACCCGGATTATACAATCCTAAGGGCTTGAGATAGCACCTATCTGTTTTGACTCAGTAACACTGTTTCATTCTTTCATTATTACTGTGTGTCCCAGAAATACACGGGTTGTATTTCAGTGACTGCCACCAAGCCTGGCAGACAGTATGTGTACAGTAAATGTGGAATGAGGCATACAGTAGGTGTACAGTAAATGTGGAATGAGGCATACAGTAGGTGTACAGTAAATGTGGAATGAATGTACTCAGTGCCTCACATGATGCTGAGCTCAGTAAATACCAGTTGACATGTCTTCTCATGACTGAAAGAGACTGAAGTCCCAAACGCAAGAAAAGACATGATTTTTCCCCAAGAGGGCTATCCGTCTGTCTCTGTTGCCATCACCTAGTTTGATTTCTCCAAAGACAGAGCCATCTGTAAGAGTACAGATACATCCCAGCATTGTGATAGAAGGAGTGGGAAAATTGACTGGGGAGGAATCCTGATAAGAAATGAGGTTTAGTGCTGCCCATGAAGGCAAAAGACAGCAAGGAGAGAGTGTTGATGGTTTTCAGCATTCTGTAACATTTCTTTATGGTTTTGCATCCCATGGGATTGTGAACTCCTTAAAGATAGGGATCATGCATCAAGCACAACACGTTGCTGTAAGGATGTACTAAGTAAATGTTTGTTCAACTGACATGAGAATATCCACCCAATACTTTCTGAGCACCCACTCTGGACTGGCCTGGTCTCTCTGCCATGGTCACTGCCACCAGGGAAGTCATTGCCCAGAAAGGAGCTAATTGGCTTCTGTGTATGGGAATTGACTGCAAATATTGAAAGACAGAAGAAATTTTAGATGGAACCAAGATTTGAACCAAATGTTTTAAAATCAAAGGTGGTAGGGAAGTTTTGGAAAATAGGTCAAATAAGGAAGCTAAGATGACATACCTCCTCCAGTTTGCAATGAAAAGTCTGCCATGGCCTTGAGTCTTCTGCCCTCCTCGCCTTCTCCTGTCCGGTTGTCTCCATTTTCTTCCCTCCAGGGCACTCCAGGAGCCTAATGGGTTGTTAAACATTTTGAGCTTCTTGGAAAAAGAATCTCAGCATTTTTAAACGCCCTTTTTTTTTTTTCATTCAAAGAGCATGACAAAATTGCAAATGAGCCCATAAAAGCATCAAAATGAGATGCAAAAATAAAATAGGAGAAAAGGATGGAAGGCTCAAGAAACAAAGAGTTAGAAACCATGTCTTCAGCAGAAGGGTCACTTCTTTAAAACAAAACTGGAGGGGATGGTGGGAATGTAAATTGATACAGCCACTATGGAGAACAGTATGGAGGTTCCTTAAAAAACTAAAAATAGAACTACCATACATACCCAGCAATCCCACTACTGGGCATATACCCTGAGAAAACCATAATTCAAAAAGAGTCATGCACCACAATGTTCACTGCAGCTCTATTTACAATAGCCAGGACATGGAAGCAACCTAAGTGTCTGTCAACAGATGAATGGATAAAGAAGATGTGCCACATATATACAATGGAATATTACTCAGCCATAAAAAGAAACGAAATTGAGTTATTTGTAGTGAGATGGAGAGACCTAGAGTCTGTCATACAGAGTGAAGTAAGTCAGAAAGAGAAAAACAAATACCGTATGCTAACACATATCTATGGAATCTAAAAAAAAAAAAAAAAAAAAAAATGGTTCCAATGAACCTAGGGGCAGGACAGGAATAAAGATGCAGATGTAGAGAATGGACTTGAGGACACGGGGAGGGGGAAGGGTAAGCTGGGACGAAGTGAGAGAGTGGCATGGACATATATACACTACCAAATGTAAAATAGATAGCTAGTGGGAAGCAGCTGCATAGCACAGGGAGATCAGCTCGCTGCTTTGTGACCACCTAGAGGGGTGGGATAGGGAGGATGGGAGGGAGACGCAAGAGGGAGGGAATATGGGGATGTACGTATAAGTATAGCTGATTCACTTCATTATAAAGCAGGAAGTAACACACCATTGTAAAGCAATTATACTCCAATAAAGATGTTAAAACAAAAACAAAACTGGAGGGGAGTGATAAGTGTGGAAGACCACTGTGCTATGGTCCTGAGTCCCTTACAAGATAAAGTTTATTTATTTCACTCTGTAGAGTACTCTTCCTCCCCAGACTCCCTCTCCAGGCACACACAGGCGCATCACCCTAACCCAGGCCAGATGAAAACCTTTAAAGACCCTAAATACAACAAAGATGCCTGTGCATGGCCGTGTGATACAGAAATTAAAAACAGTACTCAGTGACAAAATATTTTTTAAATGTAATTTTTCGGAATTTCACTAAATGTATACTTAAGCCAATATTAAGATATCTTTTTTCTAGCCTTTCTTAACTTTTGCTATTTTTAGTACTCCTGCTTTTCTGATACCCTAAGCACATGTTCAGTTTGCCCGTTGAGTATCCCTCCACTGATGTTTTCTCTTTTGTGTTCTGCACCCTATTTTCCTACTTTACTTACAAAGGCATCCATGCAAATCACCTCCGTTCCTTTATTTACTGATGGGTTCATCTCATTTCTCTCTCCCACATTTTATTTCACTCTATTTCAAAAGACAGATGAACTTGGCGCCCTGTGAGTCAGGTTATTGCCTTATTTGAAAGATATGTTTTATACCTCCAATCTATAAGCCTTCTCAACTACAAAGATAAATCTCTTTCAGTCGGGTTTTTCTTTTTATCCTTGGAGAATCCTTGGAACACACATAGAATCAATTTCCTTTTCTTGAGTTCACGTGCATGTATGTGACTGAAACAGATGTAATTTTAGATAAACACCATCTAATGAAGTTCTATGCCATTAGGAATAATGCCAAGGACTGGTTCTACACTAGTAGATTTTAAAATGTTAAAAATCCAAATCCTGTTGATAGAAAAAAGACTAATACAACCTGAAGGAGGTTCTGGTCAGTTGGAGAAGTGGCAGCTGTTCTACTTCAGCTCCACTGCCCACAAGGGTGTTGCCTTCTCTGACTCAAGGGGGCAGCTTTTCTGAAATAAAGTGAAGTCTTTGGATCCTTTTTCCCAAAAGTATCCCCATTTTCCCAATATGGCCAAGGGGAGCTTGTATGAACTCAGTGGCCTGCTGAGATGAAAGCCCTTTTCATTCCTACTGAAAATTAAAAAGGCTGTTATGTTAGTCCAGGTCCTCTAAGAAGCAGAGGCCAAGACAAAATTAACTGTGTGAGGACTGTTAGGAGAAATATTTGTGTGAAAGATAGTTAGTAGGGAGCTGGAGAAGGTCAAAGAGCCGTCAGACTGCTATACAAATATAAGCCTTAGTGAAGGAGAGAGGAAGACGAGGTTGGATGAAGATGTCCTAGACTGTCCTGCAGTCTAAGGCAAGTTTGACAAAGCCATGCAGCAGTCCTTGAGCCAACGCTGGCAAACAAAGAAGGCTCCCTGTCCCGCAGAACAGAGTCTGCCTTAGTATCCCCTCACCCCGCCATCAGTCTTCGGCATGGCCTTGGCACAAATGCTGCAATGAGTTTCAAAGCGAAGCATCTGAGGTCTGCTCAGAGATGACACTCCCTGTAGGAGGAGGTGCATTAGATATACTCGACCTCTACAGTCCTTCCCTTGTCCCTCAAAGTTGTGCTTCTCCATAAAGTCTCAGGGAGCAACTCCTCCATGGTTTCATGGGCCTTTCTTCCTAAGGAAACTCAGAAGGAGGTTAGTGGGATGAACTATAGCCCCCACGGCTGCTGTGGACCTTGGGGCTGCAGTCGGTACTCACCTTCTCCCTTGCCTACTACTCTTCCTAAACTCCTCTCATCCTGATCTACAACCCCAGCAGGTGACCAAGGCTTATCTGGTGGTATGATCCAGACCATTATACCTGAACCACCTGAAAACTTGATACTCATATTCTTGTCAATCTAGGGACGTAGCACATCTTTGTCCACAGTTACCGGGTAACGCCAGGAGAGGCCCATGTAGATTACCTGGGTTCCTTATATATCCTCCCTGCCTCCTCTGTGTAAAAACAGCCCTCCATCCTCCTGCTGCTAAGTATTGGTTACTCCTGACGGTGTGGTGTCTCTTCTTTTTATGCCCTGGCTCCTGAGCACGAATAGTCTAAAGTGTGCTGGTGGCAGCCAGAATTTGTAGTTCAGTGGCACCTTTGCTGTGCCCCTTTCTAGAGTGTGCCCCCTTATGGGACTAGGACCTACAATCCTGCAGTGCCCATGGTGCACATTGTGGCGATATACGTAGGGCCACTTCTGCTTCCATCTCTCAGTTCCTGAGTCCATGTGTCCTTTCTATTGGAGACAGTGCCATAAAAAAGTCTCTGATCTAATAAATGTACTGTATCCTGAAGGACATATCCCATCCCTTCAGAATGCTTCCTCTGAGCTGGCATTCCAGTTGTACCTCCTAAAAATCTGCCCCACTGTTGGTGGTGTATCATGTGTTCAGTGGATCCAAGAGTAACAGATCTGTTCCTGCATCTCCTTCCGTGTAAAATGTGTGCCCTGGTCAGATGCTATGCTATTGTGGATTCTACCCCCCAAGCTCTGGACAGTGGTGCTGGCTAAGGCTGTGCAAGCAGGAAAGGCAAACCCATGCCTGGAAAAGATCTCTAGCCCTGTGATGGTGAATCACTGACACTTCCATCTTCCATACAGGTGATGAAGCCCTCTTTAGTACCAAAGATGCCCTCTGGTTCTCATGTCGGCTATTAATTGCCTGTCAGCAACTCTCCATGTCTCATTATCTTTATTCAGGGCATCAATACAATTTAGCAGTAACCAGCCAACTCCTGTGTCTTTGAAAGCATTTTTCTCTCCATATTCCAAATGCCTGCGCCACCACACCCGCCCCCGCATTTCCCTCTGGGACATTTTCCCAGCTCATCACAGGTGAAATATTTAGCACTTGTACCATCCTTGTGCCAAGATCTATCCATGCCCCACCTACCAATCAGGACAGCATCCTCCTGGCCTGCTGGGTGGAGGGTGAGCCAGTACCAAATCCCATTTTGATGCTCGTATTCTCAGACCATTCTTAGTGCCACTTGTGTTAGTGTGGGTCCCCTGAGAAGCAGATGCCAAGACGGGATTAAACATGCAAGGATTTTGCTAAGGGAAAGAGAGGTAGAAAATAAGGGAGGAGTCGGAGAGGACTGGGAGAGTCCTCAGACCCCTGTTCAAAATAAATCTGGATGTAGGTAAGGAGAGACTTTATTCAATAGGAAGAAGGCTCCAATCATGAGATCTGCAAGGACTCGTCTTTTACAGGGAGAAGCAAACAAGGCTAGAAAGACAGGGTGTGGGAGAGTGGGATGAATGAACGCTTAATGGGATAGCTGATCAGGGAATGTTCTTCCCGGAAGTCAGCAGTTCTCGGGAGGGGCAGTTAAGGAGAAGTTGTTCTGTTTCCCAATGCTCAAGGGTGCGCCAAATTTTAGGAGCCTGTGGGAAAGAGAGAAGCCTCATAACGCTGGGTCGAGTTAAGGTAGCAGGCGTGATATCCAGATTGGTTAGTGAGGACAAGCAGTTCAGCTAATCATCTGTGAAACAAAGAACAGGATTTGGGGAGTCCGTGTCTGGTCTTATCATCAGTAAACAAGGGTCATCCGTGAGTCTTGTCTAAGTCATAGGGGAAGGGTTACTCTTTGCAGTAAGCTCTTTCCTGGAACACAAAATGGTGGGGAGTAGATTTTTTCACAACTGCTGGTTTCCAGGAGAACAGGGCTCAGGTGAAGTTCAGCATTGTCACTGCGATGCAAGTCTGACCCTGAGTGAAGGAGAGGGGGTAGGGGGGAAGCCTCCTAGATTGCATGCAGACTAAGGAAGTTTCAGCAAAGCCATCAGGGAGTCCTTGAGTCAAAACTGGCCAACCGTGGCGTCTCTGCATGTTTTCCAGGAATGGGTCTGCCCTTGTATTCCGCCCACAGCTCTGCTATCGACAGGGAGGAGCCTGTGAGAGGTGTGACACGTGGAGATGGATTTCAAACGCAGCAGCTGGGGCTCTTGATCAATTACACTTCCTGTAAAAGAAGGTCTGCCAGGTGCACACTCCTGGCTGCAGAGCTGGGATGCAGGCTGCTATTTTATAGACACAGATTTATGAGCCTGGCTTTGCTAAGCCTTCATTAGAGATGCCTCACCCTCAGTCTGGCCAGATATCTCCGGAAAATGGGAAACAGTGAGCTCCTGGTGGACACAGTCTTCCTTAACACTCGTAAGGCTCTTCACCCACAGGAACGATTTGCCATGTACTTCTGCTTCTTCCATAACAATTGAAGTCACTTAGACAATGTTGGAGAATAATGAATCACCACCAGCATAAATACATTACAAATGAATAATGCTTTGCAGCAAAGGTCGTTCAACTACCGCTCATAGAAGTACACTTTAAATACCTTACAATTTTATTTGTCAATTATACCTTAATAAAGGTGAAAAAAACCAAAATTCCAGGAAGCCCCGTGGGACATCTAGTTTCCTGTTCCACTGAAAAATAAAATACAGCTACTGCTCATAAGCTAAATCTGGCTCTTCACCTACATCTGAAAATAATGTTTCTTTGGAACACACCCACACGCATTCATTTGCATATTGTCCACAGTTGCTTTTGCACTACAGTGGCAGAACTGAGTAACTGAGATAGCTACTGTAAGGCCTGCAAAGCCTAAAACATTTACTGTCTGGCCCTTCACAGGAAATATCCGCCTGTCCTTGCTTTAGAGCAAGATTACAAAGAAATATAAGACCTTCTAATATTCCAACCATGCTTTCTTAGTTTCAAAGTGTGTTTACATGTATTATTTAATTCTCATAATGATTATGAACCACTTTGTATAACTTGACACTTTTTATGAATCTTTAATGTTGGTGTTTCATCAAGTCCCACTTTTCCCTCCCATTCATCAGGAGCTCTGCCTAAGTCTGAAAGGTGCTTCAGGAAATAGGTATAAAACTGGTATTTTGGGGAGCCTCATTGTATAAAGCCCTAGCCACCAGGTTCTGGTTAAGGTGTACTGTTTATTTTTTCACTATACTTGTTATCTTAATTTTGGCTCCCTTAAAAGCAAATCCTAAGACAAGGATTTGGGTGTGAGCAGCTGAATGGAGAGGTGATCCCAGCAAGCACTGGGAGAGAGCTGGAAAGTGAATCAGAAAAGGTAATAAAGCTAATAAAAGCTGTGATAATGAGCAGTTACCACTTGGTAATGGGGGCTAAGTCCTGCTCCTTTGGAAGACTGTTCCACTGAGGGATAAGGAGCCCGAGATATTATTTATCCTCTACATTCTGTCCCTTGTCATTTGTGAATGGTCCCTGAGAACTTTAACTCCCTTTCTAGCTTTCTACAGGCAGAAAAAGCCTTCAGGCAGAGTAACACTGGTGCGTGAATTAGGAAGCCATCAGTCTGTGTAGGAATGGTCCATCAAAGCCGCAGCTGACATTTGGGGTGGGCCAACAGGAAAGATACTGCACTGGCTTTTGGCATTACTGATTAGTTTCTTGAGAATCTCTGCTAACTTACGAGCATCTCCCTATAAAAAGAGAAAACTTCATGATGTAGCTTCATATTGCTTTTGCCTTTTAAAAATATATGTTATTTTTCCAATTGGCGTTCTCCTTGTAGTCAGCTTCCAACTAATTCTAAACCTCTGTCTCTCGTCAGAGCCTTAGAATTGTAGCATCATAGAATTTCAAAGCTAAAAAGGACTTTCCAGTTTTATTATTCTTTCATTAGCAGATGCAGCTAACCTAAAGTTTTACAGCTTTTTTTTTTGGTCACAGAAACCCCACTTACAAAGGGAAATTGACTTAAAATTTGGAATACATAAGAGTAGAATAAAGTCCACTCTTGAAACAGACCTATAAAGTGACTGCATTATGTGGTCACAGGTCCTATCGTCCACCTTGCTCTGGGTATGGAGCTGTAAGTCATTCAGGGGATTTCTCTGTCTGATCAGAGGAAAGAGAAAGGGAGAGAGTGGGCAAGAAAATACCTTCCCAGTGATTTTAACATCAGGATATGGACATTTCTTGACCCATACATATAGAGAGTCCTGGCAACTTCCTCACACTGAAACAAGGAATTAGATGTCCAGTGATGCCTGGTGATATATCGGGCATGGCTGTCAGAGCTCATGATTTGGCAGAAAGGAGATCTATATTCTGTTCTGCAAGGCAGCCTAACTGGTCCCTTTGGCCAGGCTGCAACCAAGCTGAGTCAGTAGATTGAGAAAAGCACACCTCCTTGCAAAGTCAGATGCCCCATTGGCTTCATTTATCTCCCAAAGGAGAAAAGTGGTAATTTACATGGCAGATTTTCTTGTCTTATATGTGTTCCTGTAACATCAGGGAGTTTAGATTCCAAGAGGATTGCTGCAGAGTGCAGGCTCTGAAGATCTGAGGTTCAATTTTGTCTCATTTAAGAAGCCCAGAATCCACTTAGTAGATGAAATCAATAAAAAGAGAGGTGTTTTCAGCTCTCAGCTTTAAGGGAAGTACGGGACATAACTCATAGTTCTGTTTTCAGGAGATTTTTCCTTTTATGTACATTTTATGCACATTGAAAAACAGAGCACTTTTTTTTTTTTTTGTGGCTGCAGAAATTGGATCCATGTTCCTTTAGATAAATGGCAAATTATTTCTGGGTCTTTTTTCCTGCCTGCATTATCATGTACAGCTCCATGAGCACAGCTTTTGGATCAACCAGTGACTGAGAGTCGCCATTTAGAATGGGAAGTGAAATTCCTAAATAGTCACCACATTGACTTTTTAAAATAGAATCTGCTCCTTATTTTTTGTAAGTTATATGCAGTATATGGTTACACTTACATTAGATACATGATAGATAGATAGATAAATAGATAGATAGATAAAACCTAGGGGACACTATTCTGTTCCCAAGTTATTGATGAAATAAATAACTGAGACACGAAGCAATTAAGTAATTTGTGTGAGGTCACATGACAATCTGGTTGAGCAGCTGGGAGGGGAATCAGAGTCCGTGCTCTTAACCACTACCCCACATGGCCCTTTGTCTGTTAGAAAACTATAAAGGCAACACACAAGGCTATATTACATACCATCAACATTTATAATCTACCTATCATCCAGTCAGAGCAGAAATTATCTACCTTTATAAATTAGTAAAGTAAGAATCAAAATGGCTTCAGTCAGCCTCCCAGTTCCCCTTGATGGTGGTAGCTGACTGGCGGGCTGGTGAACTGCTTCCAGTTGTTGCAGGAAAGAACACAGCGGCCGACCCTGCCAGTACCCTGCCCATAGCCCCTTAACTCTCAGCAGCTCGGTGCTCATAGATTCCAAATGCAAACGACTTTCTGTGGCCTCTAGAGCTTGGCAGTTGGTGTGGGCCTGGCAGAGAGTGCTTGGCCCTTAATAGCCCTGGAAACAGTGGAGAACTGGCTGGAGTTGGTGGAAGGTACCCCTCGTGGAGGACAAATCTGCTGCCTTCTCCACGTGCCCTCCCAGAGGTCACAAGCGGGCCCGAGCCCGACCTGCTCACAGAGCTAACCTGCTTGTGAATGCCCCGTGTCCTGGCTTCCTTCAGTTGCCTGCCTTGACTCCCCATTCCCTTCCCCACCGTGAGATCAACTCCCAAATTATTGAATAATTTCTTATACACAAATCTTCGTCTCAGAGTCTGTTTTGGGGGGGAGAGGGAGTTGTCCTAACCTAAGACAAATACCATAAGTGGTGCTTGACATGAACACCTGCGGGCCCACCAGGTGTCCTGCTGCCCTGAATCACACCTGGAGTAGAGAACACTCAGGTGCATGGCTGTGCAACGTGATGCCGTTATCTGTAAAATCAAGTAATAATAGCTACCTCACAGGTTTTGGTAAAGATTTGCATGACTCTCTTACATGTGTTTTCCTGTCAACAATCAGATTGTATTTCTAAGTAAAGTTAATAAGACGTTTGATTGATGCATCTGTCCAAGGACGACCTACAGGAAATCGTTCCTTCTGAAAAAATGATACAAAGGCCCAGCCAATCCTGGTAGATCCCAGTCCTCAGGCCTCCACGGACAGTTATTACAATCATGAGATGGTTAGAACAAACGAAGGGGGATTAAGTTGTAACGTGTGTTCTAAGTCATCCTAAATGGGAAAGTTCTTTTCAAAACTTGAAGGATGTATGTAGCTTATTATTGGCTAAAGCCTCCTGAGTCAGTCCAGTGACAGAGGGGAAGCAACATACAAAAAGTGTTGAGGGATGGAGGGAGGTAGGGGAGACTGGAAACGAGAAAAAGAGAGAGAGATTAAGGTCTGGTTATTTAGCTTCACTAAGCCTCAGTTTGACCATTTGTAAAACAGAAATAGAGGGACTCCCAAGGTTGTAGTAAAGAATAAGTGTTAATGCAGTTCCAGACACATGGTATTCACTCCACACGTGCAAGCTGTATTATTAATATTATTACTGTTTGGCTAAAACTACGTAAACAAGCCTCATATCGTCTACAGATTATACTGTAGTTTGCATAAATACATCAGCTTATTTGCATGGACGGCTATAGTCTCTTACGACACTCAGGAGGGCTAGAGCTCACCAACTGGGTCTCATTGCTCTGAAGTTCCCTCAGCTGTGGCTGCAGGATTTCCTGTGTAGTGATCCAGTGTGTTTTCTCCAACAAAGGACTATTGTGAAAAGTCTATTCGTTCCTTACTGCTGCTGCAAGACGACATCTTTTGGAGACGAAGGTGCAGGGTTCTGTTTTCAAGGGGGTTGGCGGTGCAAATTCATCCTCCAGAGCTACTGGAAATCAGTTAAATTGGTCTTCTCTGTGGAATCTGAGGAGCGCCTGTGGTTAGTATGGCTGCTGTGGGCAGAGTAAAGAGGTGAATGTTTGTACCGCTGCTTCCTAGAACTCATTGACTTAGAATCGTTTTCTTGAAGCAAATAAGACAAAAGAACCTGCGGAGGAGGCTGGAGTTTTTGTTTTTGTTTTGTTTTGTTTTTAAAATATGGGGCAGAGCCTTTTAATTAATTTATTTATTTATGTATTTATGGCTGTGTTGGGTCTTCGTTTCTGTGCGAGGGCTTTCTCTAGTTGCGGCAAGCGGGGGCCACTCTTCATCGCGGTGCGCGGGCCTCTCACTGTCGCGGCCTCTCTTGTTGCGGAGCAGAGGCTCCAGACGCGCAGGCTCAGTAGTTGTGGCTCACGGGCCCAGTCGCTCCGCGGCATGTGGGATCTTCCCGGACCAGGGCTCGAACCCGTGTCCCCTGCATTGGCGGGCAGATTCTCAACCACTGCGCCACCGGGGAAGCCCGAGGCTGGAGTTTTTGATGGTCTGCGAAGGCCAGCGTGGCCCTCTGCTTTCCAGGATGAGGACAGCACAGCTCACGAGATGAGCCAGGGAAAGCTTTGCTGCAAAAGCATCTGCCACTGTGCAGAATCCACTGCCGCCTGAGAGCTTGGTGTGTGTATCACGGAGGTGTGATATCTCTCACGGCACTGCAGTTTACAGCAATTTGTCGCATGAAATATTTTAGGATGGCTCTCAGTGGTTTCATTTTTAAATAACGTTTCTATAAATATACTCATTTTTGATATGCATTTTTAAATGACAGTATAATTATTTCCTCTCTGTTCTCTCCCTGTCTCCACACACTCAAACACACACACACACCTTTTTATAAAATAGAAATATTTGGGAAATAAGAGAAAAAAATGCCCCAAATCCCATCACTCTAATACTCTAATACAGTATGTATTTTTCATTCACCAGGTCTTTTTTAATATGAATTTTTTGCAAAGTTATAGGCATGGTTTTGTGTACCCTGATTTTCATAGAACATTCCATCATAAAAAGATGTCATGTTCCCAGACAGACGGTATAGTTCTTACTTTTGTTAGCAGCATAGTATTCCATGAAGTGGATGCCACCACAATTTTCTGCACTGTTCACTCGTGTTGGACATTTAAGTTGCTTCCAAATTGCTTCTTATTGTAAGTACTGTAGCCCTAGGCATCTTTCTCAATGTGATTTTTCTACCCTTTGGGCTCTTAGGAGAGCTTTCATCAGTTGGATGATAAGACAGAATGTAGGACTGTTTAGAGGATGGAAACAAAGATGGAATCAGTGAAGGAGACTGAGAAGCAGCAGCTGTGAGTGGGGATGGTGGCCTGAGAGTGTGGAACTCCAGAAGTGGCATTAGGAAGGGTTTCACAGACAGAGTGGTCATCTGTGTCAAATGGTGCTGAGAGGGAAGGAAAGGAACGCAGAGAACTGACCATTGGGAATTTCAGGCCCTGCAGTAGACACCGGGGTAAGCAACAGGGAGCTCGGACAGCCACGTTCCTACTCTCCTGGAACAGACTGTCTGGTGGGAGACACAGGATTCCAGAACAACCTAGTGAGCATTTAATGACAATATGAGACAGTTGGGCTGATGGAAAGGAATAGAATTCTATGAGAGTATATTGAAAAAAGAATCGGACCTAGACTTGGAATGCAAAGAACATGATAGACAAAGGAGACAGCATATGCAAAGGCCCTGAGGAGGGCGAGAGTGTGACACAGTGGAGAACAGACTATCAGTGAGTCCGGAGCCATGCAGAGGGGAGAACCGTGCTTCGTGGGACTAGAGGGGCAGGCGGGGGCCAGACTGCATACAGCCTTGCTGATCCTATTAAGGAGTTTGACCTTTACCCTGGGGAGAGCCACGGTCAGATGTGTATTTTGAAAAGCTGACATTGTTTACAGTGTGGAAGGTGACAGGAAGGTGGGCTCAGGATCCTGTAGTATTTCAGTAGCAATCATAGAAGAACCTGGATAGAGGTAGTGCCATGTATATGTCCCAAAATATCTTCCACAAAGACTAAAGCTGAGGCCACTGGTCGTTTCAATACTATAACGATCATACAGTTGCTGTTACCGGGCAGCACGTGAGAACTGTGCGTAGAATGAGATCTTTGTGGAGAAAGTGATACATATGCTCACAGGATTCTTCACTTCATGTGAAACTCCAAAGCAAGCATTGAAGCTCATAACCAGCGATTTGCAGCATGTCGATTTGAAGACAGTATTTTTTTCTGTCTTTAAGTTTCAATTTAAGTTCAAGAAATTTGGAAACGCAAGCCTTATGTAAATTTTTCTCAATTAGGATCTGCTGACTGCAAGGAAGTAGTCAGGCTGAAATAATGATGAGGAATGTTAGGGATGCCCTGGAGGAGATTGATAGAGACGCTTGACCACTTTGACTTTTCAGATTTCTTTTTACTTAATATTTCTCTTTATATTCAACAAGAGAAAAACCAACCAAAATATTAGATCTTGGGGTGGAATAATAGGCAGAACTCCATCTGTTGCAAATAACGCAAATCAACTTAAATGAAAAGGGGGATTCATCATTACATAACAGAAAAGTCTATAAACTGACTGATTTGACTTTTAGGTGGATTCAGGAACACAAAGAACCTTGCATTGAGATATGTGTGTTGCTTTCTCAGAAATGTACATGTCACACGAGGTGGCAAATGGAACACGTGATGACTACTGCATTCCCATAAAAGCCTCTGTCCAAAATGGTGTCCCCTTGCTTTTCCAAATTTCTTCTAAAGAGGAAAGAAGGCCCACCCACTGAACCTACCCCAGATGAGATAAGGAGAAGGATTGGACCCCGGCACTGCCAATCGTCTTTGCCCCATGGAGCCAAAACACCTCCCCCACCCCCCCAGAGTTGTCACTGAAAGGAAAGCAAAACCCTTTGTGTCCACTCCAGAATAGTTGGAAGGTCCATATGTGTTGAGACTTTGACTAAAAGAAAAAAAAAAAAATCTTAGAAGAAGAGAGCTGAAACCAGTGAGTGCTATTGCAGATCGCAGAGAAGAGGCAGTGGAGTAAAACTCTTGCTGTCCGTTCTTAGTCTCTCAGACTCATCATTCTGCTTCATTGCTCATCCTGAAGAACCAAAATTGGGCCCAAGCCAGCGAAGGGAGTGACCTCTGATTTAGGCCAGCCCTAAAGCTGTGTGCTTTTACTCTGATCAGTGAGTGGGGTATTTGTTTAGAGTCACCAACTGGATGGTGCATTTGTTTATTTTTTTAGCAACTTCTTTAGAAAAATCACAAAGGCCCCCATTCCTTCACTGGCCACCACACTGCTGAAACAGCATTTCTCTGTTCACCAGTCTCAGAGCGAGCCTAACAGAAGGCAATAGGAGACGTCAGTTAAGCAGGAGGGCCATTACACTGTGGTTTGGTGTTGGTGTTTTGTTCTTTTTGCATGCCTGTGTCATTTTGACCCAATATAGTGCTGCTGCTAAAGCCATTCTTGTTCTGGCAAGTTTGCTGCTATCCAGCAAGAGAATAAATTGAAGGTAATGGAAGAGATGAGAAATAATCATACCCTTGACATTCCAGCTTTTGTCTGACTTTTCTTAGTAATTTATTTAGCTGAGCATTTCGTGGCTGGTCAAGAGTAAAATTATGTCCCAGCCTCTTCTCATCCATCTTCAGGAACATCTGAAGGAAAGCCTTAGTCTTTGCTTTGTTCAAGAAGTGATTTTGCCTCCTGATGTTTTACAGTCTTGCAAGGCAATTACTTTAGATGAAGTAAGGTCTGCTCAAAGTTTGAATAGAAAAGGAAAGGGGAATTGATTAATTGGTCCAGGAGTATCTCTGCAGCCAAATAAATGTTATGGTCATTTAAAAGCAACAGGCTTGCACCCAGTTTCTCATTCCTTTTGGATCCTTGCCCAGTAAACTGCTTTAATTAATGACTGATCTCCATTTTCCAGATCTTTTCATGTCTTTAAAATATCCTAAGTCCAACTGCTGAAATTTATGGTTCACTACAGAGGAAAGAAAAAACCCCATCCTTTAAAACTACCCAAAGTCACAGGAGAGCATGTGTACAGCATCACACATTTCTTCTTATAAACACACATTGAGAAGAATGGTGGAGACTTTATTTTGTGGAATGCAGGATGATACGGTTGTAAACCCATGTGAGTTGTGGCCAGACTAACCTAGGTTCAAATCCCCATTCTACACTTAATGTTTGACAATGAACAAGCTACTTTCACAACTATCTGCAACATAGTTGTCACCACTGTCATTGTTTCTGATATAAATAAACCTATAAAACCTGGCATATAATAGCTGCTCAACAAGTGGTAGTTGTTATCATATCTTCTAACATTTTATTTATAAAGTGTGATTGACCGAAGACACAATAAGAAAATTCCCAAGTGGTGTTAGGTAATACCCATTCTTTAAATGAGAAGGAGTTTCTCTGGTTATCCCATAGGCCTCCATGTCTGAGGTATAGAATCCCTGGAATTGATTACTTGCTTCCTAACACCCCCCAAGACCAGGCATAGAAGTGGAAATCTGTTCTGCTGGTTTACCTAGTACTATCCTTGCTTTCCTTCTCCATAGAAATTTCTTGACCAGTTTAAGAACTTGGCATGCAATCATATATGCAGGAAAACTGTGAGTAGTCATTAGATTTCTCTGATCATTAGACTCAACCCTTCTCTAGGTTACAGCATTCTTCTTGCCCCCTGGTGACTCCCCTGGGAGAGGAATGGTTGAGATGCTGCTTTCTCTTGGTTTTGTTTAAACTGGAAGATAAGGGGTTGGATCCTCAGCCCCACAATCCTCCAGAGTATCTATGTTGCCAGAACCTAACAATGAATTTTGGCTAGCACAATAAATATAATCTATTATATGATTATGTCTGTCTGTATTTGTGTCATTTGTGTGATCTGTCCAACCAAGAAGGAGCTTTGGGATGGGAGGGAGGAGATTAATGGGTAGCCGTGTTTTCTGATGGGTCACATGACCTTGGGTGGACCTTTGCTCTTGTGGAGACTGTTTTCGTATCTCAAAAATGGAGATGATGATAGTAATGCCTGCCTTTGACCTGCCACCATGACCCTTAAATAATCACAGATACTTGAGTCTCCTCAGAAACTGCTTGTATGATTCTAGCCATTGGTGTCTTTCATGGTAGTTTTTCAGATTCATATGGACTGCCTATGACATTTTTGGGGTGGGTTTTTCAGATGTCTCTGTGACTGCTGATAAATGCATGCTGAGGGAATTCCTTGGTGGTCCAGTAGTTAGGACTCGGTGCTTTCACTGCCATGGGCCCAGGTTTGATCACTGGTCAGGGAACTAAGATACGCAGGCAGCACAACGAGGCCAAAAAAAAAAAAAAAAAATGCATGTTGAGTTGAGTTGAAATGAAATCAAACAATTTATCAGGACTCATCTTTCTCTAACACATTGTCTTTGATGTCCTTCAATCATTTCTTGAAAGTCATTTTTAACCCATGTGCATGTCTTCCTCCTCTGGCACCCTTTCTCCATTAAGTGCTTAAAAAGATGCCTTTGTGCCACAGTAAAAGATAGTGCTTATTGCTGTGGTAATTTCTGTTCATTTACTTAATTTTGCCAATTAATTGTTAGCTCCCAGAGAGTTTTTATAGCTACCATTAGGTTGTCCTGGCTAGGTATGCTGAAGGCTAAGAACTTTCATGATATAAAAATGCCTTGGGGGACTTTATTTAATGGTCCTTTCTTTCTTTTTCTTTTTTTCTCTTTTATTTTTTCTTTTCAGCCTAAGATAAAGTAATGAAAGTTTGTATTTTCATGCTATTTGTCTTGTATCTCTTACCTTAAGCCAGCTCAAAGACACTCCATGACAATTCTACTGAAAGCTGACAATCCAGAATCAATCAAACTTGGTGTGAAATCCCAGCTCTGCCATTTTCTTCTTTTGAAATATGGAACATGTTACTCAACCTCTCAGGAACTAATCATTTCTTCATCTAAGAGCTGTTTTCAAAAATAAAGCACCAGACATAAAATGAATGGCATCTTGTAAGTGGTCAACTGACATTGGTTTCTTGAGAAATTTTTCTTGGGAAAAGTTGAAGGTATTTGACTGAATTGATATCTATAGCTTTTGAGAGGTTGATTAAGACATGAAGATTAAATGGCTGTATTTTTTGGGGTCAGAATTTCTCCACCCTCTAGTTTTATTTAGGGAGGATTTGTTTTACTTTTTTTTTTTTTTTTAAGTATTTGTTTATTTATTTATTTATTTATGGCTGTGTTGGGTCTTCGTTTCTGTGCAAGGGCTTTCTCTAGTTGCGGCAAGTGGGGGCCACTCTTCATCGCGGTGCCCAGGCCTCTCACTATCGCGGCCTCTCTTGTTGCGGAGCACAGGCTCCAGACGCGCAGGCTCAGTAATTGTGGCTCACGGGCCCAGGCGCTCCGCGGCACATGGGATCTTCCCAGACCAGGGCTCGAACCCCTGTCCCCTGCATTGGCAGGCAGATTCTCAACCACTGTGCCACCAGGGAAGCCCTGTTTTACTTTTTAAAGAAAAGGCTCTTTAGAAAGCTCAAGTATCTTTATCAGTGATTCTAAAAACTTTGTACTGAATTTTCCTTAAAACATACATGTGATTAAAATTTGAAAAGGAGAGGCTATTTGGCAATAATGTGTTTAGAGATCTGATCAAAACCCCAAATATTTTGAAGCCTAATGCAACCCATACCTAGATTATTTTTAGCTCTCAAAAATCCAGTTACTTAATCTCTTAATCAAACTGCTTGAAGTTTCCATTTATAAATAAATGAAATGATAATAAATAATGAGCCAAAAAATAAAAGGCACCCATTTAAGGGAAAAAATGGAAATTTGATGGAAAATGAATGTACGTTTGAATAAAATGAAAATATCATTTGTCCCCTTTGATTTTAAGCTCTGATTAAAGGAAGGACTGAAGTAGGAGCCAGCAAAATTGCCTTTTGTCAAATTCCTCAGTGTAGAGTTCTTCATTTGTGTCAAGTAGATTACATTTGTTCAGGGGTTAAGGGAGACCTGGAGAATTTAAGGTCTGTTAACCTGACCGTGATTGCCTATATTGGCATAGACTCTCCTCCCAAGGGCCATCCTATTTTATTTTATGCTGCCATTATTTCTTCCTTACATGGTCTAATAAAATGTAATCTGGATAGAGTGTAGAGTAATTGATTGTGGTTGATTGAATCAGCTAGAGGGTGACTATGGAAAAGCCTAGTGTGTATCAGGCCCTGGGTCAGGTAAGGTGTAATCTCTGTCTTGGAGAAGACTGATGTGTTGCAGGGTGACAAGTAACATTTCAGTAGGGAGTGAACAGCAAATCACAGAAATTAAGTAACAACTGTTGCAAGATCATAGAGAAACCCAGTGCAGTGAAGAGAGCACAGACTAGCAATCACAAGAATTGGATTTTAATCTGAGTTTCCATCATTAATTGGCTCTCTGGATTTGACACATTATTTTCCCTTTTGCTCCTCTGTCACCCCATCTTGAAAAATGGATAACCAGAGGAATGAAAGACTAGGCAATCGCTAAGGTTTTTCCAAGTGTGTTTTCTCTATCATCTATATACCTTTTTTTTTTAATCAATTAATTTTTTTTTTTTTTTTGGCTGTGTTGGGTCTTTGTTTCTGTGCGAGGGCTTTCTCTAGTTGCGGCAAGTGGGGGCCACTCCTCATCGCGGTGTGCGGGCCTCTCACTATCGCGGCCTCTCCCGTTGCGGAGCACAGGCTCCAGATGCGCAGGCTCAGTAGTTGTGGCTCACGGGCCTAGTTGCTCTGCGGCATGTGGGATCTTCCCAGACCAGGGCTCGAACCCCTGTCCCCTGCATTAGCAGGCAGATTCTCAACCACTGCGCCACCAGGGAAACCTATACCTTTTTTCTTGATGGAAAGAATTCTTTAGTAGCCTAGGAGAGTCAGTGAAAGTGGGATTGAAACTTTTCAAAGGATGGGCTGACAAGAAGGGGAAATTGTGCAGGTGTGTCTTGCTCAGAGAGAGACCAGGTCTTCTCAAGTGGTCGGTTTTGATCCTAGCCGTGGCAAACAATCACTGCCCTCATAGATATGGTACAAATGAATTGAAAGTCATGAAGTTAAGCTCCACTAAAGGGAAACACAGTACACTACATTCCCTTTCATTCCAGGTAACTAATGAATCCACTGAACTCACTCACTAGTCTAACTACGTAGCAGGATACAAGACCCTAGATGGAGATATAATGTGTGCAGTATCTGCCCCTCAAGAGTCTTAACTTTTCTGAAGCAAACAGAAATTTATCCATAGGGTCTTATATTACTTTGTTTATAGGATCAAAATATAACAAACATACTGAAAAGTGCACGAATCATATGTGCATATTTCCATGAATTTTCATAGTGTGAATATCCATGCAACCAGCACCTAGATAAAACATAGGATGTTACCAGCACCCAGAAGTTCTCTCAGGTCCCTCTGAATCTCTGATCTCCACCCAACATCCTGACTTAACATCGGAGATTGATTTTGTCTGTTTGGGAAGTTTTATATAGATAGAACATACAGTATGTGTTCTCTGTGTCTGCCATCTTTCTCTCACTATTATGTGTGTGAAATTCATTCATGTTGTTGCACATGGCAGTAGTTTGTTGTGGGCATATGTACAGGTTTCTGTTAAGTATATACCTTGAAATGGAATCAATGGATCACAGGTTCAGCGTTAGTAGCTACAGACCCCCAACCAGTCTTCCAAAGACAAGTGTTAGCAGATACATGGAGCAATTAGAAATTCCACATGCCACTGATAGAAGGTAAACTAGTTGCTCCAGGTATGTGCTAACACTTGTCTTTTTCATTTTAGCTGTTCAAGTGGGCGTGTAGTCGTATTGCATTGTGATGTTAACTTGCATTTCTCAGATGACTGAACAAGTGAAGCCCTTTTTGATATGTGTATTGGTCTTTTGGAATCCTCCTTTTTGAAGTACCTAGATGTATCTTTTACTCATCCCTCCCACACTGGGTTAGCTGTATTTTCCTACTTGCTTCGTGGGAATTTATATATACTCTTCTTTGTTGGAAAAATACATTGCAAATATCTTCTCTCACTTTCTCATTTGCCTATTTACACTTTTAATGATGTCTTTTGAAGAACAGATTTCTTAATTTTAAAGTAATCTAATGAATATTTTTTGCTTTATGATTAGTGCTGTTATATCCAACTTAAACATTCTTTTCCTAGCCCAAGATCATGTTATATTCTTTCATATTTAGCTTTTCAATCTATCCAGGATTGATTTTTGTGTATCATGTAAGATAAGGGTCAGATTTATTTTTTCCTCATGTATATTCACTTGACTTATTAATTGAAAAGACCATTCTTTCCCCGCTACACTGAAGTTTCATCTTTGTCATAATAGTTCTGTTCCTAGACTCTTATTTTGGTCCATTGGTCTAATTGTCTGTGTCTATGCCAGTGTATTAATAACTGTAGCTTTATAATAAACAATGGTACCTATCACATAGGTTGCTACTGGAATATAGTGAAACAGTCTGTTAAATGCCTAGCACAAGACCTGGCAGGTTGGGCTTTTGGCTCAGTTAATGTAAGCTATTAGATACAAGACATAAAGGTCATTTGACATCTTACAGTTCTAGGCCCCTTTGCCCTCCTGTTGGCCATACTACTTTCTTTTTTTTTTTTTTTAGCTCTTTATTTTTTTATTTTTTATTTTGAATTTTTGAATTTTATTTTATTTACTTTTTTATACAGCAGGTTCTTATGTCATCATTTTATACACATCAGTGTATACATGTCAATCCCAATCTCCCAATTCATCACACCACCACCCCATACTACTTTCTTTAAAACATTTCTGATGTTATAGGGTCAGCCAAGAAATAAAATTCACTTAGGTCATGAAAATTTTCCAAGCATACACCCATTCTGAGACTAGGTCTGTTGTGGGAAAGAAAAAAGAAAAGCTATCTACAGAGTACTGTAACCTCTTTGCTTCTTGTGCTTCAAGTTTATGAAGGAGAGAGAAAAATGTTTTCTAATGTGACTTCTATCTCCTTAGACATCAGTGAATCCTTGTCTCACTCTGGTCCTATTTCCTTCAGTATAGGACTAAGACTTCTTGGCTTTTAATTTCCTCCCTATTTAAATGACAGATATAAGAATTCCCATCAAGAGAGGAGCCTGAAGGTCCCCTACGGCTCACTTCTCTAGTTACCTAACTATTCCTAGCATCAAATGCCTTCATTCTTCAACTTTACTCACCTGGACAGTGTAAATGCATATAAATAAAGCATATCTGGAGTTTAGTACATCAGAGTTAAATTGTTTCTTAACTGTTACCAATTTCAAGTTTAACATCAGTTCTGATCTATGGGCATGGGTTGGGGGGAACAATGTATGTAGTATGTATATATATGTAATACATATATACACATATATATGTGTATATAAGGATATATATGTATATCTGTAACTTTGCTGAAAATTGACGTCTATCAATTTGAAAATCAGCTGTAATAATGTCGTGTAATCATTCACTTTACCTGTTCAACTTCACTCAGAAGGCCCAGTCCACTCATTTTCTGAGCATTTGCTGGATCTGTGGAGGTGTAGCAAAGAACAAAACCAATTATCACCACCCACACTCCTTGCCAAAATTAAAAAATTTAATTGATTTCTTCCAAACTTGATGCCTACATTCTATACATATATAAAAGGGAATTATACAGACTATGTAGAGAATGCCTTTAGTGAAAAGCAAAATGATAACCCAAGTCGAATTTCCTTTAGGGGACCACTTCCTTTGTACAGCAAACACAGGGCCTGTTATAACCTGTCATAACCTTAACTCATTTTTGCCTGAGTTGTAAGTGAACTTGACCAACTCTCAAGGGCTTTAGATACAATACAGTGTTAATGCAGAATAACTGAGATTTTGTTTTACAAATCCGGGAAAGGTAAGAGGTTGTAAATTAACCCTGCTAATGACCAGCGTGTGCTAAGGTTGAGAGTAAGCAGATGTACTCTTTTTGAAAAAACAGCTTTATTGAGAAATAATTCAGATACCATACAATTCACGTATTTAAAGGGTACAATTTGATGGTTTTCGGTATACTCACAGATTTGTGCAAGTATCACCTCAGTCAGTTTTAGAAAATTTTTATCACGTCAAAAGGAAACACTGAACTCTTTAAATATCACCCCCAACCTAAGCAACGACTAACCTAACTCTATAGATTTCTCAATTCTAGACTTTCCTATGAATTGAATCATATAATATATGGACTTTAGTGACTGGTTTCTTTCATTTAGCATGTTTTGAAGGTTCATTCAAGTTGTAGCATACATCAGTACTTCATTCCTTTTTATTACTGAATAATGTTCCATTATATGGATATACCACATTTTGTTTATCCATTGGTAGATATTTGAATTGTTTTCATCTTTGGCTATAATGAATAATGCTACTCTAAACTTTCGTGTACAAGTTTTTGTGTGGACATAGGTTTTCATTTCTCTTGGGCATATAACTAGGAGTCGAATCAGTGGGTCATATGGTCACTCTGCATTTAATTATTCAAGGGATTGCTATACTGTTTTCCAAAGCCACTGCCGTATCTTACGTTGCCAGAAGGTTTACTCTTAAAAAGATCTCAGAAGGCATTTTTCTTTCAAAACCTATAAAAAACATATAACCTATAATGTAGCTGAAATACGCGCTGCAACTTAGAATCAGCCAATCACTGTTTAAATATTATACCTATAGGGAAAGATAAGTAAGCTGAGACTCAAAGGGTTGAAACACGGACTTCTGGAATACAACCTGTCTTTATGGGGACTCCCTGTCTGTGAGTGACTTTTCTAAAAATACCGTCTGAGGAAAGCACTCATGGCTGAAATTAGCTCAGAATATTCCAGAACAAATGAATTTTAGGACATGATCTCCCCATTTCATATGGGCCTTGTGGTGGAGGGTGGGAAGCTAACATCTTTTTCGGAGAAATAAACTTTCAATATGAACTGGGGAAACTTTGGGCAAAATGTTGGCCCCATGCTAAGGTTCCACATCTGCTCAATGGTTTTGAAGTGTGCTTTGGAAGCATTATTTCTTTTGTGTGTAAAGGAAGTAGTTAAATTTTAAAAGTGTGCAGTGAAAAGAGGGTCTGATACAGAACAGTTCCAGTAGGACGGAACATTACAGCTCAAACTGAGGGTACAACACTTTCAAGAATCTATGCTCATTATGTTTGACTGGGATGAGGGTAGCGTCTTAACTTTTTCAAGGCACAAAAAAGGGGAGGTTTTGAGATCAGAGGTATTTGTATTGTGCTTGTTTCTCTTTCTATACTTTTTTTTAAATCACAATAATTTGTTCTAGTATATTTTCAGGTCCTACAAGAAGATAAATTAATTATTCTCTTTTCTTCTGTAAATCACCATCTCCCATGATAAGAAAATAGGTTTCCTTCCTGTTTCGTGTTTGGGTTAGAGAAGTAAATGTAATAAATTATTCTAGTCTTTTTTTTTTCTTTTGTGTGAAGAGTCAATTATGCTCCCAATAAACGTCTCTTCACTATTACTTAAGACTGATTAGAAGTGAAATGCTGTGGGGGAGAGATTTACTCTCATTGCTGTATTAAGTATAATTTCACTGTTCTCTAAAGCAATTGTTTCTGTCATATTTCTTCAAGAAGCAAGTTGAAAAATGATGCTGTAAAAAAGATGGAAGCCTTTTCCTATGTCAGAATTTGGATTTCTTCTACCTCTTCTAAAAAGATACGTTTTGGTTTTTGTTTTTTAATTATTTATTTATTTATTTATGGCTGTGTTGGGTCTTCGTTTCTGTGCGAGAGCTTTCTCTAGTTGCGGCAAGTGGGGGCCACTCCTCATCGCGGTGCGCGGGCCTCTCATTATCGCAGCCTCTCTTGTTGTGGAGCACAGGCTCCAGACGCGCAGGCTCAGTAGTTGTGGCTCATGGACTTAGTTGCTCCTTGGCATGTGGGATCTTCCCAGACCAGGGCTCGAACCCGTGTCCCCTGCATTGGCAGGCAGATTCTCAACCACTGCACCACCAGGGAAGCCCAAAGATACGTTTTAAAGGGTATATTTTCTCATTGTCTAACACCCTCAAGTCATCCAGTGCAGAAATCTGCATTTTCAGACAATGTTGTACTAAGTCTAAACTCTTTTTTTTTTTTTCTTTAATTAAGATATTCAAACCCTGTGGTGCTATGACCAGCGTCCCTGGAGGGGAAAAGGAGTTTATACTGAACTGTCCTTATGCTGCTCAGTGTCAGCAGGATGATTTTAACAGCTGGCATTTGAAAACCAGCTGGCCTGCTCTCAGACTTCCCAGGTAGTTGTAAAGCGTTCATTGTTAAACTCACAAACCAGAGTGCAGATTCTGGCTGGTGAGGAAAAAATCAGAATACTTTCACTTTTTTCCTACTAACACATACCTTGTGAAAGGGGACTTGCTCAGAAAAGAGCTCTTCTTTCATTTCCATGTGATATTTCTTTTTAAATTTTAAAAAAATTTATTTACATATTCAATAAATTAATTTGCTTAAGTAGTGAAAAACTAAAGGAATTTGAAGATGTCCATTCTCCCTCCCCAGCTCCCATGTACACTCCTCCTAGGCTCTGTATTAAGTAGTGCCTGAAGCATATCAAACAACAGGGCTTCTGGCTAAAAGAGTTTATCCTTCATTATATCTTTAGGGACCTTTATAAAATTATACGTCAGTGATAATAGTAATTGCTACAATTTGTTTAATTTGTGGTGTCAGTTAAACTCTGTTTATAATCTTATTGAATCCTTAAAGCAACTCTAAAATATCAATTCTTTATTTCCCCCAATTTCTAGATTATGAAACAGATGATCAGAAAGGTTAGAGTACGTGTTCAAAGTAACACAGCAGTGAATTACAGCACGAGAATCCTGGATTATCTGACTCTGAAATGCATGATCTCCATGATTCTAAAATACTATTGTTAGACAAGTAGCTACCAAAGAAACAAATAGTCCAGCTCCTTTATTCTGTCACTAAGTCCAGAGATGTAGTCCAGACTAGAGTCCAGAGATGGCAAGGTTACACAGCTAGCGAGGGGTGTAATTCAGCCCAGAATCAGGTGTTCTGATCCCAAGACTCATGCCCTTCCCACCCCCAAATCGCTTCCTTATCTTTATCCTTTGCTTGGAGATGCTTGATGTTGATTCTCTCGTTTTAAATCTATAATTACATGGAGAAAACCATGCCAAAACTTTGGGGACCTTTTCTTGTTGAGCAATCAACTCTTTATTTTTAAGAATTCTCTTTGGGTTTAATCAGTGAGATGATGGTAAATTGATTTCAAGGCCTCCTCAGTACAGTTCTGGGGAAAGTTGAGCCAGCTCATTCCCAGCATGGACACCAAGGTCTGATGATTACTCTCTTCAAGAATCAGAAGGACTGGGACTTCCCTGGTGGCGCAGTGGTTAAGAATCCACCTGCCAATGCAGAGGACACGGGTTCGAGCCCTGGTTGGGAAGATCCCACATGCCGCGAAGCAACTAAGCCCGTGTGCCACAACTACTGAGCCTGCGTGCCACAACTACTGAAGCCCACGTGCCTAGAGCCCATGCTCTGCAACAAGAGAAGCCACCGCAATGAGAAGCCCGCGCACGACAACGAAGAGTAGGCCCTGCTCGCCGCAGAGCCCACGCGCAGCAACGAAGACCCAACACAGACCAAAATAAATAAATAAATAAATAAATTTAAAGAATCAGAAGGACTGCGGCCTCTTCACCCAGATTTCATAATGAAGCAAAAGCCAAGGCAGAGCTGAGTGGCCATGGTTGTTCAAGCCAGAGTTTTCTCAGAATGTAGTGTGAGCATGGGAAACTTGGTCTCAAATAAAAGATTGCATGTGATTCCCCTACAGTCTTTAGACTTCTTAGAACCAGTGCATCTCACCTTTATTAGGGTCACCCTGGTTTTCACAAAGGGCAGTGGAGGAGTTAATGATGTATTAATCAGGACCCTCTCAGCTGCAAGTGGTGGAAAATGCAATATAAACTCATTTATGCAAAAAGAAATTTGAGGGCCCATTTAGCAGACACCTTCGAGGATAGGGCTTATTATAGGGCATGGCTTGGCAAGTGGCTCATACCATGAGTTTATTTCTTTCTGCCTTTTTCCTTTACCTTTTGCTGTGTTAATTCCATTTTCAGGTGAAATCTTCACTTGTAACAGTAAGATGATAGTAGCAGCTCAAGTTGCAGAACAATGGGAAAAAGGGGTGTGCTTCCCCAAAAGCAAAAACAAAATCCTGGAATTGAGTTTCATGTGCTTATAATCTGAACCAAATTTCACCATCTGGTCCAGATGGTGAAATGCAGTGAGGAAATAGAGTATTTACTGGAAGGCAACCAGAGTCCTGGACTGGAGTTACTTGATAGTTTTACCATCGTGTGGCCTTGGGTCAATTAACTTGTCTTTCTAGGCCTAAACTTTGCCCTCTGTAAAATGGGGGACTAAATCACATCTAAGAGATGTTCCAGTTCTCATATGCAATAGTTTTTGATTTGTGGAAGTTCTGTCATTTGGGAGTTAAAGAGAGCCAATTATATAATCCACAAAATAATCTAAGAAGGGTTTTAGGTAGAAGTTGCATGTTTTGACCATGGGACCAAAAAGAGGGAAGGGGAGGTGGCAGCTTGACCATACCCAAAGGAACTTAAAATTAGGGAAAGCTATCTGACCAAATTAGAGACTGTGAACAGAAGTTTAGTGAATGAATCCTGGACAGCTTAACAATAGTAAATTTTCATTTAAAAAAAAAAATCAGAGGCCAGTATGCACTAGTGACCATGATTAAAATTGGTATTACGCTATTATACACTGTCGTAAAGGAACTGGGTTTCCAAAACATTGGGACTTAATATCTTTTTTTATTATTATTTATTTATTTATTTATTTATGGCTGTGTTGGGTCTTCGTTTCTGTGCGAGGGCTTTCTCTAGTTGCGGCGAGCGGGGGCCACTCTTCATCGCGGTGCGCGGGCCTCTCACTATCGCGGCCTCTCTTGTTGCGGAGCACAGGCTCCAGACGCGCAGGCTCAGTAATTGTGGCTCACGGGCCCATTTGCTCCGCGGCATGTGGGATCTTCCCAGACCAGGGCTCGAACCCGTGTCCCCTGCATTGGCAGGCAGACTGCTAACCACTGCGCCACCAGGGAAGCCCAATATCATTATTTAACATAAAGTTTCCTTAGGTTAACTGAACAATGATTTTTCATCAAGAATTAACTCATACCCTACCTCTTCTGGGAAAAAAATACTTCTCTTCAACTTTTAACTGAATAGTGTTCTGCATTTTTGTCACTATAGGCACTGCCTATAGTGTCTGATCCTACTCAAATCATTTCCCCAAAGCCTAGATGTATTTATTTATCAGATTTCTCTACTTGGATCTTTGGTCACCAGTTCAAACTCCAAATATCCAAAATTAAATTAATGAATTCTCCCCAAATCTTCATAACCACACCAACCTGGTTATCTTCATTGAGGCTTTTCTATCTAAGTAAATGCCATCACCATCCAGTCACCCAAGTAGAAAATCTGGAAGTCATTCTTACTGCTTTTTCCTCTGTTACATCCGATTAATCACCAAGTTGTGCGAATTCCACTTCCTGTATTTCTCTTAAAGTTATGCTTGTCTGCATTCCTACTACCAATACGCTAATCCAAAGCCACCATCTTCTCTCTCCTGTAGCTCTTCAGGAACCTACCCACTGTTAGCATTCCTCCACGTTATCACTCCTTCCTATACCCAATTCCCTCAACTGTTCTCTTTCCTGCTTCCAGAAAGAGCTTTCACAAATGCAGGAAGGAAAGTAGACTCTGTCTTGCCCCTGCTTAAAAATGATCAATGATCTTATTCAGTAGGTCTTAGGTAGGACCTAGGATTATGCATTTTATTAAGCACCCAAAGAAACTCTGATATAGGAGGTGCAAAGATCACAGTCTGAGACAGTTTCAAGAGAACCAATATCATCCTGCTGCATCCAGGTGGGTGCCCGCTTCCTCACGGTGCAGGGGGTTCACTGAAAAAAAAACCCAACAACTTGTGCTTTAAGCTTCTTTTTTTTTTTTTTTTTGTAAAGCTTCTTTCTTTTTGGCTGTGTTGGGTCTTTGTTTCCGTGCAAGTGCTTTCTCTAGTTGCGGTGCGCGGGCCTCTCACTGTCGCGGCCTCTCTTGTTGCGGAGCACAGGCTCCAGACGCGCAGGCTCAGTAGTTGTGCCTCACGGGCCCAGTTGCTCCGCAGCATGTGGGATCTTCCCAGACCAGGGCTCGAACCCGTGTCCCCTGCATTGGCAGGCAGATTCTCAACCACTGCGCCACCAGGGAAGCCCCTAAGCTTCTTTTTATCTAACCCTTTCATGTGTGTTTTAACCAATTTTCTCAACCGGGAGTAAATTCTTTACAAGCCTAGCTCTGTTCTTGTCTCTTGTTCCAGGGTGATGTTCAGTCAGTATTGGCTGCCCCTGTAAACTGTGGGCTCATACCCTTCACTTGTTTTCTTTTCTCAGGATGAGGGGGGTTTTATAAAATGTATTTATATATGCATATAAAATGCATCACATACAAATAATTTGTAATATATTAAATTTTCAAATCACATTCTCAGCATTTTTTGAAATGGGCTTCTCCTCTGTCCTTCCCACTATCTCTTTCCCTCAGTCATTCATTTAGCAAATATTTAACAAGGGACTGCCTCTAGGGCTCCCAGCTCTGTGATGAGCACAGGTAGATCTGACAGTGAATAAGTCAAACTCTGCCCCAGTTTCCACAGAGCTTCTACTCCACTGGCAGAGGAAAGAAGAGCATTTCACAACAAATCCTTTAATTACAGTTATGGAAGTGCTAGTGAAGAAAAAAATACTGTATTCAATAACAGCAAATACCAAGGGGGTCATGCACACAGAAACACACCCACATTCTGTTAGAACCATCTTCTTCTTCAGTTTCGGTAGCCTTGTAGGGAAAAGAGGATCTCTTTGACCTAAACACTGGATGATGTTAGATTTGGCAGTTGATAAGGAATATTGTTAGCTGCATGGGGTTGTCCTGGGTCCTGGATTATCTTTCAGTGTTTAGGGAGAAGTTGAAAATGGTGTGCTTTTTTTTTTTTTAATCTTTATTGAGGTATAGTTGATTTACAATGTTGTGTTAGTTTCAGGTATAAAGCAAGGTGAATCTGTTATACTTATACATATAAACACTGTTTTAGATTCTTTTCCCATATAGGCCATTACAGAGTATTGAATAGAGTTCCCTGTGCTATACAGTAGGTTCTTATTAGTTATCTATTTTATATATAGTAGTGTATATGTGTCAATCCCAATCTTCCAATTTATTCCTCCCCCCCTTACCACCCAGTTACCATAAGTTTCTACATCTGTAACTCTATTTCTGTTTTGTAGATAACTTCATTTGTAGCCTTTTTTTGGATTCCACATATAAGCGATATCGTATGATATTTTTCTTTCTCTGACTTACTTCACTCAGTATGACAATCTCTAAGGTCCATCCATGTTGCTGCCAATGGCATTATTTCGTTCTTTTTTATGGCTAATAGAAAATGGTGCTATTTTTTCACATTCAATTTAAAAGAAATAATGCCCAGTAAAACAACTTCACTGTTAGAAAATTCTGTAAGACCACAAAAAGATCTTAAACCCATGTAGGTATGTGTGCCATTTCCTCAGCCTAGAAAAGAACATTTGTTATCTGCTCTGTAATCTACCTCTTCACAGTGTAGAGTTAGAAAAATGACTCAAAACGGTAGATGGAGTGAACGTGTTACACACTTGGGGGGGCGCTGTGGATGGGTGTGATGCTTTTATTCCTTTTGGGTGTCTCAGTTTTCAGGCTTCATGATTCATGATGAGCTCTCCTGGAGCTGACCCTCCTTCCTCTACTCCCCTGGGGGGGGAAAAAGTTCTATTTTGGGGGTGGGCGATTTAATAATGTTTGAACCTTTGCAACTGTACAATAATAATAATGGTGATGATGATAAGGAAAATGCCATCTATTGTGCCTGAGTACTTTTTTTTTTTTTTGAAGGAGTTTCAGTAGTATTTAATGAAAAAAAATTATTGGAGTATAATTGCTTTACAATGTGTTAGTTTCTGCTGTACAACAAAGTGAGTCAGCTATATGTATACATATATCCCCCCTCTCTTGGACCTCCCTCTAATCCCCCTTCCCATCCCACCCATCTAAGTCTTTTCATGAACATTTTTTACTTTGCTGAAGCCTCTGTGCACTCCGTACAGATGTGCTTCCCACTGAGCAGTACGGTTCCAGCTGGGGCTGCAGAGAGAGGGCATATCAGCCCCTGTGCTTATGGCCTTGTCCAGACCAATGGCTCTTTCTTGTCAGCTGTCTGGCTGCCAGACTCAACCAGAGGGCATGCTGATTCCCCAATACAATGCTTTGCTGGGGCTGGAATCAAAGCTGTCAGTAATAAAGAGCTCTTTCCTCTTTCTTTTATCTCTTCTTATACATTTAGTGGAGATTCAGCCATGAAAACATGACCAACAAAAGCCAGAAGCCCTGTACCAGTCTTTACAACTCAGAAAGATGGCTTTCAGGTCTTAATTGTCTGATAATGGCATGCATTATTGATTTAAATATTCGTTTTAGGGCTGCAAATTAGTTACAATAACATTCTTACCTATCTGTTGGGGCTACTGTTTTCTCCCTCTTCAGGATTACAAGTTCTTAGCTGAAAGACTTGTTTGGGACACAAGAGGAATCCCTGATTTTTCTGTGAAATGTATGAGTAGTTTCTAGAAGTTATGAGTCAGTTGTAACAGTGAGTTATAAAATGCAAAAGCTTTTCAAAAAATTAAGCCAGCAGCATTTTGTTGGTCAGGAATCTGTTGGTTGAAAGTGATAGCAGGGATACAGTTTTCAAGGGCAGGAGCTCACTGTGTCCCCTCTGCCTGGCAAAACGATAAAGCTATCCTCTTCTACTTCACCCAAAAAAAAAAAAAAAAGGTTATAGCAAGCCAACTAATGTGGCCTAAACCAAAAGGTACATTTATTAGAACATCCAGAAGTTGAACTTTCCATCAGGAATGGCTGGATCCAGGAGTCCAAATCACATAATCAGGGCTTAGTCCTTCTTCTGCCATATCTCCACTTGTCTTTGTTCATTGTTTTTTTTCATTACTGGACATGTTGTGATCCTAGCAGCTCAGGTTTGCAGATCCTTACAGCTGACAAATGGCAGCTGTAGCTTTTCTGGGCCCTAGGGTTCACTCTGATTAGACTAACTTAGGTGGCATCACCAAACTCTGAACCAATCACTGTGGTCAAGCAGATGGAATACGCTCATTCTCCAGGCCTGGATCACATGACTACCCTTGAAAATGAATGTGGTTATGAGGTTAGCTGATCAGAGCCACCCAAGTCACATAGCCATAGGGTTCAGGAGGGATTATTTCTCAAAGGAAAACAAGGTGGTCATTTTCAAAAGATAGAAAAATGGACCCTGGGCAGACAAAAACAGCCAATGTGCATTGCTTGTATCATAAAACATCCCAGGACCCTTCCTTATAGAGCACCTGTCCCCCTCTTGCCCTTGCCAGCTAGGCTTGAGCCACTGTGCCTTCTTGGAGGGACCTTTAACGTACTAAGCTTCATCTCACCTAAGGCTCTCCTCACTTGCAGTGCATCAGGCAACACCATGTTTCCTGAACAAGCCCTCATGTTCACATCTCCAAACTCATACTCTGCTCTTTCCTCTCTCTTGTCCGCCTTGGTTGTTATTCTCTTCATCTTTCAAGGCCCAGATCAGTAGTCACCCTCGCTTCCCCCTGCCCCAAACGTGCGTACCTCAGTGTTCCCTCCTCTACTTTCTCACAGACCAACTGGAATTATGGTCAAGCTGTATTCTAGTTAGGTATTTATGCATTGGTTTCCCCAGCTAGTCTGCATGCTCTTGGAGAGTCTGAGCTGTGTCCTGTGCATCTTTATATAATTAACTGGTAAAATCATATCAAAATAGCACTTTAAGAGGTTTTCTTATGGAGGTAACTATTTTCAATATTACCTTAATAAGCCCACTTGGAATGGGTAAATGGGCTTAGTGTTTTACATACATTATTTCACTTATGCCTCACAAAATCCTCTAAGGCAGGATTTATTATTATACCACTCTACAGATGAGGAAACTAAGGCTCATAGAAGTTGTGACACTTGCCCATAGTCACCCAGATAATAAGTGGTAAAGCTGGAATTTTAAGCCAGATCTGCTTGATTCCAAAGTCTGAGCTATTTACCACTGTGCAAACTGTCTCTTAGCCTTAAACTGTGTTTTCAAATAGGTGACTGCTCAGATATCAATGGATGCCCCCAAAGAGATACCACTTTCCCCCTCTGTCCCACCCGATCCTGTCCCCACTGGCAATAAACTCTGCTTTTGGGATATGGAATTCTCCACAGCAGTAGATTAAGTCTTGACGTATCTTCTGTGCCAGTTTTTTTAAGCATCTTTATTTCCTACTTTGCAATTGATTCATCCATGAGCACCCTGTCCTAATGGAATGGAATGTTCTTTCTGTAATAAAAGTGTGCACTGTAGTTGACGAGATTTTTCAAAATGCATGCCATTCGTGGAGATCATGTTTGCTCTTTCTTATGTAAACAAGGCAGTCTGACTTGTATCCAGCAGGTGTCACTAGACTTTCCTCTCCTGGCTAGGGCTGAAATTGACTATGGAGTTGCTCTCTTACTAAGCAGCTGCTGAGAGGGACTTGGGAGTTGCTGCATTGCTTCCTAAAAGCTAAATCATCCTGGAAGGAGCAGGGTTCTTCCTCAACTTACACTCACTTTTCTCCCTGCCATAGAGCATGGTCATATAGATCAAATACCAGTACTTGCGTGCACAAGAGGAATGTGCCACCAGCCCCAAGTCTGGCAGTTTCCATAGACCACTCCTCCAGTTGCTGGTTCTCTGGCACTGTGAGTTGCTTAGAGCTGATGATGGTGAGGTGAAGCTACAAGTGCCTTTCAAGACAGTAGGAGGACAAATACCTCAGCCTCAGAAAAATCTGGATTGGAGCGGTAAGCTGTGCTGGGAAATGTTTTTCTCTGCATAGCAAGGGCAGCAGAATGCTTTGATTAGAGACGGTATCTAGCCATTCAACCAACATTTCCTAAATCTCTTCTAAGAACCTGAATGATTGTAGAAACTAAACAGGGTATAAATGTGGAAATAGCATGGTTCCTATATTCCAGGAGTTTAGCAGCCACTAATACCCACTGATTCAGCCAGTACTCATTGGGCACTTCTGAGGAACTGTGAACAGAGTTCTAGACTACACAGGTGTGATTCCTGCCCTGATGGAGCCTACAGCCTAGGAAAGAATACAGACATTATACAAGGAATGACACAGCACTAGCATGTACTAGTATAATAGTAAATTAACAAACGTTATGGGAACATATAGCAAGGAAGTCTGGGGGATAGTGTGTCATGCAAGGCCTCCTAGGTGAGATTATTTTAAGGTGGGGGGAAATCCAAAAGTGAGTTGGAGTTAAATGGGAAGAATGGAGAAGCGGGAGAAGGAAGAGAATCATGTGAGACAGAGGGAAGACTCTATATGAAGGTCCAAAGGCAGGATGGATGAAGTTCCTTCAAAGACCTGAAAGACAGTCTTTCAGGGGCTGGAGCTAAGGAGAAAAGTGGCAGAAGATAGAGCTGAGAAGATTGATGGGCAGGGCCAGATGACACGGGACCTTGTGTAACACTTTAAGGAATTTTAAATGTATTCAAGAGCAATGGGAGCCACTGATGGATTTTTAAGAGTGTGATAATATGTGTGCATTTGTTTATCTATTCAGCAATATTTGTTGCAACCTATATATGCCAGTGTTCCAGGTGCTGGAAACTAATAGAGATATAAACCACAATGAAAAATAAAAAAGTAATTCTGGTTCAGGAAAGAAGGAGATGGGAAAGTCATCTCAGAATGAACAAATCTATTCTTGAAACAAAAAGTTATTGGGCACCCCGGCCTGTCTTAGGATCTGTTCTAAGCCCTGGAGATTCGATAGTGAATCAGACTCAGCCATCATCATAAGGAATATTCATAATGTGCACTGAAGGTCAGGGCAGAGGATATAGCAAATCAGAGATGAGAAAAAAAATTTGCAGTCAACAGAAAGACATGTTCTAGTAGACACTGAGAGTGTGCCATAGTAGAAGCAAATATCAGCAAGGATCCATGGACTTTCATGTTTACAGTTTTACATTCATGATCCCATTTTGTGAAAACTGACTGTGCTCCATTAAAAGGAACCAGAACTCCATGGAAGAATGGCCAGTACTAGGTCTGAGGCAAGAAATGTACAAGATGAGCCTGGGCCATTTTTTTCGTACCTGATAGCAAAGAAGCAATCAAATACTAATGGAGTCACAACAAAAGGTCATAGGAACCAGCTTAAAGGGTCTCTTGCTGACCAAAGATGAAACAATTTGAACATCAAACAAATAAACTTCTATTGATAAAAACCCAAGTAAATTTATAAAAATCTATAGGTCTGTAATAATAGTTTTAAAAATGTATAGCCCTTCCCCCCAAAAATTCAAAAAGCCTCATTAATCAACTTTGAAGTAACTCCTCATTCTGAAAATCGGCAAGTAAGGGGAAATAATTAAGCATTTATTCTGCTTTCCTGGATAAGCAGTATTTTAGTGTCATCAAGTAGCCCTAATTGAACAAGATAAGTACTTCTTTATAGAAGAATTCCAGCTAATAAATGTGGAAGGTTTGAAGAAATGACAGAATTAAGAAATCAACATTTTAAAATTTCTAATGAAATGATTGATTTACATAAAGATTATCAGTAAGTAAAAACATTTTTTAAGCTATATAGGGGATTTTGCGAAGGAGGAATCAGGCTTTTACCACCGGAACCCATGATCAATTTAAGCATTACTCCTGGTGGCAAAACAAGAAATTTTTACCACCTGAGGCAAGATGAAATACATAGCACTACCCATGAGTTATTAGTAGAAATAAAAGGTCAAACCTGAATATAATTGAACCCTTATAGCTAAATTTTTGTTTACAAAAAATATGGGGTTTAGAGAAACAAATTAAATGCCACCACAAAGCAACAAGCAGAAAAATTGAGAATGTGCAATTTCCTAAATCATTTTCTTCAGTAACACAATAGAATTAAAAAATAAAATGATGGAGGGGCACTGCCCTGGATTAAAAGATTCTGAGAGACATAACCAAATGCAATGTGTAGATCTTATTTGGCTATTGTTTTGAACAATTCAACGTCAAAAGACATTTTTGATATAATCATGAAATATGAATATAACGGATCATAAAAGAAATCAAAGAATTATCGTTAATTTTGTTAGGATTGTTAATGGCATTGAAGTTATATAAGAAAATGTCTATATTTTTAGAAATGCATATTGAAGTGTAAAGGGGTGAAATGAAATGAGTTCTGAGATTTGCTTTAAAAAAAGTAGCTAAAAAAGGAGGGTGTGGTATATAAAGCTAGGGTGGCAAAATCTAAGAAATTGTTGAATCTGGCTGTAGTTTATGGGTGTTTGATACTCTGTTGTCTCTTTTATATATGTCTGAAATTATTCATGAAAAAACACGACCGTGGCCTTGTGAGGTAGATAAGATGGATTCTCAACACCCAGATGATAGAATTCAAGTATTGGTTTGAGGTCATGTAGCTAATAAGGAACAGAGCTATACTTAGAACTCGAATTCCAAATCTAATGTTCCTTCCATAATATCTCCCACTGTGTTTTTCTAGAATCTGTTCAAAGGCCACTGACTTTGGCTGAGGAATTCACTCTAGTGTTAGACGCAAACAGCCACCGTGTGGTTCATAAATCTTGCCCATTTCCTTAGAACTGGGAAAGAAAGCTGTGGTTTAACAGTTGATACCTGGAGGGAGATGGTTTCCAAATGCTGAGTGAATGAATGATCAGGCATTATTAGTAAGGGATTTGGCTAAAAGTATACAAGGCGCTGGTTTCTGGCCTTTCTCAAGCCACAGCCAAATCTCAGAGATGCTCATCAGATGCAAAGATGTTTCTAGCTGCTCTCAGTTCTGCTCTAAACAACAGCTTCCCTGTCTCCAGTATGAGAATATGAAATTCTTTAATGTGGGTTAAAAGAAACTCACCTAGTCAGTCACGTATGAGCAGATCTGTGGGGAAAAATTCATCTTTAGATGGTATCTGTAATTTTCTTTCCCTGCATAATTTGGAGAGGTTTCCTCTGGATCAGCAAAGAGGTGGGCATGCTAACACCGCTGAAACACAACTAGCTCTATTTTCAGTAAAAATGACACTAACTGGCCTTACTGCCTACTGCATGGCAGGCACCATGTGAATGGCTTTCCAAAAGGTAACTCGTTCAATTTAACCTAAGTTTCAGTGAAAAACAAAACAGTCTGGAGAAATGATTTTAGAAAATTCAAGGCTTAAGAGAACACTGGAAGTCTACTGTTTACTTTTCCTTCTCCAGAAACTCCAGGAGAATGGCTGTAGAAACACCATGTACTTGTGATTCTGTAACAATACATTAAATTCCTGGGCTGGCACCCGTGGAGTTTGAATGTTAGAGTAGTCATAAGGGAGAAATTTCTGTCTGCACTGGATAAAGTGTCTTTGCATAATTTGTGAGGAAATTTGTTACGATGTAGTTTTATAGGCAGTGGATTACCAAGAAGAAAATATGTTCACAGGATGAGTTAGTTGAAGATGTTAAGAAATTATCACTGTACTGTAAGCTCCATGAGAAACCACGTCTATCTTGCTTATCATTGTATTACTAGCACCTAACACAATTTCTGGCCCAGAGGAGATACTCAACAAGTATTGAATGAATGAATGAATGAATGAATAAATGAAAGAAAATTTTTCTCTCCTTCAAATGTGGCCAAAACACTTGTTTATTCCTTGCCAAGTAGACCACAGTCAGGCAAGCAGTGATATGGAATTTTGTTGTTTACAAATCATAAATCATAGAAAAACATAGATTCTTCCATTGCTATAAATGCATTGGTCTTTCCCAAATCTTGGCAATTGTGGCTGAAATCTGTGCATTGTTCCTCTCATGCATCCTCTGAATTCACTTAGTGCTGCAGGTTTGCCCTTCTTTGAAAATCATCCCGTTCCTAATCCAGATGCTCACCTGCTAAGCCTGGGCTTTTGACTTCTCCTCCAGTCTTTGCCTGCTCTAGACCTCTATGTTTCTAGTGTCCTACAGACTGCTCTGCATATTTTTAACCATTTTCTACCCAACTCCAAATTTCCCCAAATTCCTCATTGTCTAGATTTACTCAGAAATGCCCAGTCTGGCAGGCTTTGTCATTGAAATCCTCTCTCCCAATCCAATCAGTCTTCCCAATCCATCTCAACAAGAATTTCTGCTCTAACCAAAGTGGTGCTTGGTATTTAGCCCTGGTCCTGGCAGACCATGAACATCAGCAAATACATGCAGAAGGAATGAGGCAGCTGCACTCAGTTCCTTCATTTTCCCAAATGCTTAGGAATTCTGTTTAGCCAGAAACTCCATTTGTGATGAATCACACTTACATATGTAGTCTTGACAACTCAAGTTCTTTGCTAACGTTTCCATGCTAACTCCAACTATGTGAATGTGTATGTGCTTAGAAGGAGGATCTGATTTCCTTAATCCCTTCGTTTCCCAAGCTGCCCTCCTGTGTTAGTCACCACAGCTGCCATAAATACTATCATACTCCGGGTGGTTTCAACAATAGAAATTTATTTTCTTAAAATTTGAAGATGGGAAGTCTGAGATCAGGGTACCAACACTGTTGAGTCCCAGTGAGAACTCTCGTCCTGCCTTGCAGACGGACACGTTCTCCCTGTGTTCTCACATGGCAGAGAAAGCTCTGATGTCTCTTCTTTTTTTATTTTTTTAAACATCTTTATTGGAGTATAATTGCTTTACAATGGTATGTTAGTTTCTGCTTTATAACAAAGTGAATCAGTTATACATATACATATGTTCCCATATCTCTTCCCTCTTGCGTCTCCCTCCCTCCCACCCTCCCTATCCCACCCCTCTAGGTGGTCACAAAGCACCGAGCTGATCTCCCTGTGCTATGCGGCTGCTTCCCACTAGCTATCTATTTTACGTTTGGTAGTGTATATATGTCCATGCCACTCTCTCACCCTGTCACATCTTACCCCTCCCCCTCCCCATATCCTCAGGTCCATCCTCTAGTAGGTCTTTTAAAGGCACTAGCACTGTGGGATTAAGGCACCACCCTTATTACCTCACTTAACCTTCATTACCTCGTAAAGGCCCCATCTCCAAATATAGTCACATTAGGGATGAGAGCATTAACATATGAATTGGGGGGACAGTGCCTCTCTATCATTTCTACCACCCATCATTCTAGTCATTTGTGTGTCATTTTTGAGCCAAAGCTTAAGCTACAAAAAGCCTCGGGTATTATCATAATCGGTTTAAAACCAGAATGCTCAATATTAGAAATTTCTGATGACTTTAATTTTTCAGACAGCCTTTTACTTTTGTTTCACAAGAACTCAGAGAGACCTGACACTTCTGTAATTCATAGAAATGCTGTCCTACCAGAGCAGCAATTGAGTCCAGTGATTTGAGGAACCAACTATGGCATTAGACTTGGTTTCAGATCATGGCTCATGACTTTGAGTACATTATTCAGTGTCTTTGAAATTTGGTTTTCTTATCTGAAAGTGGGAATAATAATGCCTAACTCATTGGACTGTTACGAGAATTGAATAAGAGACATGGTATAAAGTGTTTGGCATGATGCTCAGTACATAAGAAATAATATAAATAGGGTGATATAAAAAAAGTCAACATTTATTGAGAATTTACTGTGTAATCAACACTCTGCTAAACTCCTTACTTACATTATCTAATTTAATTCTTATAGTATATCCCTATGAGGTAAGGTAAGGTATATGTTATATTCTTATAGTATATCCCTATTAATTCCATTTTACAGGATAGATTTGAGCCCAGTATTTTTTACCACTCTATTGTGCTACCTCTCAACTGCACATTGCAGTACAGTCCTAGAGGACTGCGTGATGTTTGGACTCCAACTGAGGAAATATCTGCACTTGTTATTGATCAAATATTCTTTCCACGCCTTTCTCTCTCCTCTCCTCTGGGTCTCCCCATTATGTATAAGGTGGTACACTTGATGGTGTCCCGGAGATCTCTGAGGCTCTGTTAAATTTTTTAAAACATTCCCTTTTTATTTTTCAGACTGGATAATCTCAAGGGACTTGTCTTCAAGTTTGCCAATTTTTAATCATGGCTGCTCAAATTTGCTGTTGAATCTGTCCAGCAATTTTAAAATTTCAGTTGTTATACTTTTCAACTCCAGAATTTCTGTTTGATTTTCTTCTTCTAATTTCTATCACTTTACTTGTGGTAGGCAGAATGCCTCCTCCCCCCAAAGATGTCCATGTCCTAATATATGTTACTTTATATGGCAAAAGAGACTTTACAGGTGTGATTAAGGATTTTGTGATAGGGAGAGTATCCTGAATTATCCAAGTGGGCCCAATGTAATCACAGAGTCCTCATCAGGAGGAGGTAGGAGGTCATAGTCAGAGATGGAGATGTGACAGTAGAAAGAAAGGTCAGCTGATAGATACAGGGCCACGAGCCAAAGAATGGGGGCAGCCTTTAGAAGCTGGAAAAGACAAGGATTCTCCCCTACAGGCTTCAGAAGTTCTGTTGACCAGTTTTAGATTTCTGACTTCCAGAGCTATAAGCTAATAAGCTTGTCTTGTTTTAAGCCACTGAGTTTATGATAATTTGTTACAGAAGCAGTGGGAAACAAATACATTATTGATATTCTCTATTTGGTTAGACATCATTCTTATACTTTCCTTTGATTTGTAGATATGTCTTCCTTTTGTGCTGTGAACATATTTACAATAGGTGATTTAAAGTCTCTGTTTTGTAAGTACAACATCTGGTCTTTCTTAAGGATAGTTTCTATTGACTGCTTTTGTTCTTGTGTTGGGCCATACTTTTCTTTGCATATCTCATAATTATTTTGTTGAAAACTTGACATTTAAAATAATATAATGTGCAACCCTAGAAATTATATTTTCCCCCATCTCATTGTTGTTGTTCTTGCTGATGTTAGTTTGTTTGCTCGTTTAGTGACATCCTTGGACTAATTCTGTGAAGTCTATTTTCCTTATCATGTGTGGCCACTGAAGTCTCTGCTTGGTTAGCTTAGGGGCCAGCTAATGACTGGACAGAGACTTCATTAAAAGCCTTTAACCAAAAAGTCTGCCATCTGCCCCCCTCTTTTGAGAAGTTGTATCTGTGTCTGTTGAGATGTGTCTTCACCGCTCTGGCAGCTTACAACTCTTCCTTAGCCTTTACTTCTGCTTACATAGGGACTCAAAGTCAGCCAGAAGTGAGAGAGTACATCTTTCTCAGGTCTTTCCTGGGCATGCACACAGCCATGTCCATGTGCATGGCCTTCAAGATCTCTAGGAATATGTCAGAGCTTTTCAAATCCCCCCAGGGACATCTCATTCCCCAGATGTTCCTTTTAAGTTTTTTCACCACCTCTTGTTTACCCCAAGCTGATATTCCGCCTCAGGTAGATTCAGTGTTAAACAATTGATGCTGATCATTTTTGACACCCTGAGACTAAAAGGCTTTCCTCACTAAGTGACCTCTGAGTCAAGTCAAATAAAAATTAGCCCAGGGCATGGGACTTTCCTGAGGAGCTGCCAGACAGGTCAAATAGTGACAATGCTGTGAGGATGGGACTTTTTGAGGGGCCCTAACCTGATCTGTCCCCTCCTATGGTTACAAGGCCGTTGGTTTTCAAGACTAAAAAGGAACTGGGGAGAGAGAGGTGGAAATAGGGTAAGGTAAAATGTCACAAAGCTCACTGTTCTTAATGAGATCCAGTCATTTTTCTTGTATAAACATTCCTTGTCTTTTGGAAAATGCTTTATTAATTTCCAGAGTTCTGAAAATTTTGATTTTGATCATTTTTGCCAGTGTTCTTATTGCTTTATAAAAGAGCAGATTTTTGGAGTTCTTTACCATTCCAAAAGTGCCCTAAACATATGTAGTTTTAAATATCTAATGAGGCAGTTCTTGCAATGAAATTAAAGGGCCTGGATAAAGGAAGCCCTCCCCACTGATGAGAGTTGAATCCAAGCCCTTTATTCATTAGAAGAAATGCCTCATTAGATATATAAAACTGCATATGTTTAGGGATAATCTATTCCCCATCCAAGTCAAATTTTTTTATTCTCTGCAAAAGACTGCTGTATGTGTTTGATCACCAAAGTGAGGTGATTTGAAGAAACCACAGATGATGTTCCATCCCCAAAAGCAGTCTATCACTGGGACCTGAAATTCTGTTCCCACTTAATTTATTTTGGTTAAGCATCGTTGAATCTTGCCCTCAGTCTAATACAGAAGTAAAAATCTCCCTGAAAAAGAGACCACATTTAAAACAATAGATTTGTGGGAATGATCCCTGAGCTGTAAGAAGATACAAATTGGGACTGTAGATGAACAAAGTGGTTGGAAGAACTTAACAGAGGCTAAAGGAACAGAGATCAATGTACTTACTTCACAAATTTGCTTGGGTACCCACTTTGCAATTTTATCTGGGACCATAGATCTAATAGAAAATATGGTTTAGATCCACTTTTTTTCTCTCTCTGTTTCCATGTCAGTTCAAGGCCTGATTATCTCTCTTTTGGGCAAGTCAACTTAAGTTTTAATAAAAAACAAAATGGTCTGTAGCACTACTTTTAGAAAACTCAAGGTCTAAAGGGCATTGAAAGTCTACCACTCACTTTTCCTTACCCAGAAACCTGCCTTTTTCTCAGAAATCCAGAGAAAATGATTATAGAAATGCCAGGTACTTCAGATTCTTTAACTGTTGATGAAACCCCAGGCCGATACCTTTAGAGTTTCCTATTCTCTCTCATTTTCCTCCCTGCACTCCCAAACCCTCATCCACCTTCCCCACCTCCATTTAACAACTCAATCAACACACAGCTGTTATCGTAGACTTCATAAAGAGCAACTTTGCAGTCCTCTGCTCCAAAATCTTCAATGACTCTTCATTTATTACACCTTGGGCTATAAACTCCTCCCATTCATGGCTTTAATGATCTGGCTTCACCATATCCTTCTCACCATATTTTTTCTTCTTACCTACTAAACACTGGTTTCCAGACACACTTCTCTACTTCCAGAATGCTATTCTTCTTCCTCTCTGCTTATTTAATTGCTACATATCCTTCAAGTCCCTCCTCTTTTAGGAAGCTTCCCCCAGGCTGCCCAAGCCCAGAGGAATCTCAATTACCTCCAAATTGCCTTGTGCTTGTTAACGATATCTCTTTCTTTGCAATTATATGTATCCATTATAAGTGGCAATTAATTCAGGTATTGATTTGTATGGTCATTTAACTGATAACGTTCTTAAATCCTTTATATCCAAGTTAATGGAGTCTGAGACATTGTCTTACACTACCATATCCATCACAGAATTGTGTACATGGAGGGGGCTTAATAAGATTAACAGATAAAGTGACTTCTGGGTTGTTGATCACAATTCATGAACAGTGGGAAGGCCCTTGTGAAAACTGCCATCAGTATGTCATTCAGCTCCAGGTCTAGACCAAGTCAAGCAGGATAGAAGCTTCCCAGACTGCCACAACTTATGAATATCTTGGATCTGTGGACCAAATAGGCATGATGGACTCCAGTCTCTCTTCTATTATTTCCCCCCTCACTCCCTCTGTTACAGGCACACTCACCACCATAAATAATCAAACATTCTTAACTCTTCATATAAAACTGCTTCTGGGATGTTGCTATTCCTTCTGCCTGGAATGCTCTTCCCCAGTTCATTCAAGTCTTTGATCAAATTTCACCTTCTCCATGGGGCCCTCCCTGACTATCCTATTTAAAATGGTAAGCTTTTGTCTTCCCCTTACCAGCATTCCCAAGCTCTATTTTTGGTCCTCCCAACTCTATTTTTTCCTATTACTTTTATTAACTTCTAACATATTATATAATTTATATATTTAATATATTTGTTTTCTTTCTTACCACACTAGAGTGTAAACACCAGCCGCACAAGCATTTTTTTCAACAGTTTTATTCACTGACATAGCCTCCATAATTAAACTGTGCTTGGCACATAGTAAGTACTCAGTAAGTTTTTGTTGCATGAAGAAATATATGACTGAGGACTCTGTGATGGTTAATTTTATGTGTCAACTTGACTGACCCACAAGGTACCAGGACATTTGCCGAAACATTATTCTGGTTGCGCCTTGAGAGTGTTTCTGGATGAGGTTCACATTTGAATCAGTAGAATGAGTAGATTTCCCTCCCTAATGTGAGTCAGCCCCATCCAATCAGTTGAAGGCCCATGTAGCCCAAATGGACTAAGACATTCCTTAATTTCCTTTTGTCCCAAATTCCTCATCTGTAAAATGGAGACAATGAAATTATAGCACCAACTTTTAGGATGTTGTGAAGATTAGAGTTATTATAGTATTAAATGATGTATTATTATATGTAGAATGTTTAGAATAGGACCAGGAACATAATAAGCCCCTCATTTTAGCTTTTACTTTTCCTGTCTCAGAGCCTCAGTTTCCTGGACCCCGCAACGGGGAGGTGGCACTAGATGAGCTCTGGGTATCCCTCCCACCTTGAACACTCTAGGATTCAAAGACTCCATTTTTTCCTTGGTACATCTCCCATGGAATTGGGTGGTACGTGGAGCATGGGCTTCTGTGGTCATGTGGCCTTGTCTCCCTAGAAAGCTGTCTGTCTCCACCCAGGCAGGCATCCTTTCCGAGCCCTTTGCTCTCACTTGCTTCTCCTTTCCAGGTGCTGACTCACTGCATTGATTAAACAGTCTGCCACAGCTCAGTCCTTCCCTAGGACTGGATGTCCTAGTGGAAGGCATCCAGGTACCTTTGTTCTCTTGGGCTACAAGCCCCCCTTTCTCTCTTTTCCCCAAGAGAGATTTTAATATAAAGTATAATGTGTGTTGTTTATGCTTTCATTGATGCATGCATTTATTCCAAGACGATGCTTCCTTTGGTTAACTGCTAAAAAAACGTGATTTTATAGGAGGTTATTTTTGACTGTGCCTACTTAAAGGAACAGAAAGGCAACTCTCTATAATTACTTTCAAATTCAGAAGAGAATTCTACCTTATGAGAAGCTGAAAGAAGTGAGTGCCTTTATTTATGTCCACCTGGCTTTGAATGGGATCCTTAAAAATTGTATTGGTTCATGCTCAGAACCAGTAGAGGGACATGAAAAAAAAAATGGAACAAAATGGTTCCTCATAGGTTTCCTATTTCTCTCTCACTGTTTTTTGGGGTTTTTTTGTTTTGTTTTTTTTTAAGAACATGAAATACAGTTCTGCCTTTGGATGTACTCCCTTTGTTCAGCATTATTGCCTTTGCCACCTGCCTTGAAACGGCCCTTCAAGGGTTTTGATAAATCAGTTGCAAAGGTGTCTGATTTCATTGTAACATCTATAAGTGCCTTTTCTGAAAGGCTCTTTTTATGCCACCTATAGAAATTCACCTCAGTGAATCTTAGGAGAACCCTAAAATCAGCTATAATATATCAGAAAGGGAGAGGGAATTATTTTTCTCTTCTATCTATACTTCAGAAAGACACTGAGGGCATTTCAGAGGAAGGAAAGCAAGTAATGAAAGGAAAATGATCCTTTTGGAAGAGACTTCTGCAAATGCCTTTTTTCTTTTTTTCTTTCTTTGGATACTATGATGCTAAGAAATTTAAATGTGACCTTGGAGACCTAGCCCAGCATTCTTCATCAGTCATTCACCCCTGTTGAGGTGCTTTCCCTTTTCACTTCAGCCAGGTGAGTGAGTAGATGCTGCAGGGACTTATCGACACTGATCCCCCAAACCCATCAACTGATGCTGGTATTTCTCCCTGTGTGAGCTCACCTCTAGGAACACAGGACAGAGCTGCAGGATAGATGGCCCCTGGCAAGGCTGCAAGGAATGAGGCGCACCATCTTATTCTCCAGGGTTCTTGGGGCATAACGGTATGTATATGCCCACAGATCATTCAGATCAGCTTACAGATCACTGGTGTACAATAGAGATCCATAGAGCTTTAACCAAGTGACTGGATTACCAAATTATCTAGACATTCAGAAATCAACCAATCCTGGCTGGTCTGTGATTTTCCAGTTGATGAGTCTGTGAGGGTAAGACTGTCCAAATAGGTGGAGATGGAATTTTCCCGTGAAGGAAATAGAGATCAACTGTACTTAAAAGATAGTAATTTGGGGCCAGGGAATTAGGTAATCCATGGGACTGGAAGATGGAGAGACTTTCTTCTTTCTCAGGCCAGGCTTCTGAGGTGGGAGAAAGCTTGGCCACAGAGGCACATCACAGCCTTCTTGCTCTTAGTAAACCTAGGCAGCACCTCAACACTAAACTTGGTGGCCATTTCAAAGAGTAAAATCACCAAAAAAAAAACCCCAAAAAACACACACACAAAAATGCAAAATACATGTCACTAAATAGATCACAAAAAAGGCACTTGTTTACAGTATAAGAGCCAAAACATGAGAAAGAGCATCATTATGTTTGATCTCAGCTGGGGACGCATGCGTCAGATGACTCAAACATTTTGCCACTCCCTACATGTCTATGAGCTACCATGAAAGTGCCATGAGTGTTGATTTGGGGGTTACAAATAAATTTTACTGAGCAGACAGACTTTCAAATATTCACTCTATGAATAATGTGGATCAGCTCTACCTCATCCTGTATTTCAAAGGCTCCAATAACAAGCTCACTTGTTCTCTCTCCAGTATTGTATCCCATTATGTCCCTATACTTCACTCCTGCTAAAGTACTTAATCTTTCTGATTTCACTTCCTGTTTTCTTCCTTCCATATCTCTCCCTGTTAGTTTTATCAATTAAGAATCCTTTGGATGCAAGCAATATAAACTGACTTGGACTGACTTAAGAAAAATAAAGGGGGAGTATAGCGTAAGAAAAATAAAGGGGGAGTAGAGGGTATTGCCTGGAAGGGTGGCTCACAGACTCAAAGAAAGAACTTGACAGCCAAGAATTGGGAAGGCTGTGAACCAAGGCAGCTCAAAGATCCAAGCAAAAGGAGCCCATGAACCTTCTAAAAGGCTGTCTTTAAGATGACTCCACACCAATTTACTGCCATAACCCTCTCTATCTTATGTCTCCAAGTTTGTAATTCTTAGGAGAGACGTTCTGATTGGCCTACCTTGAATACGATGTCCCTTACCCACAAGGTGTCTTAATCCCAGTGGCTAAAGTAAGGCAGAATAATAATTGGCCTCACCTGACTCATTTGCCTACCACTTGAACCAATGTGGCAGAGTCTGTTACCAATGTAAGACTGGTATTGACGCTGCCCAGATAAAGACAATAATTGCTATATTTATTTTTCTTCTCCATCTCCATAGCCGGTAACTCTATTCATCCTTCAGTTCTCATCTAAACATCATCCCTTCTATAGGGTCTTTACTGATTCACCCAGCTGAATGTGGTTTTCCTTTTTCCCTCTTTGAACCCAGATAGAACTTGGCATTCATCTTCTGGCTTTCATATTCAGCCCTCTCTTATGACTGTATGTGAGCCTATCTTATCATTCATTTACTTATTGTTCAGTAAGTAATTCAGGCATTAAGTACTTACTGTGTACAGGGATTATGCTAAGCGTACTCTGGGCTTGTAGTGGGCAGGGACCATGGCCTGCTCATGTTTGAAGCACCTGTAAAGACCAATAATGGGCCCAATAGATTCCACATGGAAATCACCCACACCCAAGGAGGCTGAGTTTATCCAGGAATGAGTCCTCTCATGCGGGCCATCTAGCTTGGTGTAGTTGACCTCGTGGCCAACATTATAATCAATGCTATGAATAAATTTATTGACGTTAATTTACCCAGAAAAACCCTGCTAGAAGGATTAGCTACAACACACTACATAGCAGAATAAAAATTTACACACAAACACACATGTATACATAATTTTTAGTGACACCAAAGGAAAAATTCTCATAGACCTTCATAAAACATAGCACAGAAGAGATCATAGGATTCAATTCTCCACTTGTGTTAAGTTCCATTCATGAATTAATCAAAAGCTAATCTATGTGTTAGGAATTAGCACACAGCAGCAATGAAGTAAAGGAATAAAATGGTTATACACACAAACATATATATCAGATAATAATCTGAAAAAATAAATACTTAATGAATCTCAATTTTAACAGTAAATAATTCTAATGAAAAGAGGAAACAGATATAACCTAGCCCTTGAGTTAAAGCCACAAAGACAAACAAATTAGAACACAATGGATAAGAATGTATAAAAAGGCAAAACTATAGATATACTATGTAGGTTTGACTTAATTGTGGTAGGAATTGTAAAATCAGGCGAACATCACCAGGAAATGCTCTCCCCCAATAGAATGTCACACTCTCCTTTACATCTGCCCACACTCTGCCTTTCTTCACGGGCCAGAGGATCAAAATTGGGACTCACCACAGAGAATATGTTCAAGTTCTTGAGAATAATCAAAGCTCTTTTGCAAGAAAAAGATATAATCTTTGCCCAGCAAGTCTGTGCTGAAATAAGTTGGTCTCTGGACAAGACAACAATTCCACAGCTTAACCTCCTACCCCAGTGGGCCAGCTCAGCCTCTTTCATGACTGGCCATTCAGAGCACATTCTGGCTAATAGTCTTGACTGTCTGCATTCCCTGAGGTTTGTACTTTCCCAAATTGACTGTACATCAATGCCTACCAACAGCTTGCTTGAAGCAGCTGTAATTTGCTAGAAAGGGTCTAAGGGACATAAGAAATGTCTTCTTTCTTCTAGGTCCTTTAAGTGAATTCCCTATCATAAAGCAAAGTACACGGACCACAATACCTCAGCTTCCTACAAAAATGCCTTTGTGGATTTATACAACTCTTAACTTTTACAGACAGCTGTCCCAAGAAACATTTTTAAAACTGCATTTCTATCTTTCCTTCAAAATTTTTATCGAATGCCTTGTCCGTTCGATAACCAATGTCCCTTATACAAATATCTACAGGATAAATTCTTCTTTCAGTGGAGAAGTTTGTCTCTATAGAGTGATACTGATATTTTCTTGTTATCGGATAATAAGCATCATGCAACCCACCATTTCCCTTCTTTCCTCAGTTTCCAGAAAATTCAGGGGCAGAATTCAGTCATTGAGTTTATCTGTTGTAAAGTCATTTCCTTCTGAGGGATAAAGAGATTTGTATCCTCTTTTCCCCTCCCTTTATCACCTTATTTTGTGCAGTATTTAATTTTTGAAGTGGTCTCAAATGCCTTTGTAATAGGTGGAGGATAAACTTTAAACCAACGCAGATCTAATTTCTGATCCTTCTTGCATTAATTCAAACTCCTGTAAAGATACAAAGTCAGGAACGATATCTCGTTGAGTGCTTATTCACTCACTATTCAGCATTGGGAAAAAGAAAAAAGGTAAACTGTGTTTTACTTTCTTAGAGATGCAGCCAGTAAGACCATTTGTCTGAGCATCAGTAATAATTAGATCTTAATTGTAAGGATACGCTCCAAGAAACAATCTGCTCCCAAAGGAGCAGGTTTGGGTAATTTGAGCCTCAGATTCATTTTGTCATTTGCCATGAAAGTCATGCTGAAGTGAATTCGAATGTTCAAAGTGATGTGGTAAAGGTATAGATCCTGAACTTGCATCAAACCTTTGAGGGCTCTTCTCGTTAATTAAAACCAGACCTATAGAACAGAAATGTTAAGTGCTTCCTGTTTTATTATATTGTTATTGCACATAATTATGTGTAATCCATAATTATACAATAATAATTTTGTAAATAAGGCTAGTCAGTAACTCACACAATTTCAGACCCTTTGCTAGCCTCTCTTGGCACTTAGAATAAAGTCTGAACTCCCTATCATGGCCAATAAGCCCCGTGTGATCTAACCCCTGCCTAGCTCTCCAATCTCATTTCTTTCCACTACCTCTGACCCACTCTGCTCATTCATACCGCAGTCCTTTTCTATTCCTTTAACTTCATAATGTCTTTCCCATCGCAGGTCCTTATGTGTTTAGTGTTCCCTAGGCTTTCCCTTTTTCTCATATCTTTCTCTTCCAATCTCAGCTAAAACAACATTGCTGCTTCTGAGAAGATGCCTGACCATCATCTATCATCACTCTGTCTTATTTCCTTCCCAGCTCTCATCGCATCTGTTATTTATCATCTCTCACCCCCAGTAGACAGAAAGCTCCATGAAGGCAGTGCCTTATATACACTTATATCCTTGCACCAAGCTCAGACCTTGTTCTTCTCCTTTGATTATTTTGTGGATTGATACAATTTGATCTCCCCTACTCTCAAAGACAGAACAATCCACAAATCAGAAATCACTGCATATTAGAACTGGAACATCACTTAGAGGTAATCAGGTCCCTCATTTCACAAGGAGAGAAATTTAGGCCTCGGGAGGTAAAGTCACAATGGTGAAACTAGACCAGGGCTCTACTTAAGTTTCAGTAACTGATCTATTTCCTCGCTACGTGTCACCACTGGTCTCTCAACAGATGAAACTTGGCCCATTTAGGGTGATCCACTTGTGCCGGTTGCCCAGGACTTTCCTGGTTTTAGCTCTGAAAGCCCCATGTCTCAGGAAACCCCTCAGTCCTGGACAAATAATATGGTTGGCCACCCTAAACGGGCCAGGGTGTGTGTTGATACATCCTCTGTCCCCCCAGTGTATGTGTTACTATAAGTAATAAAGAGCAGGGGCCAGCCACACATGCTCAAATTGACTGAGATGGTATGTCCTCAGAAGCTGTAACTAGCAACTGATCATTGACAGAAAATCAACATGCCCAATGTCAGCAGACAAGCTTTGAATTCAAAAACATTCCCTTTCTTATCAGAAATCTAGTTTCCAACAGTCCATTCTCCTAGGACAAGTATGGCTTAGGCTGCCATAACAAAATATCGTAGACTGTGTGACTTAACAGAAATTAATTTCCTACAGTTTTGGAGGCCAAAAGTCCAAGATCAAGGTTCAGTGTGGTCAGGTTCCGGTGAGGACTCTATTCCTGGCTTGAAGACAGCTGCCTTCTCACCGAGTCCTCACATGCCTTACCTCAGTGCACATGTGTAGAGAGATCCATCTCTCTCTTCCTCTTCTTATAAGGCCGCCAATCCTATCGGATTAGGACCCCGCCCTTATGACTTCATTTAACCTTAATTACCTCCTTAAAGATCCTATCTCCAAATACAGTTATGGGGGGTTAGGGCTTCAACATACGAACTGGGGGGGAGGGGGGGACAATTTAGTCCATAGCAAAATGCTACCATATTTCTAAGTGGTCATCATATCAAGTCTGCAACCTATGAATTTACTTGGCTGTGTTAGCTTGTGGCTTCAGGTTCCCCAGCACTGGGAATGGTCCCCCAATAGCAGTGACAACTTGTTTGGTGTTGTTGGGTTTTAAACACAGGCTGGGTGCAGCAACAGGTTGGCGCCCACCTCTTGCAGGCAAGAGAAGCCTGAAGAAGAGGGTTAGAAGGGAGAACAGAGAACTCCATGGAGACTGTCCCAGTTAGCTGCCCAGAGTGGTATATTTCTGACAACAGCAGCAGTGGCAGCCCAGGGAACCCTTGCCTCCTACAGTATAGATGCACTATTTACAACTTCAGCGGGTACATCTGCTGTTGCTAGTGAAGGCTGGCCTGGTGAGGGGTGGGTCTGTGACACCCTCACACCCGTTTCCGTTTCCGTTCTCTGTATCCTTTCCCCTTGGCTTTGTTATTCATGAGGGAAATGAAGGCCTCAAGTGTAGGCTCAAGCCCTGGCAGAATGTTTCAGCCCCCTTCCAACATCCATCTGGCTGAGCAATGCTTTTGTGAAGGGCAACTCAAAATTCCATGGGCATGGAAACTACCTGGGGGTCTTGTTGAAATGCAGCTTCTGATGCCGTGGATCTGGAGGTCTGCCTTTCTGATGAGCTCCCAGGTTTGCCGATGCTGCTTGTCTGAGACCCCACTGTGAGTCACAAGGCTTCCAACGATGTTAACACACTGCCTCAGAAACTCTCCTTAGATTGGTTTCTGGAGATGGAAGTAGCCCCGTAATTGCGCATGTAGATCTCTCTTCACTAGAGCTGCAAGCCTTGCTGCTGTTCTCTCCTTGCTTCCTCTTGAGATAACCTTTACCTGCAAACCCGACTTCTCTTCCCCAGGTAGCCCGTGATCCTTGTTCTTTCTCCCCCTCCCTCCCGGATTCTCCAGGGAAAAGCATATTTGGAGTTCAATTGTGACTCACCGGACTTGGGCAGGACTCTGGGGAAAATGTGAAACAGTTAATCCCAAGCAGATCCTAAATTGCTGCTCAGACCCCAGGAGGACCCAATGGAGTCCCAAGGGCATTGCCAACTGCAGAATATCAATTTACTTCTTAAAATTGTTTTGCCCAAAAGCAATCACACAGCAGCTCGCAGGATCCCAACCTGGAATGGCATACCTGAGCATTTTGGGCTTATTTGAACTTCATTTTAACTTCTTCAATAAAACAATACACTCATAATTATACCAACACAGAATTCTTGTTTCCCAGTGAGTCAAGGACTTCAAGGAAATGCATCCAAATTAGACTGTTTTAATAATTTCCTAAGCACAATGGTCTAGAGAAAGAAACATATCCAAAAAATAGCTTGCTCAGCAGCTTCCATATATGATATTGGATATCTTCTGAAAAATCACAGATTTAAAGAGGAAAAAAAAATCTTTAACCAAGACTTCAGCCAGCAAGGTCTGAACACTTGGAAAATGTTATCTTCAGTGCCCTCAGTTCCCTCCCCCTACCATACACCTCTTTGGAAGGCTTTCTTTGACGAATACCCAGTTTCCTCATTCTGTCTTCCTCCCCACTGCTTACAACTTGCTCTCAAGAAAATCATTTATATCTGCATGTGAATTTGAACTATTGCTCCTTTTTTCTCCCACGGGTGTGTGTTTAAGCCTCACCTCTGACTACAGAAACAACCTGGTTGCTTAGTAAATAATTTCAGGGAGGTAGGTAGGTAGCTCATAGCGTGTGACCTCTTGCCCCTGTCTTTGAAAGCAGCAATAAGCATTGATTCTTATTTGACATATTGTGCTGGTACCTTGGATTAGTGTTCTATGGCTGCTATAACAAAATACCACAGACCAGCTGGCTTGAACACAGAAATTTATTTTCTCTCAATTCTGGAGGCTGAAAGTCCCAGACCAAGGTGTGGGCAGGTTGGTTTCTCCTGAGGCGTCCCTCCTTTGCTTGCAGATGGCCGCCTTCTTACTGTGTCCTCACATGGCCTTTTTTCTGTGTACAGGCATCCCAGGTACCTCTTCCTCTTCTTATAAAAACACCAGACATACTTGATTAGGCCCCTACATTTATGAGCTCTCCTGGGGCATTAGGGTCTCAACATGGAAATGCTGGGAGACACAACTCAGCCATAATAGGCCTCTAGTTTTGCCCTCATCACTTGTGACTGGTTAGTGTTTCCTTTTGGAAAATACCTGAGTCTAATGACTGTTGTGTCCCATACTTTTGAACTTGTTGGCTGATGGATTCCTGGATGAGATGGCTGGTAATTCCACCCCAGGAAAGTCATCAAATGATAAGTGCCGGCTTGTTTCTATTGCCTTGGCTCAAATCTCTTCGTCTCTTTAGGACAAACCGAAGGAACCCTAAAAACATCAATGTGAGATATCACTCGCCTTAGAGAGTCTGCCTGCCAGTTGCCTCTGTTTGTTAGGACCTGCTGAGGTGGCAGTCACAAAGCCAAAGAAGTTGGTAAAACCAAGATAATTGTGTAGGTCAGTGCCCGTTTGCCCTCAAATCCATTCTCTGTCCTTCATCTGCTCTGCTCTGTGTTTCGGAGAACCCTATTTCCCAGGATCCCCTGCTCTCTGGCTCCTAGGTAGGTCTAGTCAATGGGATGCACTGGTGGAAGGCTGGATGGTGGGAGCTGGAGAGATGCCAAAGTATCCTCTCACTTCTCTCTCTCCACTTCCTGTCGGGTCTCTGGCAATAGCAGTATCTCTTCCAGAGCTCCAGTTTCATAGGGCAGGCTTCCTCTCAGAGGGCCCTACTTTTGAACTCAGGGCCACCACCTCTTCCTTGTACCTTCAGCCCGTAGAGTGGCAGCTTCCTGCTGTTGCTAATTTCTGAGTTGCCTCACTGCCCCCTTTTTACTTTCTCAGCTCTCCCACTCTGACATAACCAATTTCCCCAGTCAAACTTCTTATGCTCAGAGTCTTAAAGTGGTTCCTGTTTCCTAGCTGATACAATAATCATTGTACCTACTTTGCACTGTAAGAATTAAATGAGAGAGAGAGAGCTCAGCATATAATAAGTGCTTAAAACATAGAAACTGCTAAAAGAAATTGCAGAGCCGTTAATGAATTTTGTCAGTTTAGAAGAGTAATTTTAAAAAGAATGACTTTCATCTATAAAATATTATTCAGAAATGGAACCATTAAATATAATTCCATGTATAATTCACCAATAATTCAAACCACCTCTGAAACCCAGTTTCACAGTCCTGACTTTGGTCTATCCTAGAAAGAGAAGGATGTAGTAGAAAAGGCCCTGGAATTGGAGTCTGAAGGTGTGACTTTCCACCAGCTACCTGTGTGATCCTGAGTTCCTCATTTTCCTTAAGGGGCCTCGGCCTTTACATCTGTAAACTGAGGTGGTTCAGTGTGACAATTTTTAAAGCCCCTGTAGCTCTGACTTCTTATGACTCTGTAAGTGGCATAAGTTACTATTCACCTCTGGGGAGAGTGGGGAGTGAAATAACATTCTTCCTTTAAAAATAAAATGGCAGTGACTCTGAGTACTCACACGACGAGCCTGGTGAGAAATCCAGTTCTTTTCCTGGGGTTTCACTCATCAGGTATTTCTAAGGATGACCCCCATTCTCTAGCAATGTTGGCTCAACTGGTCCATGCATGAATCCAGAATAGCAAAAGATGTGAATTGGCAGAGAGTAAATGATGGGCGAGTGGAGGAGAGGCATACCCAGAGAGTAAATGTGCAATGAGGCGGATGAGAAATCAGTATATCTCCTTCAGAGGGGAGGAGCTCAGCCTGTTAGGCCAAATGATGTATGAGGGGAAGGGAAGGAGTCATGTTTGAACAGGCAGTAAAGAATATTAATTCAGGTGTTTAAAGACAAGCAAACCTACACTGAACTCTTGGCTCTGTTCTTTATTAGCAAAGGACCTTGGGGCTAGTAATTAACTTCTCTAAACCTCAGTCTGTAAAATCTGTCTCATGCAGTGGTGCTCAACTGGGTGTGATAATGAAGCCCATCCTCTCTGGGGACAATGTCTGAAAACATTTTTGATTGTCAGAACTGAGGGTAGAGGGAGACTACTGGCATCTCTGGGATTCTGCTAACCATTCTACAATGCATAAGACAGCCGTTCACAATGAAGAATTATCTAGCCCCAAAATGTCAATAGTACTAAGGCTAAGAAAACTTGGTCTAATGGTAGTACCCACTTTTTTTTTAAATTGCAGTATTGTCGACGTACAATATTATATTAGTTTCAGGTGTACAACATACTGGTTTGACATTTATATAATTACAAATTGATCACCACAATAAGCCTAGTAACTATCTGTCACCATACAAAGTTATTACAATATTATTGACTATATTCCCTATGCTATACATTACATCCTCATGACTTATTTATTTTATAACTAGATTTTTGTACCTCTTATTCTCCTTCACCTATTTTTCCCAACCTTGCACTCCCCTGCCCTCTGGCAACCACCAGTTTGTTTTCTGTATCTATGAGTCTGTTTCTGTTTTGTTTTGTTTTTTAGATCCCACATATAAGTGAAATCACATGGTATTTGTCTTTCTCTGACTTATTTCAATTAGCATAATACCCTTTAGGTCCATCCATGTTGTCATAAATGGCAAGGTTTTCTTCTTTTATGGCTGAATAATATTCCATTGGGTATACATACCACATCTTCTTTATCCATTCAACTATCAGTGGACACTTAGGTTGCTTCCATATCTTGGCTTTTGTAAATAATATGCAGTGAACATAGGGGTGCACATATCTTTTTGAATTAGTGTTTTCATATTCCTTGGATAAATACCCAGAATGGGAATTGCTGGATTATATGGAAGTTCTATTTTTATTTAAAATGGAACCTCCATACTGTTTTCCATAGTGGCTGTATCAGTTTACATTCCCACCAACACTGCACAATGGTTCCCTTTTCTCTGCATCCTTGCCAGCACTTGTTATTTGTGACCTTTTTGATGATGGCCATTCTGACAGGTGTGAGATGATACCTCATTGTGGTTTTGATTTGCATTTCTCTGGTGGTTAGTGGTGCTGAGCATCTTTTCATGTGTCTGTTGGCCATCTGTATGTCTTCCTTGGAAAAATGTCTATTCAGGTCCTCTTCCCATTTTTTTACATTGAATTGTTTCTTTAATATTAAGTTGTGTGAGTCCTTTATATATATTTTAGATATTAACCCCTTATCAGATATATTATTTGCAAATATATTCTCCCATTCAGTAGATTGCCTTTTCATTTTTGTTAATGGTTTTCTTTACTATGTCAGAGCTTTTCAGTTTGATGTAGTCCAGTTTATTTTTGCTTTTGTTGCCCTTGCCTTTGGAGACAGATCCAAAAAAAAAATATTGCTAAGACCAATGTCCAAGAGCAATAGTACCTACTATTTCATGTAATAGGAGGATTAAATTAGATAATGGATATAAGTATCAGTGTGCTCTATGGCCAGAAAACAATTCATAAGATGGCATTGGTAAGTCCTTACCTGACAATAATTACTCTAAATGGATTATAATTTCCAGTCAAAAGACACAGAGTGAATGGATGGATAAAAAAACAAGAACCAACTATATGCTGCCTACAAGAGACTCACTGCATCTTTAAAAACACACATAGGCTCAAAATGAAAGAATGGAAAAAGGTATTCTATGCAAATGGAAACCAAAAGAAAGCAGTGGTAGCTATACTTACTTACATCAGACAAAAGAGACTTTAAGCCAAAAAATGTTAACAAGAAACAAAGAAAGTCATTATGTGATGATAAAGGGGTCAGTTCATCAAGAAGATGGAACAATCATAAATATATACACACCCACCATCACTGCACCTGAATATATTTAGCCAAACTAATACATCTGAGGAAAGAGATATACACAAATAAAATAATAGTAGGGGACTTCAACACCCCATTTTCAACAATGGATAGATCATCTGGACAGAAAGTCAACAGGAAATGTTGGTCTTGAACCATACTTTGGACCTAACAGACATATATAGAACATTCTATCCAATAGTACCAGAATACACATTCTTTGCAATTGCACACATAACATTCTCCAGGATAGATCACATGAGAGGTAATAAAACAAATCTTAGCAACTTTAAGATTGAAATCATACCAAGTATCAAAAGGAAAATCAATAAATAAAACAAATGAAATTGAAAGCACAACATACCAAAACCTATGGGATGCTGCAAAACAGTTCTAAAAGGGAAGTTTATAGCAGTAAATGCCTACATTAAGAAAAAAAGATCTCAAATAAACAACCTAACTTTACACCTTAAGGAACTAGAAAAAGAAGAACAAACTAATCCAAAGTTAGTAGAAGGAAGGAAATAAAAAAGATCAGAGCAGAAATAAATGCAATAGAGACTAGGAAAAAAAAAAATAGAAAAGGCCAATGAAACTAAGAGCTGATTTTTCAAAAAGATAAACAAAATTAAGAAATCTTTAGCTAAACTAAGAAATAAAGAGAGAAGACTCAAATCAAATCGAAATTGAAAGCAGAGACATTACAACTGATACCATGGAAATACAAAGGATCATAAGAGACTATTATAAACGATTATACACCAACAAATTAAATTACCTAAAAAAAAATACAACCTACCAAGACTGAATCATTAAGAAATAGAACATCTGAACACAGGCAACAAGTAAGGAGATTGAATCAGTGATCAAAAACCTCCCAACAAAGAAAGCCCAGGACCAGACGGTTTCACTGGTGAATTTTACCAAACATTTAAGGGATAATTAATGCCAATACTTATTAAACTCTTCCAAAAATTTGAAGAGGAGGGAACACTCCTAAACTCATTTTACAAGGCCAATGTTACCCTGATAACAAAAGCAGTCAAGGACATCACAAGAAAATAAAATTACAGTTCATCATATCCCTGATGAACATATATTCATATTTCATATGAAACTGACAGATTATTTTCCAAAGCAATATGGTAGAGGTCCAGTTGCTTCCTATCCTCTCCAGCACTTGGTGTTGTAAGTCCTTCTAAATTTAACCATTCTTAAGTGTGTATAGTGTGTCTCTACGTATTAGGAGGAGAAAACCTTTTCCAGAGACCTCCTAGCAGACTTGCTGTATTGACCATGGCTGAGTCTCATGCCCATGCCTTAGCAAGTCATGGCACTTCTCAGTCTCTAGAGTGGGAGAGGCTTCTCCAGCAAAACAAAAGGGAAATGGAATGAGTGTCAGTTGGACAATCAATAATGCTTCCTTGGTGCGCCATGGTTCACTGGTTTAATTCTACTTCAAGCTGCTGAATGCAGTGATAAGGACCTGATAACTAAGTTCCTTTGAAAGACGATAAGGAAAAGTCAGAGCAGACCCAAGTTTTGAGCTTGGGTTATTAGAGACAGGTGGCATTGGTGGGAAAGGTACGGAGCCAGGTTTGGTTCACACTGTTTGCAGAACCTGCCTCCTTTGATCTGCTGCCTTTTCAGTGTTTCCTAGGATTTTGAAGTACAGTTCAGTCTTCCTGGGTGTTTCAAGAACTTTGCAAGTCATCCGGAGGCGACAAAATGACCCCTACCTTGGAAAAATTGGAGAAAGTGTGTGGATCAGAATTGGTTGTGATCACAGTGTTAATTCAAGCAAGAGATACAGCAAGAATCCATGCACCCCCTCACCCCACCCCCTTTGAGTACTGATGAACACTTAGGTCTCTTTCCTATGGAGAAAGACTCCTGAAAGCACTGATATTTGATTGAAAACCCCAGGAAAAGCCAGAGTGGGACTCTTTCACCAGTCTCCAGTGTGTTCCCCAAGTTTTAAGGCAAGGATTTACAGAGGAGGACTACACATACCTTGCTACTATAATACATTTCAAGTCAATCATCTTCTCTCCTTTTAGGATGTTTCAAATGACAGTGACAATGTAATGTAAAAAGCAATCATTACAGTCCATGTCAACATTAAAAATATGAGCATAATAGGAAATGATCTCTATTAACTAGAGTTTGATCTCCATTTTTATTTATGCAGATACAAAGGGCTATTTGGATTAGTAATTATGTTTTTGGCATTTCTGCGGTTTCAAATTACTTACTGGAAACAGCCTGCTGAATTCAAATACTGGATTCTAAATTTCTTATTCATCTATAAGCCACTGCTCAACACGGATAATGGAAATGCTGTACCAGTAAGTAATGACTTGGAAGGGAAGTAGATCATTGGAATTCAGAGTGGATTTTTAGGATTTTGGTAACAGCTTCTTAAGAAAACTTTAGTGGACTTTCTCTGTAACTGAGATGGACTTGGAAGTTTTAGTTTATTTTTTTTCGTTCTTTCTCACTTCTGTTATTATGAAACTGTTTATCTAGCATTTTTTTCAAGTCTTGCCAAGGATATGTTTGCTTTATATAACTTACTGCAGTATGCCTCAGTTCCGTTTTCAAGTTTCATTGTGCATAGTACCATGTATAGCTCTATGTGTGTGCAGAGAAAGAGACAGTTTCAAAATTGCCTCAAGAAGATACTTAATATCCAGCCAGATATAAGGTATGAGAGCCAATTTCTTAATAGGGAAATAATTATGAGCATAGCTACAGCACTTTGGGGGTCCCTTCTCTCAAATGCCCTGGAAACATATTGTTCTCAGAGCCCAGGGGGAGATTTTTGTCACCCCCACTCAGCATGCCCTCTACTAACAGGCCGACTCTGAGATAAGGAAAAGAATCATTCCTCAAGCAATCTTCTCTCTACCTTCTGCTAATGATAATGGCGGCTTGTGTGTGAGTGTGTGTGTGTGCGCGCGCGCTTGCACGCACAATACCATCCTCTGCCCAGAAACAGACGAACAGATGCAATGCTACTCTTTTCCTCCCATTACAACTGGTTTCATGTTCCTGGGTGGGAGAGCAAGGCTTCTTTATCATTGGAGAGTCAGCTCTAGGCAAAATATTAATATTGTTGCATTTTAATTTTTGTCCCTTCTTTCTGCCACTTTCCCTTTCCCAATGTTCTGATCACACACTCTCTTTCCTGATCACAAACACCACTCCCCCTCCTTTCCTCCATCACTAGTGGCTGGGAGGGGGTCTGATTAACACAGCCAGGTAGGGGTCTACTCAGGTACCCCTTCCTGTCATAGGGCTGACTGACTGGTTGACTCAAAGCAATGGTACTCCATCTTTTCCCCACACAACACACCTGATGGGTGGCATTCACATATTAGACACACCCTGCTGAGGGTATGAAGGGTTATGAATAATTCCCAGCCCACTAGGTAGCTGTAACTCCTCCCTTTTCTCTCACAAGCATAAAAGAAAATCTAAATGCAAGTGAATAAGAGAAAGTTATTGCAGGGATAATGTTGAATCTCTTTAATTTACAAAAGAAAGTAATTTGCAAGCTGTTTTGTGATTAGAGACAAATTATAATACTTCTGTCCCGTGGTACCACTGTAAGCCCTTGTGCTGACCATCTCCATCTGCCTTTCCAGATCCTCTCCCCACCCTTCCCCATCCTGCTTTATGCCCTGGGAGGGGACACTTTTGGACTATTTCACCCACGTAACTTTGTCCACTGGCCAATGGAGACAACATTAGGATACTGGAGGGCAGGAGGAAAGAGAGGTTAGTGTATTCGTTGTCATTCCTTCTCTGCTGCTTGAGCTCCTCTTCCCAAGGCCACCCAACTTCTGGTAGGAAGCCCTCTTCCATATCTGCAGCCTGAGTTGCAACTATAGGTCTCTCAAGGATCCAGGAATGGTTTCCTCCCCCTCATCCCAGGGGAGCAAAGGGAGGAGGTGGGAAGGAGACCTCCCTGTTACTAATGCCAGGGTATTTAGCCAGCCCTTATTGGTTCCTCTTAACTTTGCTCACAACTTCGTAATAATTCCCAGCTGGGTGTACCACCTCTCTCCGGTCAGGATCCCAACTAATCTTGTTGTTGAGAACTTGTCAAATACGTTTATTACTACTCCTAAGAGTTCTGAGGCTTAATAGGACAATCTTGTTGTTGATAGCATAAAGACTGAAAACCCTTGATGGCCAAATGGAATAGCTATCAAATGGAGGGCCTGTCAGCTTTTGACAACCAAAGGTGAGCTATTTGGGTGCAAGATATACATTCTTCACTAATACTGCCTATATAGCACACTTCTTTGTAAACTCTTAGGACACTCCAGGAAACACATACATACACAAACACATAACGACTATAATTTTCACATTCTAAAAATATAACTATCAATCACTATTTGCCAGACTTTGGACAATGACTTTGTTCTTATCCTGACTTTGTGTCTTGTGTAAACTAATATCATAACCCAATACTTAAAAGCATGACACTGACTTTTAAGTCAGATGGACTTGGTTGGAGGCTTAGATCCACCACTAGCTACTGTATATGTATACACTGGTATATAACTTTTCCATACCTTAGTTTCCTGAAAGTAACATGGTGATAACAATATTCTCATAGGATGGTTGTAAAAATTAAATGGGATATTTGTCCTGCTTTTTAAGCACAGTGCCTGTTGCATAGTTAATGCTAAATGAATATTAGCTAAACAAACATACAAAGAACAGACTGCATGGATTCCATTAAGCCCCTTGAAGGTAACAGCCTGTCTTCACATTTTTGTGTTTTCCTCAGTATAAGTCCAATACATATTGAGATGAATGAATGATGAATGGATGGGTAGGTGGATGATGGATTGATGATGGATGGATGAGACTGGCCTCAAATAAAAATTTCTTCAGGCTACTTAGACATTACTTGGCCGAGATCACATTTTTAAGATTTCTAATTAGTCCTTTGGTTCTCTGGATATGAGGTTATTCTCTGCTTAATCATTCCAATCATGTCTGTGCACTCCTGTGTTTACAGGTTATTTTTTCATTTCTCTTTCAGCGAGGAATTTAAATTCCCTCCACCGTGTTGTGAAATCCTCATTTCAGTTCTTTGGGAGCTTCACACAGGTATGTGTCCCCCTTGAAGATTATTTTTGTGTTCCTTTAAGCAGAAAGGGCGTAGTTTCTGCCAGAGCTAACAGCAGGGGATGGAGGAGATCCTTAGCTGACTAAATATTTCCACAACAAAAGTTGGGAAATTTAACCCTGAGGGTATTGGTCTTTCTAACCATTCGCTATGGATCAACAATTAGGTCAAGTTCACCTATCAGTTATGAAACAGCCCAGAAAGAATTTGGACTTTCATTTTTGCCAAGCAGCAAAATAAACAGAAAAGTATCAAAAATACCACACAAAAGCCCAGATTATTTATTCCTCCATCTATTACTGTTTTCCCTCTTAACCAGTCAGAAATTACTTAATCCAATTAAATACATTTTTTTGTTACCTACCACGTGATAGGCACTCTGTATATCTGTTAAAATAATTCTTTTGCGACAAAATTTGGTTTAATTAAAACAATCCCTATGATTCATTTGCATTATTTGACATAAGTAAATTATTTTCCTTTTTTGGAATGATCCCGTCTGGTTGAATGCACCAGTGACAATGGCTTAAGTTTTTGCAAAGTTGGGAGAGTGGACAGTACATGGATTTGGAGTCACTTTTAATCCTAGCTGCACAGTTACCAGGTCTATGCTTGAGCAAGTTGTCTTGTCTGTGTGAGTTTCTTTCTTCCACTGAGAAATGGGTGTAGTAGTATCTCCTTCACTACAAGGAGCTGAGGAATGAGTGCAACAGCATGAGTTTCCCAAAATATGTCATTTCCCCGATCACTTTGTACTCTTAACACATCTTGCATGGCATCTAGGACAGGCTGGAACAAAAGCAAGCACTAGGTAGTTTGGTTTTTGCTTATTTAATGACCACAAGAGTAGAAATCTGACCTGATTTATTTTGTGAATCTTCAAGTCCTACGAAAGAAATAACTTGGGCTTTGATATGAGATTACTAGAACTTTTGATGGCAGGAAGAAAAGTGCTTGCTGGGATCTTATATGCACATTTATTTTGGATTAGTGGATTAATAAAAATAGAGTAATGGCCAATGTAACCCCTTAGTGCCAAGAGGTTATAAATACATGAAGTTCGAAGGATTTTTGTCTGTCTTTTTCTTCCAGCCGAATAGAAACTCTGACAGCCCCTCTTGGGGGAATGTGCTTTGAGCAGGGATGGCTATATGCACCAGAGCCCAGGCCTCCCTGGTAGACATTGAGAAGTACATCACTCAGGATACTCTGGTGCCAACTCTGGAAACCAAATCAGGCTACCTTAAATCACACAAGAATTTCCTAGAAAAACTATTAGATAGCTCACAACATTGAGAGCCTGGAGAGCTGAGCTCAGAAAATGGGCAGAAACCAAGGGAGGTTGGGCACCATTAAAATCCTGTGACAGGAACAGTCTTTCTGGACTGCTGCCACCGGCCTTGACACTGCTGGCTAGGCCCCTGCACAGCTACCATGTTTAATCTCGGACCTCACCTGTATATATGTCACATTCTTGATAGTCAGTGTCCTGACTGGGAGCATCTGATTGGCCAGTTTAGGTCACATGACCATGTGCTACTCATCACAGAGCTAGAAGAGGGACCAAGTTCTGTAATGGAGATGGAGGAGGGACCCTGATATCAAGCTACCATGATTCTTAAAAACAGGTCAGATGGTACAATGCCTGGCAGCCAAAAATAAAAAGTATCTACTACAGAAAGTTCACCTCATTTTTCCCCTGCTTTGCTGTTTCTCTTTACTACAGTGGCTGGTCCTGGCTGTTTGGGGGCATGGTCCTCTCAAGAACAGACATACGGATATGTACTTCACAAAGGCTAAGAATGGACATAAACTTTGTAGCATGACCTGGCTATGCATCCTGCTGTGAGTCTGACCTCTGAATTCCTGTCGTGTGCAGAGACGAGAGTTCTCTGGAACCCAGCAAGATTACCAGTGAGCACATACCCAGAAGTGAGAACCCCATGATGGAGATAATGCCTACTGACTTGCCCAAAAATGGGATCTGAGCTGCTGAAGTACTCAAGGACAGCATGTTAAAAGCTTCTTGTTTGATTCTAGGCACCAAATAATGTTTATTTGTTTCCTTCATTCAGGCCACAGAGGATCAGTTTTGCCAAAGGAGGAGAAGCAGCTAGAGGCAAAAGAGCAGCCAAGTGAAAAGTACTTTGAAGAGTAGTGGATAAAACCATTCCTTATATTTGGAGTCAGTCAGGCCTGGGCTGGAATCCCAGCCCCCAAACACTTCCTAGGACTACAGTCTTGGGCTGGTGACTTCACACTCCCCGATCCTCAGTTTCTTAATCTATAAAATAGGGATAGAGGAGATCGGATCAAGATGGCGGAGGAGTAGGACATGGAGCTCACCTTCTCCAACAAATACATCAAAAGTACATCTACATGTGAAACAATTCTCACAGAACATCTACTGAACACTGGCAGAAGACCTCAGACTTCCAAAAGGGTAAGAAAATCTCCAGGTAACTAGGTAGGACAAGAGAAAAAAAAGAGAGAAAGGAATCATGATGGGACCTATATCCCTGGGTGGGAGCCGTGAAAGAATAAAGGTTTCCACACCCTGGGAAGTCCCCTCACAGGCAGGGAGATCAGTCAGAGGGGGAACTTCAGAGCCTTGGAGGAGAGCGCAGCAACCCGTCTGCAGAGAGCAAAATGGAGAGAGACCTGCACAGATGGTCAGTGCTACCCAGCACTCCCCAGTCTGAGACCCTCCTCTGCCGGGGTGGGGGCTGAGGCTCGGGCTTCAGAGGTCAGACCCGGAGAGAGGACTGGTGTTGGCTGCATGGAGACAGTCTGAGGGGGGCTAGGGTGGGGTGTGCCACACCTGGCAGAGTACGTGAAGAAGCCTGGGCCTGCCAGAGAGGGAAGGCGCCATTGTTGGGGGGCACACAAGGAGAGGGGCGTGCCCACCATAGGAGGGTCTTTCTCTGCTTGCGCACTCTCAGGTGGCAGGGCACTGCCTACATGAGCTCCAGGGGTGGGTGCAAACTGCTGCTGCCATCTCAGATTCCAGAGGTGGGCGTGGGCCGCTACTGCCACCAAGGGTCCCATGAATTGGGTGCCAACCACTGCCCCTGCCTCTCCGGGAGTATGTGCGGGCCATGCACCTGCACACCCCCATCAAGCAGATAACGGCCAGCACACGTGAGGAAGGAGGTGGCAAGCATCCAAACCAAAAACAGCCCTCACACCAACATTAAACCCACACAAGCTACGCAGGGATGTTCCTGCATATAAATAGCCCTCCAAGACTACAGTAGATAATTACTTCTCCTAAACTCACAGAGTAAGAGGAATATAAGCAAAATGAAGAAGCGGAGGAACCACTCCCAGTTAAAGGACCAAGAGTATTCCCCTGAAGGAACAAACAGTGAAACAGACCTCTTCAGTCTAATAGACACTGAGCTCAAAAACGAGGTAATGAAAATACTGAAGGACTTAAGAAAAATCTATGGACAGAAATGCAGATAACTGTAAAAAGGAACCAGAAACTATGAGGAGGAGCCAAGAAAAATCAGAAGATTCATTTGCTGAGACAAAAGCTGAGCTAAAAGCAATGAATAGCAGAATGAATAATGCAGAAGAAAGAATAAGTGCTCTGGAAGATAGAATAATGGAAATTACCCAATCAGAACAGCAGACAGAAAGCCAATTAAAAAAAAAATGAAAGCAATATAAGAGGCCTATGGGATAATATAAAGTGTGCCAATCTATGCATAATAAGGATTACAGAAGGAGAAGAAAGAGAAAAGGGGATTGAAAATGGATTTGAAGAAATTATAGCTGAGAACTTCCCAAACTTAAAAAAAGGAAACATTATCCAGAGACAGGAAGCACAGAGGGTCCCAAACAAGATGAATGCAAACAGACCTACACCAAGACATATTATAATAATAGTGGCAAAAGTTAAAGAGAGGGTTCTAAAGGAAGCAAGAGAAAAACAAAGAGTTAATTACAAGGGAACCCCCATAAAGCTATCAGCTGATTTCTCTACAGAAACGCTGCAGGCCAGAGGGAGTGGCAAAATATATTCAGAGTCTTGAAAGGGAAATCTGCAAACTAGAATACTCTACCCAGCAAGATTTTCATTTAGAATAGTGGGAGAAATAAAGAATTTCTCAGACAAGCAAAAATTAAAAGAATACCGCAATACTAAACCTACCCTAAAAGAAATATTGAAAGGTCTTCTCTAAATAGAAAAGAAGATATAGGAAGGAGGAAATCACAATTGGAAAATAAATCACTTAAGTTAGCCAACAAATTTGACCTAGAAGAAATGGACAACTTTCTAGAAACATAGAGCCTACCAAAATTGAATCAAGAAGAAATGGATAATTTGACAGACCGATCTCTAGAAGCGAAATAGAATCTGTAATAAAAACAAAAACAAAAAAACCTCCCTACAAACAAAAGTCCAGGACCAGATGGCTTCACAGAATTCTACCAAACATACAAAGAAGAACTTATACTGGTCCTTCTCAAACTCCTTCAAAAAACTGAAGAGGAGGGAACACTCCCAAAGATGTTCTATGAAGCCACCATCACCCTGATACCAAAACCAAAGATACCACCAAAAAAGAAAATTACAGGCCAACATCTTTGATGAATACAGATGCAAAAATTCTCAATATTAGCAAACCAAACCCAACAACACATAGAAGAGATCATACACCACGATCAACTTGGATTCACCCCAGGCTCACAAGGATGGTTCAACATACACAAATCAATCAATATAACACATTAACAAAAGAAAAATCAAAAACCACATGATCATCTCAATAGATGCAGAAAAAGCATCTGACAAAACTCAACATCAATCCTTCATAAGAACTCATACAGAAGTGGGTACAGAGGGAACATATCTCAACATAATGAAAGACATTTATGACAAACCCACAGCCACTATAATACTCAATGGTGAAAAGCTGAAAGTCTTCCCACTAAAATCTGGAACAAGACAAGAACGTCCACTGTCACCACTTCTATTTGACACAGTATTGGAAGTCCTAGCCACAGCAATCAGACAGGAAAAGAAATAAAATTTATCCAAATTGGAAGGGAAGACGTAAAAATTTCACTATCTGCAGATGACATAATAGAAAACCCTAAGAACTCCACACAAAAACTACTAGATCTAATAAATGAATTCAGCAAAGTAGCAGGATACAAGATACAATACAATATTTGCAAATGACACAACCGACAAGGGCTTAAACTCCAAAACATACAAACAGCTCATACAACTCAAAAAGCAAACAACCCAATAAAGAAATGGGCAGAACACCTTAATAGACATTTCTCCAAAGAAGACATACAGACAGCCAGTAGGCACATGAAAAGATGCTCAACATCACTAATTATTAGAGAAATGCAAGTCAAAACTACAATGAGGTACCACCTCACACTGGTCAGAAAAAATCTACAAACAACAAATGCTGGACAGGGTGTGGAGAAAAGGGAACCCTCTTACACTGTTGGTGGGAATGTAAGTTGGTGCAGCCACTATGGAAAACAGTATGGAGGTTCCTCAGAAAACTAAAAATAGAGTTGCCACATGATCCAGCAATACCCACTCCTGGGCATATATCCAGAGAAAACTATAATTCAAAAAGATACATGCACCCCTATGTTCATAGCAGCACTATTCACAATAGCCAAGACATGGAAACAACCTAAGTGTTCATCGACAGATGAATGGACAAAGAAGATGTGGTATATTTATACAATGGAATACTACTCAGCCATAAAAAAGAATGAAATAATGCCATTTGCAGCAACATGGATGGACCTGGAGATTATCATACTAAGTGAAGTAAGTCAGAAAGAGAAAGACAGATCCCATATGATTTCACTTATATGTGGAATCTAAAATATGGCACAAATGAACCCATCTACAAAACAGAAACAGACTCACAGACATAGAGATCAGACTTGTGGTTGCCAAGGAGGAGGGAGGGAGGGAGAGGGATGGACTGGAAGTTTGGCTTGGTAGATGCAAACTATTACATTTAGAATGGATAAACAACAAGGTCTTACTGTATAGCACAGGGAGCTATATCCAGTCTCCTGGCATAAACCATAATGGAAAGGAATATTTTAAAAAAGAATGTATATATGTGTTTAACTGAGTCACTTTGCTGTATAGTAGAAATTAGCACAACATTGTAAATCAACTATACTTCAATTAAAAAAAAAAAACTACTGTACATCCATACAGTGGATTTCTATTCAAGAATAAAAAGAAATGAACCACATACCTGCTCGAACATGGATGAACATCAAGCACGTTATTCTAAGCGGAAGAAGCCAGGTGCAAAATTCCATTTATATGACATTTTTAAAGTGACACAATTACAAAGGCAGAGATCAGATCACAGGTTTCCAGGGGCTATGAATTAAAGGAGAGGATAAAGGATTGACCACAAAGGTGCACATGGAAATATTTTGGGGTGATGGTAGTTACATAAGTGATTGTTTGTCCAACTTGTCTGATGAGGCCCATGAGTGATGTTGCACAAGCAGATAACAGGTTCCCCAGCGAAGGCAGAATCAGACTAATAGGCAGCTTCTGGAACTATGCTGTTAAGTACAATGCCTGGTACAATAATTATTCACTGAATAAATTAATACACTTATCCTTCAAGGTAAAAAAAAAGTGCTTGTCAAAACTTATGTAACTGTCCACCCAAAATTTTGATTTTTGCCTTTACAAATTTCACTTCAATAAACTTGACTTTGGGGGAAACAAAATAAAATAAAATAAAAATAAAATAGGGATAACGTATGCCTAAAAGTGGGTGGTTGTGAGGATTAGAAACAATCTATTTAAAGCATTCAGCCCAACTCCTGCTCAGCCAATGCTTGGTCCTCTCTGCTCTTCCTCACTCACAGAAGAAAATAGAGAAGTCAGCTTAGTTACTCAACTGTAAAGCACGAAGTTACAAGAAGCAGTTTAAGTAAAGTCAAAGGTTAGATTTCAATGGTGAAATAAAACATCAGTGTCAAGAAGAAAGGGCACTGAGGAGGGAGGCAGGGCTGTGGTATCAGCATAACTTCTGTATCAATACTAAAGCTATTTAGCACTGGAGTCACCTGGAGAAGGCAAGACTAGGAGAGGAATCAAAGACAAGAGAAGTCATTTTCACAGTGCACATACGGTGCTTTAAGCTGGATGCTTTACCCACATTATCATACTAAACTACACCCCAGGAAGTAGGTCCGTTATTAACCCCACTGTGTGGATAGTGAAACTGAGGCACAGAGAGGCAGTGAGTAGGTTTCTTCTAACCTTTGCTTTCCCGTTGAGGTGGCAGAAGATTACTGCATCCATTAGCTCCAGAGTTTATATCTCTTCCCCTCAAGAAAGCAACCAGCCTGGGGTAGGAACCACTTAGTCCCATTTCAGTTTTGGAGATTGGGTCAGGTGCCAACCGTGGTCTAGACAACACGGATGAGGACAGGCAGGGGGAGAATGGGGTCCACCTGAATAAGCATAAGGGCTCTGGTGTATCCACGCAGATGGGTGGGAACGCTGCATCAGCAAGTCCAGGAGGCCCCGTTCACATTTTAATGCTGTTAAGAAAAATGAGCCAAAAATTAGAGACAAAGCAATAGGATACCTGCATGTGCCCTCAATGTCACCCTTAGCCATTGTTTAACTGGCTCATCAAGTATTATTTAATCATCTAGGACAGGAGTTGGCAAAACAGTGAGCCTCGGCCATACGCGTTTGTAAATGAAGGCTTATTGGAACAGCCATGTCCATTTGTTTATGTATTAGCTACAGTTTTTGTGTTACACTGTCAGAGTTCAAAAGAGCTCATATGATCTAGAAAGCCAAAAATATTTCCTACCTAGCCCTTTAAAAAAATTGCTGCATCCCTGACCTGGGAGAATGTGCCTGTATTTGAATTTGCTATTTGATAGTATTTGATTAGAGCCCAGATACTCTGAAGTTATATGTCCACTGACTGGTCAATTTCTGTAAGGTAGAAAACATAACCAGAAGTCTACAGCTTTATTGCTCTGTAAGACATTAAGCAGTTTTATAATCTATTAACAAATTCATTTCAGTATCCCTTTGACTGACTGACTATAAATTCCCTTCCTCTGATTCTCCTTTGAACCAGATTTGCCATCCTAATGATCTCCTCATGAATTGATAAAGTGAATAGATTTTTGATTCATGTTCATTCTATTTCATATGAGTCATGTTTTTACCTTTGGGAACATTATACTTTGACAACTCCAAGGGATGGCATGGAATACAACATGAATGGTGATAATTCTTAAAATAGGGATGGTAGTACTGGATAGCCAACCCTGTTGGTACCCACTACTATACTGTAGCTCATTTAATCCACGCAACAGTCCTATAAAGTATGTTAACTTACAAAATGGAGAAATTAAGGTAATAGCAAAAGCCACCTCATAGGGTGGTTCTGGTCGTCAAAAAAGATAGTGCAAGTGTTTAGCAAAATACTTAGTGCCTAATACTTATTCATTAAATGCTAGCTATGATCATTAGTATTAATGGTATTATCCTATGTATGAGTTGTTTCTTTGGTTGAAAGTAACAGATGTTTGACTCCTACCAGCTTTAGCAAATAACAAGAAGAAAATAATTGGAACAAACATCTTGAATGCACAGAATCAAAGGAAGGGCTAAGCAGCTGATCCGCAGGGCTCTCTTCTCTCCACGAGACTCTGAGAGACAAAGAGCCTGCCATGTCTAAAGATGCAAGTGACTTGGTTTGACAGGACTATAAACCCTGATCAGGTAGGGAGCTGGCCTCATTTCTTCTACCCTGTAAAGTGAAGCAAAGACTATAATGTCCTCACCTTTGTGTCCCCGTGTTGCTCAGCACGGTGTCTGCCCCATGGTACCTGCTCAGTAAAAGTCTATGGAGCGGGCTTCCCTGGTGGCGCAGTGGTTGAGAATCTGCCTGCCAATGCAGGGGACACAGGTTCGAGCCCTGGTCTGGGAAGATCCCACATGCCATGGAGCAACTAGGCCCGTGAGCCACAACTACTGAGCCTGCGCGATTGGAGCCTGTGTTCCGCAACAAGAGAGGCCGCGATAATGAGAGGCCCGCGCACCGCGGTGAAGAGTGGCCCCCACTTGCCACAACTAGAGAAAGCCCTCGCACAGAAACGAAGACCCAACACAGCCATAAATAAATAAATAAATAAATAAAATAAACCCAAAGTTTAAAAAAAAAAAAAAAAAAGTCTATGGAGCTAAATCACCAGCAGGTAGACAGGGATGACAAGCAGAGACGACTGGCAAAAAAAGTCGAGATCATCTACAGAAAGAGTAATATATCTGATCTGGTAGTGCAGATGGAGGCCAGGTTAGGGTGGAAGGGGGCTTAAGTGGTAGCCTAAGGCTACATTTCCTCTTCACAACTATACAATGAAATGAAGATACCATTCCCAACACTGTCTGGGCATGCAGAATTCACTTTTGTGTTCTCCGCTTTTTTTTTTTTTTTTTTTTAAACATCTTTATTGAAGTATAATTGCTTTACAATGGTGTGTTAGTTTCTGCTTTATAACAAAGTGAATCAGTTACACATATACATATGTTCCCATATCTCCTCCCTCCTGCATCTCCCTCCCTCCCACCCTCCCCATCCCACCCCTCTAGGTGGCCACAAAGCACCGAGCTGATCTCCCTGTGCTATGAGGCTGCTTCCCACTAGCTATCCATTCTACATTTGGTAGTGTATATATGTCCATGACACTCTCTCACCCTGTCACATCTCACCCCTCCCCCTCCCCATATCCTCAAGTCCATTCTCTAATAGGTCTGTGTCTTTATTCCCGTCTTGCCACTAGGTTCTTCATGGCTTTTTTTTTTCCCTTAGATTCCATATATATGTGTTAGCATACTGTATTTGTTTTTCTCTTTTTGACTTACTTCACTCTGTATGACAGCCTCTAACTCCATCCACCTCATTACAAATACCTCCATTTCATTTCTTTTTATGGCTGAGTAATATTCCATTGTATATATGTGCCACATCTTCTTTATCCATTCATCCGATGATGGACACTTAGGTTGTTTCCATGTCCTGGCTATTGTAAATAGAGCTGCAATGAACATTTTGGTACATGACTCTTTTTGAATTATGGTTTTCTCAGGGTATATGCCCAGTAGTGGGATTGCTGGGTCGTATGGTAGTTCTATTTGTAGTTTTTTAAGGAACCTCCATACTGTTCTCCATAGTGGCTATATCAATTTACATTCCCACCAACAGTGCAAGAGTGTTCCCTTTCCTCCACACCCTCTCCAGCATTTATTGTTTCTAGATTTTTTGATGATGGCCATTCTGACCAGTGTGAGATGATATCGCATTGTAGTTTTGATTTGCATTTCTCTAATGATTAATGATGTTGAGCATTCTTTCATGTGTCTGTTGGCAATCTGTATATCTTCTTTGGAGAAATGTCTGTTTAGGTCTTCTGCCCATTTTTGGATTGGGTTGTTCGTTTTTTTGTTATTGAGCTGCATGAGCTGCTTGTAAATCTTGGAGATTAATCCTTTGTCAGTTGCTTCATTTGCAAATATTTTCTCCCATTCTGAGGGTTGTCTTTTGGTCTTGTTTATGGTTTCCTTTGCTGTGCAAAAGCTTTTAAGTTTCATTAGGTCCCATTTGTTTATTTGTGTTCTTATTTCCATTTCTCTAGGAGCTGGGTCAAAAAGAATCTTGCTGTGATGTATGTCATAGAGTGTTCTGCCTATGTTTTCCTCTAAGAGTTTGATAGTGTCTGGCCTTACACTTAGGTCTTTAATCCATTTTGAGTTTATTTTTGTGTATGGTGTCAGGGAGTGTTCTAATTTCATACTTTTACATGTATCTGTCCAATTTTCCCAGCACCACTTATTGAAGAGGCTGTCTTTTGTTCTCCGCTTTGTCACTGGAATCCTCCTCTGCTTTTGGGAGGGGCTGGGAGATAAGACCTGTTCCCCTTAACCCCTCAGGGCACCAAGCCGGCCAGTTTCATTGCATTATGGGAGCTGTCTGCCTCCATTGCACTGACAAGACATGCCAGGCCTTTGCACACACCCTGATCCTTCTAACCTTTAGTTCCATCACCTGGACATTTTATTTGAAATTGATTTTTAAATGTCTGAGTAATGGAGGTTTATGTGTACTTGCCTCTCAGCCACTGTGGTAAGCTGAGGCTGTTTATATCCTCCTTAAACGCTGATTAAAAGTGATTGCATTACTGGAGGCCCCAATTGATGCCACTGCTCAGGGCTCCCATGCGAGAACAGCTTCCATACTTGGCAGACGTGAGCGTCTGGAGAGCAGAAATAGTACAGAGTTGGGCTTTGCATCCCCTGAGTGTCTTTGGCAGATGACCAGCTCTAACAGGAGACTATCTTCCAGGCCACCCATGGGTTCCATCTCTGGGACGTGTATAAACCATCAGGTTCTGGTGAAGGCAAAATATCCACTTTTTTTCCCAGAAACATGGGACTCTCCCGGGAGTCAATCTTATGACCAAAGTTTTGAGGTAGGAAGTCGAATGTCCTTTGGTGCTGATCTTCTAACCTTAGGCAAGTCCTAGAGCCTCTCTTTCCCTCTTTCCTCTTTTTTTTTTTTTTTTTACTGCCCAGTGTCCTACTCACCGTGTGTGTGTGTGACCCTGGGCTTGTTCTTTATCAAACAAATTGCCTTCAGATTTGGCACAGACCGGGGAACAAAAGAGACTAATAGGAAGGGTTGTGATCTTAAAAATATCCTCTGTCTTCCATGCTCTTGAGAGTAGCTTTGCCACCACCCATTCCAGGAGAAACAGAGTTTTGGGGTTGGAAGTGATGTGGAGAGACAAGCTCTGATGCTGAAGTCAGAAAGACCCGGGTTGGAATCATGGCTCAACCATTGATAGTGACTGGCAAAATCCTGAATGTCTCTTGGTTCATTCTCTTCATCTGTGAAATGGGGATAGCAAAGCCTACTTCATAGGGTGAGTATGAAGACATAATGAAATAAGGTGTATAAAGGACTGGGCATAAAAAAAGAGTTCATTCAATGTGAGTTTGTTTTTCCCTGAAGGGATTGTAGAGGTCATCTAAATAATAATAATAGTACCCCACCCCCTGGCCCTTGCAGATCTTTTTTTTAAAGTCTTGCATTCTCCACTATGGATCATGACCTCTAAGTTCTATGAAAGAACGTTAACAAAATTCTGAAGAAAAGAGGAAGGCTGAAAAGGCAGGACTCTGAGATCTCCAACCTTCGTTAGAACATACACTACCAGCAGCAGCTCATTTTTTATCTATTTATATATTGAGATTCTATGTAATTTTTACATCGAAAAATTTACACTACTTTGAAAAGAAGAATTGACTACCGTTAGAAAATTCATAGAGTCCACAAGGTAAAGTAAAAACTCCCATTTCCCATCACACTGTAATGCCCTCTCACCACACCAGGCGGCAGAAGCTCCTTGGCATGTAGGTGAGGAAATCTCACAACCTGTCTGGACTAGTGTATCACTAAAGCTTTTGCAACAGAGAAAGGAAGATGCACACAGATCCAGATAACAAGGGTTAAGTCTCTAGGACTTAAAGTCCCTCTCTTTCTTTTAAGCCAAACCTAAAGCAGCAGAGGTCTCATTGTGTTTGGTCTTTTCAAAGTTGGCCCTAAAACATTGTTAGTCTCTATTCCAGCACTTTGCACAGAGCTAGGCATTTGGTAGGAATTCAACTGTGTTAGTCAACAGAAGAGTCTCCATTCCAAGTAGATCAGACCTCTGTCTTCGTGGCCTGTGCCGCTCTGTCCTGAAGGACCCAGAAAGTGTATGTTTTGCACTGAATGTATGCCAACAGAACTAAGTCAGGAGAAGCTGCCAGAGGCGGGAGGTAGCAGGGTGGACCTCACAGAAGGGGCGAGAGTGAAATGGGTCCTGCCAGAGGGTTAGGACCTGGAAGGGCAGAGAGAAGGCAAACGATTCTTGGTAGGATGCAGAGTCAGAGCAAAAGTGAGAAGCAGGACTGAGCAGAGTATGTGAGTAAGAAAAAGATGGGGGCTTCCCTGGTGGCGCAGTGGTTGAGAATCTGCCTGCCGATGCAGGGGACGTGGGTTCGAGCCCTGGTCTGGGAGGATCCCACATGCTGCGGAGCAACTGGGCCCGTGAGCCACAACTGCTGAGCCTACGCGTCTGGAGCTTGTGCTCTGCAACAAGAGAGGCCGCGACAGTGAGAGGCCCGCGCACCGTGATGAAGAGTGGCCCCCGCTTGCCGCAACTGGAGAAAGCCCTCGCACGGAAACGAAGACCCAACAGAGCCAAAAAATAAATAAATAAATAAATAAATTAAAAAAAAAAAAAAAAAGAAAAGGATGACCAGGCTATGAGTGAATGGGATTCCAGAGAAATGGAAACATGTGTCTCCCTGGATGATGCTAGAAAATGTTGGGTCCCTGTCCTCAATTTTGATCAGAGACTTCACAGTTACCATTAAGCAGTGCAAATAGAGATCTTCTCTCCCCGTATTTAACCAGAATCTGTGCCACTTCCGCAGCTGAAATGAGTTAAGTAAGGGCAAAAGGCTAATCCAATAAACTTACTGGATCTTTTTATGCAGACACAAAAAAAGTGGGCTCATTTAACCCAAAGGGCAACCCTATTTACACATTTATTATTCATTCAACATAAATGTATGCAGTGTTAAATTGTTCTGGGCTCTGGGGATACAGCAGTATATAAAACACCCCAAGTCCCCGTCCTTGTGGAGCTTATATTTACAGGGGAGAAAAGAACAGTAAATAAATAATATTTGGTAGCATGAAGAAATATGATGTCAGCATGCTTATCCTTTCCTTGGAGAGAGGAGACTGAGGCACAGAGCGCTTACACAAAATGCCCAGGGTCACCACCCCCTCCACCCGGTCCACAGCACACCCAGACATAGATGTCTTTCAGTTCTGTCTTTTTAACCACATGGCTATTCTTCTCATCCTCTGGACATCACTGGAAAATTTCTAGCCTTTTCCCTTGAAATGCTTTCATCCTTTAAGCCAAAGGAACTAGCCAACATCCACCTAACACCTTCGAGAAACAGGTCAGGCCCGTGCCTGGCCCCAGGATGATTTTGAGCCTACAGAGCTAACTTCTTTCGGGAGCCCTGAACACTACTTCATTTTCCCTCTTTAGATCAGATCACGTCACTGCTTTTAAACCATCTCAGCTCAAGGTATTAATTTACAGATTGCCCTGATTTCACAGTTTTTCTGGTTCAGTCACTTCTTTGAGCCTTTGCGTGTTCTGCCCCTGGCTCACTTCTTAAATAGTCCAAAGCAGACGTAAACACTTTAGAGCTGGAATCTAGACAACTAGGGACAAAGGGTTCCCCCTGCAGGTTCTGTCCTGGGAGTCAGCTTCCCAGTCCAGCATCTTTAATGAGACCAAGGCAGGATTTCCTATGAAAGTGAAAAGCCTCCAACCCCAGAACAGAGCAAGTGGCATATAGTGTTTCTCAAAATGCTTTCAAATTACTTACGTATTATTTATATACACATCTCTCTCTTTCTCTCAACATAAACAAATGTCACTGAAAGAAAACAATTTGGGGTCATCCAGATGGTAGGTACAATGGGAGTGTGTGGGAACCTAGGTGCGCTAGGGAGCAAGAAGAGATTTGCATTCCCCCTCAGTTGTAATTTTCCTTTGTTCATGGAAACATGGCATGCACATTAAAGGGGTCCCCTTCCAGAAGAGAAATCTTTAAAATAAACAAGAGAGAAAAATCCTCCCTTCTCTTTAGCATTCTTTTTTACGGAAAAAAACCATGCTAAGACACGCGATATTTTTAGAGAACAAACCTTGTGTTAGACCTAACATAGAACATTCAAAAATCTTGTCTCTGTCTGCAAAGACTGGTCTCCTAGCAGACCTGCAAATTCTATAGAAAATATCAAGGAAGAGAGTTGAGTACAGAAACTGAAGAGAATGTCCACAGCATCTCCCAGCTACTGTACACACTTGGCTTAGCGTAACTGTAAGTGGTCCCAAAGAGGACACAGACCCATCGAGAGCCACCCCCTCAAGCCCCACCCAGGCACACCCTCAGAGCCACCAAAGTGGCCAACCCTGTCCCCTTCAATGAGTCTCAACTGCAGATGGAATAAAAGCTCAGCTCCTCCTCCCAACCTTTAAAGCTTCCAAGGTTGAAATCCTACCTCCCTTCCTCCTTTCTGGATTTCCCCTTCCTGAAATGCACCCTCAATCTGTCCTGTAACTCAGGCTTTAACCACCCCCAAGGATATCACTGTCTTGCAGATTCTTTGTATATTTTCCTACCTCTGTACTCCTCCCATTATTCCCACTCCTGAAATATCTTCCCTCTTCAACTGTCCCCTCTTTCCACCTATCAAGTTCACATGCATTCACCATGATCCAACATTCAAACCTCCCAGAACTTGCAGTGAAATCTCTTATTCTACCCTGTCTGACTCTATAGTGAGGTGCCTCTGCAGCATTTAGCAAATTCTGCTCTCTGTGACTCTGTCTCCACAGTGTGAACTCGCAAAGGACAGGCACATTTCTTACACAGCTTGGCATCTCTCATAGTATCTAGCACATTTCTCACTACATGAAAACCTAAAAGATTTTGGCTTAACTGAATTCTGGAGGTCAAGGACAAGCTCAGAAGGATAGCTGTATTTATGACAGTAATATTATTGACCCAAATGTCCATCAGTGGAAGAATGGATGAATAAACATCCTATAATCACTCAATGAAATATAATACAGCAGTGAAAAGACGTACAGTTGCAAGCAGTAATCTGGATGAATCATAGCAATATAATATTAATAAAAAGAAAGCCCCAGATTACAAACAGTGTGACACACTTTATATAAACTTAAAAACCAACTAAATAAAATACATGCTTTTATGCATGCATAAGGATTTAACAGAACAACATAGAAAGGAAAGCAAAAGAAAGATGAACACAAAATTTGGATTGGAGTTGGCCTGGCATGAACCAACAATGAGAGTGTGTTGTGAGTTCTGATGAATCCAATGCACCTGAGGTCTGTTTAAACAGCAACAACAAAAGAAAGATAAACTCTTGGCACTTAGCCACCCATGACCCTTTGGAATAGAGACTTTCCTATCCACCTGTGGAACATCATCTTATTTTGTTATCGGGAGAAAGAGGAAGAAGAGATGTGGTTTTTCTCAGATTTTCTTCCAAAATGATCTTCACTAATCCTCACATGGCACACACGTAACATCCCTTCATCTACTTCAGATTCTTGCACATTCTTAAGACACACGTGGGCACAAGATTCTCAATAAGAGCAAAGAAATTAATTGAGTCACACAGGACTACACTCATGCATTTTTCATTCAACAAATATTTATGTATCAGGCACAGAGCTATACACTGCAAGAGAATGGTCTTCAGAATCGGTATGAACCCTCTCCTCCTAGAACTTAGAGACTAATGGAGAAGACAGGTGATGCACAAAGAAACACATGAATTGACGACATGATTACAGGCTGAAGAGTTCAGTGAAGAAGAAGAGAACTGGGGGGCCAAGAGAGAACAACAAGAGCTTTGTCTTTTTTGTTGTTTGAAACAGTGTTTTTAAGAAAGGATAAAGGGAAAGTGATGTTGCTGGGGTGGCCTGCAGCTGACCATCTGTGCCCCTGCCTGAACGCACGCATCTGTCAATGTAAAGAGTATGTGTCAGAAGGGGTGTAGCTGAAGCATCACGATGGGCTTATGAAGTTCTCTCACCACCCTTGCCAATGTGGCTGATGTTCCTGATCTCCAACATTCAGATTCCTGCTCAGTGTGGCTGGGGAGGAGAAAGGTAGGATACCAGGACACAAAGGTAGGTCAGAGTAATGAACCTGGATTTATTATGGATTTGATGGAGGAGCCATTTGGGGGTGGGGGGTGGCTTAAGCAAGAAAGTGACATGTTCTCATTTATATTCTTAAAATTTTTACCCTGGCTGTGGTAGGAAAGACGAAGTGACTAGGGGAAGAGGTAGAAGCAGGAAATCCAGTTGGGAGTGCAGAAATAAATCTGGAGAAGAAAGGCAGTGCCAGCAGCTAGGATGGTATCTGTGGTGATAGAAAAAAGAGGGCAGGATTGGGGTATGTTTTGGAGATAGAGTCAATAAATCTTACTAAAGGATGGAAAGTGAGAGTTAAGGGAAAAAAGAGAAACCAAAGATGATTCCTAAATTTGGGGCTTAAGAAATTGAATATTTTATGGTAGTATTTACTGAAATTTGAAAGAACTGGGTAAAACGAGGATTTGGGGGGAGAGGACACTGAAAAGTTGTATTCTGCTTTTGATAAGTTAAATTTTGAGATACTCATTAAACATTTATATGTAAATTCAGGTAGGAGGTTGAAATTTTAACTCAGGAATTTTGAAGAAATCAGGGCTAAAAGACATAGATTTGGGAGTTAACTGTATAGATGATATTTAAAGCCATACAGATTAGCTAAGCACAGAGGGCAAAAGAAAAGAGGAGACCCAGGATGAAGCTCTAAATACTGACCACTCCAGTATTCAGAGGTCAGTTATAGCGGAAGTCAGAAAAGAGACTGAGGAAGAGCTATGCCTGAAATGAGAGGAAATATAGGACAGTATGGATCCCAGAAACCAAGAGAAGAGAGGGTTTCAAGAAGTAGAGATGGTCAGCTGTCAAATGATGCTGAGACATCAAGTGAGGAAAGAGACATGCCTATTGGTTGTGTTAACATGCACCTCACGGAGTTGTCTTCATGGAATGTGGGAGCAGGAAACCCAATGAGGGAGTTCAAGAGAAAAGAGCAGATGAGGGAGTGGAGTTCTCTTAGGAATTACACTACGTGGGGCATTTTACAAGACAACCAACCTATATCATTAACAAGTGCATGGCATAGAGAAAATATATATATATGCTCTAGGCTGAACTCTATTTAAGACTGAATTCTATTTAAAAGATAAAAATCAAATGCAGTGTAGGAACCTTGTTTGGATTGTTATTCAACTAAACCAACAGAACAAGATATTTTGGGAATAATTGAGGAAATACAAATCTAAACTGGGTATTAGTTGATAGTAAGGAATTTTTGTTAATTGTGTTAGGTATGATCATGTAATCATGGTTATGTAAGAAAATGCACTTAAGAGATGCACTGAAATATCTACAAATGAAATGTCATAAGGTCTGATATTTGCTTTAGAGTGTCAAAGCAAAAAATAATGAAGGAAATATGACCAAAAGTTAATAATTTTTTAATCTGTATGGACAGTACATAGGGGTTCATTTTATAGTTCTACTTTTATGTATATTTGAAATTTTTCATAATACAAGGTACAAAACAGTTGTACTGTGAAGGAAAACAGAGAACTAGGACAGTAGCTAGAGGAGAATGTAGGTGGAGGAAGTTTTAGATTTTTTTAAATGATTTTTTTTTTTAAGAGCAGTTTTTGGCTCACAATAAAATGGAGAGGAAGATACAGAGATTTCCCAAATACCCCTGCCCCTCACACACACAGCCTCCCCCATTATCAACATCCCCCACCAGAGTGGTACCTGATAAACATACAGTGACACATCATAATTGCCCAAAGTCTGTAGTTTACCTTTGATGGTGTACGTTCTATAGGTTTGGACAAGTATAGAATGACATGTCCGTCACTATATCATACAAAATATTTTCACTGCCCTAAAAGTCCTATGTGCTCTGCCTATTTATCCTTCTCCCCACCACCGCCCCTGTCCAACCTGTGGCAACCACGGATCTTTTTACTGCCTCCATAGTTTTGCTTTTCCAGAATGTCATATAGTTAGAATCATATTGTATATAGCCTTTTCAGGTTGGCTTCTTTCGCTTAGTAATATGTATTGAAGATCCCTCCATATCTTTTCATGGTTTGATAAGCTCATTTCTTTTTAGTGCTAAAAACATTTCATTGAATGGATGTACCAGTTTATCCATTCACCTACTGAAGGACATTTTGGTTGCTTCCACTCTTTGTCAGTTATGAATAAAGCTACTATAAACATCCATGTGCTGGTTTTTTGTGTGGACATAAATTTTCAACCTTTTCGGGTAAGAAGCACAATTGCTGGACCATAGGGTAAAAGTGTGTTTGGTTTTCTAAGAAACCACAAACGATCTGAAGTGGCTGTACTATTTTGCCTTTCCACCAGCAATGAATGAGAGTTCATGCTGATCCACACCCTTGTCAGCATTTGGTGGTGTCAATATTTGGATTTGGGCCATTCTAATAGGTATGTAGTGATATGTCATTGTTGTTTCTTTTCTTGTCTTGTCTAATTGCATTAGCAAGGACTTCCAGTATGATTTAGGGGACAAGCTTGCCTTGTACCACATCTTAGTGGGAAATCTTCAAGTTCCTCACCATTAAGTATAGTGTTAGCTGTAGGGTTTTTGTAGATAATCTTTATCAAGTTGAAGAAGTTCATTTCTATTCCTAATTTACTGAAAGTCTTTTTTTAATATTTTAATTTTATTGGAGTATAGCTGATCTGAAAGTTTTTTATCATGAATCAGTGTTAGGTTTTGTCAAATGCTTATTCTGCACCTACTGATATATCATGTGATTCTTTGTCTTTAGCCTGTTGATATGATTGGATACATTAACTGACTCTTGAAAAGTTGAAACAGCCTTGTATACCTGGGATAAATTCCACTTGGTCATGGTGTATAATTCTTTTTACACAATGTTGGATGTGATTTGCTAATATTTTGTTGAGGATTTTTGCATCTATGCACTTGAGAGATATTGTTCTGTAGTTTTCTTTCTTGTAATGTCTTTTTCCAGTTTTGATATTAGGGTAATGTTGGCCTCCTAGAATGAGTTAGGAAGTGTTCCCTGTCCTTCTATCTTCTGAAAGAGAGTGTAAGAATTGGTATAATTTCTTCCTTTAATATTTGGTAGAGGTCACCAGGAAACCCTTCTGGGACTTTGAGGGAAGTTTTTAAACTGTTCTTTAAAGAAGAAACACTAGACCATTTCCATGATGACAATGATCCAAGAAAAAGAAACTGATGATGTAGGAAAGACAGGGAACCATTACGGTTCCAAGTGCCTAAGGAGACCAGAGTGGGGTCAATCAAGCTGAAGTGTCAAAGTTGGCCTCTGAATCTTGAGAACAGAAAAGAGAGAGTATAAGTACAGAAGCAAGTGAAGCAGTGGATTTGGTAGTGGAAAAGAAGATGCAGTTCCCTCGGGTGGAGGGAACTTTCACAGTGATCCATGAAGTGAGGTCATCAGCCAAGGAATAGTCCATGGTAGCAATGGAAGGTGAGAGGAGAAAGGAGCATGTATGACATAGATAATTTGGAAACAGGAAAGTGCAGTTAGATTGCCAAGTGGTGTTAAGGATTCATTAGAGATGTTGGGTCATGAACTGCAATTGAATAGAGTCAGCACTCTTGGTGGTTTCCACCAGCAATCCAGCTTGTTCAAGTGAAGTCATAAAGTAAATTGGTAGTTGGTTCTAACCAACTTGGGGCTTTGCTACATATGTACATATATATTAGGAATAATAGAATGAGGGAATTAAGATGTTTGGAAACAACCAATTATAAAGATGGACAATGGGATTTACACTATTTAAGGAGGAAAGTAAGGACATGCAGGAGGGAGGTTATGGGGAGTGAGAAGTATCAGTGAGCTCCATGGATTGGAGAGCATGATGTGGCCTCCACATTTATGGAGCAAATGCCACATGCCTGGCACTGTTTGAAGCATTCTGTATGAATTAACGTACTGAATCATTACAATAACCCTGAGAGGTAGCTATTATTGTTTACTCTTAAAGGTGAGTAAACTGAAGGAAAGAAAGGTTAAGGAACGTGTATACACACCCCCCGGTGTTCAGTGCTGGAATTTGAAGCCTAACAGACCAGGTCCAAAGCCCACACGGTACCACTAATAACACAGCCTCATTTACAATTTTTGGAGTCAGTGTTATGAAGTAGGCAAGCTGCAAGGCTAGGAGGTGATGGTCAGAGAATGACATGCTTGAAATAGGGAGTTAAAGAGTTTAAACATGAGAAAATGAGGCAGAGTAGAAAAAAAGACCACTAGAGATTTGAAGGTTAAGAAACTAAAGAGGGACTTTCCTGGTGACGCAGTGGTTAAGAATCCACCTGCCAATGCAGGGGACACAGGTTCGATCCCTGGTCCGGGAAGATCCCACATGCCATGGAGCAACTAAGCCAGTGCGCCAGAACTACTGAGCCTGCGCTCTAGAGCCTGCGAGCCACAACTACTGAGCCCACACACCACAACTTCTGGAGCCCGCGTGCCTAGAGCCTGTGCTCTGCAACAAGAGAAGCCACCGCAGTGAGAAGCCCGCACACCACAACGAAGAGTAGCCCCCGCTCGCCGCAACTAGAGAAAGCCCGTGCGCAGCGACGAAGACCCAACACAGCCAAAAATTTAAAAAAAAAAAAAGGAAAGAAACTGAAGAGCCCAGGTATTAGGTGAAAGATCATCACGGATATTGGGGCCTTCAGGAAGGGTGACAAGAAGTAAGGGAACAGATTTCTTTACTGCCGGACTTCTGAAAGAGAGCCTTATGTGCCAACTTATTTTATGACAGGCCAAAAAAGAGAAGTTTGGAGCTTGTTTCTCATATTTATTCACCATGATATCCTTTCTCTCAAAACACATACTAATATATTCATAGGGATTGGATCCAAGAAACAATGCAGAGAAACAAGCTCCAGGGCAAAGCCCAGATCATATCCCCACACACCTAACCCTTATCCCCCTGAAAATTAACCAAGAAACAGCTATGAAAATATTCATACCCCACTGAGGGGCAAACGGGTGCCTCTGAAGAATTATTCATTACAAGACTCTGAAATTTTGTATCTTCCTTCAACTGAGCAACCTCTCTGTCCAAATGGTCAAATGAACTGCAGTGCTGATTGCCAGAAAAATCTCAGCTGCAAGCCATTCTTCCAAAGCAATCCTGGCCTGCTTTCCAGGCTTCGGAGTTTGAGATGAGGCAAATAATCTGCAAAGTCAGCATCTGACCTTCTCCCTTACCAGAGCCAACCTGAATACTTGCTTTTTTAGATTCACTCAGCATCAGCCATTTACAACTACAGAACTCTGTACTGCCCTGTACTTGGAGACCTGAGCAAATATTTCAAATAATAAACAAAAAGCAACCCGCTTTTTCCTCCCATTTCCTCTCTTAAAGGAAACCTTTTAAACTGAGCTTTTTATTGGTTGTTACTGTCATTTGCCATTGTCTGTTCCCAAGATGATGGATCTGTCACTAAATCCACTTCTCCCTAAGCCTTGGTGGGAATTGACTTGACATTCAAGTGCAAACAGCCCAGCCACCGACCACAGGACAATTCCAGCCACCATGATTAATTTCCATCATTTGGAAACAAAAGGTGAGTGGTAAAATTAAAGTCAATGAACGAAGACGATAATATAGACATTATCAGGAATCAATAACTCCCTCAAGCCACTCCCAAACTGCCCCCCACCCCCTGTTACATATCACTTCACCAACTAGAACACATTTTGCCTCCACAGTTTCTTGTGGTATCAAATTAGCTTACAAGGGCCATTTTTCATATTGCTGTGGGCTATATTACAATCACGGTATAACTCTATGCTATGACTACATTTTTATTGGAATTTCTAGAACACAATTATCTCTCTTTTCTGTTTCCACCAAAGAGGAGCCATAGAAAACATCTAATAAAAAGTATTAAACTGCATTTCACAGCACTGGGTCAATATAAATGCTTATCAATAATTTCTAGCAAATAAACACAGTGCCACTGGGTTCTTCACAATGTTTTGTTTTTCTAACAGCGAACCACTGTAAATCTGTCTTTCTATTATTTTGTTAACAGTCATTGACAGTGTGTTGGGAAAACTACACTGAACACAGAATTCAGCTCAATGATCTCAATGAATTCTGGTGTCAATATAGGATGGACTTAGAAGTGTCAAAAAGCTTTGCGGAAAGAAAGTCCGCTTATATTCCTCCACAGGGAACTTTCTAAATCAGCTTTTTAAAATCAACATTACTGAGATGCAACTTACAACAATAAAAAACCTATATTTGAAATATACAATTCGGTGAGCTTTGACAAATATATAAATCTATGCAACCACTAGCAAAATCAGGATACAAAATATTTCCACATCATCTCAGAAAACCTCCTGGTGTCCTTTTCTGGTCAATGCCTACTACCACCATAGGCAACTGCTATTCTAAATTGTCTCCACTGAATGTTTAGCCTGTTATTTTGCCTGTTACTCATTTTATATAAATGAAACAATATAATATGTACTGTCTTATATCATGATTCATCATACTTTTGAACTTTATCTATTTTGTTGTTTAGCTTTTACATTTAAGTCCATGTTCCATTCTTTTTTTTTTTTTTTAAGAGTTTTTTTGATGTGGACCATTTTTAAAGTCTTTATTGAATTTGTTACAATATTGCTTCTGTTTTATGTTTTGGTTTTTTGGCCTCTAGGCATGTGGGATCTTAGCTCCCCAACCAGGGATCGAACCCACAACCCCTGCATTGGAAGATGAAGTCTTAACTACTGGACCGCCAGGGAAGTCCCCATGTTCCATTCTGAATAAATCTTTTTATATGGTGTGAGGGCATGTTTGAGGTTCATTTTCTTCCCATAGGAATAAAAAGTTTTCTTTCTGTGTAGAATTATATTAGTGCCTTTGTTGAAAATCAACTAACCATATATATGGGTCTATTTCTAGAATATCTGTTATGTTCCACTGATCTAAATGTGTATTTTGTTTGTTTTTTTTGTAGATCATTGCAATAATGATTTTATTGACTCTCATAATACAAACCATGCTTTTATATTTTGTTCTGTTTTTAAAGTACTAAAATCACAATGGAATTTTTTTCCTTCTTCCCTATCCATTGGTCACTCCTAACTGGGCTTTGCTTCTTCCCAACCCAAAAAGAGCAATCTTACATTCCAAAGATTTAATGTATGGAATGCAAAGCCTACACTGTCAGAATTCACAAATTCTAAATTTGTTCATGATTTATATTAGAGAAAGGAACTAATTTTCTAGATTTCTACATGTATCTCATGAGCGGTTTGATTACCTATTCTTTTTTTAATTTTACTAATTACTTTTTTTTTTTACTAAATGTGCATGTTTACCGAGTATAACACTGCCTTGATTACTGTAGATCTGTAGTGAGTCTTAAAATCAGATAACGTAGGCACTCCAATTCCTTCTTCCTTCTCAAGGTCATTTTAGCTATTCTAGCTCTTTTGCATTGCTATATAAATTTTGGAATTAGCTTGTCAATTAAAAAAAAAAGGCTGGTAGAATTATGATTGTGATTTTGCTGAATCTACACAACAATATGTAGAGAATTGACAACAATACTGTATTGTCCAATCCGTGAGTATGATATATTTCTCTACTTATTTTACTCTTAATTTCTCTCAGCAATGTATTGCATTTTTTAGAGTTTTTGTACATACTTGGATATTTTTATGGTACAATTTTTAAATTGTTTAAAATTTTATTTTAAATTGTTTATTGTGAATATATAGACATACAGTTGATTTTTGTATTATGACTGTGTCCTGTGACATCATTAAATTCATTCATTCATTCATTCATTCACATAGCCATTTTTTAAGATTATTCAGGAAGCTGGTAGAATGACAGCCTGAAGAATATCTTTCAGGTCTGGTGATGATTAATTTTCTCAGCTTTTATTTTTATGAAAATATCTATATTTCACCCTTGTTTATGAAGGATTTTTTTCTCTGTATATAGAATATGTGATGTCAGCTTTTTTCTTTCAGCCTTTAAAAAATGTCATTCCTTTATCTTCCTACTTCTCTTGTTTCTAATGTGGTCAGCTTTCACTCTTACTATTCTCCTGTATGTATCTTGCTTTGTCTGCTTTCAAGATGTTTTATTTTTTAATTTCTGTTTGAGTCTGAGTGCCTAAGTGTGACTTTCTTTGTATTTTTCTTGTTGTGGGTCCCCCAAGCATCATGGATCTATAAGCCAATGTTTTTCAACAAATATAGGAAATCTTTGGCCACTAATCTTCAAAGTTTCTTTGCTGCTGAGACTCTAATTACATGTTTGATGAAGTGTCCAATATTATTCCAAAAGTTCCTAATGTGCTATTAATTTTGTTTTAGTCTTTTATTTTAGATTCAGTTAAGGCCGATCTAGAGTGAGCCTTATTTTAAAATATGGCCCTTACTTTTTTTTTTTAATTTTATTTTTGGCTGCATTGGGTCTTCATTGCTGCATGCAGGCTTTCTCTAGTTGCGGCGAGCTGGGGCTACTCTTCATTGCAGTGCACGGGCTCCTTGCGGTGGCTTCTCTTGTTGCAAAGCACAGGCTTCAGTAGTTGCAGCACACGGGCTCAGTAGTTGTGGCTCGCGGGCTCTAGAGCACAGGCTCAGTAGTTGTGGCACACAGGCTTAGTTGCTCCACGGCATGTGGGATCTTCCCGGACCAGGGCTCGAACCTGTGTCCCCTGCATTGGCAGGCAGATTCTTAACCACTGAGCCACCAGGGAAGTCCCGGCCATTACTTTTAAGGTAAGACTTTTCTGATATCTTAACTGGATGCTGGAGTGTTAACGAGGTTTCTCCGCTCTAACTGGGCTGAACCTCCGATGTTTCCCAGCACTGACTGATAACTAGAATCTCTGGTCTCTTCTCAACACCATTAACAGACACGTTTACATATGCCTCCATGTAATCTCACTCTGCACACATGCAGCCTAGTCTTCAATCAAGGATTCACAAGGAACCCCTATGCAAACAAACTTTTACCACCACCGCTCCCCAATGTGCAGCTTTCTCCTCTATGACGTCTTACCCTATAGAATACAGCTCTTTTAGCTGCCCTGAATTCTCACCTTGTAAGTTTTCTTTTTTTCAGGGACTGCGGTTTTGCATGCCTGTTATCCACTACCTGAAAACAACTGCCTTGTATACGTCATTCAATTTTTTGTTTGTGTATCTGTGTGTTTCGGTTGTTTATAATAGGAGGACTAATTTGGTACCAATTACACCATCATGAACCTCCAAGTGGAAGTTTCATTCTGTGTGTGTGTGTGTGTTGTTTTAAAGCAAACTGTGTCTAGAGAAGAGATTCCAAACAAAAATCATTATTCACTTGCTATCTACTCCTTCATTTTCATATAAGCTCTACAAAAGCCTAAGATAAGATGATCAAAGCCTTCTTATCACGAGAAGAGAAAGGGAAAATTGAGAAATGTTTTTAGCTTGTACCCTCAAAATGTTTCTATATGCATACCCCATCCTCTGGGGCAAAACAGTCTATAAGTTTTCTATAGAGTGACTCACTTTTTGTTTTCTGTTGTTAGTCTTCTCTGGAAATTCTAAGAGTCCATCAGTCTATGCAGGACAGATTTACTATTTTTGTATCTTCTTCTAGATTTTCAATAGCATTTTCCCTTTTTGATAGTTCTGGGTCCTCTTCCTTGAAACATCAGTGCTTCTTCCTAAACCTTAAATCCAGAATGTTGTAGGAGAAGAAGGAATGAGTGGCTATTTCTTTTGAGCATTTTGTTTGAATAGAAAATACCAATATTCTTCAAGTATCTTTTCAAACTATAAGAATAAGGCCAACATTCTTGATCAGGTGGAGTCTCTTCTATTGTGGTGTTTTGTTTTATTTTGACTGCCAGGGTATTGTTGGATACGTATTAGGACATTTCTTTTAAGCAGGTTTCAAGCAGGAGCTAATTATGCTGACAGCCACCTACTCATCAGTAGATACCTTTTCAAAGGTAGAAAAGAATTTCTACCTTTTAATCAGGTTACATTTCTTTTAAGCAGGTTTCAAGCAGGAGCTAATTATGCTGACAGCCACCTACTCATCAGTAGATAGTGGAAGGAAAGCCAGCAAAAGACAAGGGACATTGAGTATCTTCATCATGCCAGATGGTCAAACCAGAAGGTTGAGCCACCTGAACACACTGTATTGTTTTATTGCCCATTAAGCAAAGTGAAATTTTGCAGTAATATTTAACAATGTGTTTTTTTCTCCCTCATTGAAAACCACCAGGCCTAAAATGTGTCAAATGAAATTTCAACTCAGAGTGCAGTCTGTGTTCCAGGAAATGTCACTAAGGGTTTTGAAGCAGCTGTCACTGTCATTGCAGCTTTACGAAAGCAAGATTATAGAATTCGTCAAGGAGTCCCTGCCTGAGCAGATGAGATAGATAATATGGGAAATCTCCAGTGCTGACTTTATGTTTACTTCAGCTCCAAGAAGGAGACCACGGAAGTTCCTCCTAAAGTCATCCTTACTAGAAAGTGATGTAAACAGAAATTCTAAGACTTCATATCGCCTGGAACTGAAATAGAACCCAAACTTCAGCCATTTCCTTCGAGCTGCTACTACTCTCTCTGCCTGCACCAGAATGACAATCGTGGGATTTACGTTATACATGCCAGACCTCCCGAAAGTCTCTGTCCTTCTCCAGCATAGAGAACACTTGTATTCTTTTCATGTTGAGGTTCTCAAAAGGATTGTTCCCAAGAGGATGCTCAAATTGGCTTCAGAAGTGCTGTGAAATGTCGAGAGGGCTCCTAGGATCTGAGTCTCACTGTTTTCTGCTGCTCTCCATGCCACGTGTTTTGATCTTTCTTCTAGTACTGCTGCTTCTCAGCTGCCCCTTTCCCTCTTTCTGGAACGCAGAGTCCTTCACCAGCTCGTCCTCTCAGTCACTTTTATCTTCAGAGTGAATCCTTAGTCATCTTTAAGCTGCTTCGGATACTAACTTTAGGTAAATGTCTAATGTGTATGAAAGACTGGAAAGTTTTCTTTCTTTACACTTCCAGTTTATTGAGTTGGAAATGTAAATTTCTATCCAAAGACCAAGAGGCTCCAAGTGTCAAATAGTGAAATGAAAAAACTTTCCTGAAGTTTCAGCCAATTCTCCTGCTCAGAAAATGTAGACGGACTCAGTATTCCTGAGTTTGGAGTCTGGCTACAATCCTGCCTGGGCAGTTCATTCTCAGGGGCTATTTACTCTCCTACCTCATCCTCGTCAGTGGAATTCCAGGTTGAAGAGAGAATAAGGAAATGAATGCCTAACTATGAATTTTATGTGCCATGTTAAAATGCAGAACCTGATTATTCATACTGAACCCATCTTCACTGACTACTTTCAAGTTTCTGCTGCAATTTAAATAAACATTCTAGCACCAGCCAGCCAGTGTGAGACTCGTGCTAGGGACACCAAGATGAATGAGATGGTGCCCTTGCCTGCAGGGTGTCCACGCAGAATTCATCCATCCCCTAGCTGACAATAGGAATCCTTAAACTTTTTAATAAGTCCATTTGAGTCTACAAGAGATAGGAATCTCCAGACAGGAAAGTCCTCTGCTGGACCACATTATTTTTATACTGCCAGATGCTTCATGCCTCCCTGCCTCCATCCCAGGAGCTCCAAGGCTCAAATATGATTTGCCACATTTGTCCTAGCTCAGTTTTCAGGTGAAATTGCACTCATCTTTGCCATCTAATGCTCCACCAGCATCGTACTACCCGACCACCCTGCTCCAGAGCAGGAAATTGCTTCTGCTTTCTTAGAAAATAGAGACCAACAAGGGATGCTCTGAAATCATCTTAGGATTTCATAGACTGTATGAGTAAGGAAAGCAATGCAACTTAAATATCTGTGCAATGCCCTCGCCTGGTTAGCGAGACATTGGTGCTAGGCACTAGAATAGATGCAGGCATGAATTTCCCATGAAGCTCATGAGGCTTACACCTCAACTCCCCTCACCTGCATGGTCTTGGGAGAAGTCCTAATAACGTCTCATGGTCACTCTGTATCTAAAAAAAGGCTACCAGGTCTTCCCCGGGGGCGCAGTCATTGAGAATCCACCTGCCAATGCAGGGGACATGGGTTCGAGCCCCGGTCCAGGAAGATCCCACATGCCGCGGAGCAACTAAGCCTATGTGCCACAACTACTGAGCCTGCGCTCTAGAGCCCGCGAGCCACAACTACTGAGCCTGCATGCCACAACTACTGAAGCCTGCGTGCCTAGAGCCCGTGCTCCGCAACAAGAGAAGCCACCGCGATGAAAAGCCCGCACACCGCAACGAAGAGTAGCCCCCGCTCGCCGCAACTAGAGAAAGCCTGCGAGCAGCAGTGAAGACCCAACACAGCCAAAAATAATTAATTTTAAAAAATGAATCATTGCAGTGAATAAAACTCCAATCTGCATAAGTCTTTAAAAATTAAAAAATTAAATAAAATTTTAAAAGGCTACCAAAGTTGGATACGCTTTTGTTCCCACAAAACCTGTATCTGTGTTTGGGTATGTGTAAAAACAAATCAGTAAGAGATAGTCTCCATCCTTAAGGAGCTTAATTTTAGCAAGTGAAAAATGAAAACCTGAATGCAACAAAATAAGGGGGCCCCAAATATAAGGCAATGCTTCCATTTTCCCACTGACAACTTTTTTGGTGAATTTTAATCTTTAAGTGCTTAGAGAGATGGTTGAAATGATCCGTATTTCATTTTTAATTTTACTTACAATAGCTATTTAAATTCATGTTACCTAACAGTGATCCAGAAATAGTACTTTTTCTACCATCAAATTACATGGGACAATTTTATTCAAACTTTTCCTGTGCAACTTTGATGTCAGCGTCTTAATCATCACTAGTTTTCCTTTTTGAATCATCTAACAAAGTTTTCTTGCACCGTATTCACTGCTAAGTTGCTTCAACTATAGCACTTTTTGATTCCGTGCATAATTCTGCCACTGAAAATTTTATCTTATGCCACCAGAACCAACTAGCATAATATAAGAATGTGCTTTTCATTTACCCTGTGGACATATATTTGAGATTCCTACAACTTATAATGATGATGTATCTTTTCAAAATGACTTTTTAAAAAGTCTTTTAAAAAGACTTTTTGGGGTTTTTAAAAATAATGATAGCCACCATTTGCAATTGTGGAGACTTTCCCCTCAGGAATACTCACTAAATCTGTGTTGAATCCCTGCTTCCATCAGATGACCTTTATAAAAATCAAGTGCCAGCACTAAGGTTGTTTCAGGTTAACAGTGATTTTCAGACATAACTATAAACTGGAATCACCCAAAGAGCATTTAAAAAAACACTAATGCCTGAACCCACTTCCACAGATTCTGATTTAATGCTTTGGGATGCAGCCTGGACACTGGCATTTTTGGAAGTTCTCTGGGTGATCTGAATATGTAGCCAAGGTTGAGATGCCCTGTCTTCTCCAAGCAATCGTCTGTTATTCAAAATAAAATAACCAGAAGGACAAACATTTTAACATAGAGATTTCATAAGGACTCAAATATGACATAACTGCCTCTTTTCTAAGTGATAATTCAAAGAAATATAAATGTCATGTATATAAAGACATATATGATTTATATATATATAAATATACATACATATATAAATACATTATGCATATGTATATAATATGTATGTATAAATACATTATGCATATATGTATAATATATATACATATAAACATATTTGCATAATGTTTTTATATATCTATACACACACACAGGAACTTTTTTATATGATACATTTTTAATATTTTAAAAGTTACACTTATTCTAAACAAAGTTTAGAAATAGACTATCTGTCTCAGTTGAGGATTCAAAGATGGAGGAAACTATAATTTCACTTAGGAGAAGGTGACATCAGTCAATTCACCTGGATACAGAGTGAGGATTCATGTAAGCTGAGCTATTAAGAGGAGGCAGGGGTACCAGGCAAAAGAAATGAAAATATAACACTCAGAGTTCCCCAAACTGTAGTATCTTTGAGGTGGCCATGAGAATTCCTTTAAAGAACAAAGACATATGTTTTTTTGATGAGCAAAGCTATGTGCCTGGCTTCTAGAGATGACAAGCACTTCAAGATGACTTATTTGGTAGCTTTGACCAGGGAAGGATAGAATAACACTACATCTGGAAATGATCGTCCAATCATTGAGTGTGCTATTTACTGCTTTACCCATGACATAAATGCAATTTCCTGCCTGGACAGGTCTGAGTTCATGGGTAATATCTTCCTTTGGCTATTGGGGCATTGGAAATTTGTCTCCTTTTCTGCCTCTTTGTTTTGGTTTGTAAGACCAGTTGACAGCAAATGATACAAAAAGCAAGAGTTGATCAGCCTAAATATCTAAACTGAGAAAGTCACATCAAGCTTAGTAACTCCTAATATGACAGCAGATGTGTCTAGTTGAAATTCATTTAGGAAGAAGAAGAAAGTGAAACCAAATGCTATGGGACAGCTATATATTGATTTTCTTTCTAAAAGGTAGAGACAAGAAAAAAGGATGAAAGTGGGTGTGATTCATGATGAATCTTGGTATCCAACTCAACTGGCTTCATCCACAAAAAGAAGAAGTAAAAGGGGCAGAGTTCAAGCTTTAAAGAGGTAAAAACTTGAAACAGAAAGGTAATGTATGTTTCTAAAGCTTTACATTTTTCAAAGTCTTTATTGAATCTTGAATGATGTTCTTGTTATTTTATGAGATGATCTGTCAAGAATTGTTATTCCCATTTCCAGGAAAAAGTAGAGGTCAAAGAAGTTGAGTGATTTTTCCAAGGTCACAGAGCAGGAGGAAACCCAAATCCCCCAACTCTCAGTTCTGTGCCTTTTCTACCACCCATAATAATAAATCCCTACAGTTTATGTTTTTCTTCTACCAGTAGCACTAATTTAATGAATACACAGAAAGGTCACCTGTCCAAAGGATGAGAAAATGTAGGAATTGATTATTTTCAAAAAACTAAGTGGTTTGTCTTTATTTTTAAAATTGTGTACACTTATTAAAGAAATATTAATGGACTGGGAGAAAACATTTACTAATGATGCAGCTGACAAAGGCCTAATTTCCAAAATATATAAACAGCTCCTACAATTCAATAACAAACAAACAGCCCAATCAAAAAATGGGCAGGACAGTTACAGAAAGATAGACAAGATGAAAAGGCAGAGGGCTATGTACCAGATGGAGGAACAAGAAAAAACCCCAGAAAAACAAGTAAATGAAGTGGAGATAGGCAACCTTCCAGAAAAAGAATTCAGAATAATGATAGTGAAGATGATCCAGGACCTCGGAATAAGAATGGAGGCAAAGATTGAGAAGATGCAAGAAATGATTAACAAAGACCTAGAAGAATTAAAGAACAAACAAACAGAGATGACCAATACAATAACTGAAATGAAAACTACACTAGAAGAAATCAATAGCAGAATAACTGAGGCAGAAGAACAGATAAGTGACCTGGAAGACAGAATGGTGGAATTCACTGCTGCGGAACAGACTAAAGAAAAAAGAATGAAAAGAAATGAAGACAGCCTAAGAGACCTCTGGGACAACATTAAACGCAACAACATTCGCATTATAGGGGTCCCAGAAGGAGAAGAGAGAGAGAAAGGACCAGAGAAAATATTTGAAGAGATTATAGTCGAAAACTTCCCTAACATGGGAAAGGAAATAGCCACCCAAGTCCAGGAAGCGCAGAGAGTCCCATACAGAATAAACCCAAGGAGAAACACACCAAGACACATAGTAATCAAAGTGGCAAAAATTAAAGACAAAGAAAAATTGTTGAAAGCAGCAAGGGAAAAACGACAAATAACATACAAGGGAACTCCCATAAGGTTAACAGCTGATTTCTCAGCAGAAACTCTGCAAGCCAGAAGGGAGTGGCATGATATACTTAAAGTGATGAAAGGGAAGAACCTACAACCAAGATTACTCTACCCGGCAAGGATCTCATTTAGATTTGATGGAGAAATCAAAAGCTTTACAGACAAGCAAAAGCTAAGAGAATTCAGCACCACCAAACCAGCTCTACAACAAATGCTAAAGGAACTTCTCTAAGTGGGAAACACAAGAGAAGGAAAGGACCTACAAAAACAAACCCAAAACAATTAAGAAAATGGTCATAGGAACATACATATCGATAATTACCTTAAACGTGAATGGATTAAATGCCCCAACCAAAAGACATAGACTGGCTGAATGGATACAAAAACAAGATCCATATATATGCTGTCTACAAGAGACCCACTTTAGACCTAGGGACACATACAGACTGAAAGTGAGGGGATGGAAAAAGATACTCCATGCAAATGGAAATCAAAAGAAAGCTGGAGTAGCTATACTCATATCAGATAAAATAGACTTTAAAATAAAGAATGTTACAAGAGACAAGGAAGGACACTACATAATGATCCAGGGATCAATCCAAGAAGAAGATATAACAATTATAAATATATATGCACCCAACATAGGAGCACCTCAATACATAAGGCAACTGCTAACAGCTATAAAAGAGGAAATTGACAGTAACACAATCATAGTGGGGGACTTTAACACCTCACTTACACCAATGGACAGATCATCCAAAATGAAAATAAATAAGGAAACAGAAGCTTTAAATGACACAATAGACCAGATAGATTTAATTGATATATATAGGACATTCCATCCAAAAACAGCAGATTACACGTTCTTCTCAAGTGCGCACGGAACATTCTCCAGGATAGATCACATCTTGGGTCACAAATCAAGCCTCAGTAAATTTAAGAAAACTGAAATCATATCAAGCATCTTTTCTGACCACAACGCTATGAGATTAGAAATGAATTACAGGGAAAAAAAGGTAAAAAAGACAAACACATGGAGGCTAAACAATACGTTACTAAATAACCAAGAGATCACTAAAGAAATCAAAGAGGAAATAAAAAAATACCTAGAGACAAATGACAATGAAAACACGACGACCCAAAACCTATGGGATGCAGCAAAAGCAGTTCTAAGAGGGAAGTTTATAGCTATACAAGCCTACCTAAAGAAACAAGAAAAATCTCAAGTAAACAATCTAACCTTACACCTAAAGAAACTAGAGAAAGAAGAACAAACAAAACCCAAAGTTAGCAGAAGGAAAGAAATCATAAAGATCAGAGCAGAAATAAATGAAATAGAAACAAAGAAAACAATAGCAAAGATCAATAAAACTAAAAGCTGGTTCTTTGAGAAGATAAACAAAATTGATAAGCCATTAGCCAGACTCATCAAGAAAAAGAGGGAGAGGACTCAAATCAATAAAATCAGAAATGAAAAAGGAGAAGTTACAACAGACACCGCAGAAATACAAAGCATCCTAAGAGACTACTACAAGCAACTCTATGCCAATAAAATGGACAACCTGGAAGAAATGGACACATTCTTAGAAAGGTATAACCTTCCAAGACTGAACCAGGAAGAAACAGAAAATATGAACAGACCAATCACAAGTAATGAAATTGAAACTGTGATTAAAAATCTTCCAACAAACAAAAGTCCAGGACCAGATGGCTTCACAGGTGAATTCTATCAAACATTTAGAGAAGAGCTAACACCCATCCTTCTCAAACTCTTCCAAAAGATTGCAGAGGAAGGAACACTCCCAAACTCATTCTATGAGGCCACCATCACCCTGATACCAAAACCAGACAAAGACACTACAAAAAAAGAAAATTACAGACCAATATCACTGATGAATATAGATGCAAAAATCCTCAACAAAATACTAGCAAACAGAATCCAACAACACATTAAAAGGATCATACACCACGATCAAGTGGGATTTATCCCAGGGATGCAAGGATTCTTCAATATACGCAAATCAATCAATGTGATACACCATATTAACAAATTGAAGAAGAAAAACCATATGATCATCTCAATAGATGCAGAAAAAGCTTTTGACAAAATTCAACACCCATTTCTGATAAAAACTCTCCAGAAAGTGGGCATAGAGGGAACCTACCTCAACATAATAAAGGCCATATATGACAAACCCACAGCAAACATCATTCTCAATGGTGAAAAACTGAAAGCATTTCCTCTAAGATCAGGAACGAGACAAGGATGTCCACTCTCACCACTATTATTCAACATAGTTCTGGAAGTCCTAGCCACGGCAATCAGAGAAGAAAAAGAAATAAAAGGAATACAAATTGGAAAAGAAGAAGTAAAACTGTCACTGTTTGCGGATGACATGATACTATACATAGAGAATCCTAAAACTGCCACCAGAAAACTGCTAGAGCTAATTAATGAATATGGTAAAGTTGCAGGATACAAAATTAATGCACAGAAATCTCTTGCATTCCTATACACTAATGATGAAAAATCTGAAAGAGAAATTATGGAAACACTCCCATTTACCATTGCAACAAAAAGAATAAAATACCTAGGAATAAACCTACCTAGGGAGACAAAAGACCTGTATGCAGAAAACTATAAGACACTGATGAAAGAAATTAAAGATGATACCAACAGATGGAGAGATATACCATGTTCTTGGATTGGAAGAATCAACATTGTGAAAATGAGTATACTACCCAAAGCAATCTACAGATTCAATGCAATCCCTATCAAATTACCAATGGCATTTTTTACGGAGCTAGAACAAATCATCTTAAAATTTGTATGGAGACACAAAAGACCCCGAATAGCCAAAGCAGTCTTGAGGCAAAAAAATGGAGCTGGAGGAATCAGACTCCCTGGCTTCAGACTATACTACAAAGCTACCGTAATCAAGACAATATGGTACTGGCACAAAAACAGAAACATAGATCAATGGAACAAGATAGAAAGCCCAGAGATTAACCCACGCACCTATGGTCAACTAATCTATGACAAAGGAGGCAAAGATATACAATGGAGGAAAGACAGTCTCTTCAATAAGTGGTGCTGGGAAAACTGGACAGCTACATGTAAAAGAATGAAATTAGAATACTCCCTAACACCATACACAAAAATAACCTCAAAATGGATTAGAGACCTAAATATAAGACTGGACACTATAAAACTCTTAGAGGAAAACATAGGAAGAACACTCTTTGACATAAATCACAGCAAGATCTTTTTTGATCCACCTCCTAGAGTAATGGAAATAAAAACAAAAATAAACAAGTGGGACCTAATGAAACTTCAAAGCTTTTGCACAGCAAAGGAAACCATAAACAAGACGAAAAGACAACCCTCAGAATGGGAGAAAATATTTGCAAACGAATCAACGGACAAAGGATTAATCTCCAAAATATATAAACAGCTCATTCAGCTCAATATCAAAGAAACAAACACCCCAATCCAAAAATGGGCAGAAGACCTAAATAGACATTTCTCCAAAGACATACAGACGGCCACGAAGCACATGAAAAGATGCTCAACATCACTAATTATTAGAGAAATGCAAATCAAAACTACAATGAGGTATCACCTCACTCCTGTTAGAATGGGCATCATCAGAAAATCTACAAACAACAAATGCTGGAGAGGGTGTGGAGAAAAGGGAAACCTCTTGCACTGTTGGTGGGAATGTAAATTGATACAGCCACTATGGAGAACAATATGGAGGTTCCTTAAAGAACTAAAAATAGAATTACCATATGACCCAGCAATCCCACTACTGGGCATATACCCAGAGAAAACCGTAATTCAAAAAGACACATGCACCCGAATGTTCATTGCAGCACTATTTACAATAGCCAGGTCATGGAAGCAACCTAAATGCCCATCAACAGACGAATGGATAAAGAAGGTGTGGTACATATATACAATGGAATATTACTCAGCCATAAAAAGGAACGAAATTGAGTCATTTGTTGAGACGTGGATGGATCTAGAGACTGTCATACAGAGTGAAGTAAGTCAGAAAGAGAAAAACAAATATCGTATATTAATGCATGTATGTGGAACCTAGAAAAATGGTACAGATGAGCCAGTTTGCAGGGCAGAAGTTGAGACACAGATGTAGAGAATGGACATATGGACACCAAGGGGGGAAAACTGCGGTGGGGTGGGGATGGTGGTGTGCTGAATTGGGCGATTGAGATTGACATGTATACACTGATGTGTATAAAATTGATGCCTAATAAGAACCTGCAGTATAAAAAAACAAACAAAACAACTAATACTAAACTTTCATTGGATTATTTGCATGGAAATATGTTAATATAAATGTTTCAGACATTACATGAAATTTCTAAAAATCTTATATTTGTATTTGTATGGAAATATGTATGGAAATATGTTAATATAAATGTTTCAGACATTACATGAAATTTCTAAAAATCTTATATGTTCTGGTATAATGTTATAAGTAATAATCCTAGTTATTACTTTAAAATGTATATCTCAGAAATAAAAAAAAAAAAAAAAAAAAATGGGCAGAAGACCAAAATAGACATTTCTCCAAAGAAGACATACAGATGGCCTACATGAAAAGATGCTCATCATCACTAATCATTAGGGAAATGCAAATCAAGACTACAATGAGGTATCACCTCACACCAGTCCAAATGGTCATCATCAAAAAGTCCACAAACAATAAATGCTGGAGAGGGTGTGGAGAAAAGGGAACCCTCTTGCACTGTTGGTGGGAATGTAAGTTGGTGCAGCCACTATGGAAAACAGTATGGAGGTTCCTCAAAAAGCTAAAAATAGAGTTGCCATATGATCCAGTAATCCCACTCCTGGGCGTATACCCAGACAAAACTATAATTTGAAAAGATACATGCACCCCTATGTTCATAGCAGCACTGTTTACAAAAGCCAAGACATGGAAACAACCTAAATGTTCATCATACAGATGAATAGATAAAGAAGATGTGGTACATATATGCAATGGAATATTACTCAACCATTAAAAAGAATGAAATAATGCAATTTGCAGCAAATGGATGGACTTAGAAATTATCATACTAAGCGAAGTAAGTCAGATAGAGAAAGACAAATACCATATGATATCACTTATATGTGGAACCTAAAATACTATACAAATGAACGTATCTATGAAATAAAAACAGACTCACAGATATAGAAAACAGACTTGTGGTTGCTGGGGGCAGTTGTTGGGGGGGGGTGTGAGGAAGGGAAGGATTGGGAATTTGGGATCAACAGATGCAAACTATTATGTTTAGGATGGGTAAACAACAACATCCTACCATATAGCACAGGGAACTATATCCAATTTCCTGTGATAAACCATACTGGAAAAAAATATGAAAAAGAATATAGATATGTATAACTGAGTCACTTTGTTGTACAGCAGAAATTAAACACAACATTGTGAATCAACTACACTTCAATAAAATTTTTAAAAATTGGATAATATAAGAGACAAACACAAATCACTATAGTTCTATTAATAATAAATTTTCACTCTTCACATTTTTGCATATCCTTCAGTCCTTTTATTCTATTTACAATTGTTATTTTTTAATGTGAAATGCAACACTGTTTCACTTTTAACATAGCATAAGCACTTCTCCTTGCTTTTATCCAGATTTCATGAATATTAATGGCACTATAATAGTAGCTCTCACTTATGAAATGTCTACCATATTCCAGGCACAATGCTACAGCCATCGTTAGAAACCACAATGACCTAATTAGGCAAGAGTTGTATGATTAAAGAAACGAGAGCAACTTCCCTGCAGGAGGAGATGTTGTGGAATTCAGCCCTCAGGGTTCTGTTAACCTCACTCTCCTACACAATTTATAATCAGGTGGATATTCTCTGATTTATTCAAACATTCCCACAGAGTTGAACATTCAGATTATTTCTAATATTGCTTATTACAAGTGATACTGAAATAAATATTTTAGGACTGGTAATACTTTCTCAATACTAATACTAACCAAACATTTCCATAGAATAAATCATAGAAACATAATTCTATGGAGATTAAAGAACATAAACAATTTAATGTGATTTAATTGTCATTTTCCCTCCAAAGCATTAAAATAATACTCATTTATGTTCCCAGCTGGGAGTCAGAATGTCCATTTCACAGGATTTGTACTTACATCAAAGTTTAGGTTAATATTTCCTTACTATTTCCTGTCTGTTGTTACTGGTAAAAAAAATAGTAACTATTTTTTATAGTTTTAATGAGGTATAATAGATATAAAAAAATCTACACATATTTAATGCATAAAGTTTGATGAGTTGAACATATGCATAATCCCATGATATCATCACTAAAATCAAAGTGATTAACATATACATCACCTCCAAAAATTTCCTTGCATACCTTTGCTTTTGTATGTGTGTGGTAAGAACACTTACCATAAGATCTACTCTCTTAAATTTTTAAATGCACAACACCATATTGTTAGCTAGACACAGGATGTTGTACAGCAAATCTCTAGAATTTTATTCATCTTGTGAAACTATAACTTTATACCCACAGAACAACAGTTCCCTATTTCCTGCTCCCTCCATCTGCTGGTAACCACCATTCTATTTTTTTGCTTCTATTAGCTTGAGTATTTTTACTTCATATAAGTGGAATCATGCAGTTTTTGTCTTTCTGTGACTGACTTATTTCACTTAGCATACTATCTCCCAGGTCTAGTCATGTTGTCACAAAACGGTAGATTTCCTTCTTTTTTAAGGCTGAATAATATTCTGTTGTATGTATATACCGTATTTTATTTATCTATTCATCAAAGGAAAAAGAAAATGCAGTATATACATATAATAGAATATTACTTGGATTGTTTCCATATCTTGGCAACTGTAAAAAAATGTCATAATGAAGCTTGGAGTGCAGGTATCTCTTCAAGATCCTGATTTTGACTCTTTTGACTACATACCCAGAAGAAGATAACCACAAGCAAGATGATGAAATTAGAACCCTATCTTATGCCACACAGAAAAATCAGCTCAAAATGGATTAAAGACTTAAACATAAGAACCCAATATATAAAATTCCTGGAGGAGAACATAGGGGGAAATTTTCATGACATTGGTCTTGGCAATAATTTCATGAGAATGACCCTAAAACCACAGGCAACAAAAGTGAAAATAGATAGGTAGGACAACAACTTTCTGCACAGCAAAGGAAACAATCAGTAGAGTGAAAAGGCAACCGTGGCATGGGAGAAAATATTTGCAAGCCATTCTCTGATAAGGAGTTAATTTCCAAAATATATAAGTAACTCCTACAACTCAATAGCAAAAAAATCACATAACCTTATTTTAAAATGGGCAAAGGACTTGAATAGACATTTCTCTAAAGAAGACATACAAATGTCCAACAGACATATAACAAGGTGCTCAACATCACAAATCATCAGGGAAATGCAAATCAAAACCACAGTGAGATATCATCTCATACTTGTTAGGATGGCTATTGTAGGGGAGGAAAAATATCTTTTTCCTCTACCCTTCTAAGCTCTTTACTGGGACCCCTGTAACAAAAGGCAGACTAACAAGAGAAAAGCATACAAATTTATATTAAATAAGTTTTATGTGACATGGGAACCTTCACAAGGAAACGAAGACCTAAAGAAATGGTTAAACCTGAGTGTTCTTCTGCTTAGGTTTGGTGAACAGCTGTGGAAACATATCATAAAGGACAAAGGTGAGCTAAGTATAGTAAACTGGGAAAAATTTAGTAAAGACCGTTCACTCAGATTCCTCTCTGTGTCCCTTTATCTTCGAAGATAAGGATGCTGCTTCTCTGAGTATAGGAGGGCACCTGTCACATGAGGATATTATAGCCTGCTTCACGGGAAGGTCAGAAAATCCTTCCTACCCATGCCATTTCTCAAATTCTTTCAGTTTGAAATATTGAATATGCCAAGGTATCATATGTTGGGGTAGTGTGTCCTGAACTCCATCACTATGATAAACAAAAACAAAAGGTAACAAGTGTTGGTGAGGATGTGGAGAAAAGGGAAACTTTTGCACTGCTGGTGGGAATGCAAATTGGTGCAGCCACTAAGGAAAACAATATTGAGAGTCCTCAAAAATGAAAAATAGAATGACCATATGATCCAGCAACCCCACTTCTGGGTATTGCTATTTATTAAAAAATATATATATTGTGACCTAAATTGTCAGCATCAGCGCTTGCCTTTTCCTCCCACACATATTTTTATCTCTTTTACTTAGGATTTTTCTCTCTACTTTTCTTATCATCGTGAACAAAAATAGTTCGTAATCCACTATTTGCAAGGCTTTATGTTTGATGCAATTTGGGGACAGTTAGATATATAGTACAGCCACCAGTCTGGAAGAGCTTAATGTTTAGTTGACACATAGGAAGAAAACTGGGAAAACATTGCCCAGAGAACTCCTAGTGTTCCTCACTCCTTCTCTCCCTCTCTTCTCTTCTGACAAGGGCAAATTTCCTCCCCTCATCCAACCTCCTTCCAAACTGCTGAGTCATGTTCCTGAATAATTATGAAACAGATGCCAAATTCCAGGAGATAGATATGGATATATATGACTATGTGTTTTTTTTTAATTAGGAGGGGGTGAGTGTGAGAAGAGTGGTTGGGAGGTCTGCTCATCAAAGATGTAAAGATTCTCGAAAACTCCTTAGTATAATAGATGCTATTCATGAGGTTATTAGAATAAACTCAGAAGCTTTCCCTAGTGAAGTGTAGCCCTTAAGAAGTGCAGGACTTAGCATTTAGAAGATGGTTCCAGGAAGGGATGAGAGGAAGTGGATCAGCAAGATGGGGAAGGAAAGCCAGTAGGGTGTGCAATTGAGCAGGTGACCACTGTGGGTAACAGGTTCAATGCTACTTGAAACCTTCTGAGAGACTGTGTGGGACATGTTTGAAGAGTATCCCAGTGCAGGGTGAGCAAATGCAGTATTTGTCAATTCCTATCCCCCGCTTTTTGAGGGTAGCTCCTGGGATGTTAATTTCCCAACACTCTGACCCACACTGCACGTGGACCGAGATGCACCTAGGTCTTAAAAAGTTAACACCAGAACTGCTGAACAATCATTGACAGGAAGACACTGGAACTCACCAAAAAAGATACCCCACATCCAAAGACAAAGCAGAAGCCACAATGAGACAGTAGGAGGGGCACAATCACAATAAAATCAAATCCCATAACTGCTGGGTGGGTGACTCACAAACTGGAGAACACTTATACCACAAAAGTCCACCCACTGGAGTGGAGGTTCTGAGCCCCACGTCAGGCTTCCCAATCTGGGGGTCCGGCAACAGGAGGAGGAATTCCTAGAGAATCACACTTTGAAGGCCAGCGGGATTTGATTGTAGGACTTCGACAGGACTGGGGAAAACAGAGACTCCACTCTTGGAGGACACACACAAAGTAGTGTGCGCATCGGGACCCAGGGGAAGGAGCAGTGACCCCATAGGAGACTGAACCAGACCTACCTGCTAGTGTTGGAGGGTCTCCGACAGAGGCAGGGGGTGGCTGTGTCTCACCATGAGGGCAAGGACACTGGAAGCAGAAGTTCTGGGAAGTACTCCTTGGCGTGAACCCTCCCAGAGTCCGCCATTAGCCCCACCAAAGAGCCTGGGTAGGCTCCAGTGTTGGGTTGCCTCAGGCCAAACAACCAACAGGGAGAGAACCCAGCCCCACCCATCAGCAGACAAGTGGATTAAAGTTTTACTGAGCTCTGCCCACCAAAGCAACAGCCAGCTCTACCCAACCACCAGTACCTCCCATCAGGAAACTTGCACAAGCCTCTTAGATAGCCTCATCCACCAGAGGGCAGACAGCCGAAGCAAGAAGAATTACAATCCTGCAGCCTGTGGAACAAAAACCACATTCATAGAAAGATAGACAAGATGAAAAGACAGAGGGCTATGTATCAGATGAAGGAACAAGATAAAACCCCAGAAAAACAACTAAATGAAGTGGAGATAGGCAACCTTCCAGAAAAAGAATTCAGAATAATGATAGTGAAGATGATCCAGGACCTCGGAAAAAGAATGGAGGCAAAGATTGAGAAGATGCAAGAAACGTTTAACAAAGATCTAGAAGAAATAAAGAACAAACAAACAGATGAACAACACAATAACTGAAACGAAAAATACACTAGAAGGAATCAATAACAGAATAACTGAGGCAGAAGAACGGATAAGTGACCTGGAAGACAGAATGGTGGAATTCACTGCTGCGGAACAGACTAAAGAAAAAAGAATGAAAAGAAATGAAGACAGCCTAAGAGACCTCTGGGACAACATTAAACGCAGCAACATTCGCATTATAGGGGTCCCAGAAGGAGAAGAGAGAGAGAAAGGACTAGAGAAAATATTTGAAGAAATTATAGTCCAAAGCTTCCCTAACATGGGAAAGGAAATAGCCACCCAAGTCCAGGAAGTGCAGAGAGTCCCATACAGAATAAACCCAAGGAGAAACACGCCAAGACACATAGTAATCAAATTGACAAAAATTAAAGACAAAGAAAAATTATTGAAAGCAGCAAGGGAAAAACGACAAATAACATACAAGGGAACTCCCATAAGGTTAACAGCTGATTTCTCAGCAGAAACTCTACAAGCCAGAAAGGAGTGGCATGATACAATTAAAGTGATGAAAGGGAAGAACCTACATTCAAGATTACTCTACCCAGCAAGGATATCATTCAGATTCGATGGAGAAATCAAAAGCTTTACAAACAAGTGAAAGCTAAGAGAATTCGGTACCACCAAACCAGCTCTACAACAAATGCTAAAGGAACTTCTCTAGGTGGGAAACACAAGAGAAGAAAAGGACCTACAAAAACAAACCCATTATAATTAAGAAAATGGTAATAGGAACATTCATATCGATAATTGCCTTAAATGTAAATAGATTAAATGCTCCAACCAAAAGACACAGGCTTGCTGAATGGATACAAAAACAAGACCCATATATATGCTGTCTACAAGAGACCCACTTCAGACCTAGGGACACATTCAGACTGAAAGTGAGGGGATGGAAAAAGATATTCCATGCAAATGGAAATCAAAAGAAAGCTGGAGTAGCTATACTCATATCAGATAAAATAGACTTTAAAATAAAGAATGTTACAAGAGACAAGAAAGGACACTACATAATGATCAAGGGATGAATCCAAGAAGAAGATATAACAATTATAAATATATATGAAACCAACATAGGAGCAACTCAATACATAGGCAACTGCTAACAGCTATAAAAGAGGAAATCGACAGTAACACAATAATAGTGGGGGACTTTAACACCTCACTTACACCAATGGACAGATCATCCAAACAGTATATTAATAAGGAAACACAAGCTTTAAATGATACAATAGACCAGATAGATTTAATTGATATTTACAGGACATTCCATCCAAAAACAGCCGATTACACTTTCTTCTCAAGTGAGCATGGAACATTCTCCAGGATAGATCACATCTTGGGTCACAAATCAAGCCTCAGTAAATTTAAGAAAACTGAAATCATATCAAGCATCTTTTCTGACCACAATGCTATGAGATTAGAAATCAATTACAGGGGGAAAAACGTAAAAAACACAAACACATGGAGGCTAAACAATACGTTACTGAATAACCAAGACATCACTGAAGAAATCAAAGAGTAAATCACAAAATACCTAGAGACAAATTATAATGAAAACATGATGATCTAAAACCTATGGGAAGCAGCAAAAGCAGTTGTAAGAGGGAAGTTTATAGCTATACAAACCTACCTCAAGAAACAAGAAAAATCTCAAATAAACAATCTAACCTTACATCTAATGGAACTAGAGAAAGAAGAATAAAGAAAACCCAAAGTTAGCAGAAGGAAAGAAATCATAAAGATCAGAGCAGAAATAAATGAAATAGAAACAAAGAAAACAATAGCAAAGATCAATAAAACTAAAAGCTGGTTCTTTGAGAAGATAAAATTGATACACCATTAACCAGACTCATCAAGAAAAAGAGGGAGAGGACTCAAATCAATAAAATTAGAAATGAAAAAGGAGAAGTTACAACAGACACCGCAGAAATACAAAGCATCCTAAGAGACTACTACAAGCAACTCTATGCCAATAAAATGGACAACCTGGAAGAAATGGACAAATTCTTAGAAAGGTATAACCTTCTAAGACTGAACCAGGAAGAAATAGAAAATATGAACAGACCAATCACAAGTAATGAAATTGAAACTGTGATTAAAAATCTTCCAACAATATATGTATATGTATAACTGATTCACTTTGTTATAAAGCAGAAACTAACACACCATTGTAAAGCAATTATTTTCCAATAAAGATGTTAAAAGATAAATAAATAGAAAAAAAAAATCTTCCAACAAACAAAAGTCCAGGACCAGATGGCTTCACAGGTGAATTCTATCAAACATTTAGAGAAGAGCTAACACCCATCCTTCTCAAACTCTTCCAAAACATTAGAGGAAGGAACACTCCCAAACTCATTCTATGAGGCCACAATCACCCTGATACCAAAACCAGACAAAGATACTACAAAAAAAGAAAATTACAGACCAATATCACTGATGAATATAGATGCAAAAATCCTCAACAAAATACTAGCAAACAGAATCCAACAACACATTAAAAGGATCATACACTATGATCAAGTGGGATTTATCCCAGGGATGCAAGGATTCTTCAATATACACAAATCAATCAATGTGATATACCATATTAACAAATTGAAGAAGAAAAACCATATGATCATCTCAATAGATGCAGAAAAAGCTTTTGACAAAATTCAACACCCATTTATGATAAAATCTCTCCAGAAAGTGGGCATAGAGGGAACCTACCTCAACATAATAAAGGCCATATACAATAAACCCACAGCAAACATCACTGTCAATGGTGAAAAACTGAAAGCATTTCCTCTAAGATCAGGAACAAGACAAGGATGACCACTTTCACCACTATTAGTCAACATAGTTTTGGAAGTCCTAGCCACAGCAATCAGAGAAGAAAAAGAAATAAAAGGAATACAAATTGGTAAAGAAGAAATAATGTCACTATTTGCACACGACATGATACTATACATAGAGAATCCTAAAGATGCCACCAGAAAACTACTAGAGCTAATCAATGAATTTGGTAAAGTTGCAAGATACAAAATTAATGCACAGAAATCTCTTGCATTCCTATACACTAATGATGAAAAATCTGAAAGAGAAATTAAGGAAACACTCCCATTTACCATTGCAACAAAAAGAATAAAATACCTAGGAATAAACCTACCTAAGGAGACAAAAGACCTGTATGCAGAAAACTATAAGACCCTGTTGAAAGAAATTAAAGGTGATACCAACAGATGGAGAGATATATCATGTTCTTCGATTGGAAGAATCAATATTGTGAAAATGACGATACTACCCAAAGCAATCTACAGATTCAATGCAATCCCTATCAAATTACCAATGGCCTTTTTTACAGAACTAGAACAAAAAATCTTAAAATTTGTATGGTGACACAAAAGACCCCAAATAGCCAAAGCGGTCTTGAGGGAAAAAAACGGAGCTGGAGGAATCAGACTCCCTGACTTCAGACTATACTACAAAGTGACAGTTATCAAGACAATATGGTACTGGCACAAAAACAGAAATATAGATCAATGGTACAAGATAGAAAGCCGAGAGATAAACCCATGCACCTATGGTCAACTGATCTATGACAAAGGAGACAAGGATATACAATGGAGAAAAGACAGTCTCTTCAATAAGTGGTGCTGGGAAAACTGGACAGCTACATGTAAAAGAATGAAATTAGAACACTCCCTAACACCATACACAAAAATAACCTCAAAATGGATTAGAGACCTAAATGTAAGACCGGACACTATAAAACTCTTAGAGGAAAACATAAGAAGAACACTCTTTGACATAAATCACAGGAAGATCTTTTTTGATCCACCTCCTAGAGTAATGGAAATAAAAACAAAAACAAACAAATGGGACCTAATGAAACTTAAAACCTTTTGTAAAGCAAAGGAAACCATAAACAAGATGAAAAGACAACCCTCAGAATGGAAGAAAATATTTGCAAACAAATCAACAAAGGATTAATCTCCAAAATATATAAACAACTCATGCAGCTCAATATTAAAAAAACAAACAACCCAATCCAAAACAGGGAAGAAGACCTAAATAGACATTTCTCCAAAGAGGACATACAGATGGCCAAGAAGCACATGAAAACCTGCTCAACATCACTAATTATTAGAGAAATGCAAGTCAGAACTACAATATGGTGTCACCTCACACCAGTCAGAATGGCCATCATCAGAAAATCTACAAACAACAAATGCTGGAGAGGGTGTGGAGAAAAGGGAACCCTCTTGCACTGTTGGTGGGAATGTAAATTGATACAGCCACTATGGAGAACAGTATGGAGGTTCCTTAAAGAACTAAAAATAGAATTACCATATGATCCAGCAATCCCACTACAGGGCATATACCCAGAGAAAACCGTAACTCAAAAAGACACATGCACCCCAATGTTCATTGCAGCACTATTTACAATAGCCAGGTCATGGAAGCAACCTAAATGCCCATCGACAGAGAAATGCATAAAGAAGATGTGGTACATATATACAATGGAATGTTACTCAGCCATAAAAAGGAACGAAACTGAGTCATTTGTAGAGACGTGGATGAATTTAGAGACTGTCATACAGAGTAAAGTAAGTCAGAAAGAGAAAAAGAAATATTGCATATTAATGCATATATGTGGAACCAAGAAAAATGGTACAGATGAACCGGTTTGCAGGGCAGAAATTGAGACACAGATGTAGAGAACAAACGTATGGACACCAAGGGGGGAAAGCAGTGGCAGGTGGGGGTGGTGGGATGAACTGGGAGAATTGGATTGACATGTATACACTGATGTGTATAAAATGGATGACTAGTAAGAACCTGCCGTATAAAAACATAAATAAAATAAAATTCCAAAATTCCAAAAAAAAAAAAAAGGGCAGATTTATGCCAAATTCAACTGCAAATGGGACAGTGTCTATTAGGCCACAGGAGAAACAAGGTTGCTGGTGGGGAAGGGGAAGGTTTTCCTGACTGTCGTCATTACTGAAAGCAAGGACAGTAAGTGGGGCTATTTTGATGATTTAGCATCCCAGAGCAGCCTCCAGAAGATAAGCACCCTTGCTTTTACAAAGGCATGGATTAGTACACAAGAATCAGCACCTGAAAAAGAAATTACCTAAACGTGGGGTGATGTCAGTTATTTTGCTGTCATTTGAATGGTGATGAGGTGGGAAAGGAGGAACGAGTCACTAAGAGTAGAAATGGGGAGAGGGAGAAGACAGTCCAGGGTCTGTTGCTGTACTGGACAAGTGAGGGAGCATCTGGGGAATGGGGCTTAGGAGTCAGGGATAATGGCCAGAGGCAAAGGAAAGAGACAGACAGGCTGGAAAGAGATGGAGATGGGGACACAAGCCTTTGTGAGGGCGGGAACCCCCGGGGCCCATCACAGTGCTTGGTACAAGGTCATGCCCGCCATAATCCCTCTACCCCTCATTCCTTGGTTTACAAACTTTTACTCATCTTTCAAGTAACTGGTTGCATGTCTTAAATCTCTCTTCCTCAAAGAAGCCTGTCCTGACCCCCGAGGGGACAGATTTGCTACTCGTCTTAAGTTCCTCTTAGGATGCTCTATGTCCAGTACCATCCCAGCATGTTTCACACAATATATTCATGCTTTCATTGTCTTTCATCCTCTCCAGATTGTGAACTCATCCCCAGGGCCTCACACATAAGGGCACAGGGACTGACACATAAGTGCTTAAGAAATATTTGTTGAATAAGTGGAGTGGTTTATGCAACTCAGTAATTCCCTCTATAATCCATCTTTGTGATCATGAGAGTGTGAGCAGCCCAAGGGGAAGGCCTTGTGGGACTTATGTTCACACCCAAGTTCCTAGTATTCTGCCTGGGACCCAGCAGGTGCTCAACGATATGGCTGAACAAACTGAACCTGTGGGAGCGCAAGGATGTGACTGGGCAAACTCAGGCAGTTGACTCTACCTACTTTCCTTTTTCTTTTAAAATTCAAAACCCAGATTTTCCAAAGACTACAAAAGCAAAGTCCTACAGACAGTTTGTGCCTGGTTTGCCAGTTCTGGTGAAGCCCACAGAAAGGGAATTAGGAGGTGTTTTAGAATAGACGTCCATACAAAAATACCCTTTCCCTCAGATAAGCTCTGCCATTATTGATTTTTCACAACTTCTCTATTTTGCAGAGAAAATGTAATGCTGAGCAAAAATAGTTTTTAGGTGTGCTCATTCTGGCCTACTTGTTTGATTGTTTAATTAAAAGCCCAATTATTTTCCATCATTTATGGCTAAAGGCTAGATTCTATTCAGTGATGTGATCAATATTATATAGAGAACTCAGGATGTTAAAAATCTGGAAAAAGCTAGTGTGGGACAGTAAATTCAAATCCCTGAAAAGCTGAAGTTTATAGCAATTTTAAAAGATTTAAAAATCTTTAAAAAGATTTTTAAATCTTTTTTTTTTTTTTTAAAGATAAGAGCTCTCCTATAGCTTCATAAAATTGAATGCAAGTCGGACCTGCGTTAATGAACTACACATTAGCCAAGGTCTGGATGTTAGATGCAACATCTGTTATCCCTTAAAGTAACTGTATACTTAGAAATATACCTAATTAGCTAACGGATTGGTCTCTGGCATTGACATTTCCAAGGATAAATCTTAAAAGGGGAATTAATAAGATGTTTGCTGGAAAGGAGGAATGCACAATTGTATAATGTAAGGAAAACACCTAGATCAAGCTCTTTGTAGGCGTAAACCATAATCTTGTACACTTGTGTGCTTGGATTTTTTTTTAAATTAATTTATTATTGTTAATCATAAAATTAGTCAATTCATACATTCTTATAAAAATTCAAACAAATAAATAATTCTACAAAAAGATCATCTTTGCCACACCGATCTCACAGTTTTCTCCAGAAATAATTTTATGTATGTTGGTATATGTATGTCCAGATCTTGTTCTATACATTCATATGTATGTAGGCTTCAATTTAGAATTAGGTACTTTTTGTTTTGTTTGCTTTTTTTTTTTTACATAAAGGGCATTCAATTGTAAATTGTTTTATAAATTGCTTTTTATTTCAAACGAGTATATGTCTGATGGTATATACAGATATCCCATTCTTTTTCATTGCTGCACAATACTTTATAGAATGGATGTGGTATATTTCATTTAAATGTACCTTACTGATGGGACATTTAGGCATATTCAGTTTGTCACTATAATAAACAATATTGTGATATATACATTGCATTGTGTACTCATGGGAACATTTTTCTAGGAAAATCCTTAGTTTTACAATTGCCAAATAAGAGGATATACATATTAAATTTTGATAAACGTTGTGAACTTATTCTCCAAAAGAGGCTGTGTCAATCAATGTCAGCACCAACAACAGTGTATAGAAAAATCTTCATGATCTTCTTCTTCCCCTATCCTCCTACTTCTTTTCCTCCTTGTTTTCCAAATTTATGGGGGAAAAACCCCCGATATTTCATTGTTGTTTAATTTGTATTTCTCTAATGATAAGCTTTATGTCTTTTCATATATTTCTGGCCATTTGCATTTTTTTCCTGTGTATTACCTGCTTATATTTCTTTGCCTCTTTATCTTTTTTTCTTATTGATTAATAGAAACACTTTATATATTTTAAGTATTTACCTGCTACACTGAAAGAAAATGTTTGCAACATATATGGTATTGAATTTTAACTTAATGTCTTGTTAATTTGTATAGAGTCAAATTAATCAACCTCTGTGTCTAACTTAAAATTTTCCATGCCCCAATATTTACTTTTAATTCTTTTCTATATTTTCTTATTTATAATGATACTTTTACATTTTTATCTTTAATTTATCTGGAATGAATTTTGCACACTTGTAGATATGGATCTAATTTTCTTTTTTCTCATATGGCTGGCCAATTGCCCCCAAAGCCTTTTCTCAGTTTTGCAGAGCATTATCTCTAGGATATATTTATCTCTGGTTTATCTCTGGATTCTTTTGTATTCCACTGAACTTTTTTAAAAACCTATTTCCATTCCACTATAATATCTTGTTTACTATACTTTTATAGTATATTCTGATGTCTAACAAGACATATCCCCATCATTGTTTTCCTTTTTAAAAAAAATTGATTTACTTATACATTTCCTATTCTACAAGGACTTTAGAATTAATTAGTTGAGTTCAATAGAAATTTGATTGGGAATGCACTAAATGTTTAGATTAATTTATGAAAATTTATTTAGTCTTCCTAAACACAAACATGGCATATTTCTATTTCATCAAGTCCTCTTTTCCATCCCTCAGTAAGTTTTATAGTTTTCTTCATGTTCATATTAGAAAAGTATACTTTCTAACTATCACTAATGTACAGAAATAGATATTTAGATAGATGATAGATGGATAGTATCCATTGAACTTGCTGAAGTTTCTTGAGTTCTAATAGAAGATTCAAAATATCTGACAACTACTTAGGTTTTCATATCAATTCCAAATATCAGTTGTATCTCTTTTTAGTAGTTATTGCTTATTTTCCATTATTATATTGTCTAGAACTTCCAATATAACGTTGAATAGTAGCAATCTGAATAGCCATACTTCTCTTATTCCTGATTTTAATAAGAATGCTTCTAATATTTCAACATTAAGTGATATGTGTGCTAAGGTTACAGTCTAAGGTTAGTAGTCTTTGTATAGTTTGTATCCCACAAATGAAGGCAACCATGTGTGTGTGTGGAGGGGTGACTTTAGTCTCACAGGCAGTATTGGAAAATAATTAATTTTGGAAAGTCTCCCAATCTTTAGTCACATCCTTTATAGAGCCCCCCAAAAGCACTTTGTGAAGAGAGCCCCAATTAACATATTCTACCACTTCTTAATGTTCCAAATTGTTTTCCCATTAACCCACGGATAAATAAACATCATTCCCCTTTGATTAAAATCACCAGAATTGACCCCATTTGTGTTGTTTCTTTCTACATTTCAAATCTGTCAGCACTTCAACTTTATGCAGCTTTAAAGCACCCCAATGTCATCATTGCATGAACCCCTCCAGGCACCATTCCCAATCCCCTAAGAATCGTTCTTCCACCGTTGTTATGACTCTCGAATTTTTTTAAGAACTCCCCTGAGGTATGTCCAGATAGATCTGACAGTTATCTCCCTGACCCCAGAGAACCTCTGCTCTCCACATCTCTCCATTCTAGGCAGCTAGCTTTGATGTGTATATGACCTATTGTTTCATAAGTTGTCTATCTGGGTGATTTATTCTGCACCCACATAGTATCACTCATTGCAGGTCTGGCACTATACTAGAATATTTAGTGAATAACAAAGGCATAAAAGACATTGCCCTGGGCTTCCCTGGTGGCGCAGTGGTTGGGAATCTGCCTGCCAATGCAGGGGACGCGGGTTCGAGCCCTGGTTTAGGAGGATCCCACATGCCCCGGAGGGGCTGGGCCCGTGAGCCACAATTACCGAGCCTGTGCTTCTGGAGCCTGTGCTCCGCAACAAGAGAGGCCGCGATGGTGAGAGGCCCGCGCACCGCGATGAAGAGTGGCCCCCACTTGCTGCAACTGGAGGAAGCCCTCGCACAGAAACGAAGATCCAACACAGCCATAAATAAATAAATAAATAAATAAAAATTAAAAAAAAAAAAAGACATTGCCCTTTTTCTACAATTGCTTATACTTTAATTGCTTAAAAAAATGCAAGCAAGATCTGTTCTGTGGCTAGAAAATTCTTCTTGGAAGGGGGGCATTCTTGAATTAGGTCCTAAAGAGCCTAGCAGACATAGATCAGGTAGAGAAGGTCTGGAAATGTGTTTATTTTTTAACTAATTTATCTTCATTAGTGTGTCTGTCTTAACTGCAATCTGATTGGGACACACATTACTACATGTCTCTCCATATCGAAGCCTTCTCTGTAAATCACTTCCACATAATCAGACACTTAGTCATGTACTCTTATCTCCTTCTCACTCATATTCTGACAGATGCCAAGCCTGCCTAGGGTATCTCCATAGAAAGTTCATTTCTATAATCACATTTGTCCCCACCTGAAGTATTGTAATCTGCATCTAAGTGGCCTCCCCACCTCCAATTTCTCATCTCTCCAAGCCATCAAATACACAGCTACCATCTCAATCTTAGAGAGAAGCTACACGCATCCCAATCCACTCCTCAGAAGCTTAATGGCTCCCCATTGTCTACAATATCACACTATTTAAAACCTTGGGTGACCTTTCCTACCTCCTTACTAGGAGCTGGTTTTCTATAATCCAACCACATATAACTGTTCAACTAAGTCCTATCTGCTGAAATAGCCTCCTCTCTTACTATTCTAATACCTAATCCAGTACCAAAACATTTTCTGCACTATTTCCATCTCTCATTAATTCCACCTTTCACTGGATTTTACAGCCCATTTATACTATGTATGGCAATTAAATTATTAACTGCATCATTATTATATTTTCTTAGGATGATCACAGTGCCTAGAACACAGGAGGGCCTTTGTAAATTCCTTCGGAATTGAATTGATCATGCTAAATAATAACTGAAACGATCAGAGGCCATAAGTCTTTCTTGGACTGGAGAAATTTCCATTCATAATATTTTGTGTTCGTGCTCCAGAAGAGTATGTATAAGCCAGTTCTAGGCACTGAGTAATTCAAAATAAGAATTGTCAGCTTTTCCTACAATGTGCCTAGACCTATCCTTGTTTATTTTTTTCCTTTATTTTTCCTAGATTATCTACAACATTGCCCTTCCCTTATCTTTAGGGAATGCCACAGCTTCTTTCATTAGTATTCTAATTTTAATTTAAAAAACAACTATTCATTTGGAGAATCAGTTACATTTCTTTTCTTTTCAAATTTTAATAATACTCAGTACAATACACAGTTCCCAGAACAAGATAAACATCCTAAACCTACAAGGAGTCAAAGAGAACACCTTGCACCTATTTAAATGTTAACCTAGGTGTTATTCAGAGATGTCGCACAGAGAATGGACCCTGCCAGACCATGCCAAGGACACTGGCTTTTACCTTCTTCCTTCTAACTGTGCCACAATCCCAGAGAATCCCCCAGCCACACATTTGTGTTGTTAAATACCAATGAGAAGGAAATGGTTAAGAGGGACTTCTGAGTTCATTGCTTTTCTTCGAGCATTTATGAACAAAAAGTTGAAAAAAATTTCACAGCACAAGTGCATTTAGAGAAGGCTAAGAGCAGCAGAAAACCAGATGACACATTCTGGAATGGTAGCAATCAAGGTTCTATTCAATCCTTCCCACCCACCCCATGCATGAGAATATTTTCCCCTTTGAAACTTCTTGCGCAGTTGCATAGGTGTATTGAATTCACACTGATCCACCAAAAAAAGGCAAGAAAATTGTTCATATGTCAACAACATCTAGAAATTTCAGCAAATTTTTTAAGATGCAAAGATTAAAAATAATCCACTAAGGATTATTTCCTACTATCTGAACAATGGTGATGCTTTCAGCTGTGAATAATCTGTTAATCTAACCATAAAGTATTTGTTGAGAAAAAAAAGTGTGGCTACCTCTTCACCGGGTACTGGGAACGTATATGGGTAGGCCAGGAGTCAGCAAACTTTCTATAAAAGGCTAAGCAGTGAATATTACAGGCTTGGCAAGATATAAAATCTCTGTTGCAATACACAACTCTGCCTTGTAGCTCAAAAGCAGCCATAGACACTAGTAAACAAATGGGCATTTCTGTGGTCCAATAAGACTTTATCAGCAAAACAGCCAGCCAGCCTACAGCCATAGTTTGCCTTGGGTTAGACTGTATATCCTTTAACTATAGTGATCATATCTTTCTTAGTAACCATTGCCTCTCCAGTGTCCAGATTAGTGTCTGACACATAGCAGGTGCCAAATACTTGTAAATACAAAAATTAATTAATTAGTTTTCAAAAACATATTTCTTGTCCTCAAAGAGCTTACCATCTAGTTTTTCATGGAGGACAAAAGCAAGAAAATGTAGAGTAAGAACAAAAAGTTCAATGATTGTAGATTCAAGGTTAGCTTCTTGACTCACCATCAACTCACTCTACCAACTATAATGAGGGTTTATATTTTAAATGATCATGTCTTCGTATCTTGAGGACTCAGTTTTCTTAACTACCGAGATTGGGTTTAGGGTTAGGATTAGGTTATAAAGCCACTGTACTTAATGGCTTTTCAGGTTGCTTTTGTGAAGCTCAGCTCATGTCAAGAACCCAAAAGGAGCCCCATGAAATTCACAAGATAAAAAAAAGAGCCTGAGGTTGACCAGATGACCAAACCCCCCACTCTATTCACCTTTACCTGTCACTTCTGATATCATGTTCTTCTCCCACATCATGGAAGATAAATCAGACCCCATTCCAATCATCAACAAAGCTCTAGCCAGCTTCCTAAGAGGGCTAAACAAGGAAGATATAGCGAGAATGGAGGCACATTCAGAAAGACAAATGTTATTTTATATGGAATTTTCTTCCTAACCAACACAGGTCATCACCTGGGGGACTGTAGCTGGATCTTGGTTTGACACAAGGTGATGACCAGTATATCAGTTAGAGTCCCAAAATAACGTAGAGGGTACACTCAGGATAATTCCAAGGATAGTTCATTTACAAAGGGAGTACTTACAAAGACATGGACAGGCTACAAGAAAACCACAAAGGATGGTACAACATCCCAAGGTTAATAAGAAAAGAGAGTCACCACCCCTAAGAAGTCCAAAGGGACAAGGGGAGGAAGAGTTACGTTAGTCCTGCAGGAGAGAGTCATCTAGGAAAGGTCACCATGTAAGGAGCAGTGACCTTGTGTGGAGTGGCATGGTTAGATGGAGGCGACTTCACACGGAGAGAAGCAGGAGAGTCATTCACTTTTCTCACTTTCCTTCCTCTCTCTGATTTCCCGCCGGGGCTCCTGATTGGTTGAACTGAACCATAAGCCAAAGGGCAAGGAAGCCTGTTGGTGTGGTCTACACAGGTCAGCCTCCAGGGGCAGAGAGTAGGGTAGGGATGATGGAGAGCAGATCTGGAGGGACAAAGAGAAGATGTCCAGCACTAATGGAGCCCAAAGGAGCTGAAAGCATTACACTGAGGCTGTCCTCTACAAGGACTAACAATATCAGGGGAGCATCAGATTGATCGCCCACACACTCCCATTTTTTTCCTGAATGAGATTTTCACCACTGTCTACAAGAAAATGAATTGAGCAATTTCCTGTTCCCTGCAGTGTAAGGAGAATCTCTTGCCAACCACTCTCATTTAGCAGATGGTAGGTGATACCGTGAGGCCTGTTTGGGTCCTTGTAAGGCAAACAGCCAGAGAGAGAGCACTGGAGACCGGAGTCCCAGTTCCCCACTCTGGTTCTGCTCCTAAGTGGCTAAGCAACCATGGGGAGAGGTCACTTCTCTTGGGGTTTAGCCACACTTTCCTAATCTAAAAAAATAAAGTCATTGGATCTGATGATCTGTACTCGGGCTTCTTAACCTAGAGTTCTCTTGAAATTATTTAAAACCTTTGAAAAACTTGTGCACTTAAGCATTTTCCATCAGAATAATAATGGCTTCCTCTACTCAAATACTTACTACCAACTAGGCACTTAGGCATTGTACTTAGCTCGTTCTCTCTTTCTCCCATTCTCTCTAGAAAAATCTCATTCAATCCTCACAACAACTTAAGAAGCTCATGAGTCTTTTTCTATTGTACCATTGAGTGACTTGCCCAAGACACATCGTTAGGAGGTGGCACTGCCAGGATTCTCACCATGCTCTGTAACCACCAAGATCACGCTCCACCTACTCCCCAAGGTCAAACACACAAGACTAAGGATGCCAACGTGCATTAACTGCTCCTGCAGGACCAGCCTCAGGGCATCATGGTAGGGCTTTTCCCTGGAGTGAGAAGGCTTGGGAGTTTGGGTGCTGAGGTCCTCACCGGTGCCTCATAGTGGGGGAGAGGTTGGGGGAGGGCAATTCTGGACTGAGGGAGTCAAGCCCTGTTAAGCAGAGCTCTGGGAGTAAGGGAGACACCACAGACAGCAGACCCGAAGGCCAAGGAGGCCTTGAAGCTGAGCAGCAGTGCTTCCTCTCTCATTGAAGATGATTTTTCCTGGATCATCTGATGAAGTAAGTATCACCATCCTCTCTACAGCTGCCTCAGAAGGCTCCAGAGGAGAAGCTCCTCCATCCTAAAAGGAGAACTCATCCAGACTTTCCAGAGAGCAGAGGCAGCAGGAGGTTGGAGTTCCTGATGCGCTGTGATCAGGCATATCCAAGCTGCTTGAGCCACCGGAGCCCCATGCTGGGATCGCTGCTGGCTGCTTTGCCACCATCTGGAGAACCTCTCCACCAGGCTTCGGCTGTCCTTTGAAAGCCAAGCTGTTCTGTTGTTGCTTATTCCAAATGGGGCAAATGCTTAAAGAGCAACTGTGAGGCCAAGATATCCCATCTGTGATGCTCCCAAGATACTCTGAGATCAAGAAGGGCTTTTCTGACCTTATCCTCTAAGCTCCGAAGTGGGAAAAAAATCCCTCTGAGCCAACATGCAGTCTTCTTGCTAGCCTGGTCAGGGGATGTCACCTACGGTGAGACACCAGGGACACAGTTCCCCTGAAGAAATCGCATTCCAGGCAGGAAAGGATTTGCTAGCCTCTCTGAAAGGGCAACGAAGACTTTAGAGTTTATCAGCCCTAAACCTCAGGATGGGATACTCCACTGGGCGCAGGCAGCCAGCAAGCCAGGCTCCTTTCCTCTGTGCTGGCACAGCCATGGCAACAGCAAACTTTGGCAGCCCTGTCTGACCTGGATCACAGATGTGAGATGCTCTGCGTGACCTGGCGAGGACTCTAGATCCCACTTTGTTCTGCCAGAGGCCTTCTCTGCACAGCCCATCAATCCCTGTAATCCCGTCCTTATTGCCTGGCTGCACAGATGGCTTCGTTTCCTCTGAGCTGCCTGAAGCCTGCAGTCTGCTGCCACTGCTGGTGCCAGAAACCCCAGTCTAGTACCCAGGGCATGAGGGACCCTGAGGCTCTCCCTCTGGGTGTCAGGATGGAAAGGGATTCCTGGCGTTGCCCTTCTTGACCTAGAGAAATATGAAGATCTTTTTGAGTAGCCCAACAGTAAGGAATCAGTTGATGTATGTAAACCTGCTCCTGATTTAGCCTGGTAACCTATGCTGGCATATCAGCAAGAAATAGGTTTTCCTTCAGCTGTTTTTCTTATTCCCACAGCTTCCTACCAACGATAGTGACTCTGAGATACTTGGGAACTTCATTTTGTCTTTAAACTATTTGAATTATAGTTGACCCTTGAACAACACAGATTTGAACTGCATGCATCCACCTATCCCTGTCCTTTAAACCAACTTTGACCATCCTCCCTGTGAGAGGCAGCAATAAGGACCCAAAGGAAGAGGCCCCATCCTCTAGAAATTTTCAAGTAGATGAAAAACAACCCCGAATTTCCACTCCTGCAAGAACTCTTACATGTGGAACCAGGAGACAGTTTCAAGAATGGCCAATGCAGCATGAAAGTGATGTTTTTAAATGAAATAACCCAAATATGTATCAATAATAGAATGTACACATTCAGTGTGGGAAAGCAATACATGGTACACTACCCAGCAGTGACAACTGAGTCAACTACAACCCCAGGTATCAGTGAAGATCAACTCCAAAGCATAATGTAGAGTGAAAGAAGTCACAGGAAAAATGCATATAATACATCCATATGACACTGAAACATGCAAAACTGAATTAAAATAGGATCGAGTGTTCAATATGTAGGTGGTAAAACTGTAAGGTAAAGCATGGACATGATTAACATACTAACCAGGATGATTGGTCCCTCTGGGCTTGGGGGAACTAGAGCAGGCTGTGACTGAGAAGGGACACATAGGTCCTTCTAGGGGAAAAACATTCTATGTCTTCACTTGAGGGGCAGGTGCCAAGTGGTCTGTCTTATTCTCTCTCTCTCTCTCTTTTTATTGAAGTATAGTTGCTTTATAGTATTATGTTAGTTTCAGGTATACAGAATAGTGATTCAGTATTTTTACAGATTATTCTCCACTAAAAGTTATTATAAGATAATTGATATAATTCCCTGTGCTGTACAATATATTCTTGTTGCTTATCCATTTTATATATAGTAGTTTCTATCCTTAATCTTATACCCCTAATTTGCCCCTCCCCTCTGCCCTCTGGTAACCACTAGTTTGTTCTCTGGATTTGTGAGTCTGTTTCTGTTTTTCTATACACATTCATTTGTATTACTTTTTAGATTCCACATATAAGTGATATCATACAGTATTTATATTTCTCTGTCTGACTTACTTTACTAAACATAATATTCTCTAGGTCCATCCATGTTGCTGCAAATGGCATTATTTCATTCTTTTTTATGGCTGAGTAATATTCCATTGAATATATATACCACATCTTTATCCATTTGTCTGTTGATGGACACGTGGGTTGCTTCCATATCTTGGCTATTATAAATAGTGCTGCTATGAATACTGAGGTGCATGTATCTTTTCAAATTAGTGGCCTGCCTTATTCTTATTCTTTAAACTGTACACCTATTTTGCAGACACTCTTATATGTGTGTGCACGTGTCTATCTCATCCCCTATAACAAGTACCATGAAGGTGGGGCTTTACCTGTTTTGTTTATTGCCAGATCATCAGCATACGGAAGTGTGCATATACAGCTGATATTCAATACATATTTTTGAATAAATGAACAAATTCATTACTTAATATTTTCACAATATAAATTTTGATAATGTTTACAATAGTAAAAGCAAAAGACAAGAGTACTTTTGCCATAAGTTCCACACATACTGATGAGAGACACAAAGAGAATGGAATGAAGTGAGGGGAGAGGTGTTCACTGTGACCAGTGTCATCCAGGGAAGACAAGCCAGACAGGGAGGATGGGAAGGATGGAGGGGAGGGGAGGGGGAATTCTAAGCCGAAGGACCAACACAATAATTATTACTATTAACTGAATTTTTACATTGCTCCAGATCTTATTTGATATTCATTACAAGCCATTAAGGTAAATGACATTATTACCTTCATTTCACAGATGAGCTCATGACTTGCAAAGATCTAGGAAGTGGACTTGTGGCCTCGTCTGTCTGACTCTAGTACAGACACAAGCAGAGGTGGGAACACACGTGGAGAACTCAGCTTGTGGACAAGGAGTGGCTCCTCCTAGGCTGGGCTTCCCAAGTTCAGCTCTGACCCCACTGAGCTCACTCCCTGGCCCGGCCCCATCATGGGGCAGACTATGTGCGAGGTGCCCAGCTCCTCTTTGGTGAAAGTGAGTGAGTAGCCAATGACTAGGGTGAGTCACCTGCTTCTCATCCAGTGGCAGCGAAGCCACCATTATCTCAGCAGAGATCCTCTTCCTGCAAAAGGCAGATGCAGACTGAGGAACTGGGGTTTTGCAGCTCAGATTTCCAGGGATGCATGAGCACCAGCTGAGGTAAATGGGATCGCAAGCCAAGTCCATACTTAGAAACAGTCGTGGAAACTTCCACTCTTCAAAGAGAAATCCTCTTATGTGTTCCAGGGAAAATTAATAATAATAAAAGTAATAATGGCAGCATTTACCCAGTACCAGGCTCTGTGGTAAGTGCTTTATAGGCTCAAAAGAACAGTGTGAGGTATTTAGTGTCTCCATTTTACCAATGACTTGCCCAAGGTGATACAAACCGTAATCTATGTATGCAGGACCCAAATCCAGATTGACAGGCTACAGAACCTGAGTTTTTAAACACATCCCTCTATTGCCTCTTGGGCGTGACAATGCAGTGAAAGGGTCAGGAGATACCTGGGAAATTGTCCAGTTAAGGAGGGATGGTATTGCCCATTATGTTGATGACCCTGGATAGGGATTTAGTTGGGTGTCCTTGGGTCACTTCACCAAGAACTATCTCTCTACCTTCATCCCCTCCATCTGCTCCCACCTGCTTCCCAGACCTCCAGACAACGTGTCTCTGAAAGTTTACCAGATTAGCAGGGACCAGCCTTAAGGTTGTGCCTCTCCTTGCAAGGCTAACAAGGATGTGTGTTCAATTCCCCCTGGGAGCTTGTTGTGTTTCCCTTTTGCATTAAGTTAAAATTCAGACACATTTGCATCTTTATTTCACCTTGAGCTTCTGTTGGCAGTGGTTCCCACTGCCTTAGCTTTCAGTTTCTCCGTTCTTTTCTCCACATCACCCAAACTCCTGCAAGACTTGAGCGGAAAGTTAATGCTCTGAGACAGGTAGGCAAGGCACCCAGGAGAGTTCACAACTTTAAAAGAGCCTTTTTAAAATCTAGACTAAAATGAAGAAGCAAATCAACACTTCCTGATTTTACCTTATTTGTAAGTTTGGATTTTCTTAAATCAGGACCCCTTCTTTCTAAATCAGATCATATTTGTGTTATGAGAAAAATATGATAGGAAAAAGAAAACCTATAAATAGAGAAAAAGGATATTCAAGGCTTATAACGCAAAAATCCAAGCCCCTTTCCTGACTATATCTTTTAAACCTGAAATGCTAAATTTTATTAAATTGCTTCCAATTTATACGTTGCAAACAGAGCCCAGACGGACTCAATTATAGTCCTTTCCAAATTAGGCTTCATCTAGTCTCCACCCTGGGCTCAGACCAAATTAGGTCTCTTAGCCCTGCCCTCCCTCACGCACACAGCAATCGCACCAGTTCTCTGGTGGGCTTCACGGGTGTGGTTGGAGAGCTGAGGACCCAGGCAGCTGCCCCAGTTCCAGCAATTATCTCCGTGCAGTTCACCCCATGCCCTGTCATTGCTGGAATGTGAAACATACATGAAAAGAAAACAGACTGAAGTGGCCTCATCCTGCCTCTCCCCAATGCCACAGAGGGCTTACAAAGATGTTTTTGGCATCACGTAGCAAGAAAATTGCCAAGAAGAGACCTTCAGAAGAGTCTCTGAGAGACTTAACACTGTGATCTGTGGTAAAGCTATAAAAACGGGAGAAGAAAATCAAAAGAGAAGGTCAGACAGTACAAGCAGGGAGTCTCAAGGTGGTGTCAGATGAAAATTTAAAATACTTGAAGATGGCTGGTTCAAAAAAAGAGGCACCATTTTAAGAATAGACAAAACTGAAAATAGGTACCATGGACTGCAGTGCAAAGAGAATTCTTCTAATATCTAAATTCTTATAATATTTGGCGTCTGGTGGACAGGTGCAGGATTTTGTAATGAAGTTTCCACTTTCTCCACCTCTTCCTATACATCACTTTCCCATATATATATGAAACAAAAAGAGAGATATTTGACCTTGTCCACTAAGATTCATACCTTCCCTTTGCTGTCTCCAGAGTTTCCATTTTAGTCAGTTGATTCTCAGATACTTAGTGGTGTGCAATTAGGAGTTAGACGGTGTTACTGCTACTACTACTGCTAGTAATAATAACAAAAGCAGCTAAGATTATTGAGTGTTTACTGTGTACCAGGCACTGTTTGTTTTTATTTTATTGACGTATAGCTGGTTTACAATGTTGTGTTAGTTTCTGGTGTCAGCAAAGTGATTCAGTTATATATATATACATTTTTTTAGATTCTTTTCCATTATAGGTTATTATAAGATATTGAATATAGTTCCCTGTGCTATACAGTAGGACCTTGTTGTTTATCTATTTTATATGTAGTAGTGCATATCTGTTAATCCCAAACTCCTAATTTATGCCCCCCTCCCTTTTCCCCTTTGGTAACCATAAGTTTGTTCTCTATGTCTGTGAGTCTGTTTCTGTTTTGTAAATAAGTTCACTTGTATCATTTTTTTAGATTGCACATATAAGTGATATTATATGGTATTTGTCTTTCTCTGTGACTTACTTCACTTCGTATAGTAATCTCTAGATCTATCCATGTTGCTGCAAATGGCAATATTTCATTCCTTTTTATGGCTGAATAATATTCCATTGTATATGTATGTACCACATCCTCTTTATCCATTCATCTGTCTATGGACACTTAGGTTGCTTCCATGTCTTGACTATTGTAAATAGTGCTGCAATGAATATTGGGGTGCCTGTATCTTTTCAAATTAGAGTTTTCTCCAGATATATGCCCAAGGGTGGGATTGCTGGATCATATGGCAGCTCTATTTTTAGTTTTTTAAGGAACTTCCATACTGTTCTCCATAGTGGCTATACCAATTTACATTCTGACAGTGTAGGAGGGTTCCCTTTTCTCCACACCCTCTTCAGCATTTATGATTTGTAGACTTTTTGATGATGGCTATTCTGACTACAATGAGGTGATAGCTCATTGTAGTTTTGTTTTCACTAATGATTAGCAATGTTGAGCATCTTTTCATGTCTAGGCACTGTTTTAAGCATTTTATAAGTTTGAACTCAGTAATCATCATAGTACTTTCCTCACAGGATTAAATGCCCACCTTATATACAAGAAAGCGGATGCATAAACATCTCTTGCATTCCTGGTGTTACACAGCTTGTAAGTGATACAGAAGCTAGAGGAAAGATCAGAAGATTTAGGCAACTGGGTTCAGACAGTCCACATAATAGAGCCCTGGGAGGGGTGAGGGAGGAAGAAAAGAGAAAAGCCAAATGGGCTGGACATGAAGAGAGACTTTGGGGTTACCAGAGCAACAGCAAGTGGGAAAGACTTAAGAAGGAGAGACAAGACACTTTTCAGAAACATTGCTATAGATTATGAATTGGATCAACTTTAATGTTCTTCAAGGGACACAAGTAAAAATTGTACTTGTGTACAATTTTACTTGTACACAAATAGAGTATTTTTAATACTCTATGTGTTGGACTGGGTTCTCAGATCACAGCTCCATAGAGCATGGGCAGTATAAGGACCCTTTTATGAGGATTACACATCTAAAGTGCTTTATGGTTTCACATATATGATCTCACCAGTTAAGCACAATAATCTCATGAGGATACAGTGTAGTGATGAGGTGTATTTGCAGGAAGAGAATAGGGAGGAGTGAGGTGCCTCCAAATAGCTTAGAAACAAGATGGCTTCTCTGATAATTAAGCTGTGAAGTCAACAAACAATGGATTCATCCACTGAACAAATATTTATGGAGTACCTACTGTGTAGCAGGAACTGTTCTACACAGTGGGATATAGTGGTGAACCCATTTTCTGGAGCTCACGTTCTAATAAGCAAAGACAGAAAAGAAGCAAATAAATGAATATACAATAATGTCAGTTAGTAGCTGACCCAGCGGTTCTGATCAAAGATCTGCAAAGTCATCCTAAGAAGCCTGGATACCTACCAGCTCTGCAAGCTCCCATTTTCACCTATAGGATTGAATGTGTCACCCAACAGGAGGGGAGGAGGTTGGGTAGCTATAGAAGAATGGAAAGGGAAGAGTTTAAGAGCCCAATATCAGCAGAGCCCACAAAAAAAACTGTAGGAAAGACATATTTCAAATCAAGCTCTACCCCTTCCCAGTCGTATGACTTTGGGCCAGTTACCTACCCTCTCTGTACCTCAGTTGCCTCAACTGTAGTAATACTGCCTATATCTTAGGATTTGGGTATGCATTAAACAAGGCATTATCTATAAAGTATTTACCATAGTGCGCTCAAAAAATGTTGCTTGCTATCCATTTTATTGTAGTACCCCTACTGACGAAGCTGCTGGCTCTAGGAGAATTGGGGAAACTCATTAAGTTGATGGCAAAGACTAAAATTTATGACAAGAGTCCAGCTTGGTGACAGTCCTTATTGCTGGTCACAAGCCCCGAACATTTAGGTTGAGGGCTAGTACGGAGCTCAGCATTGATAGAAAATGCCCTCCGGAGATACCTGAATCACATTGTCTGTACATTTCTCTATATTCAAAATTCTTCTTATCTAATGTTCTTATTAACCAAAAGAAGCATCAGCAGTCATTATCAAGCACTAACTGGGTCCCGGCACTAGCCCCATGTTCTAGAAAATACAAGGACAACAATAACTTTAGGCCAAACTTAGTTTCCTGCCTCAAGCAGCTCACCGCCTAGCTAGGAAGTAAGATCTACGTGAACTCTGAGCGCAAAGAAACCCAAAGCAGCACAAAATCAGGGCAAGACTCGGGGTGCCCCCCAAAGCACCACCGAGGAGAATAAGAAAGCTGTTTCCTTGACCAAAGGCTGAGCCATAGCAGGATGAAGAGAGGACACTTTTGTGGAGGGCCTCCTAGTGCCAGCCACCAAAACACACGTTGTCATTTACCCCTCCCACATGTCCCACCGGGACACATTCTTAAGTCCATTTTATAGATTAGAAAACTAAGTTTCAGAGAAGCTGAATGACTTGATCAAAGTCATCAGATACTCAGCGAGTACCCCAGGATACAAATTCACGTCTGACCTCTAACTTTTTGTTATTTTCCTGGTTTTTGTTACCTCCTGTTATTACAGGAGGCGATATCGGGCAACGTTAAGAGTGTGGTGGGATCCGGGGACAGAGCTCGGATTTGGATTGATCTAATTGTGTGATTTGGGCAAATTATTTTGTCTCCTTGTGCCTGTTCTCTCAGATTTCAAAATATGTCTCATGACAACATCCCTCTCATGATGTTTTTGAGAATTAAATGACATGATCCTTGCTTAGCACACAGGTGGCGCTCAATAAGTGTTGGCGGTGAGATCAGATATGATGATGCCACTGCGTCCTCCTAAATCCACTCTTCCCCAGTGCTGTCGCCCTAAGACAGCTCTAAAGACTTGAGGACTAGAATCCTGGGGCAGAATTGGTACCTTGAGAAGGAAGGGAAAGTAGCCATCGGGGGAAGACTGGGGCAAAAGCTTGGATGAACACTTCCCAGGGCCGGCAGATCCCACCCACCAGCTACCTGGTTTCCTTCAGGAGCTGTGCTGCTCAGGATGGACTCTTTTGGAAACAGCTGTCCTTACAGCCAAGGCTGTCACTGTTCCACTCACGCCCCCCGAGCTCACCATGTTCAGCCCCATCATGCTCTACCTAAGGGATCACTCTGGCCGGAGAAGCAGGGGAGGCTCCTACATAGAACAGCCTGAAGTAGGTAGATGTCGCCGCCAGCTTCCTTGCTTCCGGGAGCAGGGAGAGTCTGAAGCATAGTCTCCACCATGCGCCAGAGCTCCCTGCAGGATTGAACTACAGTTGCCCACACAGTAATCTACTCATTAACACGTCCTTTTTTATTCCCTTTCCTCTCTCACATCCCCACTTCCCCACTTGTGCTTCCTGAGATCACCCAAATCCCAATTTCAGGGTCTGCTTCCGGGGGAACCCAGCTCACTAGCTCAGCACACAATTCTAGGTTAGGTCACCCCATCATCCCTCTCTTAGTCTCTCTTCCCACTGGGACTTATAATGACAGCCCTCTGGCATTTGAATAGGGCTTATTACCAAAACACCCAGTCTGCTTATAACAGGGACTCAAGCTAAATGAGTGTCACCAGCCAGTTACCAGTTTTTCAGTATTTACCTTGTTCTCCACTGCCCCCAGCTCCACCACCAACCGGACCACCTGCTCAGGACGGGGTCCTCACACCCTTGGTTACCTTGATGCTCTTCTCAGGGAAAAGACTGGAGAAAGCAGTCAATTTCTGTAATACCTCTGAACTAAGGAATGTTTAATCTGAGGACTTAAAAAGAAAACAGGTTTCCCGAATCAGCAAAGATTTATGCTAAACAACCTTCTTCTGAAATGACCTACTGAGAAAGAAGAGTCTCACTGTAGCAGTTTAAGAGATTTCTTGGGAGAGGAGAGAGGAGTCATATTCTTTCTCACTAGCTGACTCTAAGTACCGAGGGAAGTGTCCCATGTTGCCAATTGGACTCTTAGCAAAGTGCAAAACAGCTCTTTGTAAAGCCCTATCAGATATCATTGATCCATTTAGAAAATATTTATTGAGCACCTGCCATGTGCCTGTGTAGGCTCTGAACTAGCTAATGGGGATAGGGTACTGAAAAAACAACAATAACAACATCAAAACCGCAAAGTCTCTGCCCTTATGAAGCTTACGTTCTGTATTAATGATCTATTGCTCCATAACAAGTAGCACCAAAACTTAATGGCTTAAAGCAATAACTATTTTCTCTAAATTCTGCAGGTTAGCAATTTGGGTCAGGCTCAGCTGGGCTGTTCTGCTTGTCTCATCTGGGGTCACTCACGCGACTGTAGTCGTTTCGTACCTCAACTAGGACAGAATAGTCTAAGACGGCTTGACTCCCATCTGGAAGGGGGTGCTAGCTACCAGCTGCTTGGTCTAGAGGGCTTCTGTCTGCCCTTCCTCCAGTAGGTTACCCTCGGAAGTTCCACAGCGTCATGTCTGTAACATTCTGTGGGTCAAAGGCAGTCACAAGGCCAGCCCAGTTGTAAGGGATACTCCATCTCTTGATGGAAGATGCTTCAAAGATACATTGCAAATGGCATGGTTACAGTTTGGGGAAGTATTTGTGGCCATTTTTATTGCAATCTACTGTGTACTGGAATAGTTGAGACAAACAGCAAATATATAACAATGCTTATCACAAGAAAAAAAATTGTAACCATGCATGGTGACACACACTACTAGACATATTGTGATGATTCCACAATATATACAAATATCAAAACATTATGTTGTACACCTGAAGCTAATATGTCAATTATATCTCAAAATCAAAAACAAACAGAAACCAAAAACAGCGCTTAGAAGTTCTCAACCCCGTTTCCACATAAGAATTACCTGGAGAGCTTTGCAAAAAACTACCAGACCCTCCACCACAGACCAATAAAATCAAGGACTGAAGCTTGGGAATCCACATGATTAACCAGCTTCCCAAATGGTTCTAATGTGCTTTGAGAATCACAAGTTCAAGTGCACTGAAGGAAAAATGAAGCGGGGTAGGAGAATCTAGAGCAATGAGAGAACTGTTAAGACGCGGACATCAAGGAAGAGCTCTCTAAAAAGGAAACCTTTGAGCTAAGACCCAACTGAACCAAGAGAGCCGGATAACCTTGGTGCCATTGGAAGAGGAGAGGGAAGCAAGTGAAAATACTGAGGCCAGAGGTAGGGAGGAGGCCCAGGCGGCAGGAGCAGACAGAGAGGAAGACACATTGGAGGAACGGTGCAGACCACGCAGGGAGTGCCTTGAAAGCATGTTCTGCTCTCTTTGCCAGAGTCAAGGTCTTACGGTTGATCCGGTTTCTCTGTCACCTCACTTGGTTTTTGTAAAGAGGGGAAGCAATAAAGAACTGACTAAATACTCTGTCTGCGGAAGGGCACACGACTTTTCAAGAGTTATTTTTTAAAAGAACTCGCTAATTCAACGGCAGTCTCTGGGAAACAGGAAACAAAGGCGGAGGGGAGGAGCATGTGGGATAGGAGAAAACAAGCAACAGCAAAAAGCACTGAGAACACACGTGTGGGGAACAAAGGAACTCAACACTGAGCGTTCACCGGGCGCGGGTTCTTCACTTTGCAGGAGCGAATGGAAGCCATGGTCCCACGTCCCACGGCTAATTAGCCGCTGAGACAGGATAAGGATGCAGGGATTCAGCTCCTGCCTCCCGCCCACCCTTCTCTGCCACCTCCGCCCCGCCGCTCAGCCTGTCCTTGCCGGTGCACATTCAGGCACCACCAGGGGGATCTTCAGCATCTTACCCCCGACCACCTTCCCCCGCTTCCCCAGCACAGCGTCTAACTAGCTGTGAGCTTCCCTGGGAGAAGCCGGCTCAGTGTGGAGCTGGTACTTTACACACCTCCATCTGTGGCCGCAGGGGGAGGCGGCTGCATCCGACCACGCCCCCGGCCCGTGAAGTCGCTTTAGAAGGTAAGGGGGACGTGGTGTGGCCCAATTCCCAGAGGCAGTGTCTCTGCAAGAAGGAACAGTCCCAGAGAAGAAGAGAACACTAAGGCGCAGACAGAGAACTCTAAACCCACCGAGTGAAAAATGGTCGGTGTACCCTCCCCAGACACTACGTGGCTGGAGATTCCACCAGCCCCTTTCCTGCTCCTGTGGGACCCAAGTCAGCCACCGAGTTGTCACTGCGCTGAGAGCTCCCAGAGCTCCCAGACCACAGCCTCCCCCCGGGCCAGGCCCTTCGTAAGGCCCCGAGGCCTTGCATGAGACTTATGCAGGAGGAGGATGGCTGTTCAATAGGCAGAATCCCAGGGCCCTCTCCAAACCCACTGAATCAGAATCTATGGAGTTGGGAACCTGGGACTGCTCATTTTAAACAAGCTCCCCAGCTAATGCTGTTGCAGGTGAATAGTCCCAAGTTTAAATGAAAACTTAAATGTAATTCTCAACCCCCCAGCAACCAAGAGAATTTCTCTTTCATCAGCCTGATAGGAAACCCCTGACCCTAAACCCTTTTCCAAAACATACCACTAAACAGGAGGCCCCAGAGTGAGGCCCAGCTCTGGCAGAAAGAGGATATTTCCCCAAGGAATTGCTTTCAATAAGCTTGGAAAACAATTGACTCTGCAGCCCACACAGTCTGCAGCAGCCTCCTAGCTCTCCATGGATTAGAGAGATCTTGCTAAACTCGAATGAGGAGACCCTCATGACCAGTGCTCTTAGCTGGCTTGAGCCCACTGCCCCAGTTTGGACATTGGCATTGTTGATGGAAACCCCAGCACATAGTTCTGGGAGAGGAGAGAAGCAGGGCCCTGGCTTGCCACATTTCTCGGAGGTGAAAAGGTTTGGCCCAAACTAGTTCTGTTGGAGACACAGACTTTAATTAAATGGGGTGTGGTGATGAAGGTAAGAAGGGATGAAGGAGAAGGCCATTGAGACAGGCAGGGCCTGCAGGGAAGCCCCGTATCACCTCCTGGGCAACCAAGTTCTTTTTATTCTTTCTCTCTCCCCATTTCTCCCTCCTCTTTCTCTCCTTTTCCTTTGCTATCTTCCTTTTTACTTGTCTCTTGTCTCTCTCTCCCCCTCCCACATCCTCTTTCCTTTTTCTCATTCTCTCTTCCTTTCTCTGTCTCCCCTTTACTTCCTTTTCTTTTTCTCCTTCCCTCCTCCCCTCCCCTTTCCCTTCAATTTGCAACAAACACTTACCAGGTGTCCCCTCTGTGCCCAGCCCTGTGGATAGCCCTGAAGAGAGAGAAGCACACCATCAGTGGTCTCTAAACGCTCCCAACTCACAGGGAAGATCCAAGGAATAGACAATTGCAATCAGTTACAAGTGGTAAGGTGGGGACACCTAAGCTAGGCATCTAATCCAGGCCGCAGCTCAAGGAGGCGATGTCTAAGCAGACGCTTGAGAGGTGAATGTGCAGCAGGCCAGGAGGAGGGGTAGAGAGTGCTCCAGGCTGGTATAAGTTCCTAATTCAAGAGAAACATGGCACCTCTGAGGGACTGGGAGGATCCAGGGCTGCCATGCACGGTTGTGCAGGTTGCATCCTGCACAAGACACTGGGTCCTAGAGCCATCCTGGGGCAAGGGCCTTCCTTTCACACAGTGAGCCTCCTGTGTTTGGCTCCTATATTGACAGGAATGTCATGCCAGATTCTTCTACTGTTACTCTTCTTCACGGTACGTTGGCAAAAGATTGGGACGAGAACAGTAAAGTAGGAGATTAAGTAGAAGCATCTTTCTCTGCTTGTTCAGGGAAATGGCATGATATTCTCAGCCTCTACCCAGTCTGAGGCTCACCAGATCTAACCAAATCTGGAATTTCTTCCCCAGCACTTTATCCTTACTAGGTATATTTGGTACCCCTGTCTTCAGATTAGTCTCTCTTCCCTGAAGTCATCCATGCCCTTGGATTGGACTGCATGGAAATGTTTTGTTTCCCAATAATTCCAGCCAGCATTTACCTAGTGATGCCTCATTACCATTTAGAGAACACCTTCATGATGTATATCAGGAATCATCACTTATTCTCCCCTTCAGGAAGAAGAGGTGTTTGATATATTGCATTCTTTTTCAGAGTTTGGCTCCATCTCTGATCAAAGGCTCTTTAAACAGTTAGATGCACTTAAGAGACATTTGCATTCTTTCCTAGTAATTAAAGCTCATTTAACTGGTCAGGAAGTTGATTTTCAGCTGTGATAAAGATGGCCTCAAGACACCAGCAATAAATTCCTTCACCTTCAGAACTGAAACCACAAGGAAAACTAAGGGTTGCCTCTCAACATCTTTTTCCTCTGCAGTGGAACCCCAAAATAGACTTTACTCTGATTGAAGCAGTATTGACTCAACCTTGCCCATTAGAGTTCTTTGAAGGAAGGGTTACTTGGCAGTAACCTTCAGAATCCCACTCAGAAATAGGATTCTGAAATATTTAGGAAAAGTAATATATATTGTTATCTTTGGGGAAGATGTTTCAAAATGAGTAGACTTCATCTTCTTTGTATAGAAGAACTTATTTATCTGCAAAAAGAGTAAATGGGGGAAGAGGCTCCTGTAGCCTTTAAAATTTGCGCTATCAGAAAAGGGAAAAAAGGAAAGGGGTTTTTGCCCTCTGATGGGAATGACTGGTGAGAGAGATGCATACTCATGCAGTAGCCTGTCCCCAAGCATAGAGACATGGCTAGAAGACATCATAGTCCCAAAGGCATGGCTGAATGCCACAGACAGAGACTAAGAGACCTGGAGGGCTGTCCTGCTCAACTTTTCATTCTAGAGATGAGAAAACTGGGGCTCAGTGAAGCCAAGTCACATGCAACTCAGTGGCAGAGGTGAGATGAGTCCCCTCATCTTCTGCAAAGAACTTTCTCAGCGCCATGATGCTCCCTGATTTATTGTCTTTTATTTCATTAATTCATGAGGGCTCAGCTCTGTGGGGATCCAGAGAAAGTAAATGATGTGGTCTCCACCCACAAAGAGGTTTTGATTCTTCTAATCATCCTAAAATAATGTTATTAGTGTTTTTGAGCTAGCCCACTGACCTGGAAAATGCTTTAGATTGTATTTAACACAACACCTTTCTTGTCTGCAAAGAAATAAGGCTAATTCACAACTACTGTTCCCTGAGCATTTACTGGAATCAGTGGGAGACAGTGGCTTCAAGCATGGAGAACAGAAGCTGACAGAGAAGGGGGGTGCTTTCTTCTCTATATAATAGACCAGAAACAGGAGGTAGTAAATTGTGTGTGCAGAAGTGTGTGTGTGTGTGTGTGTGTGTGTGTGTGATTTTAAGCTGAAATGACACATATCTAACACACACATGGATTTTAATATCCAACAGATTGGGCTCAAATACTGACTCTGATAAAATTTACTGTGTGATCTTGGTCAAAGGAGGTAACCTCTCTCAGCATCAGTTTCTTCACGTCCAAAGTGGGAATAACCTAATCAGAGCTGACATGGAACCTTGATGTGAAGATCGAACAAAGCAGAGAATGTTAAGTCCCTGCAACCCGGGGATAAAGGAGAGGTCAGTTCCTCTTTTGGGGGGTAATTATGATTAGAGAGAGTGGAGAAAGGAGCTCTCTACTTTCTGTTTTCCCATATTCTTTCAATTCTCCAGGATTAAGATGTTTTCAACTGTGAAACAGAAGGGAGAAGGCAGGAAGGAGACTTTATTAAGGATGAAAAATGGCTACGATTTCGCAAGCAGTCTTGTTGACAGAATGTGAGTACATTTTCAGAATAATTAACAGGAAAGCCAGGAATGAGGAAATTAATAGCACTGATACAACTGCCTTCCAAATGGCAACCTCGAGGCTGACACACAGTGAGGCCTCAGTTTCTCAGATTCACTGAGGCACCTTGAGAAATGAGGTCAGGGAAGGCCTCTGTTGATAAGCTGCTCACTGCCTTGGGAGACTGAGGAGGGGGATCTGTCCATCAAAACAATCTCTTCCAAAGAGGGGAATGAATATTGTTAAGCTCCTACCACGTGCTCAGCCTGTACTAGCTGCCTTTGCATGCACAAATTTAAATATTTTGTCAATCTTATAGATTAGGTATAATTAACTCGCTTTTACAGGTGAGATCATTGAGGGCAGAGAACTTAACTTGCCCGAGGACACGTTTGGAAATTGACAGTCATTTAGAACCCACGCCTGCCTAACTCCAAAGTTCATGCTTCTTCCTCTCTATAAGACCACCTTCCATGAAGTGTGCAGTGAATACGAAGGGAGACAGTCTTAGGACAGTAGGTGCTGGGTTCACTTTATTGATGATTATTTCACTTGTGCTAGAATTTAGATCCATCATTGAGTAGCTGGGTGAATTTGGCAAGTTACTTAATATGTCTAATTTGTACCCCAATTTCCACATCTGTAACTATTTTGTGATTTTGAAGACATCATTTCCATCCTACAGGGGTGCTGAGAGATTTAGAACCTTTAGACCCTATAGAACCACCTACCCTCACTCAGAATGCTGCCAGAGCCTAACTTCACTGAGTAAAGAATGAGCGGAGATGTTTATAGGAATGCGTATCTGTGTGTGTGTTGGAATAGAGAATATAAACTCAAGTTCCATATTATTTCTTTTCCTCAGAGTCAGCTCAGTCCTTATCACTAGCCTGGGGTTGAACCATTCTCATGTTTCTCAACCTTCTTTTTCTAAATTTTCTAGAGTCTCCTGACTGCAGGAGACCAGGAGAGCTGAATACATGGCTGAGTTGGTTAATCCACAGGATCCAGGATTTGATGGACACTAGAGAACTTGAAAAGAGATACAACCTTGAGCCCAGTCCCTGTGGAAACCACAGGGAGACGCCCTAAATGTCAGAGGACTGCCCATTCTAACTAGTGGATGAAAACTTATAGCAGCTATGGTAGGCCAAAAGGTATGGAATGAGAACAGCGTGGATTTTGGAGACTCCAAGCTCAAATCTCAACTTCAAGATTACTGGCTGCATGGCCTTAGGCAAGGATTCTTCTAATGGGCAACCTTGCTCAGGGACTCCTCATGGGTCTGGCCAGAACTTCACTGTCTAACACTCTTTTGTCTTAATCCTCCTTTCTCCCCTCTCCTTTCTCAGATGTCAGCCCTGTATCATGGTCTGAAGGCTTAATCTGCCCTCTGCTGCTCCTTTCTTCTTTAGCCTGCACAGTTGTTTCTTCCAACAAATCTCATCCCCAAGAAAGCTTGCGGATGGGCACATTCACTACCCAGCTTGTAATGAGGATCTCATCCTGAGTGGGACATGAGATACAAAGAGTCCCTGGCACAAGGTGGTGGCCTAACTGCAGAAGATTCACTGAGGCAACCTGAGAAAACATCTTGATGGAGAAGGATGCCCTTGCCAGTGTGATAATTCAGGCACTTCAAAGACATGGGGGAAACCACTGCCTACAAGGACAGCAGAGTTGGCTAGACGCCAGTAAGTTGTACTGATGCCCTGCAGCAGATGAAGAGAAACTAAAAGTGGTCAAAAAATAGCTAATGACTGAGTGGGAGAGCCAGAGGGCCTTTTTGGTAGTTTAAAGGAAGTTCTTATCTTCTGCAGAGGAAGGATAGACAATGATACTCACTTACAGTTTTGCCCTAAGCCTATATTATCTCTCTTTCCCTCTGTAATAATATAGTCCAAAGAGATCTGGACTTTGGGGATATCCTACAGAATGTCACATTGATCTATTACATTGACGTCATCATGTTAATTGAGCAGTACAAGCAAGAAGTGGTACCAGTGTTAGAGGCAATGGTAAGATACATCGTTAGGGATGATGGGAGATAAACCCTATGAATTTCAGGGATCTTCCATTTCAGAAATGTTTCTGGGTGTCTACTGGTCAGGAGTATACTAGGATATCCCCTCAAAGTAAAAGACAAATGGCTTCATCTTATATCACCTACCACAAAGAAGCACAGCATCCAGTAGACCTCTTTGATTTCTGGAGGAAATACATTCTGTACCTAGGCACACTGCTCCAGTTGTATACTGGATGACATGGAAAGATGCCAGCTTTGAGTGGAGCCAGAGCAGGAAAGAGCCCTGCAGCACATCCAGGCTGCAATACAAACATTCCTGTAAATTGAGCCATGTAGCTTCACAGACCCTGTGGGATCAGATGCATCTACAGGGGGGGAAATGATCCTGTGTGGATTTTATAGAAGGCACCAGTGGGAAAACCACAATTCAAGCCCCTGGGGTTTGGGAACATGGCCATGACATCTGCAGTGAAACTTATATACATTAGGAGAAACTTCTCCTCTCACGTTATTGGGTCCTGGTGGAGAAGGAATGGTTGACCATGGGGCATCAAATGACCATGTGTCCATAACTGTCCACTCTGAGCTAGATTATGCTAGACGCAACAAGTCATAGACTTGGACACAGTAGCAGTCCATCTATAATATAGGAATGATACATCTGGGTTTGAGTCAGACAGAACAGGACAAGGGGTACAAACAATCTTCACAGGCAGGTAGTCCAAAGCCCCACGTTAGCCACCACAGTTGGATGAGTGGCCCCTTGAGCTGCACTTATGGCCATAGAGAAGGACCTATACAGCCAGCTAAAACCCAAGCTTAGAATACAGGTGGGTCAACTTGGTATGTGGGTGCATGCAAATAATGGGCAATGGCTACACTGCAGGAGTGGCCTTGAAAGACAGTGAAGTGTGAAAATCTCATTGGGTGAAACTGTGATCAGTGTACTTGGTTATCTACTTTGTGTGGAAAAAGAAGTAGCTCAAGGTGAGAATATATTTCTTGGATGGCTGCTCAGAAGCATGGAAGGAAAAAATCAGAAAGATTGATAATAAGGATGTCCAAGAGACGCGGATGGATGTAGAGACTGTCATACAGAGTGAAGTAAGTCAGAAAGAGAAAAACAAATATCATATATTAACGCATATATGTGGAATCTAGAAAAATGGTACAGATGAACCGGTTTGCAAGGCAGAAATAGAGACACAGATGTAGAGAAAAAACGTATGAACACCAAGGGGGGAAAGCAGCGGGGAAATAGGGGGCGATGAACTGGGAGATTGTGATTGACATATATACACTAATATGTATAAAATAGATAACTAATAAGAACCTGCTGTATTAAAAATATAAAATTCAAAAAAATAGCATAAAAAACAAAATATATTTTCTTATGTCATTGTAACACACACACAAAAAAGGATGAGGCTTCCCTGGTGGCACAGTGGTTAAGAATCCACCTGCCAATGCAGGAGACACCGGCTCGAGCCCTGGTCCGGGACGATCCCACATGCCGCGGAGCAACTAAGCCCGCGCACCACAACTACTGAGCCTGCGCTCTAGAGCCCACGAGCCACAACTACTGAAGCCCCGCGCCTAGAGCCCGTGCTCCACAACAAGGGAAGCCACCACAATGAGAAGCCCATGCACGGCAACGAAGAGCAGCCCCCGCTCTCTGCAACTAGAGAAAGCCTGCGCACAGCAACGAAGACCCAACGCAGCCAAAAATTAATTAATTAATTAATTTTTTTAAAAAATAAGGATGTTCATAGTAGAGATATGTGGATGGACCTATTGGTGTGGACCCAAAGAAATCTGTATCTCACATTAAAGCCAACCAGAAAGCATACACCACAGAAGGGGCCCCGAGCATCCAAGTAGACTAAATGACTCAGCCACTGACATCAGCCAGACTTCTACTTCAACCACCCCTGAACTGGGTTGACGAGCACATGAACAGTGGCCATGGGAGCAGAGATGGAGGTCACAAATGTGCCCAACATGACAGTCTCCTACTAATGCACCCCTTTTAATTCACTCTCATGACACTTCATATTTCTCTTGTGCTGCACTTACTACAGTTGTAACTAAACCTCACCCCTTTCCCCAAATGGAGACTGAGTGGGGGGAAAAGACCTCTTTCTGGATTAGGCATTTCACAGTTTTCCTTTGTGTAACTGAGAGCGCCTTTATGAAGGGGCATTTGTTGTCTTTCTTATTCCAGCAGGCCCCAAAGGTCTCAATCTGGAAGGAGGAAAGAATAATAATTGAATTTACTAACTTTACGGGAAAGGAAAGGCTATGCAGCTTACAGGTACTGGAGAAGTTACTTTCTTCCTTTCATGGCTTGAGAATGTACTGTCCTTGAGAACTAATAACGTCCTCAGAGATGTAGGTATGAGTACGGATCAACGCGTACTAAGTTAATTAAGCAGATGTATCTGCAAAACATCCCATCAGGAAAACCGTGCAGGAGGATATGATCTGCCTCCACCCAAGCCTGTGAGACCTAGAGCCTCCAATTTCCTTCCCCATACTGGAATGTCAAGAGGTATCTATCTCCATTTGTCCTGCCAAATTTCTAGGACACCATTCCTGACACAAGGACTCAGCCTTCGGAAATTGTACAATGAGAATAAGACAGAGGGAACTGGGTTGCAAATCGCCTCACATTAAGGGGGGTGGAGTTCCTCACAGGGAAAGGTAGAGAAAGAGTAGGAATCCAAGGGCAGAGAAACTGACGGAAGAACCGGAACCCCTTTAGGAAGGGGTTGCCTCGAAAGCTACGTCTCCACTGAGTTTTGAAAATATTGTATTCAGCACAAAACTTTATGTTTTCCTTTTGTGTGTCATCTTTGCCTTTTTAAAAAATACACATTTTATTGGAAATATAATATACATGGCAGAACGTATTTACCTAAGTATACAACTCAATGATTTTTATTAAAATGAATATACCTCTGTAACTTCAACTCCCAGGTTAAGTCAGAGACTATTTGCGTATCACCTACCAGTCACAACCCATCCCTTCCTTAAAGGAAACCACTGACCTGGCCTCGTGAAAGGATAGAAAAATTCGTACAAACCATCATTCCCATGGAAAATAAGAAAAACTTGATAGGCTAGTTGCAAAAGCCATGTATTTAAAGGCATCAGAGAGCTGCAGAAAGCATGAGGACTGGAAAGAGTGAGATTCCAAGGGGTAAAACAGCACAGGTGAGCTAGGCTTTGCAGCTGCCGCTGAAGGCATTTGCAAATTCTGGGTATGGGCCAGAGGCTGCTAATTTGTACTTGGCCTGGGAAGAGCACTGATGCTGAGACAAGTGCAGAAAAACTGGTGGGACAGAGCTTCTGGCAGACACAGGGAGGGAGTGACAAAAATGGAACACTCAGGGGCTTCAAACACATGACATTTTTCTCTTAAGACATTTGCTGAATCTTGAAGCTGCATAGAGCAAGAGTAGAAAGGCCTGAGCCCCAAATCAGAAAAGTACAGTGGAATTTCCCATAGCCTGTCACTGCCTAAGAAACAAAAAGTCATTATGAGGAAGGGTCCTGAGAACTATGGACAGGAGTAGAAAGTCCTTGTTATGAGCTGAACTATGTCCCCCTAAAATTCACATATTAAAGTCCTAGCCTCCAGTACCATAGAATGTGACTGTATTTGGATATAGGGTCTTTAAATAGGTGATTAAGTTAAAATGAGACCATTAGGGGGGCCCTAATCCAATGTGACTGGTGTTTTTATAAGAAGAGGAAATTAAGACACAGACATGTTCAGAGGGAAGACCATGTGGAGACACAGTGAGAAGGCAGCCCTCTACATGCCAAGGAGAGTGGCCTCAGAAGAAACCAACACTGCTGACACCTTCATCTGAGGCAGAGCTTCATCTGAGGCTACAGCCTCCAGAATTGTGATAAAAAAGATTTATGTTATTTAAGCCACCCAGTCTGTGGTACTTTGTTATGGCAGCCCTCGTGAGGCAACACTGATTACCTGCAACTGCTTTTCCCGGGGCACTTGCTGATCTGGGCACCTCTAAAGTCTGCAAATCCAGGCTTAACTTCTGGCAGAGGGCCACTTCTGTGGGACAGATAAAGTAGCACAGCAAGTCTTGGCAGTTATATTAGGGTGAAGTGACAAAATTTAAGACTTGAGGAGCCTCGAACATACTACCAGTCTCTTTGTCAGTATATTTGCCAAATTCTGAAGCTTCAAAGGTGGGGAATCAAAATGCCAAGCCACAGATCTCCAGAGATCAGAGCAAAATTTTCTGCTGTTGCTGAGTTGAAGGAAAGTCAGGCTCTCAACTGAAACTCATGATGGCCACAACAAGAAGGAATCAGACTGAAACTTGGACTTAACAAAACTGTGACCCAGCCTGAACCATGCACCTATGACTGGATTAAGGAGATTAACATCCCCCCATCCCATTTTTTTTGTTGTTTGTTTGTTTAGCTGAGTCAGGTCTGCATTGCTGCGTGCAGCCTTTCTCTAGTTGCGGCGAGCGGGGGCTACTCTTCATTGCGGTGTGTGGGCTTCTCATTGCGGTGGCTTCTCTTGTTGTAGAGCATGGGCTCTAGGTGTGCAGGCTTCAGTAGTTGCAGCACAAGAGCTCAGTAGTTGCAGCTCACGGGCTCTAGAGTATGAGCTCAGTAGTTGTGGCACACGGGCTTAGTTGCTCCGTGGCATGTGGGATTTTCCTGGGCCGGGGATCGAACCCGTATCCCCTGCAATGGCAGGAGGATTCTTAACCACTGTGCCACCAGGAAAGTCCAGATTAGCCCCTTTGATAGGCACTATTTGCCTATCAAAGGATAGAGTAAATTTACCTGTGGAAGATAACATCATCTGGAACACTACAGTATTTTAAGGTATTTAATTAAAATTTACTGTGCATGTAGAAACAGAACCATGTAACATAGCCAAGGGGGAAAACAAATGATAAAAGCAGATCCACAGAGGATTCAGAAACAATCAATTCTCATTATGTGTAGTAGCTCTGTTCCATAAAGTTGCCATGAACACTGAGTACTGAATACTGAACTGTTTCTCCAAGTGAAAATATGCAAATAGGTTCCTTTCCAGCCTCTGGTAATTTTTTTCAATCAAAATGCCATTTGCATTATATAGGTTTGATGGACAATAGCCTTATAAAACAAGCCAGCCTCACTGGCATTGAAAACCTGCTCTTCCATGTAACTCTTTTCCTATATAACAATTAGCAAGTGTCTTAAAATTCTTCCACAGCCTCCTTATCTGCAGAACCTGCCTTGCCCACAAGTTTGACATTTTTCATGCCATATAGCGTGTTGAAATGTGTGAGCCACCAGGAGTAGCTATTTCACATTTTCCTGACCCTGAGTAATGTGACAGTAAATTTCATTGGTATTCAGTGTCACAATAGTGCTGCTCACTATACTTCTGGGTCCACAATTTTAGCTTCTTTTCCATAGCTTCATCATGTACTATCAATGTTATTTAGCAGTTTCTGGAGTGGCTTCACATATGGATTACCAAATTCCCTCTTTCTTTTCCCAGATGTATCATATTGTTGATTTATTAACACTGAACTCACAACCTGTAGCACTATAACTCATGCCCATAGTTTGTATCACATACCTATTTTCTCCATGAGGTACATCACAGCCTTCTTGAACTTAGAAACACTAAACAGCACCTTAACATTATGCTTGGGGGCCACGTGAAATAGCTACGTCGCCAAATAAAGCACAAAAATGCAAAAAACATAGCAAATAAACCACAAAAAGCACACTTGTTTACAGTATGAGAGGTGAAACAAGAAGGCAGAGCATTGCCTTTTTCTACTATAGCTGGGAATGTGTGCACCAAGTGAATCAAACTTTTCACCCTCTGCACATATCCACAAATGACTATGAAAGTGCTGTGAGTATTGATTTGGCGGTTACAGATAAATTTTATAAAGTAAGCAGATTCACAAAAGAAATCCACAAATAATGAGGATCTACTCTATGAGTGTGAGCAAAGACTTCAAAATTACTATTATTAATATATTCAAAAGTATAAAGAAAAACTGAAAAAAGGTAGATAATTTCATCAGAGAATTGGAATCTATTAAAAAAGAATCAAATGGACATAAAATTGGAAACTTGATGAATAGATTTAAGAGAATACTGTATCTAGAGAAGACAGGGTTATTTAACTGGAAGAAAGGAAAAACAGGACAAACTAAGGAATTATTTTTTAAAAAACAGAACAGCATAGTGGACAGGTGAGGAACATCGAAGTCAAACTGTCAAAAATGAAAAACAAAATCTTAAAAGTAGAAAGAGAAAAAAGCATTAACTCCAAAGGAGTATTAAATTTTACAGCTGCCTATGTAATGGAAACTATGGAAATCATGATTCAATTGAATCATATCTTTAGAGTTCTAAAACATGATAATAATTATCCTAACTTCTACCACCACAGATTAATTTTTTTCTGTTTTTGAACACTGTATAAGTGGAACTATCATTTTCTTTTGGGTCAGGTTTCCTTTGTTGAACATTTTATTTGTGAGATTCATCTATGTTGTTGCCTGTAGCAGTAGTTCATTCATTCTAATTACTGTGTAGAATACCATTGTAGCAATGACCACAAATAATTTAATGGCACTACTATTTATGCACTATTTGGTTGCTTCCAACTTGTAACTAATATGAAAACTACTGCTATGAACATACTTAAGTGCATGAGTGTTTTGGTGCCACATTTCTACTGGGTACATTCGAGGAGTGGAATTGCTAACTCACGAAATATGCAGATGCTGTGAACTAAATTGTGTCCTCCTCAAATTCATGGGTTGAAGCTATAACCCCCATGTGAGTGTATAGGAGATACAGCCTTAAAGAGGTAGTTAAGGTTAAATGAGGTTATAAGATGTGTTCTGATAGAACTGGTGCCCTTATATGAAGAGGAAGAGATACCCAAGTTCGCCCTCCACCATGTGAGGACACAGCAGGAAGTCAGCTCTCTGCAAGCCAGGAAGAGAATTATCACCAGAATCTGACCATGATGGCACCTTTTCATACTGGCTTCTTTCACTTAGCAGTGTGCATTTAAGGTGTGGCTTGCTAGCTCATTTATTTTTATTGCTAAATAATATTCTATTGAATGGATGTACCACACTTTATTTACCTACTAAATAGATTGTTTTTATCAGTCTAACATCTTGGTCACTTCCAGTTTGGGGCAATTATGAATAAAGCTGCTATTCATGTGCAGATATTTGTGTGGATATAAGTTTTCAACTCATTTAGGTAAATATCTAGGAGCACAACTTCTGAAATGTATAAGACTATGTTTAACTTTTTAAAAATAGCATTTTTTTCATTCTCACCATCAATTCCTGTTGCTCCACATCCTCCCTGGCATTTGGTGTTGTCAGTGCTTTGGATTTTAGCTATTCTAACAGGTATGTAGTAGTGTCTCATCATTTTAATTTCTGATTCCCTTATGACATATGATGTTAAGCATCTTTTCATATGCTTATTTGCCCTCTGTATATCTAGTTTGGTAAAGTGTCTGTTCAGATATTTTGTTCATTTTTTAAAAATTGGATTTTTTTCTTCTTATTGTTGAGTTTTAAGAGCTCTTTGTATACAGCTGATCCTTAAGGAACACAGGGGTTAGTGGTCCCAATCTTCCATGCAGTTGAAAACATGACCTTTATCCATGGCTCTGTTTCCACAGATGCAACGAACCACAGATTGTGTAGTACTGTAGTACAGATTTAGTGAAAAAATCCACATATAAGTGGATCTATACAGCTCAAACCCATGTTGTTCAAGGGTCAACTGTATTTTGGATGCCTTCTTATCTGACAACCTATTTGTCTGATATAAGTAGAGTTACACCCATTTTATATATTATGTATATATATATATACATATGCACATATATAAAATTTCCATCCTTTAAGTTATGTCCTTATATTTAAGGTATGTCTCTAGTAAGCAACGTATAGTTAAGTTTGGTTTTGTTTTTATCAGTCTGACATTCTTTGTTTTTCTAATGAGTCTATATCATTTATTTTAACATATATAACATAATATAATGAATGATTTATTATAACATTATAGCATTATACATAATTACTGATATATTTGGATTTATATTTATCATCTTTTCTACCTGTTTTATGTCTTTTTCTTCCCTCTCTTACATTTTTTAGGATTAACCAAGCATTTGTTAATTCCATTTCCCTCCTCTATTAGCTTCTTGGTTGTGCATTCTTTTGTCATCTTTGAGTGGTTACTCTAGTTTAGAGATTCTAATTATCCTTGGCTTCTTATATTTACTACACATTTCATCTAGTTTTTTTTTAAGTATGTTGGCAACTTTTTTTTGTTGTTGCTGTTTTTGTTTGTTAAGGTTAATGTCTTAATTTACCATTCATTTTGTAAGGATACTTTTGCTGGATATTGAATTTTAGGTTGGCGGTTATTTTCCCTTAGCACTTTGAAAGTATTATTCTGGTCCCAGTAAGGCAGGAAAGACAGGGCTAGACCCAAGGACAGCCTTCTCATACATAGACATTAGGCAAAAGGCAAAGCCACCCCCTTGTTTTGCACTTAATGAGATCATGAACATGGAGGAATGGCGTCAGCAACAAGAACATAAATTAAACTTGAGACACCTGAATAGGGAACCCTGGCCATAAAACCGGCAGACCACGGCCGAGCATGCGCAATAGAACTTCCCAGGCTGCAATGATTGCTGTAAGGCCTTCCACGTGTGGCGTTTGACTAGTAAAGGAAAATTTAAGGGAAAATAGCTTTTAGAGTGCATGTGCAATGGCTTCAGGAGCCCAGCGCTCAAGAAAGGAAGCTGATGTAAACAGGTGAAATCATACCCCTGCCTCCACCTTCCCATTAATGAATATTCCACCCCTAATCTAAGAAACCTCCACCCAGTCAAGGAATTAAAATGAAATAAAAAGGGGGTCAGAAAACCCCTAAAGGTGCTCCTCATTGGCAAGGTTGCCCATACTCTTCTCTGAGTGCATACTTTCACTTTGGCCCTTTAATAAATTGCTTCTTTGCTTCTCTCTATGTCTCAGTCTCTGTATGTTACTCCTTTGCATTCCCTGTCCAAATTCGTTTAGACAGGTAGAACAAGAACCTGGACCTTTAATTTGGCCTGTCCAGCAACACCGGGTCCCTCAGGCAGCCACCCCTGTGGGCACACACCCAGGTGCTGCTCATGCCCCATGCTCCCTCCCTCTGCCTTTCACTTCCCAGCTGCCAAGATCTTGGAAGATTCAAAGCTCAGCAAAGAAGGGAAATCCATTGAGAACAGTCTATAAAGTGTCAAGCAATATCCAGATATTACCTGTGAAACAAGAGGGAAGATGGCAGCAGGGCACAACCTTTAAAAGAATGACATAGCATTGAGGATACGACGTAACTGGTTAGAACCAATTAGGCCCAAGATGGCAGAAGACTCAACTTCCAGTAGACCTTGAGTCTCATTATATGCTCATTGTAATACATTAGCATGCTAAACGACACATCCACAGGTGCCCTGACAGTTCCAAGGCTAACCATAAAAGGCCAAAAAGTGGGCAGTGGCCAATTCCTGGAAACCCTTGCCCCTTCCCCGAAATAGTTGGAATAATCCTCCCACTCATTAGCCTATGAAATTACCCAGCCCACAAAAACTAATCACCCTGTATCTTGGGGCCTCCTGCCTTCTGAGATGGCCCACACACTGTGGAGTGTATTCCTCCCAAAGCCGTTCTCACCTATGAGCCGCATTCTGTCTCTAGAATGTGTATCTCTCTAAATAAATCCATTTCTTACTTATCACTTTGTTTCTTACCGACCTGTTTCTGCAACAAGACATAAAGAACCTGAGCTTCATTAAGTCCTGAGATCAGGTGTGTAATTTCAATTAAAAGACAGTGGGCTCGAGTCCCAATCTGAGTTGTGTGGTTTCACCTCCTCTATTCCTTGCTCCTGCCCGAACCTCAGATTCTTCCACTGGGACAAGATGGCAGGGTAGAAGGCTTGAGCTCACCTCTCACGAGCGCACCAAAATCACAACTAACTGCTGAACAACCATCGATTAAAAAGACTGGAACCTACCAAAAAAGATACTCTACATCCAAAGACATAAAGAAGAAACCCAATGAGACGGCAGGAGGAGTGCACTCACAATATAATCAAACCCCATGCCCCGCAGGTGGGCGACCCACAACCTAGAGAACAATTATTTGCAGAAGTTCTCCCGCAAGAGAGTTCTGAGCCCCACGTCAGGCTCCCCAGCCTGGGGGTCTGGCCTCAGGAGGAGGAGCCGCCAGAGCATTCAGCTTTGAAGGCCAATGGGGCCTGAGCACAGGAGCTCCCCAGGACTGGGGGAAACAGAGACTCCACTCTTGGAGGGCGCACACAAGTTCTCAGGCACACTGAGACCCACGGCAAAAGCACTGACCGCATATAAACCTGGGCCAGACCTACCTGCTGGTCTTGGAGGGTCTCCTGGAGAGGCAGGGGGTCTCCTGTGGCTCACTGTGGGGACAAAGACACTGCCGGCAGAAGTACTGGGTAATGATCATCAGCATGAGCTTCCCTGGAGGCCGCCATTTGGGGGCCAGAACCCGGCCCCAGCCAACGCCCACTGTAGGCTCCAGTGCCGGGAAGCCTCAGGCCAACCAACCAAAAAGGTGGGAACACAGCCACAGGCGTCCGCAGACAGGCTGCCTAAAGACTTCCCGAGACAGCCCTCTAGACACGCCCCTTGACACGGCCCTCCCCGCCAGAGCCAGGATGCAGCTCCACCCACGAGTGGGCAGGCCCTGGCCGCTCCCACCAGGAAGCCTGCACAAGCTTCCAGCCTTCCCCACCAGGGGGCAGAAACCAGAAGGAAGAAAACTATTCAGTAGAATCCGGCAGCCGGAGGAACCGAGTCTGCAAACGCAGACCAGAACCTACCCTGGGACCAGCTGGATCCTGGCCCTTGGGTGACGAGAGGGAGTGTACTGCTGGGACACATAGGACGTCCCCTACAGAGGGCCGCTTCTCCAACGTGGAGAAACATGACTAACCTTCCACATATGTAAAAATACAAATAGAAATTTAGAAAAAAGTGAGACAGAAGAAAAATATGTTCCAGACAAAGGAACAAGATGAAAATATTCTGTTTTGGGGGGCTTCCATTGTTTCAGTAGAGACCTTAGCTGTCATGCATTGTTGATCCTAAAAGGTGATTTTTTTTCCTGATCACATTTAATATTTTCTGTTTCCTTTAGTCTTCAGCAGTTTTTCACTGTCTTGTAACTATAATATGTGCTTTCATTTAATTTTATCCTGCTTGGGGTTAGTAGAGATTCTTGAAACTATGGCTTGATGTCTTTAATCAACTTTGATAAATTCTCTGTCATTCTCTCTTTAAATATTGTTTCTGCCCCCATTTTCTCCTTTCTGCCTTTTTGTGCATTGAATTACATAAATGTTAGACTATATGCCATGCCGTATATGTCTCTTATTCCATTTTTATGCTTTATGCTTTATTTTTCTATGCTCTGAATAAATGCTTTCTATTAAAATTCCTTCCAGTTGACTAATTGCGAATATATTCACCCTATCCTCTTGGCAGGTAGCTAGAGTAGGGGCATAATACCTCAATCCAGTGAGGGGATTTACTTCTGTGAGGCTCAGTTTTAGACTTTGTAAGGCTTGGTCTAGCTTTGATTCAATGCTACTTTTATCTTGCAGTTCTTGAAGAGTCCTTGGGTATTTTCCTTGATTCCTCACCCTTAGAGGGTCTTGAACTTCAATTTGTTATCTCTTTTGTAATGTTAGATTGCTGAAAGTGCCACTTAGCTTTTCAGCTACATTCTGCTATGTTCCTTAAGCCCTCTCTCTCTCTCCCCACCCCCCAACAAGCTTTTTAAAAAATGGTAAATGGCTCAAGGGAATAACTATGTCAGACTCACATTCCTGCATCTTGACCTCTCAAGTTCTTGTAACCTTAGAATCTCCCAAGTGTTTTCAAATAGATTATATTTAAAAAGTTTATCCAACTTTTCCTATCATTCTTGGTGAGAGTATTGATCTGTCACAAGCCATCTAAATAGCCATAATACCGTATTTTTTTATCATCCAAAAAATAGATGTTCAGGAAAATCTTCAGTAAAAAAATCCATACCAATGTAAACTGGAAGATTGAAAAGACTCAGCACAGCAAAAGGATAATCTGGTCTCTAATATACATCGAGAGGGCATAGCCTCCTATGAATGAGACATTTCTCCCAGTTCCAAAGGAAGAGCTGTAAATTGAGCAGGGTCCCACAGTAGACCTGGGAGAAACCAAGCAGAATATCATATGTTAAAAAACAACTTCCAAGTGCCCCACATAGAAGAGATGTGAGATCAAGACCTCTCTGGGAATTCCCTGGCGGTCCAGTGGTTAGGACTCCGCACTTTCACTGCCAAGGGCGTGGGTTCGATCCCTGGTCAGGGAACTAAGATCCCACAAGACACGTAGCACGGCCAAAAAAAACAAAGAGACCTCTCTTTGGTTACCATATGATACACACACACACACACACACACACACACACACACACACGCACACTATATACTGAGGCTCTGACCTCTGAAGGACTGGAAAAAGTAGATGTTTGGCATAAATAATTAATTATTAATTAATAAATTAATAATTAATTAATTAATTAATTAAATGTGTGATTCTTTCTTGATGTCTGACTTGTCTGGCAAGAGTATAATCTCCCTGAGGGCCGGGACAAGGTTGTCTTTTGCGCTATTCTAATCTGATTAAGTATTTCAGTGCTTGGCATACAGCATGCATTCAGTAAATTTTAGCTATTTTTTTGGAAACAAAGAGAAGAGGCACCTTTAAGAGAAAGTGTCCCTTAGAGAAGCAGCAATAAAAACAAACCACAATTATCAAAGATTCTTAAAGCTGAATGTGCTTGACTTGTGTGTCACTGTCAGACTGCCCTGGAGTAGGAATGAAACAAGCATTTCTGAAACTTAGCAGTTTGTTCATTCTCTGTTCTCCACCTTCCATGTTCATCTGTCCCACTGCAAAGAGGAAGGTTAATCTTCTCATATTAGATGCTCCTGGCCTCATTGAGTTTCATGTGGTATTGAGTGGGTTGTTAAAAAAAGAAAAATCCAAAGAGAGACCAAGGTAATGGTTTATGTGAAGTAACTGTAATACTCAAATTAAAGCTATAAGTCAGCTATGCAAATAAGCCTATGCCCAGGGCAGAAATGCAATCAAACAGCCTGCAGAAGGAAACTTAATAAGCACTGCATCTTCTTCTATTACCTTGTGAGTAAGTTTCCTGAGAGTCCGGGTCTTGTGGGGACACTGAGAGTGTAGCTTCAGGCATTCCGGTAGTTCTCACAGCAACTGTACTGGGACCTGGCAGCATTCTAAAGCTCCAGGAAGAGTTGAGCAGTTTGCATCTGTGTCTCCATCAGAAGGCATTAAATATGCATCTGATCAAGATAGTAGTTAGGAATATGAAGCGCCTATGGGGGAAATTGCTTGAAATGATAGCTATATGTACATGCTTTCCCTCGGAAATGGCTTTGGGACTGAAATTCTCACAGGAGAGTTGGTTAGAAAATGGGAGATTATCCAAAGGAGACTGGTTGTCGACAGTTTGGGGGAGGGGTAGACCAGAAGTCATGGTTAGTCACCAAAGATAGGACCCAGTCTTACCCATGAAATTTAATTTGTGCCATTTGCTGGTGGCCATAGAATCATAGAAGCCAAGTGACCGTCCATCCAGGTTTGCCCAAGAGAATTGCATTTTAAAACTATTGTTCCAGCATAATTGTTACTATTACTCCCTTTCACTCTTAAACATGTCCTGGTTAGAATGATAAATTATATGGTCAACGTACAAAGTAAGAATCTTCAAAATCGTTCACCTTTCGGATAAGTCAAGTGCTCAGTCCAATAGCATAGGAAGTCACACATCTCATAGCCCAGATTTATGTTCGTTAGTGATGAGGCTGGTAAATTTCCTGTCTCTAGAATTTCTCAGGCACAAGCTAGATAAGGAGATGAGGTAAAGGAGGTTCAGATGGCAAAAAGGAGGCTGAGACAATGACTACGGTGTTCTCTCCTTCCCTGAGATTCAGCAAGAATCAGAGGTTCAGCAAGAAACAGATCCAGAGCGGAAATAGTTTCTCAAGTTTCTGCAAGGAGATGGCAGCTGAGGAAGGGTTCTGAGTCCAAGTTCCTCACTTTCCTTATTAGATCCCGATCGGGGAGAAGAAGTGAGACAGAGGTAAAAAAGTCAGGGTGGTTATAGGTACTACATGCCCCACCCCGCCCCCCAATTGAAATCTGGACTCAGGCTCTAGTTTGGATTCAAGGACAGCAAATTCTTGCTAGATGTGTCAGCACCTAGGGATTTTTCTCAGCCAGGATAGGGTAGTTTTTGCTGGAGTATTAAAATTTTAGTGGCTTAAAACAATAAAGTTTTTTTCTCTGCCACACTTTCCATTATGTGTTGGCTGGGAGCTCTCACTCAAGTCATAGTTACTCTAGAACTCCACACTCCCATGGTCACTGAAGCAGGGAAAAGGGGAGGTAGCAACTCACCCCCTAGCTCTGAAAGTTTCTGCCTCTTCTGACACTCATCACTTCTACTTACATTTCACTGGCCACAGAAAATCACGTTCACATGGCTACACCTAATTTCTTACGGATACACCTAATTTCTTATCTTGTTCATGGAAGGCAGGGAACAGGAACTATTTGGAAAATAGCACCAACAGCACAGGTTTATGGGAGAGAGTCCATAGCCAGCATGCCCAGGTGCCTGGTACAAAGCAGAAGCCATGCCTACGGCTCCCTCCCGAGAAACATCGCCATCCTTTGGAACCCTTCCCTCCCAGCTCCTCTCTTTTCGAGGAGACACCAGCACTGGATACTGTTTAGCCTGGGGACTCAGGAGGGGAAGAAACCTGGACAGTACTCCTCAAGCAGGTGAAGAGTTATGACATGAATCATAGGCAAGGACTTCCTTGCTATATCCTGGCCCCGGCACATCAAAACATCAGCAGCGGCAGAAGTGGCAGCAGCAACAGAACTAGTATTTATTTATATGGCACTTACTATGTGCCAGGCACTGTTTAAAGGGCTTCACTCTGCATTTACTCCTCACAACATTTATTTGAGATAGTTACAATCAGTGTCCTCTTTTTACAGATGAGAAAACTGAGGCAAATGAGGTAAAGTAACATCTCCGAGGTCAATGGTTATTAAGTGTCTAAGCTGGGATAGAAGACCAGGCAGTTTGTTCCAGATTCCATGATCTGTGTGCTAGACTGACTGCTGGGGAAGTCAAGACATATCTCTCTCTTTTTGCTTTTTGTTTTTTTTTATGTTTACCAGTTTATTAAAAGATATGATAAAGGATACAGATGAACAGCCGAATAAAGAGATACACAGAGCAAGGTCTGGGAGAGTCCCGAGTGCAGGACCTTCTGTCTCCGTAGAGTTGGGGTATGTCACTCTCTTGGAAGACACCTCTCTTGATGTCATTAGATGCTACTGGATAACCATAGATGCTATCGGGTAACAATAGCATCTAATGGCATAGCATGTACTAAAATGGTGTTTCCCAGGCAATGGAACTCCTGGGGGCATATGAAATGATTTATTGATACGTTAAGAGCATTAAATCGCACTGAATCACATGGTGATAAGTGCATTTCCTTTTCGCTGCTTTGTTCTTTGTTTCCCAATCCTTCTAATTATGTCAAAAAGCAAACTTAGATGTCAAGAACGTACTGGCACTAACCATCACTTATTAATCTCACTTTGGAGGAAGACAACGAAGGCCTCCCTCGGGCGCAGTCTTTTGCCGGCAACAGTGTCTGCCTAGAATTAAAAAACATTGTTTTGTTTGCATTGTATGTACTGTTATTGTTACTTTCTATTATTGGAAAGTGATGCTAGATTTCCACTGTTTCATTTTAAAATACATTTGTTTAAGTAAAAAAAGTGAGTTGATATGGCAAAGTAGAAAATAAATAGCATGGATGGTAATCTGACAGGCCCCAGATGGTGCAAGCGGCAGGTCAAAGACTAGAATTTGGGAAACAATATTCTGTACAGAGAGGTTTTCAGGGTAGCAAGTTGACTTGGGTAGATGATAAATTCTTTTCCTTAAAGAATTAAGGGGGACACATGGCCTGAGATGGTAGCTAGCTGTGTGACGCCAGGCAAATTTCCTACCATCGCAGAACCCCCAGGTTACCATCTACAAACTGGGAGAAATAAAACTTAGCTCTCAGGGTTCTTGTGACTATTAAGGCATATCATGGGGAAAATATTGCCTGGCTCACCTTGCTAGGTGTTGTGAAGATCAAGCATTCATTCCATTTTAAGAAACCTACCGCATGCTGGGCAGTTAGAAGACAACCTCAGCTTTTGCCCTTGCAGAGCTGGGTCTTGTGGGAATTTACACAAAGAATAGCAACCAGAGAAACAAAACCATGGAACTGCCATTTATCAAGGATTCACCAGAGGCCAGGTGCTGAGCTAAGTGTCACATGTGTATTTTCCTATTTCATCCTAACAATAGTTCTGCGAGGAAGAAGGTAATTATCATCATTCCCATTATAGATGGGAATCCGGAGACTTAGAGGGATAAGGAGCTTACAAAAGGTTATGAAATCGGTGAATGGTAGAGCCGGGATTCAAACTCACAAGTGTTTTCTTCTTAAAACAGATGTCATCCAGGAAAATAGAGGCGGGATGGATTTTAGCAAGGAGGATGGAGCTGCAATAAAAGCACGTAACAGTCAGTCCGGCAGGCACCCAAGCGCTTTGTGGATTGTACAGCATTAACACAGGAAATGTGTTGGTACTCATTATTCCTACTGCATTATTTTTAGAGTCAAATCTTCCCCAAGGGACATTTGAAGTTCTCCTAGTGCCTGGGGAAGCGTGGGGGGAGGGACTTCCTTTATTAGAGCCTTGTTCCTCCATGCTTCCCAAGATTTCTCGCACACAGGAATCACCCCCAGGGATCTTATTAAATGCAAATTCTAAGCCTGGAGTGGGACCGGAGTTTCTGCATTTCTAATAAGCCCCCATGGTCTACAGACCACAGTTTTTCTAGCAAGGTATTAAAGCCCTCAGAGCCCACGGGGTGGTGATCTTTCCCCCACCCTCCCTTGCAAAGTGCCCTCCTAGGCTCTAAATCAAGGTGTAGCCCAGGCAACAGGGTGGGCAGCTTCCCTGCCTCAGGGGAAATGGGCAGGACCAAGTAGGGTTGGAGGCACAGCCTGGCAGCTTCAGCTCAGCTTGGAAAGGCAGGTGGGGGTCTGCTGGCTCATCAATCCCCACCAGCAATTAGCCAGAGGGAAGCTGGTCCGAGGAGCCATTCACATTTACAGGTCGCTCCAATAGCCCTGCCCACACTCACGCAAGGGCACCACAAAGTGTGTATTATTGAGGGTAATGAAAAAAGCCTAAACAAAGCAGTTAAATGGCACTTACTCAGGGAGTGGGAGCTCATTTGGGGATGCGAGTCTCCCTTTTGCATGGGAGTGGCCTTTTGGCATTAGTTCTTTGGTTGTTTTCCTGTCTAGCTGTCCGGGTGCTGGGCTGGTGCATATTAAGCAGGTAAGGGGCATCGGACTCTTCTTGGGGGTCACCTACTTTCATCCTCACTCCTACCCAGATGGATAGATGAGGCTGCTGAACCTCAGACAAGTTAAGCAAGTGATAACTCAGATTCAACCCCAGACCTGCGGACTCTAAATTCCAGTCTGGAAATGGCCTGGGGAGTTGGGGGAGGGGAGATATCTGTGAACTACCTGAAATTGTACGAAAAGCTGTGTGTGGGTGTGTGCATATAGCCTTTTTGTGTGTGGAGAGAATTCTCACACACAAATTTCATCAGATTCTCAAAGGCACCTGTGATTCTCCCAGAAGGTAACAGCTCCCCGTCTAGATGGTTCACCTGAAAAAGAAGTGCCCTGGGACAGTGGTTCTCAGTCTTTCTTAGCAAGAGGGCCTGGGTTTTAATGTCGGAATTTTCAACCACCCTTCAGGAGATAGTTGAGATTTCAGTCTATTACTTGAAAAACACACAACAACAAAAGGAGCTCTGAATTCAGGCCTGTTTTCAAGTGAAGCTGTATTTTAATCATTATACAGTCTTCCCTCAGTATCCATGGGGGACTGATTCCAGGACCCAGCTGAGATACCAACATCCGCTGATGCTCAAGTCTCTTATATAAAATGGTCTAGCATTTGCATATAACCTATCCTATACTTTATCTCTTCATTAGTTATAATAACGAATACAATGTAAATGCTATGTAAATAATTGTAAATACAATGTAAATACTATGTAAATAGTTGCCAGTGTGCAGTAAATTCCAGTTTAGCTTTTTGGAACTTTCTGGACTTTTGTTAGTTAATATTTTCAATCCACAGTTGGTTGAATCCGTGGATTCGGAACCCTGCGGATATGGAAGGCCAGCTGTACCAGCATCAACATACACTCAGTAAATAGGAGTCAGTGAATGTGACAAATATTGTTTCTTTCCTTCACCCTCTATTCCCAACCAGTATGTGGCAGGAATGAGTCTAAATGACAGAGATCCCTCCCCCTAATCCAACTTATGCCACAGTGTCATATACCTACAACAAGCACAAGGGGACGGTCCCTGTCTTAATCACAAGAAGCAGTTCATGACAGTGATTAAGAGCCCCAGCTGTGTTTGGGGGCAAAATGCAGTTGTATAACCATTGGCCAATCACCCCAGTTTACCAATCTATGGAATGGGGATAAGAATAATATCTACCTCATAAGGAGTATTGTAAGGATTAAAGAGATGTTGTGCATAAAGCATTGCTACCATTAACTTAGCACTTCCAAGGTGCTGGCCACCTTACATTATCTCATTTAATGGTAAGGTTTTGAATGTTTAAGTAGCTTGTTCAAAGTCTCCGGAAGTGCTGTGATTTGAATTAGGTCTGTCCAGAATCTAAATCCATAGGTGATATTCTTTCTACTCTCTCAACCGTCTCTCTATGCCCTGAATGCCATCACAGAGCCAGGCACACATAGGCACTTCATAGATATTTGTTCATTTAGATGGGTCTAGGTTCTCACCCAATATACATGTTTGAAAATGAAACACAAAGAATCAGCTGGAGGCCTTCTCTGAACATTGGCTTGAGGTGCACACACCGTGGGCTGCTGAGAAACAGTGTACTGTTTTTAAAACAAGGTGTTGACAGGCGTTGTAGAAAAGAGTCTCCGGATGGCATTTGGTAATGCAGACCCTTGTCTTGACTGGATGACATGGCCATGATTTCACCTCTCTGAGCTCAGCTGCAATATGAGAGTATCAATAGCTGCCTTGCCTGCCTTTTGGAGCTGGTTATAAGGAGGGAGTGAGATCACTTACCTGAAATTGTCTGACATTGTAGGTAAGGTTTTCTCATTACTGGCATTACAACCATAGTGACAGGTAGAAAAGTCCCAAGAGAACTCCAAAATAATTCTGCTTGGAGGAAATATTACATTAAAGAGTAGGGGACAAGGAGCCAGGGCTGTGGAAAGACTTTTTTGTCTTCAATGTAAATCTAAACGTAACTGATTTCGGGTCTTAAGGCTACTATGGAAAAAAAAAAAAAAAGTGGCTGAAATTCATGGCCTTCCCAAATTCATCTTGTAGATAGAGTTAAAGGTGATTTAAATAAGATATTTACCAACAATCAACTTTACCACCAAACTGACCTAGTTTTCCTTAAAACATTCATAGCCTAGCAGCTGGGGGACAGCAGGAATTTCATTACATAAACACAGAAGACTGGTCAAAGGATCTGTAAATGCCAGGAAGGCTCCATTCAAAAAGCTCTGAATTGGATTTGTACAGTTCAAGAGGTGGCAGAGATCAGGAAATGATTTCCAACAGAAAACAGCACAGAGTCTGCCTTTCAAGCTGACTGAGCAAAGCTCTCCAGAAATGTCCATGACAGCTGGGCAGCTGTTCCCAGAGAGAAGAAGCAAGGAGGCTGAACCCAGGCCAGGGTCAGCCTCCCGGCACACCCACGTGTGCCCACAGGTTTGGCCGGGCCACCAGCTTTAGTAATCAGGCTGCAAAGATTGCAAGCAGACCCTCCCTTGGGAAGCTTCCCCAGCAGTTACAAAGCAGTGTCCTATCAGAAGCTGATGGAATAAACCACTGACTTTCCTGGTAATTCGTTTTTCAAGCCATGCTTAGGTATCAGAGCAAGCAGAGCTGTATTCGATGCATCCTGCTGTTTTCCAAGCGGAGCTCTCCTTGGAATTAAAGAAGCTGCAATTAAAGTACCTTATTTGGGCATGCTGTAATTAGTCGCCAATTCAGCGTGCCATCAAATGTAATCCGAATATAAACACCAAGGCTGCAGGTGCCAATCTCCTGGTGAGTTCTGGAAACTAGTGAGCTCAATCTGCCTTTCTCGTAAGACCTTATCACCCCTGAGTGACTCACCTGGGTGGGGGGGGGCAGTGAGAATGAGCCCCCAGGCAGTCTGTCTTTCTAAACATTTCTAAGACCTGTGAGTTGGACTTCCAGGGAGCAGATTTATCTCATTATCACATAGAGAAATTTGGGATTAAGGCAGTTTTTCAATCTACACTTCAAAGGGAACGGTGTGGCTTTGTGATCAAACACAAGCTTTGGGGCCACTATTTATCCATTCAACAAATGTTTACTGAGTCCCTGCTGTGTGCAAGACCTCGGGGATTCAATAAGGAATAAGACAGGATGATCCGCTGGAAACTCCATGAGAGTAAAACCGTGCCCTCAGGCTGTGTGACCTTGGCTAAATGAATTGACCTCTCTGAGGCTTAGTTTGCTTATTAATAAAGTGGGGATAATAACATTCATCTCACAGTGTTGTAGTGAAGACTGAATGTGAGAAAAGATGTAAACATCTAGTACTTTGCCCAGCACAGAGCCGAGCTGGGGCTGGAAGGTCAGTCTCTGGATGAGTCCAGCCTCTGACTCTAATGTGCTTCCACGGGCTGCTCCGCTGCACCTCAGAGCAGGGCTCAGATGGAAGGAGGACCTGGAAGTATGAGCCAGAGTCATGTGACTGCTTTCCTCCATTTGGAGCTCGGCATTTTCCTATCGCCACTAGAAGGGTGTGAGTTAGCCATACAGGCGCAGAGATCGTCTGCTTTGTACCGGGAAAGCCTCCACCTAACATTATTTATGTGCATGGCTATGTTCTGCTGGACCCTTAGCGCCAGAAACCCCCCTCCCCCTCCTGCTTCTCATTAATCAGGTTATTTCCCAGTTCCCCATAGAATTTTGCCTCATGTCCTGGGCTGTAGGGAATGGAGCCTGGCTGCAGTAATAAGTGGGCATGTTCAGCCAGCCTGAGGCAGGCGTCTCTACATGTATTCTCATGGCACCTGGGTAGCTTTTCCCTTCGGGTGTGTCTGGTCTCCTCCCTGCCCCTGATACTCAGCCCACTCACTCAGTCATCCACATGGATATGAACTGCGGCTCGGGACTGCTTTTACATACATTATTTCCTCAACGCATGGCATCATCAACTGTCAATTGTTTAAACTAAAAAACTCAGATTTCATCCTTGATCTCTCTGCTTTCAACCATCACATCCAATGCATCAGCATGTCCTGGGGACTTGATCTTCCAAACGTGATCTGTCCATTTTTTTCCATCTTCACAACCACGACCAAGTCACCACCATGCAATCACCTCCCAGTCAGGCTCTCTGCCTCTGCTGCTTATGATCTGTTCTTCACACAGTGGCCAGAGAGATCTTTTTAAAAATGCAGATCAGATCAGGTTACACTCCTAGTCAAGACACTCCAACAGCTACCATCACACTTAGAATCTAGTCCAAACCCCTTGCTCTGACCTCATGCCCCAAAGCCCTGCCCTGCCCTCCTGCTGCACCCTGCTGCCCCCTAAGGCTTCTGCAGCCCCAGAGTCTTTGCATTAGCTGTTGACTGCCTAGCACTTACTCCACAGACCTCGGCCTGGATGGCAGCTTTCTTAATGTTGACTCTTCAGAAAAGCCTTTCTTGACCTCCCAGCCATTCTCTATCACATCAGCCTTTTAATTTTTGTATCCCACCAATGCCTGATAATTTCCTGTTTTTCTTTAGTCTGTCTCTCCTGCCTAGAATGTAAGCTCTCTGAAGGGGGTATCTTCTCTTTGTATTTCGCTTCATCGAGCAGAGTCTGGCATATAGTAGACACTCAGTGTATTTGTTGAGTGAATGAATATTCATAACAATTATCTGTAAAATGAGGATAAACCCACCTGAGAAAGGTCAGGTGACTTGTATGACACAGCCAATATGCTGCAGAGCCTCAACGCACACCTAAGTCTCTGTTACTCTAAAGCTAATTCTTTTTCTACCCTCGTAGTCTTCTGATTCGTTTCTCTTTTCCTCCCTCTGACCTCAGCAGCTAATGCAGTGTTACCTGACATTTCATATTTCTGATAAATGCCTGAACATGACCTCAAGTCTTTGCCTCTTTTTTCTGCACTGGCCTATGGCTCACACCCCAAATGTTTGCATTTTTAGCCCGTGCTGCTTTTCTAAATCAACAGTAAACACTTATTCAAAGCAGACCCAGCCAGCATCCTTTACCTTTTACAAGAGATGCCCGCCACTCATCAAGCATCTGGCATTTCTGTCCACCATCCCTGCAGAAAAGAGGTGTCCACCACACTGCAGATCAGAACAGGGGTGGGGAGTTTCTCTCCATGAGGAAGATTCAACCAAGATTGCCACCCTGGGGCTGGTTGACCAAGCTTTCCGGAATGGAGGTACCATAAGAGCTTCAAAATCCAAGACTGGGGCTGGGGGCGGGAAAGGGAGAGTGATTTGGGGTGAGAGCTTGGTGCCATTTGAACAGAGAACTCATAAAGGGGGGAAGGGCATGCCTGTGGGGAGTGCCGGGTGGTTCTGTAGTGTAGGCGTGAGCGTGTGACTTGAGACAATCGCCCCCTGTCCACATACCTGCAATCACCTTTTTAAAGTAGAAATGAACAGCACTGAACTGGGAGTTAGAACAGTTACCTTTGAACACTGTCTGTGATCTACGTACTGCAAGGCCTTGGGCAAGTCTCGTGACTTTCCTGTCCCTCAGAATCCTCACCTCATGTGGTCATGGGTCAGCACCCCACCCCTGCTCGCCCCAGAGTTTTTGTGGGGACCACACCAGACGATCGATGGAACAGGATCTGTGCAAGAGAAAGCAATTATCATTGTGGTTCTTAGAATAAAGGATCCCACACATTGCAATTCAACCCACAGGATGTAGAGTAGGGGCAGGCAGGGGTAGGGGACTTTGGATTTTCGACCCCATTTCGCTATCTATGAATCACTGATCCCACCCCCTCTAAAGGCCCGGGGTCCCACCTTCTGCCCCAACCACTCCACAGACTTCCCTCAGACTCTTCATTCATCCACATCTGGCCAAGAACAGTACTGCTGCCCTGGGGAGAAGACCTCCTTAGGCTGCTGAAATCACAGTGGCCCCTGAGGGAAAGAAATCCAGCCACTGACTCAATCCAATAGGGAAGCAAAGAAAATGGCTCTTCTGCAAAAAGGGGTTTACCCAGAAAGGCCACACCAAATCAAGGGCATTTTCCTCAGTGACCAAAAAGCTAACCCATCCAACCTGAGACCAAGGCTGACATCTGTGGAGGCAAATGGGAAAGGGCTACAATCATCACAGATCTCATCGCCTTAGGAGTTGGGCTAATGATGGACATAAATCCAGCCTCACATCTGGGTGATTTTCTCGGCACCATACTTCACAGCCCTAAAGTCATTTGGTTGAGAAAGGGCAGGGGATTACATTATTCACATGTGTATAAAACTAGTAACAGTACCACTTCTGCCCTAACATGTTTAAACTTCTGTGGGAGGTCTGGGCATCCAGCCCTTTGGACCACCTGCATCTGAGTTTGTGAAGTCATTTGAGCAACTGGTCTTCACGGGGCCAACACCATATTCTCTGCAAAGAAATACCCAGCCCCTCTGCAAAGAAAACACCTCGCAAAGGGCTGTTGAAGCACTGTTTTATGTCGGTCTCAGCCTATTGATAGTGATGCTATTGGCTAGAAATGACTGTGGGCACTCACCTGGGCCCCATACTACCTGTGGGAGCCCCCAAAGGCACTTCCCAACCAGAGCCAGTGTTGTGGCTGGACCAACCCTTGTGGCTCTTATTATGATAGCAAGATACACCTCAGCAACAACAATCAGGAAGCTTTGAAAAGACAAGGTTAACTACTCACAAGTCCTGGAAGGTACAGGACACGCCCAAGGCCACACAGTGAGGTCGTGAGTAGAGAGAAAAAGAGTGTGGACCTTGGGTCCTGCCTTTATTGGGGTCGAGGTTGGGGTGCCTAGGGTTTCGTGGGTTCACTCTTTATTGGTGAATTTAAAACATAAGATCGGGAATTGAAGCATAGGAAGGGAAAAGCAGGCAGTCAAAAGGTCACTTATCTAGGTCAGCCAGCGCTCTCTAAAAGGAGAACTTCACAGATGGGGCGGCTTGGCTTTTTATCTAGTTGTGTAGGTGGCAATGTGTTTTTTTCCAGACAGATGTCTTTGAAGTGGTTGCTTGGCAATCAAAAGCTTGATATCATGTGCTTACATTACAATCAAAAAAGCTAATTGTCAGGTGTTTACACTACAAGCACACTATATTCAATGCAATTCAAATTGTATTTATTGAGCACCTGGTAGATGCAGGCTTGATGCCGGCAGGATGATCTTACAGATCTAAGGTCAAGCCTTGGTTCTGTTGCTTATTACCATGGGATCACGATCACGTGTGTGACTTAACTTCTCCAAGCCTCAGTTTCTTCATCTGTAAACTGAAGAAAATGATAAAGTTTAATTCGTAGGGTTTAGATGGTGGTCCAAGAAAAATGCATATGAAAGTGATTTTAAATAAAAAGTGCTATTAGTTTGTTAAATAACCCTATAGATGTCATCAGCAGGAGCAGGAAGTGTTTATTAATGGGGAGAAGACAGTCTCTTCCTCAGCTGGCTGGAATGAAGAGTGTCTTGAAAAACCTCCATGATTTTGGTAAAATGAAATGCTTCCAATTTCATTCTTTTACATGTAGTTGTCCAGTTTGCCCAGCACCACTTATTGAAGAGACTGTCTTTTTTCCATTGTCTATTCTTGCCTCCTGTGTCATAGATTAATTGACCATAAGTGTGTGGGTTTATTTCTGGGCTATTCTGTTCCATTGATCTATGTGTCTGTTTTTGTGCCAGTATCATATTGTTTTGATTACTGTAGCTTTGTAGTGTAATCTGAAGTCAGGAGCCTGATTCCTCCAGCTCTGTTTTTCTTCCTCAAGATTGTTTTGGCTATTTGGGGTCTTTTGTGTTTCCATACAAATTTTAAAATTATTTGTTCTAGTTCTGTGAAAAATGTCATGGTATTTTGATAGGGATTGCATTGAATCTATAAATTGCTTTGGGTAATATGGTCATTTTAACAATATTAATTCTTCCAATCCAAGAATACAGTATATTTTTTCATCTGTTTGTGTCATCTTCAATTTCTTTCATCAGCGTCTTACAGTTTTCCAAGTATAGGTCTTTTACCTCCTTAGGCAGGTTAATTCCTAAAACATTTTCTAACACCATATTCAAAAATAAATTCAAAATGGATTAAAGACCTCAATCTAAGCCCATAAGCCATAAAACCTCTAGAAGAAAACATAGGCAGAACACTCTTTGACGTAAATCGTAGCAATAATTTTTTTTGGATCTGTCTCCTAAGGCAAAGGGAACAAAAGCAAAAATAAGCAAATGGGACCTAATTAAACTTAAAAGCTTTTGCACAGCAAAGGAAACCATTGACAAAACAAAAAGACCACCTACTGAATGGGAGAAAATATTTGCTAATGATATGACTGATAAGGGGTTAATATCCAAAATATATAAACAGCTCATACAACTCAACATCCAAAAAACAAACAACCAGATTAAAAAATGGGCAGAAGACCTGAATAGACTTTTTTCCGAAGAAGACATACAAATGACCTACAGGCATATGAAAAAAGTTCAACATCCCTAATCATCAGAGGAATGCAAATCAAAACCACTGAGATATCACCTCATGTCTGTCAGAATGGCTATCATCAAAAAGATCACAAATGTTGGTCAGAATGTGAAGGAAAAGGAACACTTGTACATTGTTGGCTTCAGTAGTTGTGGCATGTGGACTCTAGAGCACAGGCTCAGTAGTTGTGGCGCATGGGCTTAGCTGCTCCGCGGCATGTGGGATCTTCCTGGACAAAGGCTCGAACCCATGTCCCCTGCATTAGCAGGCGGATTCTTAACCACTGCGCCACCAGAGAATGTAAATTGCTGCAGCCACTGTAAAAAACAGTATGGAGGGTCCTCAATAAACTAAAAATAGAATTACCAAAAGATCTAGCAATACCACTCCTGGGTATATATCCAAAGAAAATGAAAACACTATTTTAAAAGATACATGCACCCTGATATTCATAGGAGCATTATTTACAATAGCCAAGATATGGAAGTGTCCAGCAACAGACGAATGGATAAAGAAGATGTGATATACATATATGGACTTTAAGGGTATTATGATTAGTGAAATAAGTCAGAAATAGAAAGACAAATATTGTATGATATCATTTATATGTGGAATCTAAAAAATAAAACAAAGTAGTGAATATAACAAAAAGGAATCAGACTCACAAATATAGAGTACAAACTAGTGGCTACCAGTGGGGAGAGTAGAGAAGGGAGGGGCAGGATGCGGATAGCAGATTAAGAAGTACAAACTACTATGTATAAAATAAACAAGTTATAAGGATATATTGTACAGCACGGGGAATATAGCCAATATTTTATAATAACTATACACAGAGTTTAATGTTTAAAAATTGTGAATCATTATGTTGTACACCTAAAACTTACATAATATTGTAAATCAACTATACTAATTTTTAAAAAAAGAATAGCCTTATAGCTAAATTGTCACAGAAAGAAAGAAAGAAAGAAAGGAAGAAAGAAAGAAAGAAAGAAAGAAAGAAAGAAAGAAAGAAAGAAAGAAAGAAAGAAAGAAAGAAAGAAAGAAAGAAAGAAAGAAAGAAAGGAAGAAAAGGAAGGAAGGAAGGAAGGAAGGAAGGAAGGAAGGAAGGAAGGAAGGAAGGAAGGAAGGAAGGAAGGCTTCCAATGGTGGACTTACTAAACTGACCTTGGGTGAGTTAGTTACCCTGTCTGTTCCTCAGTTTTCTTATCTGTCAAACAGTGTTGTGAAGATTAACTAAGGTAATAATATGTAAAGTACCTGGAGCAGTGCCTGACATAAGCAAGTTCTGTATGTGTGTTTGCTATTTGTTATTATCACATAGACATTTAAAAGGCAGGCTCCTCACAACTTGAAAAGGTCTTGGACTAGAGACCTTCCCTGACCATCCTATTTCACATTGCACTCACCCAACTACCCACTCCTTGAGTTGTCAAATAAAATACAAGATGCTCAGTTAAATTTGAATTTCAGATAAATAATGAATCATTTTTAGTGTAAGCACATCCCATGCAACATTTGGGACATACTTACACTGAATAAAAAGTATTTGCTGTTTATCTGAAATTCAAAGTTAACTGGGTTTCCTATATTTTTATTTGCTAAATCTAACAAGCCTACCCATCCCTTATCCTGTTAAATAATTCCAGGCAGTGAAAAGTGTTATAAAATTGTCATTTTTAATTTGTTTATCCTAATGTCTTCCTCAAGGATGTAAACTCCAGGAGAGCAGGATCTTGTCTATCTTCTATCTATCTGTATTCCCAGGGCTCAGCAGCATACCTGGCCCATGGTAGGAACTTAACACAAAGGTGTTTTTATAATGACTGAATAAAGGATCTTTGCAGAGCAAGGGAGACTCCCTTGGAAGCATCCAGCTTTCTGCTTTTCTGGTCTTTCTCAAATGCTACTTTAAAAAATCTTTCCAAGCAACACTCCGGTCCACGTACCTCGGTCTGAGCACTCCGTGTTCACAGCCTGGGGACCCCGCTCCTTCTCAGAGCTTGGACTTCCATCTGGGCTTTGGCGTGGGGTTACGAAACACGGTCTATTTTTTCTTTGAACTGTGAAGAGTCAATTCTCTGCATTCCAATTCTGTCACAGTCCTGGGCTCCACAGACTACAACAAATGGACTTGCCTTATGCTAATGGCATTTCATTTATCATTATGGTGCCGAATGAGGGGAGACCATTAAGTTGAGCGTGATGTTTTATTAGTGTGTTTTTCTGAGGTCTATGACTCTGCATAACACAATGAATAAAAATGACCTAAATTGCGCTTCGTGAGACATTTTCAGTCTACACTTGCTCAGCCGCCCAAGCCTGGTGATGCCTTTGGTAAATAGCATCAGACTTCTAGACTTTCTACTTTAAAGCATCGTTGTAGGTGCGGCTGGAATTTCATTTAATTTGATTTTTTTTGCATTTTGTAATAACTCTTGTTTCCCATAAAAATGAAAATCACTCAATTAATTTTTGACTTTTAGCTTAAAACAATACAGACTTTAGGGACTTATTACCCTGGGCCTGAAATTGGCAACATTTGCCACACTGTTAAAAAGGGTGTTTCTAAATGTGGTTGAAATTGTTCATAGTTCTTTCTGATTTGGAGTGTCATATTTGCAGTGTCCGATGTACTGCATTTAAACAGAAATGGCTCTCTCTTTGCTTTGGAAATGAATGGGTGGTTATTCAAGCAGCACTATTATAGGAAAACACGGGTTTGTAAGGGACTGACGTGGTGGAGGGCGGTTATTCTGTCTTGCCTCCTGGATTTGGCATTATGAGGACCTGATTATCTAAAAGTTAGTTACTCTGCCCTCAAACTCCTGTAACACAGTGTTTAAAAGAAAAAAGAGGAACGCTAAAATAAATGGGCTTGCCCAAGTGCCACTGGACAGTTTTTCAAAAGGTCTCTTCAAAAGGGACAGCTGATGAGAACTGGGTCTCAAGCCTTCCTTTCTAGCTGGAAACCGAAGGGAACTCTGCAGCTTACACAAAGCCATATTTCAAGGATGTAAATATTGTTTCACAGACTCCAGCAGTCAGTTTCAGAATACATGAGGGCTTTTTTTCCCCTTTGAGTCAATAACTCATCAGAGGGAAAAAAAAGCAGTATGCATAAAGATGTTAGTTAACAACATTATCAATACAATGCAAGAAGAAATTGGAAGCAATCTCTACGTGCAGCATTCTGGAATTGTTAAGTAAATTATGGTGTGTGGACTATGAAGAAAGATAATGCATTCATTGAAATGATAATTAGAAAGATTCAAATACATGGAAAATGTTTAAGCTAAAGTATCAAGTGAGAGAAAAATTACCAAATAATATGGGAATTGTGATTGCAACCATATCAGTATAACTCTGTAGATGAATACAAATTGAAAGAGGAGGCAAAAATGAAAATAATAGTTGCATAGAATTAGTTGGATTGAAGGTAATTAATTACCATTTTAAAGAATAATTTTGAAAAGCTAAAAATTATTTTTTAAATAATGGCTTAAAAAAAAGCAATGGCAGAAATGTGCAATCAGTTTAAATCTTTGAATGCAGAGTCTACTTCTTAGTTCACGAGACCACAGAGCTAATTAGTGGCAGGCCCTGGTTTAAAACCAGGTTTGTCCAACTGCAAAGCCCATATTCTTAACCAGTATTCTGTAACACCTCTTTTGCTATCAAAGACTCAATCCTGCCATACATTATTGAAAAATGTGTCAATTACACTAAATGTCTGTTTAATTCAGCGTAACAAAAATTTGTTCTTTTTTTTTATTACGTGGGGTTTTCTTGTTCTTTTGTTTTGTTTTATTTGATTTCCTCTGCTTTACCTCTTTATCTTGAAATAGAGCATGGGTGCATGTGTATGCGGCTGGGCAGGGGTGGGGATGGAGGGGAGTGGGGTGTTGTTCCAGATCATAGAAGGCCCTGGTTATTTAGATCTTCTGTGGGTGATGACTGCTACAGATTCTCTAATCAGGATTCCTGGGCCCGGGGAGCCTGTGGCTACCTGCCTCCTTTGAGGAAATGTTTGGTATTAAATAAGCTTTGCAAGCCTGTATGACCCGGTTGTCTTGCCCCAGTGGGACAAAACCATGATGACCTTAAACTCTTCTTCCCCGAGGCCTGTTCATATGAATTGCCATCCCTCTATATCACATTCAGAGCCCGTCAGTCACTCTGGATTCAGACTTAGAGATCTTATTAACGTGAATTGTATTTTAAGAATCGGAGCAGAGGAGAATAACATATGCTTGCATTAATGGGAGAAAACAATAGCAATTGCTTCTGCCTATTATGGTTGGGTCTCAGATTCGATGAACTCTGAAATGAGATGGAAAATATAATAAGCATGATTCTGAAAATTGAATAATCAGCATTCCACAGGGATCCAATTGTAATGGATTAAAAGACATAAGTAAAATAAAAAGATTGTTTGCTCTTAAACTTTTCTGAGACTGTCACCATAGAAGTGGACTTGTCTCTCCAAACAATTGCCAGCTGAGATGGGGAATAAGGACCACAACTCCCAAATTTGAAGTATCACATTTTAAGTCAAGTTTTGAAAAAAACAAATCCAGACACTTTTCAATTTATAAGATTAGTCTTCTATCTTTCCTCTAATAACAAGTAAATTGAATCTGCAAAATTATGTCCAGTATATGATTTTCAACTGTGTAATTATTGTTTAAAGATACATGTCTTCAATTTCTTCTGTTTCCTTTTGAAATTCAAGTCCATTTCAAATCTTTTGTTAATAAGCAATTTAGTTCTCAGAGAATAGTTTCTTTGTGTTGGTAATTAAGTGTTATATTTACACAAAGGAAATAGCAAAATACAATCTCTTCCAAAAAGAACATTCTAAAACATTCCACTAAGTGCAAAAGCATGACCCTGCAGTGTCAGAATTTCTCCTGGTGATGCCGACAAAAACTCCTTGAGCTATTTTACAAGGAACTAAAAAGAAAGTCTGATTCCTCTGAATGATATGTCTGTCCCTTTTTTTTTTTTTTTTTTTAACCTTTTTTTTTTTTTAATTATTTATTTATTTATTTATGGCTGCGTTGGGTCTTCGTTTCCGTGCGAGGTCTTTCTCTAGTTGCGGCAAGTGGGGGCCACTCTTCATCGCGGTGCGCGGGCCTCTCATTATCGCGGCCTCTGTTGTTGCAGAGCACAGGCTCCAGACGCGCAGGCTCAGTAATTATGGCTCACGGGCCTAGTTGCTCCGCGGCATATGGGATTTTCCCAGACCAGGGCTCGAACCCGTGTCCCCTGCATTGGCAGGCAGATTCTCAACCACTGTGCCACCAGGGAAGCCCCTGTCTGTCCCTTTTAAGTGTGATGGTTGAGGAAATATTGAAACATCTCAATAGCAATTGTGAAAGTGAATATACAGCAACTATAAATTTATTACTTGACACTTTGACGTTAGATCTTTCCACTGTGGCATGAGTTTACTTCTTAGGCAACAAATACCTTCCAGGCAAGTGTGTTTTCTGCTCATTTGATATAGTTACTGATGTGAATTTTTTCCTAAGGTAAAGAGTAGACATTAGTTAATATACCAACAAACATGTATGGGTCACCCCCTGACCACGTGGCAGGCACTCTGCCAAGAGCTGCAGGAAACACAAGTCTAAGTAAGACGGCCCCACCCTCACTAGTGTCCAGTCTGGTCAGGGAAATGAGATGAATGGGATTTTGATAAGCAAAGGAGAGATGATAAGAGATGCCAATGGCAGGCATGGGGCGCAGGGGGGAGGGAGGGGACAAAGGCCTGGAGAGGCGGTATACAAGCCATGTTTAGAAAAGAGGAAGTAAATATATATAATGATTTCTATCATCACATTTATTATGCACCAGGCACAGTGCTAAATGTTTCATTTACAATAAGTTGTATAGAGTGACCAACTCATCCCAGCGTGTGGGGTGTTTTCCCATTTTAGCACCGAGTCCCGCATACAGACTGGGCCTACTGGTCACCTACATGCATTCCTTACAATGACCTTATGAGACCTATCTTACTATCATTCTCAGTTTACAGAGGAGGGGATGGATGGTTAGGAGGCAGAGGAACTCATCCAAGATGGCACAGTTGCTACTACACGGGGAGCTGAGATATGAAAAAGAGTGCTCCTAATTATTAATGCAAGACATGAATCCTTAGGCTAAAATGGAACATTTTCATGGCATAGCTCCAAGTGACCAAAATGAAAAAAGGAAGTTGGTACAAAACTGTGGTGGGATCCAAATCCAAGGATTTTTCCTGTGGGTACTTAAGAGTCATTGAAGGTTTCTGAGTAGTAGAACATGGTGGAAGCTTTCCTGATTAATTTGACATTCATGGCACCAAAGCAACAGTTCAAATCAATGATTTGTTCAGCCACTCTTCCTATCTCTAGAAATCTACAACCTTACCCTACTTAAGGCTACTTCTCCCAAACCACAAACAAACCAAAGAAAGCTTTTTGAAGATCAAAGAAATATCCTCCTATCCCCAATTCATTTCAAGATTTTTTTCCTTTACTGGATAGTATTTTTCCCAAGTTTCTCTCAATAACAGAAACTAGAAGTACTTGAAAGGCTGTAAGTGGTTTTGCTAAACACACTTCTTTTATAGCCTATTATACCTCAAATCTCATTTTCTTAAAGAAATAACAAGTAGAACAGTTGCTGGGTCTAGGCTTCTCCCTGAGAGATGAGAGCAGAAGCCGGTCAAAAAATGTGTCATGTGGCATGATTTAGAGTCTGTGTGTATGCACATCTTTTGTTATTTTACCAATTTCCTGTGAGTCTGTTTATTCTCTTTCATTGCCTTTTATTCTGAACTGTTGTATGGTTATTTGAGAAAGGGTGAGGTGGGGGGATGCTCTTCCTATCTGTTGAGATGTATGCCATCTGAGATCAGCATCATTCCATGGTCTGGTGCAAGACAGCCAAGCAGACAAAAGTTCATTCAGAGGGAAGGTGGTAATTTTCATGAAGTACATCTCCCTGTCTGACTCAAGGAGATACATTATGCAGAAACGTGAAACAGGAAGCCTTTGTGCTGGGAACATCCTTTTAACTGCATTCCATAATTCTTCCTGCCAAGTCACCAGATCCAGACATTCCCAAGCTCCTGCTTGTTGGAAATTGAAATCATTCCCTTTGCAGAAACAACACATCCTTCTTTGTGAGGTCCCATCCAGTTGGTCAGAATGCCTTTCTGGGAGTTTATTTTGTGATAAATTATATAAAGGAATTAAACAGAAACCCCATTCGTAATGTTGACAATATTCCCCACACACATGAACTATTTAATGAAAATCAGGAGCTAGGGAATTAAATTTGCACACAAAGAACCTATGTAAGATGGATATTCTCTGAATGCTAATGCAAGTTTGTTGCTGTTTTTTTCTAAAGACCTTTTTTTTTAAAGTTTACTCAACCATTTACAGCTATTACAAAATATTGGCTATATTCCTTGTGTTGTACAATATATCCTTGTAGCTTATTTTATTCTTAATAGTTTGCACCTCTTACTGCCCTACCCCTATATTGGCCCTTCTCCCCCTCCCCACTGGTAACCAGTAGTTAGTTCTCTATATCTGTGAGTCCGCTTCTTTTTTGTTGTACTCACTAGTTTGTCTTATTTTTTAGGTTCCACATGTAAGTGATATCATACAGTATTTGTCTTTGTGTGTCTGACATTTCATTTAGCATAATGCCCTCCAAGTCCATCCATGTTGCTACAAATGGCAAAATTTCATTCTTTTTTATGGCTAAGTAGTATTCCATTGTATATATATACCACATCTTCTTTATCCATTCATCTGTTGATGGGGACTTTGGTTGCCTCCATATCTTGGCAACTGTAAATAATGCTGCTGTGAACATTGGGACCTTTGCATATACCCAAGAGCTGGCCCTTGTTTTGCTTTTAGTGACAGGGAAACAGTCATTTAGTAATTTCCTGCCTCAGTTGATTCCACACAGAATGGGATATCCAGAGGTATTTTTGAAGTCCAGGGACATTCTGAATATGGAAACCAAAGGGTGGAACCCCTCCAGATGGTTGGTACCATCTGCTAAGGAGTAGGATGTGTGACTAGCCAAAGGACCCTTACTCTTCCATGGATGAGTGGACTCGATCAAATTAAAAAGAAGGTGGTTTCTGCTAAACATGAGTATAGGCAGCTGAAGGAATTGTTTAGAATGGGGACAGTTCAGAGTCTTGCTTTGACCCTCTATCTTTAAGTCAGCTGGACCATTCCACAGAGGTCCACAGGAACACTCTAGTATAGTGGTTCCCTTCCCTGTCTGTACATTAAAGTCACCTGTGGACTTTTAAGGTGCCCTGTGCCTGATCACAGTAGACGAATTAAATCAACATTTGGTTATGGGAGAATCCAGATGACTGTATATATTTTTATGTGCCTACAATCAGGGTCCTTTCAGGATGCAAAAACCAGAAACAGAGAACTTAATTAAAATAATTTTTTAAAAATTTAACCAGTTATTGCGGAATGCAGGAAGCAGCTACTACTGCTACAGGTGGGGGAAACAAAGGAATGAAGTCAGGGCTATTAAAACTTAGAGTGTAGAGGAGGGTCCCTGCAGTGCTGAGACTCTGACCTCTGGGAGGAGTGGGTGCTGTCACATGTTGCTGGTGTCTGAGCTCAGAGGAGCTGAATGAAACCCAGACTTCAGAAGAGCTTGTACCTGGTTTGCTAGAGCTTGTATCTCAGATACAAATGGTTCTGGGATTGTGGCAAAACTGGAAACTGAAACCAGTTTTTGCCACTAGAACCAACTGCTGTGGCCAGGGTGACACTGATAGGAACAGAAAGCAAAGGGGATGGAGCAAAATCTTTTCTCCATAGTCCATCATTTCAGTCTCCTTTAGCGCCCCCTGTTGGCAGAGCTGATAAAGGAGTAATACTGTTGGCTGAATCCCAGTCCTAGCATTTCAAAGTGAAGCATAGAAGGGTGAATTTGAGGTAAGAAATAAGCATTAATAACCAGCACTGTTTGCCCCAGGTGATTCTATTGGGAAGGCAGTGTTAAGAACTACTGACTACGGAAAGTTTGGATTTAAGACTGACCTAGGCATTCATGGTTTGCTTTTGTCTTGCCCAGCCCCTAGCCAGTTCAACTTGCCCATTATCACCCTGCTTCTTTAGTTTCCATGTTTTCCTTTGGACTCTTGGCCTTTGGGTTCCCACAGTTATGGCTTAGATTTGGCCCATGCGTTCCCCGAGCTTTGAGGAACTCTGGCCCTCGCTAGCCCTACCGGACCCAAGGCTGGGCAGTTAGAGGAGAGGGATTGGATTCTGGTTTCCATGGAGTCTGTTTTGGCTCATAATTCAGGGACCATATTTCCCTGGACGCAGCCAGCTCTGGTGCTCCATTACTACTTTGTGTTGATGGCCAGTCCCAACAGTGGTTTGCTGTCACTGGCTTAGATGAAAACCCAAATAGGAAAAGTCAGTTATCCAGTGCATTGTCACTGAATGAAAACATGTGAAACATGAAAGCTGAAATCATGCCTCTGCTTTTGTTCTCTGGAGAGCTTGATTGGGTTCTTTCTATTAGTTGTGGGGTTCCTCACTGACAAGACACCCAACCAGTTAGATCAGAAGAGAAATAAAGCTAGTTCTTCCCATCCTGAGGACCTCCCATATACATAGAAACATGATGAATCCTCATTCAAATCACTAGAATGAGCATCAGCAGGTTTTGGTCATTCATTTAACAAACGTATACTCTGCACCTACTGTGATCTAGGTTGGGTTCCATGCACTAGAGGTATAGCAGTGAACAAAGCAAAGTGATTCTCTTCACGTAGGTCACAGCCTATGGAGGAAGAGAGACAACAAGTAAATAAGTAAACTTATAATGTACTATAAGTAAACTTATAATGGCATATTAGTTAGATATTCCTGTGTAACAAATTACCTCAAATTTAGTACCTTAAAACAACAAAGATATATTATCTCATAGCTTCTGAGAGTCAGGAGACTGTTGGGTGATTTGGCTTAGGGTCTCTCATGAAGTTGTAGTCAAGTTGTCATGAGGGTGGATCTGAAGATGTGTCTGGCTTTGGGGGATCTGCTTCCAAGTTCACTCATGTGGCATCATCATGAGGCTCTGTTGCTCACCATGTGGACCTCCCCGGAGATCTATTCACAACCTGGCACCTGGCTTCCCTTGGAATGAGTGACCCAGGAGAAAGAGTGGTCAAGATGGAAGCCATGGTATCCTTTATAACCTAACCTTGGAAGCGGCATACCTTTGCCTCTGCCATATCGTTCCTAACCATGATCAAATACAGGAGGGGACTACCTGGGGGCATGGATATCAGGATAGAGGGACCTTCGGTCTGTCTTGAAGGCTGGCTACTATGGGTGGTAATAAGTGCCATGGAGGATACAAAGCAGGGTAAAAGTGTGGGGAGGAAGACACTGTTTGGAGTGACTATTGCTCTTGATACAGATGGTAAGATGACTTCACTGATACAGAGAAAAGACTTGAAGGAATTGAGGGAGTAGCTTCATGGCTTCCACCTAGAGGTCACCTTTTCCGTGAAGACTTCCCTCAGCTCCTGCCCCACCCATCAGTTTCACTAAGAAGCCCTACTGTGTGCTCCCAGACCACCCACATGTACTCTCTGAAAGCTCTCATCACCTTGTGGTGTCTTCTTTCTTTCTCTGCCACTAGAGGGTGAGTTCTTCAGTGCCATGGACAATGTTTTATTCATCTTTGTATCTCCAGTAAAAAAATCAGTAAATTTGATGAGTGAATAAAGTGAATGAATAAATTTACTTCCTCTGCAGTCTTTTATGGGGAATTTAGTTTGAACTCCTCTTTAACACTGAATGTTTTTTAAAAATTAAACATCAATGATTGGGGGACTTTCAAGATGGTGGAGAAGTAAAATATGGAGATCACCTTCTGCCCCACAAATACATCAAAAATACATCTACATGTGGAACAACTCCTACAGAACACCTACTGAACACTGGCAGAAGACCTCAGACTTCCCAAAAGGCAAGAAACTCCCCATGTACCTGGGTAGGCCAAAAGAAAAAAGGAAAAACAGAGACAAAAGAATAGGGACAGGACCTGCACCTCTGGGAGGGAGCTGTGAAGGAGGAAAAGTTTCCACACACTAGGAAGCCCCTTCGCGGGCGGAGACTGCAGATGGTGGAGGGGGGAAGCTTCGGAGCCACCGAGGACAGCGCAGCAACAGGGGTGCGGAGGGCAAAGCAGAGAGATTCCCGCACAGAGGATCAGTGCCGACCACCACTCACCAGCCTGAGACACTTGTCTGCTCACCCGCCGGGGTGGGTGGGGGCTGGGAGCTGAGGCTCCAGCTTTGGAGGTCGGATCGCAGGGAGAGGACTGGGGTTGGCTGTGTGATCACAGCCTGAAGGGGGCTAGTGCGCCACGGCTAGCTGGGAGGGAGTCCGGGAAAAAGTCTGGACCTGCCTAAGAAGCAAGAGACCATTGTTTCAGGGTGCGCGAGGAGAGGGGATTCCTTTCCTGTCTGCCCACAGAAGGCAGAGCATGGCCTATACAAGCTCTAGAGACGGGCACAAGCCACGGCTATCAGCTCAGACAGCAGAAACGGGCATGAGACGCTAAGGCTGCTGCTGCCGCCACCAAGAGGCCTGTGTGCAAGCACAGGGCACTATCCACACCTCCCCTGCTGGGAGCCTGTGCAGCCCACCACTGCCAGGGTCCCATGATCCAGGGAAAACTTCCCCAGGAGAACACACGGTATGCCTCAGGCTGTTGCAAAGTCACACTGGCCTCTGCCACCACAGGCTCACCCCGCATACCGTACCCCTCCCTCCCCCCAGCCTGAGTGAGCCAGAGCCCCCTAATCAGCTGCTCCTTTAACCCCGTCCTGTCTGGGCAGGAACAGAAGCCTGAGGGAGAACTACACCCAGAGGCGGGGCCAAAACCAAAGCTGAACCCCAGGAGCTGTGCAAACAAAGAAGAGAAAGGGAAATCTCTCCCAGCAGCCTCAGGAGCAGCAAATTAAATCCCCACAATCAACTTGAGGAACCGTGCATCTGTGGAACACCTGAATAGACAACAAATCAACCCAAATTTGAGGCAGTGGACTTCGGGAGCAACTGTAGACTTGGGGTTTGCTGTCTGCAACTGACTTGTTTCTGATTTTTATGTTTATCTTAGTATAGTTTTTAGCACTTGTTATCATTGGTGGATTTGTTTATTGGTTTGGTTGCTCTCTTCTCTTTTTTTAATTACTTTTTAATTCTTTTATTTTAATAATTTTTTAATTTTAATTATTTTATATTATTTTATTTTTATTTATCTATTTTTTTCTTTCTTTTTCTTCTGAGCTGTGTGGCTGACATGGTCTTGGTGCTCTGGGCTGGTGTCAGGCCTGAGCCTGTGAGGTAGGAGAGCCGAGTTCAGGACATTGGACCACCAGAGACCTCCCAGCCCCACATAATATCAATCAGCAAGAACTCTCCCAGAGATGTCCGTCTCAACGCTAAGATCCACCTCCACCCAACAGCCAGCAAGCTCCAGCGCTGGATGGCCCATGCCAAACAACAAGCAAGACAGGAACACAACCCCACCCATTAGCAGAGAGGCTGCATAAAATCATAATAAGTTCACAGACACTCCAAAACACACCACCGACTGCAGCCCTGCCCACCAGAAAGACAAGATCCAGCCCCACCCACCAGAACACAGGTACAAGTCCCCTCCACCAGGAACCCTACACAAGCCACTGAACCAACCTTACCCACTGGGGGCAGACACCAAAAACAATGGGAACTACAAACCTGCAACCTGCAAAAAGGAGACCCCAAACACAGTAAGTTAAGCAAAATGAGAAGACAGAGAAATATGCAGCAGATGAAGGAGCAAGGTAAAAACACACCAGACCAGACAAAGGAAGAGGAAATAGGCAGTCTACCTGAAAAAGAATTCAGAGTAATGATAGTAAAGAAGATCCAGATCTTGGAAATAGAATGGAGAAAATACAAGCAACATTTAACAAGGACCTAGAAGAACTAAAGAGAAAACAAACAATGATGAACAACACAATAAATGAAATTAAAAATTCTCTAGAAGGAGTCAGAAGCAGAATAACTGAGGCAGAAGAACAGATAACTGACCTGGAAGATAAAATAGTGGAAATAACTACTGCAGAACAGAATACAGAAAAAAGAATGAAAAGAATTGAGGACAGCCTCAGACACCTCTGGGACAATATTAAATGCACCAACATTAGAATCATAGGGGTCCCAGAAGAAGAAGAGAAAAAGAAAGGGTCTGATTAAATATTTGAAGAGATTATAGTTGAAAACTTCCCTAACATGGGAAAGGAAATAGTCAATCAAGTCCAGGAAGCGCAGAGAGTCCCACAGAGGATAAATCCAAGGAGAAACATGCCAAGACACATATTAATCAAACTATCAAAAATTAAATACAAAGAAAAAATATTAAAGCAGCAAGGGAAAATCAACAAATAACATACAAGGGAATCCCCATAAGGTTAACAGCTGATCTTTCAGCAGAAACTCTGCAAGCCAGAAGGGAGTGGCAGGACATATTTAAAGTGATGAAATGAAAAAACCTACAGCCAAGATTACTCTACCCAGCAAGGATCTCATTCAGATTCGATGGAGAAATTAAAACCTTTACAGACAAGCAAAAGTTAAGAGAGTTCAGCACCACCAAACCAGCTTTCCAACAAATGCTAAAGGAACGTATCTAGGTAGGAAACACAAGAGAAGGAAAAGACCTACAGTAACAAACCCCAAACAATTAAGAAAATGGTAATAGGAACATACCTATCGATAATTACCTTAAATGTAAATGGATTAAATGCTCCAACCAAAAGACATAGACTGGCTGAATGGATACAAAAACAAGACCCATACATATGTTGTCTACAAGAGGCCCACATCAGACCTAGGGACATATACAGACTGAAAGTGAGGGGATGGAAAAAGATATTCATTGCAAATGGAAATCAAAAGAAAGCTGGAGTAGCAATTCTCATACCAGACAAAATAGACTTTAAAATAAAGACTATTACAAGAGACAAAGAAGGACACTACATAATGATCAAGGGATCAATCCAAGAAGAAGATAAAACAATTGCAAATATTTATGCACCCAACATAGGAGCACCTCAATACATAAGGCAAATGCTAACAGCCATAAAAGGGGAAATTGACACTAACACAATCATAGTAGGGGACTTTAACACCCCACTTTCACCAATGGACAGATCAACCAAAATGAAAATAAATAAGGAAACACAAGCTTTAAATGACACATTAAAAAAGATGGACTTAATTGATATTTATAGGACATTCCATCCAAAAACAACAGAGTACACTTTCTTCTCAAGTGCTCATGGAACATTCTCCAGGATAGATCATATCTTGTGTCACAAATCAAGCCTTGGTAAATTTAAGAAAATTGAAATCACATCAAGTATCTTTTCCAACCACAATGCTATGAGACTAGATATCAATTACAGTAAAAAATCTGTAAAAAATACAAACACATGGAGGCTAAACAATACACTACTAAATAACCAAGAGATCACTGAAGAAATCTAAGAGGAAATCAAAAAGTACCTAGAAACAAATGACAATGAAAACATGATGACCCAAAACCTATGGGATGTAGAAAAAGCAGTTCTAAGAGGGAAGTTTATAGCAATACAATCCTATCTCAATAAACAACAAACATCTCAAATAAACAACCTAACCTTACACCTAAAGCAATCAGAGAAAGAAGAACAAAAAAACCCCAAAGTTGGCATAAGGAAAGAAATCATAAAGATCAGATCAGAAATAAATGAAAAAGTAATGAAGGAAACCATAGCAAAGATCAATAAAACTAAAAGCTGGTTCTCTGAGAAGATAAACAAAATTGATAAACCATTAGCCAGACTCATCAAGAAAAAAAGGGAGAAGACTCAAATCAATAGAATTAGAAATGAAAAAGGAGAAGTAACCACTGACACTGCAGAAATACAAACGATCATGAGAGATTACTACAAGCAACTCTATGCCAATAAAATGGACAACCTGGAAGAAATGGACAAATGCTTAGAAAAGCACAACCTTCCGAGACTGAACCAGGAAGAAATAGAAAATATAAACAGACCAAACACAAGCACTGAAATTGAAACTGTGATTAAAAATCTTCCAACAAGCAAAAGCCCAGGACCAGATGGCTTCACAGGCGAATTCTATCAAACATTTAGAGAAGAGCTAACACCTATCCTTCTCAAACTCTTCCAAAATATAGCAGAGGGAGGAACACTCCCAAACTCATTACACGAGGCCACCATCACCCTGATACCAAAACCAGACAAAGATGTCACAAAGAAAGAAAACTACAGGCCAATATCACTGATGAACATAGATTCAAAAATCCTCAACAAAATACGAGTAAACAGAATCAACAGCACATTAAAAGGATCATACACCATGATCAAGGGGGGTTTAACCCAGGAATGCAAGGATTTTTCAATATACGCAAATCAATCAATGTGATACACCATAGTAACAAATTGAAGGAGAAAATCCGTATGATGATCTCAATAGATGCAGAAAAAGCTTTTGACAGAATTCAATACCCATTTATGATAAAAACCTCCAGAAAGCAGGCACAGAGGGAACTTACCTCAACATAATAAAGGCCATATATGACAAACCCACAGCCAACATCGTTCTCAATGGTGAAAAACTGAAAACATTTCCTCTAAGATCAGGAACAAGACAAGGTTTTCCACTCTCACTACTATTACTCAACATAGTTTTGGAAGTTTTAGCCACAGCAATTAGAGAAGAAAAAGAAATAAAGGGAATCCAAATCGGAAAAGAAGAAGTAAAGCTGTCACTGTGCGCAGATGATGATACTATGTATGTATGATACTATACATAGAGAATCCTAAGGATGCTACCAGAAAACTACTAGAGCTAATCAATGAATTTGGTAAAGTAGCAGGATACAAAATTAATGTACAGAAATCTCTTGCATTCCTATAGACTAATGATGAAAAATCTGAAAGAGAAATTAAGGAAACACTCCCATTTACCATTGCAACAAAAAGAATAAAATACCTAGGAATAAACCTACCTAAGGAGACAAAGACCTGTGTGTAGAAAAGTATAAGATACTGATGAAAGAAATTAAAGATGATACAAACTGATGGAGAGATATACCACGTTTTTGGATTGGAAGAATCAACATTGGGAAAATAACTATAAAGCAATCTACAGATTCAATGCAATCCCTATCAAACTACCAATGGCATTTTTCACAGAACTAGAACAAAAAATTGCACAATTTATATGGAAACACAAAAGACCCCGAATAGCCAAAACAATCTTGAGAAAGAAAAATGAAGCTGGAGGAATCAGGCTCCCTGACTTCAGACTATACTACAGTAATTAAGACAGTACAGGATTGGCACAAAAACAGAAATATAGATCAATGGAACAGGATAGAAAGCTCAGAGATAAATGCACACACATATGGTCACCGTATCTTTGATAAAGGAGGCAAGAATATACAGTGGAGAAAAGACAGTCTCTTCAATAAGTGGTGCTGGGAAAACTGGACAGTTACATGCAAAAGAATGAAATTAGAACACTCCCTAACATCATACACAAAAATAAATTCAAAATGGATTAAAGACCTAAATGTAAGGCCAGACACTATAAAACTCTTAGAGGAAAACATAGGAAGAACACTATTTGACATAAATCACATCAAGATTCTTTTTGACCCACCTCTTGGAGAGATGGAAATAAAAACAAAAATAAACAAATGGGACCTAATGAAACTTAAAAGCTTTTGCATAGCAAAGGAAACCATAATCCAGATGAAAAGATAACCCTCAGAATGGGAGAAAATATTTGCAAATGAAGTAACTGACAAAGGATTAGTCTCCAAACTATACAAGCAGCTCATGGAGCTCAATATCAAAAAAACAAACAACCCAATCCAAAAATGGGCAAAAGATCTAAATAGACATGTCTTCAAGGAAGATACACAGATTGCCAACAAAAATATGAAAAAATACTCAACATCACTAATCATTAGAGAAATGCAAATCAAAACTACAATGAGGTATCATCTCACACCAGTCAGAATGGCCATCATCAAAAAATCTACAAACAATAAATGCTGGAGAGGGTGTGGAGAAAAGGGAACCCTCTTGCACTGTTGGTGGGAATGTAAATTGATACAGCTACTATGGAGAACAGTATGGAGGTTTCTTAAAAAACTAAAAATAGGACTACCATACGACCCAGCAATCCCACTACTGGGCATATACCCTGAGAAAACCATAATTCAAAAAGAGTCACATACCACAATGTTCATTGCAGCTCTATTTACAATAGCTGGGACATGGAAGCAACCTATGTGCCCATCAACAGATGAATGGATAAAGAAGATGTGGCACATATATACAATGGAATATTACTCAGCCATACAAAGAAACAAAATTGAGTTATTTGTAGTGAGATGGTTGGACTTAGAGTCTGTCATACAGAGAGATGTAAGTCAGAAAGAGAAAAATACCGTATGGTAACACATATCTATGAAATCTAAAAAAAAGAAAAAAAGTAGTTCCGATGAACCTAGGGGCAGGACAGGAATAAAGATGCAGACGTAGAGAATGGACTTGAGGACACAGGGAGGGGGGAGGGTAAGCTGGGACGAAGTGAGAGAGCAGCATTGACATATATACACTACCAAATGTAAAATAGATAGCTAGTGGGAAGCAGCTGCATTGCATGGGGACATCAGCTCGGTGCTTTGCGACCACCTAGAGGGGTGGGATAGGGAAGGTGGGAGGGAGACACAAGAGGGAGGGGACATGAGGATATATGTATACATATAGCTGATTCATTTTGTTATATAGCAGAAACTAACAATTGTAAAGCAATTATACTCCAATAAAGATGTTAAAAAAAATTTTTTTTTAAATCAAGGATCTTTTGTCTAAAAATAAATCCCTGGACATGAAATCATATACCCACTTTAAACATATAAATCTACTCCTCTGATGCTATGTCAATTGCATTGCCTACAGATACTGTTAGTTTATGAAGCGCTGCATGGAACAAAAATATGTGGCAACTGATTGAATGGGAACATTTTGTGAGAATAATATTTTTGTTCCCATGCAGCAACATTTCTATTAAATAGCTTCTAAATATGTAAAAAGAAAAAACCCCTCAGATTGGCAATAGAATACCCTAAGGAGTCTAGAAAGCCTGTAAACCAGCAATATTATTTTATAATGAAAAACAGATATGAGTGATATTGTTTCTTCATGTTTCTTCTCTTTTTTTTTTTTTAAGCCAAAGAAAGGTTGTTCTTATTTATTTATTTAGGATGCATTGGGTCTTTGTTGCTGCGTGTGGACTTTCTCTAGTTGCAGCGAGTAGCGGCGACTCTTTCTTGCGGTGCGCGGGCTTCCCATTGTGGTGGCTTCTCTTGTTGCAGAGCACGGGCTCTAGGCACATGGTTTTTAGCAGTCGTGGCACTTGGGCTCAGTAGTTGTGGCTCACAGGCTCTAGAGCACAGGCTCAGTAGTTGTGGTACATGGGCTTAGTTGCTCCATGCCATGTGGGATCTTCCCAAACCAGGGATCGAACCCGTGTCCCCTGCATTGGCAGGCAGATTCCTAACCACTGCGCCCCCAGGGAAGTCCCACGCCCTCCTTTTTTTGGCAATCGTTTTCTTTCTAAATATATGTCCAATAAATCACATGCTCTGATTCACCCACAGCCCTGGGCCAGAGGCAGTCGCTTATACAAAAGAACAGTTGGTCACTCACAGAACTATGTCTCCCATGTGTTTGGGAACTAAACCATCATTCCGAACATCAGTGGTCTGGCTCCTTAGGACTCAAGAGGTCTAGTCTGGCATCTAGTTTAGGATTGCTCCCAAAGTTCAGCCCTGAGAACTGAAAGTACCAAAGCCAAGGAAACCATAATGTTCATAGAAGTTACCTAGGTATCTTGCTAAATGAAGCTTCTGGTCCAGAAGGTCTGGGGTGGGACCTAAGATCCAGCATTTCTAACAAAACTCTGGGTGATTCTTTGCGGCTGGTCCTCCTATCATGCTTTGAATAGTAAGATATTAAAATAGCTTCATACAGTCCAAAGTGGACCTGTCTGCCTACATCTGTAGATGGTTTGAGATTTCTTTTTTTCTTTCCCCGTTTCTTTTTTTAACCATCCTTATGAGGAACCCCTAATAATCAAGAAACAAATTTATTTTGTTAATTTGCAAAGTTGTTAAACCATTTGTTCTCCACAAGATACATTACATTTTAGGTCTCTGTTCCTTCAAATCTCACTTTGAAAAACACATTTTGCCATACATTTTCATTTGAACAAGTGCCAAGATGCCAAGGAATCTACAATGTAGATTTTAAATATAACTGAATCCTTACCTATTACCTCCACATCAAATGTACTGTACTTCAAGCGTTTGCAAAATGGAAGTGAGCCAAGAAAAATATAGCCATTAGAAATAAAAGTAAAAAGTTACATTGATCATCTCATAAAATTCCAGGTCAACACCTTTCTCCTATACTCCAGCTGCATGGGAGGAAGAGGAGGATTTCGTCCATGATTTCTTTTATTTTAAAATGTCTTATTTTATTATTTTTATATTTTAAATTTTTATTATTTTATTATTTTAAAATAAAAATATTTTTTGATGTGACACTGATCTAATTCTCAAAGCAGTGCAGAGAGTGTGCAGAGTTATTCACTAGTTTTTGTCTTATGTATATTCAAATTTTCTTATCAAGATGTACAACTGTGACATCATACTGGCTGGAGGTTGTTGACTTTCGATTATTTTTTAAAGATTTAGCAAAGTAAAAGAATGTGTCAGAATGAGTAGGAGCTTCCCAAGCTCGTATCTGTTCAGCAGCTCACCGACCATGCCTTACTCCTTACCCAAATCTCCAACCACATCTCCATCCTTAGAGCCCTCACCGTGATCTAAGTAGGAAGGTAGCACCTGTGCCCAGAAGGCTTTTGAGACCCACTGATTGAGTCTCTGCAGCGGCCAAGCCCAGCTCAATATTGTCCCATCAACAAGCTACCAGCTGTGTGTCACTTCAGTCCCAAATTCAACGTGCCTCACAGCTCTCAAAGCATGTATCTTTTACATATGACAACTCACAGGGTGAATTTGGATATTTTTTAAATGTCTAGGGACTTCCCTGGTGGTGCAGTGGTTAAGAATCTGCCTGCCAATGCAGGGGACACGGGTTCGATCCCTGGTCCTGGAAGATCCCACATGCCGCAGAGCAACTAAGTCCGTGTGCCACTACTACTGAGTCTGCGTGCCCAGGGCCCGTGCTCTGCAACAAGAGAAGCCACCGCAATGAGAAGCCCGCGCACCACAACGAAGAGTAGCCTCCGCTCACCGCAACTAGAGAAAGCCCGCGCACAGCAACGAAGACCCAACGCAGCCAAAAAAAAAAAAAATGTCTATACTTGGTGGGTTTTGCCACCTCATTTCAGTTGTGAACCTCATTGCTGCCTCAAAGATGTTGAGAGTACTTCTGATTTCTGAATATTCAAAAGGCAGTAACCATGGAAACCCAACAGATTCTTTTCTTTGGTCAGGGACAGCTTCTTTACACCCATTAACCTCCTCCACCTGCTTGTGGCTGCTGTTAACTATTTTCCAAGGTTTCCTTGGAAAATGTAAACTAGAATGCCAACTTAATGTTGCTAGATTCTACTTAATGAAAGGTGGCACCTGTAAATATCTGCAACTCAGCCACTTCAAAGGACAGAAGTGGCCATAACAATAGCAAATAACACACATGTAAATAAATAACATTTTAAAAAGCTTTCACATGTGTCCTGTCATATGCTCTTCACCATGGCTCTGTGAGGTTGAGGGCATGTAAGCCCATTTCACCAGTGAGAATGCTGAGACTCAGAGATTACGTGATCCATCAAAGCCACACAGCAAACAGACTTACAGACATAGAGAACAGACTTGTGGTTGCCAAGGGGGAGGGGGCTGAGGGAGGGATGGAGTGAGAGGTTGGGGTTAGCAGAAGTAAGCTGTTATGTATAGAATGGATAAACAACAAGGTCCTACTGTATAGCACAGAGAACTACATTCAATATCCTATGATAAACCGTAATGGAAAAGAATATTAAAAAAAAGAATATATATGTGTAACTGAATCACTTTGCTGTACAGCAGAAATTACACAACATTGTAAATCAACTATACTTCAATAAAAAAATGTTTTTAAAAGCCACATGGTAGGTAAGTGGCAGAGCCATGATTTGTACTTGGGTCTTTTAAATCCAAATTCCATACTTTTCACACTACACCACTTTGCCTCAATTAAGGACCGAAGATAGTGTTTTGAACCTAAAATTGGTGAGACTGGTCTAAATACATTTCCAGCATACCACAAGTCTCAGTCTTAAGACTTTTCTTTCTTGGTCCAAACATCCAGACTTTAAAATCAGAAAATACATACTCAGAATCTAATCTGCACCAGTGCATGCTGTAGAAGGGGTTTGGAGGAGACCACAGGAAGTAAAGGGGAAGCCGAGTATGAGGACCTCCCAGTTTCTACTCTTTCCAAGTCATTTCTACTATTTTTCCTTTTTTATATGTTGAGATATAATTTTTTAAATACATATACTCACTCGTATAGGGTAAAGAGCGCCAGAAGAAGAGAGACCCAGACCCATGTTTTACACTAGCTTAGTCCCCATCTATGTCTGGTTACCATCTATGTCTGGTTACCATCTATGTCTGGGACGCTGCTCATCACTTCTCCATGACTCAGTTTCCTCACTTGGGAAAATGAACCCGCAGAGCGGTTGTTAGGACCAATGAAGCAATACAGTCTTACTTTGGGAGCAAGTGCAAGGCATTCTCACATGCATGCCCTTGCTTGGTTAGGGGGCAGGGAGGGGTTGCTGAGGTGATGGTTAGGGTGAGAGAAAAACAGGCAAGAATTCTCTGTAGCCTAGAGCACGATAGAACCTGCAGGGAAATTCCTGTAACTTTCCCAAGGATCATCCTGCCCTGGGAAAATGCCTGAATGGTCCTGCAGAGAAACTGGACCCTTTTCCTGTTCCCCATTAGGAAAGTTGGCATCATCCAAAGAAGTGGACTCTTTAGGGAAAGGAAGAGTGTCTGCCGTGTCAATAGTCAGTTCTTTCCCAGCACAGCCGATGAGAAGACCATCTCAGAATACACCTCGTGGGAATAGACCAGAGAGCACTTCCTGAACTGATAGCCTGGGAGCAGGCAGGACATCAAAAGCTGGCTTAAGTGAATCATTGTAAGTGGGATCACATAATTTGACTGTGAGACTTTTTTTTCTTTTTGTCAGCATAATGTCAACCTGAAGAGGCAGCATGGAGAAACATAAATACGACAAGGAGTTTGGGTTGACTCTCTGGGTTTAAACTCTGCTTTAACTCCTGCTCTGACATTTATAAAGTGAGTGAGTTCAATTTCCTCATGTAAAATAAGCATATGTTGGGATTTGAACAGGTCAATAAATAACACTTTTCTCCTCCTCCAAATAAGAATCTGAATAAAATAAAAAATAGCCATGAGTCAAATTGTGTGTGGGGGGGTGGGTTTGTCAACATCACCTTAATAACTGGATTTGGGACATCTGGATTCGGGAGTGCAGTCTGAATCCACAGCCAGTAATTCTTAATATTTCTAATATTTTTCCCTTTTCCAAAAACTGAACCAAATTCAGGCAAAATAGATACTCATAACCATCTACCTTCCCCAAAGGTTACTCTTGGCAACAAAGAAGAGAATAGTGGGGATCAGACAGAGGATCAGATCACTTCCAGAACAAGAAGAGGAAACAGGGACTCTATGGTCTTAAACCACCTGGGAAAAGAATGATGGACCAATGGGTGTGCAGACCCTTAGCACCCAACCAATTGGAAAAAGGAAGCAGCTTCTTGGGGATGGGAGTGTGAAAGAGAGACTGGAAAGGTCTGTGATGGAACCTGAAACATAGGATGAAGAAGAGGTTCCCCAATCAGATACCAACTCCATCTCCCTTGTAGGGGTGGTGAAATCATTAAAGGAGATGAAATAAATGGAGCACCAATCAGGGAGCCAGTGACCATGTGCCGTTATTTTCTTTCCTTCTTTAATCTTTTCCCCCAACCTGCTTTAGAAAATGAGGACAAATAAGTTCTGCAGCAGCTCCCTGAGACGCTTTCCCCAGGGCAACCCCGGCTACCTCAGTCTGCTCTTGTCAAGGTAGGATGACATTCATCCTAGGTTCCCCAGGGCAGGTTGTGGGCCCTGTGTCCTGTCCAGTTTAGCACTTGCTGGAAAAAGAGTCCTAACTGGGTTATACTGACCCTCTTTCCAGTAGGAAATTTTCAGGCAGAGAAACAACAGGTTTTTCTCCCTTTGTTTCCAAATCGCTGCTTTTTCTTGCCTCTTCTCCCCTTCCTTCTCAGGCTCCATTGCTGGGTCCTTTTAGCAAAGGTCAGCATTTCCCAGGTGTGGTTCCTTCCTGTTTTCTCATTCCCTCTGCCTGTCCTCTCTGGATGACCCCACCCACTCCTTCAACTACACCAAACTACATTTGCTCCAACTTCCAAATCTCTGTCCCCTGCTCTAACTGCCCCGCTCACATCTCCGACTGCCGTGCCTTTACCTGGATTCCCTCCAAACATCCCAAATGTAACTCACTTTCTTATCCTTCTTCCCTCCAACTGATTCTCTTTCTTGCATCTTCCAGCTCTACTTTTCCCCCACCTTCCCTAACTGGAAGTCTTAAAATTATCGTAAGTAGCTGATTCTTTTTTAGTCCCCGCATTTAATTAAAGCTCGATTCTGTCAATATCTCTCACATGTGGCCTCTTCTCTCCAGCCTGGCTATCACTGCCTTAGCTGGACCCTCATCCTTCACCTGCCTCCTTGCAAAGGCCTCGTAAATGATCTCCCGTCTACATGTGTCGGAGTCTTAACCACTAGACCGCCAGGGAAGTCCCTCTCTCTCTCTTTCTATCTCTGTCTGTCTCTCTCTCTCAAACACACACACACACACACACACACACACACACACGACGTAACCTGCAAGACACTCCTGACTCCCTTTGCCCGGTGCCCGGTGCTCTCAGTCCAAGCTTCTCACAATGAGCTGCACATCCTCTACTGCCCAGTGCCTCCTGCCTTGTCGCCCATTCATCCACCCTCCAAGCCTCCAGACCCAATGGCACTGAACTGATGTCACCTTTCCTAGAAGAGTCTATGACCCTTAACGCTTCTCTGCTTAGGCTCCTCCTGCGCCCTCCGCTTTGAATGTCCTTCCCCAATACACACACCTAATCCCTGACTTGTAAACATATTTTTCCTTTAAGGATGATTTCAGATGTCCTTGCTTTGGAGAAGCCTTCCCCAACTTCTCTGCTTCTTAGTTACGTCCCTTTTGTGCGCCCTCAATATTGAACTGCGTAACAGAGTTACACATACTCAAATTGTAGGTAATCTACAGGCATTTATGATTCTCCCATTATAATGGTAGTTTCTTGAGAACAGAGAATCATTTTTTTAATCCCTTTATTTCCAGCATCTAGGTATTGACCCCCTCTTAGGTAGAATCATTATGCCATTTATTGCACGTAGAGATAAATGGAGGGATGAAGACTGATTTACATTCGTGTGATAAAAGCATTCCCATTAACCACAGGTCTGGGAATCAGGAAACACAGCCCCAGGCATCAGTGTTGCCTCTACTTAGCCTCGTGGACTAAAAAACAAGTCCCTCCTCCAAGCTGTGTTTTGCTTCTTCATTTTGAACAATGGTCAGATAATAGCCCAATAACTCTCCTGATGGGTACAACAGCAACATGAACATTTTTCAGAGTATTTTCATGTCTAACATGAATATATTGAAATATATCACTGTTACTACCATGAATTAGACTTTGTGGCTAAACATTCAGATGATGCTTTCAACTCAAATGAGTGAAAAGATGATATATACGCAAAAGAAGCTTTAAAGAATTAAACACACAGAACTCCATTCATAGCTTTCTTATTAAACCATAAATATGATCAATTAGTAGTTAGTAGCATTCTGATTTTATATCTAGACTTGCATAGATTTTTTTTTTCTTTTCATAAATCTTTATTTTGAAATCAGACCCCTCCCAGGAGGTAATTTCAGACCAGCTTGTCTTCGAAAGCTCTTCCAAGCATTTTGAAAAAATAAAGAAAAATTGAGGACAATTACACTGCTGTGGTACCAGAATTCAATCTATATTAGAATCTCTCCTAAGGGAATAATTCTAAATACAGAAAACTCTTTATGCACTGAAAGTTCATTGCAATTTGTTTTTTTTCTACAAGAGAAAAAAATAGAAATAACCAAAATGTCCAATAAAAGGGTAATGGCTAAATGAATTTAGAGTGTACTAGTGTGATGGAAAACAATGAAATTTTATATATGATGTTATAAGGATTTGTAGCAACTTGGGTAAGCTGCTGTGTTATAATGTCACGTGGAAAAGTAAGGTAAAAAGCCTGTATACAATATGAGCACAAGTAACTAGAAAATAAGCCCAAGACACTAAGTATATCTGTACACCTTCGGCTTGTTTCTACTGCCTCTCCCTCTGACAGCAGTGAAAACTGGGAAGGACAACCATCTTGGTGTCAGGAGTGGGAACTGCCACCACAGTTTTTTCATAATCAGAACTTCCTCTGCCAGTTTGCCAGTGGGGGAAGGATTTCAATACTCTCAGACTCCCAATCCTACTTCATTTCTCTAAACCTTTTTATAATAACTTACATTTGATTACCAAAGTAATTTATGTTCACTTGAAAATCTTCCTAATTTTAAAGTTTCTTATCCATGTCTGGTTTGAAGTGAAACTGGAAAATAATTGTTCTTTTAGCAGCCCAAACTCTTGGCAGCTCGCCTCCAAACAGAGCTTGGGATTATGTAACTCTCAGTGTAGCAGAAAAACTTTTCTAAAGGGCCAACTTCTCTTCTAGAACCCATCATTTCAAAACAGGTTTTAAGCAGATTATAAATGGGTTTTTACCACCGTGGTGGTATTTCCAGCATATACACTTAAAAGTGTGATACAATTTATGGGGTTTTTTTAACGCCTTGTAATAGGGAGTGAAATGTAGATAAACAAAGGGATTCCTCCCCACTCCCCAAGACAGCTGTTTGTAAGTAATTACCAACTAGAGATGAATAAAAAGAGAATAGTAAATCCCAGGTAAGAAGAAGATGTAGATGGGGGATGGCCATCTTCTCAGAAAGGTAGGCGGTAAGCTGGATGTGTATACCTGACGTCACTTGATGTGTAAGGCTGATTTCCTCATCTCTTCCATATGTTCAGAGGTCTCTCTGTGGTCCTCACTGGTTTGAATAAATCTCTTCAGGGCCCTAGTGTACACAGGCTTTCACACCAAAATCACCTGGCATGACAATTACAAATACAGATTCCAAAGCCTCACCCCAAACGTACTGAATGGCAACCTCTGGGGTGGGACTCAAGATTCTGCATCTCAACAAAGTGCCTGGTGAGACTCATGCACTCTTTACAGGACAGGAATCTGAGGTCCAAAGTGGGAACTTGACTTGCCTAAGGTCACACCTCAGGGTGGTGGCAGAGCCCCCTGACCACCAGGTCAGCCCTTTCCTGGGGATATGAGGCCTTTGAAGTACAGACCTGTGTAAGAACAGAGGGCTGGATGTGAAGGTCACCCAGGCCAGAAACAAATTTGCCGCTAATCACTGGGCTACCATCCCCTGAGTCTCCCTTGGTTCATACAGGTGTCTCTCTGAGGTTTTTAGAGGGAACTAAAGAAGAAAATTACAGGGACTTCCCTGGTGGCACAGTGGATAAGAATCCGCCTGACAATGCAGGGGACAATGGTTCAAGCCCTGTTCCGGGAAGATCCCACATGCCACAGAGCAACTAAGCCCGTGCGCCACGACTACTGAGCCTGTGCTCTAGAGCCCACGAGCCACAGCTTCTGAGCCTGCATGCCACAACTACTGACGCCCACGTGCCTAGAGCCCATGCTCCACAACAAGAGAAGCCACCACAATGAGAAGCCTGCACACTGTAACGAAGAGTAGCCCCCGCTCGCCCCAACTAGAGAAAGCCCGCACACAGCAACCAAGACCCAACGCAGCCAAAAATAAATTAATTTTTTTTAATTTTTCAAAAAAATTTTCAAAAAAAAAAAAGAAGAAAATTACAAATCAAAGCAGGGTTTCTGTAAGCATGTTTCTTAGAAAACTAGTCCTTACAAGTAATCCATGAAGAAAGCATGGAATGGAATGGAATTGTATCCTTTCTCCCTGTTTTGAATAGTCTCGAGGAGTCCCTTGAGCCTATCAAGGCACTGAGAAGTCCTGCAGCAATGAAGCCCATTTACCTTTCCTCATTCTAGTGACCACTGACTTATTTGACAGAAATGCCTCTGTGTGTGTGTGTGTGTGTGTGTGTGTGTGTGTGTGTGTAATACCTTTAACATTGTTAAGGAACTAGTGTTCTAGAGAAACCATCTACTCATCCAGAAGTTTCTTTACTCAAGTCTATGTCACAAGCAGTGAGCTGGCTGGTATGGCGGGAAAGGCACTAAACTTGGATCCTGGAGTCCTGGGTTTTAGACTCCTCTCTGACACTTACTAGTTTTAAGACCTTGGCTAAGTCTCTTGTCCCATTTTACAACTGAGGAAACTGAAACTAAGAGATACATACCTTTCCTGTCCACTCTACTGGTTGTTTGGAGGACCACATATAACAGCCCTCAGAATAGACAGCGCTATTAAAGTGTCATTATCTCTTCTTCTTCTTCCTCCTTCTCCTCCTTCTTCAAATGCCCATCACTCAGGAGGTCATCTCCATCCCAGAGAACTCATCCTGTCTTTAACAGCAGGGTCTTGACAAGGTGACACCAGGTGTGAAACAAATACAGCATCTAAGGGTGACCAAGTAATCCTCAAATCGCTGCAACATCAATGTTCTCTTGTCATGACGAACTCTCAAAGCATCGGCTGTAGAAGGTATTGACTCGGGTGTGGAACCTTTCTCACTGACTTACAGTTCAGTTATTCACGTAATTGATTTTCTTCTCTAGAGACACTGACGTTGCTAATGCTGTTCCCAGTCAGACCGCGGAGGACAGAACAGTTTCCTCTGGTTTTCCTTAGTCTGTGTTCCAGTGGGTGGTTCTCTGCCCAAACACACTTCCCTCAGTTGCAGCCATTCGCCTCCTCCCACTGCAGAGGAAGGGGATGAAGGCTGGAAATGCAGGCATGAGATTCCTCACAATGACCGTAGGGAAATAGCCACCCATGCGTATCATTGGCTCTGGTGAAGTGTGACCCAGCACCGTGCCTCATCCATCTCTGTGCCCCTCACAGTGTTTGGCACAGTTCCTGCCACCTCCTAGGTGCTTGAGAAATATTTCTGAATGAATGGATGGATAAACGAATGATCTCTGTCCTCCATCACCCTGTCATATTTTCTCTGGTTTAACAGGGCCTCCCTGAGCCATCCTTCTCACCCATGACAGGCCACACCCTGTTGTGAGGTTGAAAATTTAATACAAGAGACTCACTAGTACACTCAGAAAACTAGGCAGTGGAGGTCCAGAGATGAATAGAGCCTTCTGTGAACCCCCAACGATCCTACTGTGCAGTACGAGAGAAATTCATTGGGCTGCAACTGTCACAGGGTAAGGCCATGGCTACATGGGGATTCATTTTATTTCCCCCAATAGATTTTAAGCTCCCGGAGGACAGGAACCGTCTTCAGTATCGTCATTATCTTTATCATCATCTTTATCGTCATCCTTATCATGCAAGCTCCATGAGGACAGCAACTTTTGTTTTGTTCCCTGATGCATTCCAAGCATTCAGAACAGCTCCTGGCACATAACAGGTGCTCTTCAATCCACAGTTTAACACTGAATAATCATTATCAATGTGAGAATTTATTGCCTATCTCCTTCCTTCCAGGCACTAAGCCAAGTACTTTATATTCATTATTTCAACAATATGAGCAACCTGGGACCCTTGAGCGTAAGTAGGTACAGAAATGTCCTCAGTTGATGGAGCCACACTTCCTACCCAGGAAATCGGACTCCAGCGACCACACTCTTACCCACATCCCTCCCCATGATGCCATCCCCCAGCCACCTCTAACGCTTTTCTACGTCCCTCACAGTTCCTTGTAGGATGAGTGGTGAAGGTTCATCAAACTAATGAGAAGACAAGATTCCAAACCAACGTACTGGTCCTGGGCTGGTGACTGTACCTGAGAGCTCTGATCTTGAAGGCGCCAGAACTTCAACTGTCCAACATCGAACCAGGGTTAATAAAGGAACAGAAACAGGGTTGACCAAATGAGCATGCCAGTGTTAAACCCTGACCAGCCAGGCAGTTAACAAGATTTTTACTGACAGGAAAATAAAGACTTCAGAAAGAAATATGATTCCTTCTGTCTTGTCTTAAAGTGAAAAATGAGTAGGACCAGAGAGAGAATGGATCACTTCCCCTTTCCAAGTGCAACTAGCTCTCTCTAGTTTCTCTCCAATGATACGAATGCAACCAAGCAAGCAGCAGGGCCACTGGTTCAACTACCACCTGCACAGGGGAAAAGAAGCATGATGGATGGGGCATATGAGGGAGGGAGCTGAAGTTTCCCAGGCCACGGAGGACACCCTGAGCCACCAGGAGGGACACCCCTGTATGTGCCTGGAAGTGTGCTGAGAACTTTCCACCTGAAATGCAAACAGGAATATTCATGGGGATATATCTGGTGCCAAACAATTAGAAAAGCCGCCTGTTCTTACTGATTATATTTAGTTCATTTCACTAAGTATCTGCTAGTCACCTACTCCGTGTCCAAACCTGAATTAGAGGTTTGTTTCTTTTATATCTGCATTGCCTAATAACAGCAGAAACACCTAATAGTATGTGACACCTTACCATTTGCTTTTAACTTCTGCTCATTTTGATTTGGTACCCAAAGGATACCATGGGATAAGCATGGAGGGAGTCATTATGCTGGTTTTATAGTTGAGGAAACCAGGGTTCACTAAGCGCTAACACTAAGTGCTTAACCTGTGCCAGGCACCAGGCAAGAAGTCTGCACACATTGTTTTTACAACAACCCTATAAGGTAGATACTTTATTATCTCCATTGTGCAGATGAGAAAACTGAGGCTTTGAGAGATTGTTTCCCAGAGTTGTACATATAGTGGGTGACAGAGCTGGTATGTAAACAAAGGAAGTTCTGTACCCTTGCTCTGAAATTCAAGGTTATTCTGTCTTCAGAGGTTAAATAATTAGCCCAAGATCATGCAGCTTGCCAGAGATAAAGCTCCACTCATACCCAGAGCGCTTTGCTCTAACCCTGCTGCTTGAGGAAGTTATTTATTAATAATGGAAAGGGTCCCTGCTTTAAAGCCATTTATCTTCTGGTAAGGAAAGTGAGACAAACATAACACAGAGCTAATATCAAGGCAAGGCCGAAGTCTGGCCTTCAGTCAATTAATAAGATCTCCAGGGCTTCCCTGGTGGCGCAGGGGTTGAGAATCTGCCTGCCAATGCAGGGGACACGGGTTCGAGCCCTGGTCTGGGAAGATCCCACATGCCACGGAGCAACTAGGCCCGTGAGCCACAATTACTGAGCCTGCGCGTCTGGAGCCTGTGCTCTGAAACAAGAGAGGCCACGATAGTGAGAGGCCTGCACACCACAATGAAGAGTGGCCCCCACTTGCCGCAACTAGAGAAAGCCCTCGCACAGAAACGAAGACCCAACACAGCCAAAAATAAATAAATAAATAAATAAATAAATAAATAAATAAATAAATAAATAAATAAAATTAAATAATGTAAAAAAAAAAGCAAATGCCATCAATAACAGCATTTAAAAAAAAAAAAAAGATCTCCAGGCATAAAACATTGTTTGTGTTCAGAATCGAAAGAAAATCAATTGGCACTGCACCCCACGATGAGCAGACCTTTACTGAGAATTTAGTATGCACTAATGTTTTACTTGCCTTGGCAGAAGCATTTACTGATCATGGAATATCTAGATGCTATCCACATCTCCTCGCCCCTCTGCATTTAAGCAGAGCTCTGTGACTCGTTTTGGACAATACGTTGTGAGTGGAGGTGATGAGTATCACTTCTGGACCAAAACAAGAAGAGCACGTCAACTTTCTACCTGTTCTTTTTTTCCCCAGAAACATTCTAGATTATGGAGCCTTTGTCAGCCTACGTTCCTAGGTTTCTTTGAGAAGAGCCTCCTGCTGAACTGCACTGGATGTGTACCATGGAGGAGAAAAAAACCTTTGCTCTGTGTTAAGACACTACAATTTGAGGTACATTTGTTACTGCAGCATAACTTAGCCTATCCTAACCAATGCAGAGGCCTGATATCATGTAATAGAAGCACACATCAAGAATTTATTTGAATTATGCCTTGGTAATTCTGCCAGGGAAAGATGAATATGGGAAGTTGTAGGGCCAGAAGGGAGAAGAGACATCGCCCCTCCCTCACACCACCCCCAGCAGTAGGTGTGTTTTGGGATCCAGGGTTGGCTACAACTGGATTGGGGAAGTAGGATGAGTCCAGAAAGAGCCCTAAGTGCCACACTCACGGGTCAGAATTATAACATTATGAGGCTGGGAAGTACCTTAAAGATCCTTTTATATTTGAAGAAAAGCATACTTTAGATGAAGATTAAATTGTTCTCAGTCATACCCCTTGGGCTCCACCCTATAGGTAGAGGGGACACTGTTGGGTTTTGTTCAAGAGAATGACAAATGGAAGGTTCTGCTTTAGGAGAATGCAAATGGCATTAGTATCAGGGTGGTTGGTATTTGTAGAAACTGAAGCCAAGAAGACAAGTTAGAAGGCCATTTTCTAAGGCAAAGTCTAGAAAGCTCATAATACTGAAAGTTGGCCACAACTCTCTTAGACTTCACTGATATAAACATGGGAAGGTTTCTCAGAAGAGAGGTTAGTAGTCTGAGGCAGGACACACAAAATGCAGGTCCCAATATCCAGGGAGGGGTTTGTTCCCAAAAGATGACCCCACACCCCCCAAATTGGAGCCAGTCCCTTGTCCAGGGCTTGACATGTACATATTCTTTGCAGTAGTGACATTCTGCTGGCCAGGAGAGCTCTAGAAAAAAGAAAACAAATCAGAGACCAGCCTTACTGTCAGACTTATAAAGAAGCTTTCCTAGGGACTAGCTGCTTCTGGTCCTTACTTATAGCCATGTGGTTCATTTGCTTATTAATTTATCAACAAATTCATTCATTCACAATAAATATGCATTAACACCTCTAGGTGCTCAGAACTCTGCCATCTCCCAAGAATACAATAATGAGAAATCAGCCACAGTACCTTCAATTCCTGAGGCAGTTTCTGTTTAGTAGGAAAGATACAGTTTTGTCACTGCTTGATGTCTAATTATAAACAGTGCTAAGAGTGCTGAGCGAGGGCTTCCCTGGTGGCACAGGGGTTAAGAATCCACCTGCCAATGCAGGGGACATGGGTTCGAGCCCTGGTCCAGGAAGAGCCCACGTGCCGCGGAGCAACTAAGCCCATGCGCCACAACTACTGAGCCTGCGCTCTAGAGCCCGCAAGCCACAGCTACTGAAGCCCACGTGCCTAGAGCCCATGCTTTGCAAAAAGAGAAGCCACCGCAATGAGAAGCCCGCGCACTGCAACAAAGAGTAGCTCCCTCTCACAGCAACTAGAGAAAGCCCACGCACAGCAACGAAGACCCAACGCAGCCAAAAATAAATAAATTAAATAAAATAAATTAAAAAAAAAAAAAGAGTGCTGAGCAAGAAGCACGGGGTACTTCAGAGCCCATCAGAGAAGGACATGGTCCAGTCTGTTGGATACAGGAAGACCTCCCTGAGGAAATGACAATTACACTGAAAACTAAGCAAAGCTAAAGCTAAAACTAAAACTAGGTGGGTGCACATGTTAGGCAGAGAGAAAGGCAATCTGCAAATGCTGTGGGGAGAGGCCATGACATCTGAAGTTCAGAGAGACAAGTCGAGAGTCAGGTAAGATGAGACTGCAGAGGTGAAATGGTTTCAAATTCCTTGCCATGACCTCCCAGGCTGCATGACTGGACCTCAGCTGACAGCAGTGGAAGTCCCTGGCTGGCTGGGAAGCAGCTGTAGATTTGACATCAAACTAGCTGACGTGTGGGAATGGACATGAGGGAGGCCAGACAGCACGGGGTAAAGAGTTAGGAGCTACTGCAATTACCCAGGAAGGGGTGGTCATGGCTTGGTCGGGCACTGTAGAAAAAGGTGGAAAGAAAGCATGGAGTTAAATGATGCACAGAAAATCACAAGACTAGACGGCAGACTAGAAAAGGAGGATGAAAGAGAGAAGGGGCTGAGGATGCCTTCTGGTTTTCTGAATTGCACAACTATATGCATGGGGTTGCTGTTGGTAGCAAGAGAGGAAGCCAGGTCTGGGGAGAGAGAAGGTGATTCGTCTGGTTTTAAGGCAGCTGGAAGCACCCAGGCTGGGGCTGTAGAAGCTGTGCCTTCTAATCCACTGATAGGGACACCTGAGGACGTCTTGTATTCCGGGTGGTGGTGCGTCCTTTGCTCAGTGCCTCCCTGGAGGATGCTGGGCTTTAGAACTGACTGGCCCCTTCCCAGACCCCGAGCAGAGGCGCTGGAATAATGCTGTCTTGCTCTCACGCTGTTGGCCACTTTTTTGATGAGCTGATTCAAAGTTTCAAAGCTGATTTAACATTTGACCCTTTAATCTTCTCTGTTTTAGACAGTTTATGCTGATTAAGTCCAGTTTGGCTGTTGACTTCAGATCCATAATAAGAACTTTGTACAGGAAGAGACACACAGAGACCATACAGAATTGGGAGCTGGGGTACAACTAATCAGTTGGGATTTTCCACTGTTGACAGGAGAGTTCCAATAACATCCCAGAGGAACACAGGATTTCAAGGTTCCAGAGAAAGAGTAGTTGCTTCTGGCTGGGGACAGGAAGGAAGAACTTCCTGTGAAACGTGCATTCGGGTTGCATCTTGGAGGATGAGTGTGAATTTAGACAATTCGTGATGGGAAAGGAGGAAGAGTTCAGGCAGAAGAAATAACTTGGGCAAAGGCAGCAGGGAGGCAGGTAGAAGATGTGTTTCTTCCCCGAGGCGTCCTCCAGAACCTTTCACTTTGATGCTCTGTCCTGAGCACAGAGCCCTTACTGATACCTGGTGAGAGCGACTGCTTCCTGGAAAATGGGGTTTCAGATCAGCAACCTGCAGCATGATCACACTGCACTGAAGAGGAAGTGGTTGAAGACAGGGAGCAAAGAGAACACAGAAAAGATATTTTCTTTTCCACCCACTTTCCTCTCTTCTACATCCACACATGTGCCCAATGCCCTAGAATAGCCTGTTCGTTATCGCCAAACACGTTCCCCACTTTCCTCTCTCTCCATCTTTAATTACGCTATTCTCTCTGCCAGAAAGGCTTTCCCTCCTCCACCAGCTTCTGTCCAAATCTTACGTCTCCTCCACGACATGACTCGAGGGCGAGGTGCCAGTCCCCTCGCCTCCTTCCACAGTCGGAAGTGATGCCTCTCGCAGCAACTTCCCTCTGTGCCTCTCACTTGGTACCTCTTACTTACCTACTGGGCTTATGTTCAGTCTACTTGGGGTCATGCGTTGATGTTCCCTGAGCAAGGACTATATTTGATTCCTCCTCGGAGACCCAGGACAGCCTTTTTCATAAGTGAGAGCTTCACAAATGTTAAACAAACAGAGGATAGAGCCTGAATCTAGAATTCCTGATTCCTCTTTCCAATTCTGACTCTGATCCGCAAAATACACAGGAGTAATGCAAAGCCAGCTACACCCATGGAATACTTTTATTCCATAGCCTAAAACCACAAGTAGTAAAACTCCGAGCACCTAAGGGGTTTATAGATGAATTTCCTTTTACTTTGTCTGAATTTCACAGCTTTATCTTGTGGGACAAACTGCTTCCTGCCAGTATATTGGTAGTTCCTTTAGGGCCCAACGTGCACTATCTCTGGCTGGAGGAAAGATGACCGTGGCGGGAAACGTCTTACCCCTCTGCCCACCAGGCTGCCCAAGCTGAGGTCCAAATGCCACTGTGTGCGCATGCCTGTGCACGTGTGCTGTGTGTGTCAAGTGCGTGCATGTGTGCCCATGGACACGTGGGACGACCTGGATGTGGGCATATGTCAGGGCCTCACCAGCTCAGTCCTCTATTTTGGAAAATTTTGGGTTTTGGCTCATTCACAAGCTGAGAGGATGAGAGACACAGAAAGAGGGAGAGAGATCTATTCCCACGCAGTAATCAGGTTACTGAAAACCACCAGCAGTCATCGTGTTTATCTTTCTCATTTATCCAAACCCCAAACAGCCCTCTGCAGCAAATCACATTCAGCAGGGCAGATTATTCTGTCTGTAGCATAAACTTTTCACTGCATCTCTCTCAGGAGCAGCCTCTCTAGGTAAATATATATCTCATTCTAATAGCAACATTGGGAGAAGTAATGTTATTTGCTCTGATTTAGAGAAAACACAACATAAGCTCTGGCAAAGCTGATCTTTTTCCTTAGAAATTAATCAAAGGCACATAATTCAGAGGCAATGTGAATGCTCCTCTGGCAGAGTGGAGTGCTGGGGGTGTGTGTGGGTGTGTGGGTATGTGTGTGTGTGTGTGTGTGTGTGTGTGTGTGTGTGTGGTGGGATGGAGACCTTGATGAATTATTCCCTCCTCCTAACCCCTCCTCTGGAGAGAAAGAGTGGGCTCCCTTTTATTTATTTCCTGTCACCTGAGTGGTTTCCGGAGACCAGTTGGCAAGATTCATAGAGTTGAGAGAGATCAAATGGCGATTTTTCACCGTACAACTGAGAATCTGCAAATTTTACCCGAAGGGAATATGAAAGCTCAATTCAGTATTGACTTCGTCTGCCTTTGCACGCGAGCATCTAAGAGTGCGGTGCTGGGGCAGGTGACTACCTCCGGCTGTGAGGGGGTGAGGGGTGGGGTGGGACATGGGGGAGGGAAGTTGCTGCCTTTCTGAGCCCATTCCACCTCGAGCTCCTGAGGACAGGGAGACAGAATTTGTAATCGATGGTTTAAAAAATAATAATCACAGTGCCGCCATGTTCTAAAGTGGCCCTTGCTGCAGCTGGGTCAATAAGGCATCGTGGGAGAAAGCAGGGGCTCCGAGGTCAGACTTGCTAAATTCAAATCCCGGCTCTACGGTTGACAAGCTGAGTGATCTTGGGCTCATTACTTCTTTTTTTTTTTTTCTTTTTAATTTTATTTATTTATTTATTTATTTATGGCTGTGTTGGGTCTTCGTTTCTGTGCGAGGGCTTTCCCTAGTTGCGGCAAGTGGGGGCCACTCTTCATCGCGGTGCACGGGCCTCTCATTATCGCGGCCTCTCTTGTTGCGGAGCACAGGCTCGAGACGCGCAGGCTCAGTAATTGTGGCTCACGGGCCTAGTTGCTCCACGGCATGTGGGATCTTCCCAGACCAGGGCTCGAACCCGTGTCCCCTGCATTGGCAGGCAGACTCTCAACCACTGCGCCACCAGGGAAGCCCGGCTCATTACTTCTTATGCCTCAGTTTCCTCCTTTATAAACTGATTGGACAGGATTGTGGTGAGGATTAAATGAGTTAATATGCACAAAGGACATAGAACAGCATTTGACCCTGTGAGCATGGCATGTTAACGATCACATTATTATCATTATTTCTAGTATTAATTAAACCCTCCGTGTGAACCTCTTTCTGGCCCATGTTCCTGTGAAAACCACGTTACAGGAGAGAATCAAATGTGTGGGTTTACAAACCTCACGGGTTACAAGAAAGCTCCAAAGGGCTAAGGCTGGGAAGGTAGTAAGAGTTAATCCAGCCATCCATTCCTGGCCTAGGATCTCTGTGGATCCAGGCCAAAGACATGCTGAAGCTTTCTGTTTTTCTTGGGTTGGTTGTATAAGATCAGCTCTTATGGTCAGAGGCCATTTTCTGTCTTCCAGAGCAGAAGTGGGCTTCTAACTACATTTAGGGCTGGAAAGAGCATAAGATGGAGAATCAGATTCAAATTCAACATCCATAGGCCATGTGATAGTACAAGTGCTGTCTTCTCTGTGGACCTCAGTTTCCCCCTCTGCACAGTGAGGAGGTGGCATCAGTGGCCTCTAAAGAATCACCCAGCATCAGTGGTCCATCCCCCGCCTTCATCCTCTACGTAGGCTTGATGCAACTGGACTTCGGCAACGGTCAATACCTTGGTGGTCACCACTGGCCCAGGCTGGAGAAGTGAGTGAAGAGTAAATGACTTCCTGACTGTTGGCATCTCAGTAGTTTTATTTGTGTCTCGGGGGAGACAGCCGAATCGGACCCAGCATGAGTCTCCTGCCTGATCCTTACTGAAACGCTCTCATAGTGAGATCAGTAACAAAGGTCAATCAAAGAGAAAGAACTGCCTTCTGTGGGTCAGCCACGTTCCCTCCAGAGGGCTGGTGGCTCTCAGGCATCTCCGTCCCGCGACCCTCTGTGGGCTCCTGGTAACCTCACTTTCCATAGGACACCGTTCAGGTGCAGACCTTGCCAGCTCCGACACCCTGAGAGCTGCGCGCTTCGCCTCCTGCTTGTCCTGTGGCTCTTGTCAATCCGGCGGCTGGTGAGCACCTCGGAGAGCGGAGGCTGGCCCAGCTACGCCTGGGTTTCCATTCCTGAAACCACTGCCTTCTCCTCCATGACAATTTCAGAGTGGGTTTGAGAACCTCTGTTTCAAACCACCGTCCCGATGAAGCGAGAAAGCAGAGTCTGCTCTCAGCTACCAGAGGATGGATTATTCAATAAATCCCTGAACAGGGATGGAGCACGTACCACAGCCTAATAACAGGAAAGTAATCTTTGATTGCCAACTAGTATTAGATGTTGTAGGAGACGCTTTACATTTTTTTTCCCCATTAATAGTTACAGTAACCCTTTGAAGGAACTATTAGTGTAGTACACGTTTTACAGCTGAAGAAACTGAGGCTCAAAAAGCTTTAAGAATATAGTAGTAAGTGAGATCACCAGGACGTGACCCAGAGATGTATGAAAAAGCAGAAGGCGTGACCTCTGCCTGGTAGAGTGTACATTCTGTTGGGGAAGCAGGATGTTGGCTCTGCCAGGTTTTGTCCTGTGCTGCCACTTGATGTTTTAATGCCTATGATAGATAAGAAATACATTATGCAGATTATGAGATATGTGAGTCAGCTCACTGTGGGCCAAGGCAGTGGGGAAAACTGAATGGGCTTCTGGCCAGGCTTTGCAGGATAGAGGGTGAGTCTCTAAGCGCTGGGAGACCAGATTAGGTGAGAACAATTGCACCAGCAAAGGCCACCCAGCTGTGCCATTCGAGATCCTATTTCCTTCTAGTTATCCTCGATGAAGGATGCTAATTTGGCTCCTGGAAAAGCCTCAGCTGTCCTGGAGAACTGGGGACTGTCCGTGTAGAAACGTGCTCCAGGAAAAAGGATTAAGACATGTTCTTGATGATATGTGGTAATGCTCACATTAAAGTCCAGTTGGATATTCCCAGGCGAGAGCTCCTTAAATATTTTCAACAAATGTCATTAGTGATAGAAAATATAAAGATACACTCTTGGTATACTTACCTGTTAGGATTTTAAAAATTCATGCCACGTTTGTGCAGTTCTAAAACATATCCATGTTTATTTCAATTCACTTCTTTATTAATTCCACAGATATTTGTTGAGCCCCTATTCTGTGTTGGGACTTGTTCTGGGCACTGGGGGAAGAGCAGTAAATACACTGTGATCCCTATCTTTATAAAGGTCCGTTCTGGAGCTTCTTCCCACGTATTTGTAGGAAGTGGTAGTCTCTTGAATATGTAGCACATCCACCCTGGGCTTCCTGTGCCTTCAGCACCTTGCCTGTGGGGGTCCCAGGAGTAGGCACGCCCACACTTGAAGAGCAGTGTCCTCAGGAGACACTCTGGCAGGCCACGGGATCAGGTGGGACTTCCCTACTTGACTTTCAGGGTCATTTTGCTAAATCTGGGGCTGGATCTTCCAAAGCTGCACATCAATAACAGAGTCGAAATCTCTTCCTCTCCTCACCACACCAACCCTGAGGAAGAACCAGAAGCCTGCTCCTAAGACCCCTCATTGTCACTATGTTGTGCCTCTATCCGTCAGCTCTGGCTGCTGAAAATCCAACCCCAAATGCCTTGAACAGTAAGTACCACAGCATTATCTTACCTAAGAGGTAAGGGGTTGCTCCGAGGCAATGAATTCAGTGTCCCTCCCAACAAGCATTATAAACCCATATTCTTTCCCCTTTCTTCTCTGCTACACTCAGCATGCTGGCTTGCCCTCTAGGCCAGCTCCTTCATGGCCCCAGGAAGCCTACTGCATTTTCAACATTCATATGCAAGCATCAGGAAGAGAGAGCACAGCTTGTTTTCTCTATATGCCTTTTGTTTGGTTGGTCATTTTTAGAGCAAGGAGGAGTCTCACCCAGAAGCCCCCTCACATCTCAGCCAGAACCGAGTCACATGATTTCCCTTAAACCAGCCCCTGGCAAAGTGAGTGGGATTGCCATGATTGGCTGGGATTCTTCCCTATGCTGGAAGATGAATTATAGATTAAATTGGGGTCTGTAAGCAAGAAAGAAAAGAGAAATACCTGCTGGGTAGGCAGCAAAGAGTATTTGACACCATGTGCTCCTCTCATATGTTGAATTCCACCTGATATTACGTAAAATGAAAGCTCCCATGGATCAATTGCTTCCTACCTGACACACACTGTCCTTGGCACGGTCAAAGCCATTAACTCCACTCAGCCCTAACCCTGTGTTTTCTTCAACCCCCTCTGGTAATCTGAAATTATTTTGTCTGCTTATTTATTATTGCTTCCCCAGTTAGAAGAAGGCAAGCTCCAGGAGGGCAGCCCTCATGTTTCTTTTGTTTATTGTTCCAGCATCTAGCCCAACATATGGCATGTAATTGGTACTCAGTGAATATTTTTAAAGAAATAAATAAATGAATTCTTTACAAGGCACATGATTCTCCTTATTCTTCTATAGCCCTTCTTCCTATCTTGCATTTGGTGAAACTGAAATAGAAGTTCCACTGATAGACGTTAGGTAATTTGCTTAAGGTGACTTGAGGATCATGTGGCATAATCAAAATTTAAAACTAATCTGTCAGATTCCAAGTCTTTGCTCTGTCCCCAGTGCCCAGCGCCATGACCCCTGTCCACGTGAACAGCAGCCTTTGATCTAATGAGTCCCCTTCCTTGGGCAGCTGCAAACCCTTTAGCCATTAACTGCAGCTATGCTCTTGGTCACCTCTGCTCCTGCTCTTTTCCTGGTCTAGAACCTTCTCTACTTCTCTGTGCAGAGACTCCTTTCATGTATGCACATCTATGTCCAAAGGTCAGTTCAGACCCCTCCCCTTCCTGGAGACATCATTCTGTACTCCCTGCCTCCATGGTTCCATCCTCTGCCTCTAGCCTAACTGTTCCACAGACCCAGGCCCAATAGCCCCAGGGAAAATGAAAATCTTCAAGGGTGGGGAATACCCCATCTCCTTGGCAGGCAACATAGAATAATGTTTAAAACCTCAGATTATAGGGTCAGATTATCCATGGGCAAATCCCAGCTCCTCCACTTGCTGACTGCGTGACTTTTCTTCACTTCTTTGGGCCTCAGTTTCCTCATCTGCAAAATGCGGATAGTAGTGGTATACACATCATAGGGTTGTTGTGAAGACTGAGTTAATATGTAAACCATTTAATGCAAAGCCCATAGTAAGACCCATGTAAATGTCAACTATCGCTATTCATTTTCCTTCTCTTCTTTCTCCAAGAGTGCCAGGCACCTAGAAGATGTTAACGATGTTAAATTCATGCTGACATGAATTTGCCAATTCTCTGGCTGCTTCCTCAATATGTGGTATTTCTCCCCTACTAGCCTACAGATTCCAAGGACAGGCGTTGCTAGTGTTTTCTCCTTCCTCTCTACCCTTTCAGAGTCCACCATAGTAGGGAGAACTTGACAATTACTTCATCCTCATGGAAAGAAACAAAGCAAAAAGGCCTTGGGCTCTGGGGAAAATTCTCATTTGGATTTCTTTTCTGCCTGTCCTCTCTCCTTTAACTGTACATCTCTTCTTTCCTCCTGAAATCAGATTAAGCCCCATTGAGCCCAAACTAGTAGTGTTTCCAGTCATTTTCTTAATGGATATGAATGGACTCTAATCCTTTTGTTTCATGGTTATTAGTCGTTGGTCAGGCAGGTGACTGAGATGAAGATTTTAATCACTCCAAACATGGTATTGGCTTATAAAACATCAGCCCTCCACTGCACTGGAGAGTCATTTACGATGACATTTCAGCTGAGGGAAAAGGCCCCAAGAAACCTTAATTGGCCTTTGGGTGATTTCAGGAACTAGACCTTCCTTGTAATTTGCTAGAGAACACATACACTTCCCTGAAATAAGATCAGTCATGGGACACTGCAGTGAGAACCTTAAAGAAAATGGCTCCAGGCCAGATTTATGCACCACAGATTCCTTAAGGAAGCTGGGTCCAGACCCAGCCTCCAATGTTCTTGTCTTTGCGAGGACCCATTTCTTTCGGGACTTGACTTTTAAAGGCCACAGGAAGAGGTGCTCCCAACAAGGTTTCACAGCTGCCCTTTGATCCACACTCAAGTGAGCCCAGAGAGAAACGCTGATGAGCAGGAAGAACAAGAAGGCTGATTCACTTTGGGCAGGAGACTGTCTCCAAAGAAAAAAATGAGTCTGGAACTGAAATTAAAAACATGAGAGCATTTCAGTTGAGGCCATCCCAGGTGGCACCTGGGCTCACACACATAGAGTAGACCTCATTAACTAGGAACAGGGATGGCAAATGGGTTTCATTTTGCATGACATTTCTGATCAATTATAGGGGCTGCTGAGAACATTGTGCTCAGAAAGATTCTCCCACTGCATTTCAGTTCAACCAGAAAGAATGCTGTGATCATTCAGCAATGTCTGCTCTGGCAGAGGCAGAGGAAGTGAAACCCAATACCAAGGGCTTACCATCCCCAACTTAGAATACTAAGCTGGGATAGACTTCTGTCTGAAATGTCTAAATATTTATAAAACACTGTTGCATTATTATTTTCAGTGACTTTCTATTGCAAACAGTAACATAAATCATCAATATGAATATTCAAAGTTAGAGCACTTATTTTGAAGTTTCTAAAGAGTGGACTCTCCCATTCCTTGGTTCCTTCTCATGAGAGCCCTTTTCACTGGTTTGCCAGTGAGAGAAACAGGTCTATGCTGAGGAGCTGGTAAGAAAGGAGAGAAATTTACATGTCAATGTTGCTCATGGCAAACTCCTCCCTGAGTAAGCCCACCTTGAAGCAAACTCCATACACCTGCCTCCTATTTCCATAAGTGGGTTCAGGCAGGCCCTAAAAGATATCTCCCGCTCATTCTCACCAGTTACTAGAAGAATCAGCTGGTGAATAATTTAGCTGTTTCTTGGAGCTTGAAATCTGTGTCATTGGTTCAGAAGAGTTGAAGGGAACCCGAGGGGATGCGCAGGAGAAAAGATCATGTCACCAAAGGCAACTCAGGCTCCCTGCTGACGCTGCCTTCAGTGTCAGCTCTGACAGCCGTTTGGCAAATCCACCCCTCCAGTCCTGTTCTCAGTGACAGCTTCAGAGAGGGCTGGGGAAAGTTTCCCTTTCCTGAGAGAAGTCAACAGAGCAAGAGGCAATTTCTTTGCACATTTTGTGGGGATCTTCCATCTAATGGAAAAGGCACCATTGATTCAGGAGAAGGGGAGGTTTCCCTGTGCATCTGAGCCTGGAGTGCCAGAGACTGGCAGTAACCCTGGAATAAAGACAGTGCAGAGATTTCTAAAGACATTTCACTTTTTTCAAAGCCTGGCCCTGTAGGTTTCAGTGGAAGTCTTAGATGTAAGATGAGTTTTCTTTGAAATAGCCGCCAGCAGTTCCACATTCTAGCTGATCAGCTCCCATTTCTAGCTGATGAAAGCAAGAAGACCCCTTCAGCATCACCAAGAAAGACACTTGGAAAAAGTCAACAGAGTTGGGCTAGATATGGGCTCAGAAAAATCATTCACCTCTCTCCCTCCCCACTCTGACATCAATAGCTGCAGAACCATTCCTGGTTTCCAACAAACTTCTTGATGAAAATCTGAACAATTATTCTGTTTTACCTCCTCATGAAGTGGAAAATTTCCAAAGGGGGAAAAAAGCACTACAGTCTAGCTGGAAATTAAGTTAAACTTAATTAATTTATGTAAATGCATTGGGTTGCTTTGGTGTTGTAATTAATTCTTGATTTGTAAAGTGGAGTTTGTCCCTGCAGACTGTCCCACGATTGTGCCATGTGGAAGTGGTCTAATGGGGCTGGCAGACTGGCTTCAAGGGCACCTGCATATTGATCATAAGCCCTTTGAGGACAGAAAAGAAACAAGGCTGATTCTGCTCTGTTGGATAAACATGTGTTCACTTGATAAATGAGCATCCACAGTGGTTGTACACCAGCATACCCATGGTGCCTAAAAGTGAATCAAACAGAAGAATGCCTACCTTCACGGATCTTAAGTTCTAGCTGGGGAGAGACAGATTATCAACAAGTAACCCAATCAATAAACAAGATCCTTTCAGGTGATAAATGCTATAAAGCAATAAAATCAGGTGCAAAAACAAAAAGCAATGAGAACACACCATTGTAAAGCAATTATACTCTAATAAAGATGTTTAAAAAAAAAAAAAGCAATGAGAGGGGAAGACTTCCAAGAGCTGATAACTAAGTGATAAGGAATCAGCCATCATTCTTAGTGGAGGGAATGGTGAGTGCAAAGGTGCCACAGGTAGACAGTCTTGGCATGTTCAGTGAACAGAAGGCAGCCCAGCATAATGGAACCTGGTAGTGAGGGGGAGAAGACCTAAGACAAGACTGATGGAGTAGAAAGGGGCAATATCATGGTACAGAGTCTGGGCTTTATTCTAAGTCCAATGAGAAGCCAGAGGAAGGCTTTAAGTGAAAGACTGACATGATCTGACAAAAGATCACTCGTACTTCTATTTGGAAAATGGATTACAGAGGGTAAAATAGATGCATCTTGTATGTATATTCTCATTCTAAACCTGGGGTGGGGGTAGGTGAGGAAGTGTTGAACAGTAGTAAACAGGCAAGAAATAAGCAGGTTGTATTAAATGGGTACAAGACAAGCTGCTATTAAAAAAAGATCCCACAATAGAGTAGTTCAGAAAAGATACAAGTTTATCTTTCTCTCTCATGTAAGTAAACAGCTGAGCAGTCTAGGGTTTGCAGGATGGCCTTTGCCCTACAAAGTCATCGAGGACACAAACTACTGAGTTGACCCAGCCATGCCCAACCTACGGCTTCCTTCTCCGGATCCCAGGCAAGTGCTGTAGTGTCACCATTTCCCAGCCATGAAGAAGGGTGATGGGAGAACTCTAGAAGTGGTGTGCTGGTCAATGTTTAATATCTGGCTCTCTTGGTGGGGAAGAAACTAGATTTGTTGTATTTGCTGATTTCCATGGTGTAAATACCTCTATCCTGGCAGATCTGAGACTATCATCTTGACCTCACTGAACTCAGAGTTGGAAAGAGATGCATACGATGGAGTCTCACAGGTCTTGGTGAGTTGCCTCTGGCCCACCACTGGCTCCAGGGCAAAAGCTTCTCCTCTGAGCTAATCCCATATAGGACCAAGACAAAGTACCGCACACCCAAGAACACTAGACTATAGGGTCTTTGAAGGAGCCACACAATGATTAGTGCAAAAGAGACTAAAATTTTCCTAAAATTCACAGAAAAATTTTAAATGATAGAGGTAGAGCATGGGGGATGTTTAGGGGGATTTTTTTTTTTTTTAGACTTTTTTTTTAACATCTTTATTGGAGTATAATTGCTTTACAATGGTGTGTTAGTTTCTGCTTTATAACAAAGTGAATCAGTTATACATATACATATGTTCCCATATCTCTTCCCTCTTGCTCAGGGGGATTTTTATGGCAGTAAACCTATTCTGAATAATATTGTAATGGTGGATACATGTCATTATACATTTGTCAAAAATCCATAGAATGCATAGCACAAAGCGTGACTCAATATAAGTTTTTGACTTTAGACAATAATAATATATCAATATTGGCTCATCAGTTTTAACAAATGTGCCACATGTATGCGCATATGTTAATAGGGGAAGTTGGGGAGAAGATGAAGGAGTATATTGGAACTTTCTACTCATTTTTCCTGTAAACCTGAAACTGCTCCAAAAAGTCTATTAATTAAAATTATAGAGAAAGAATCACCATGTGTATGTATGTAAATGTGAATGTGTACACATGATTATGTGTGTGTGTGCGTGTGTGTGTCGTGTGCCTGTGCATATGCATGTTTGTGTATGTGTGTGCATGTGTGGTGTGATGGGAGGGACCTCACAGATCAGATGGCAAGAGACCTAACTGTCTCACTCCCTCACCCCTGTACCTCAGGGCCTGCAGAGTAAGACCAAAAGGCAATACTGTGAAGAAAAGGCCCATCTTTCTACAGTCAGCATGCTGCCCTCTTCTACAAGGTCACTAACTTGGACCTTATTAATGTGGGTCTGCCTGAAACTGTGCATTCATTGACTGGAGATATTTCCAATGAGAAGAATTACAAATCAAGAGTTCTTCCTGTCTTTCATCTCTACTTGAAATTCTTTCTGCAATCTTATTGGAAATAACCACCCATGTGTGTTCTCTCTTGGGGCACGGGGGTGGCGGTGGGGGAAGAGGACACCAAGATGCAGAGTGAGAGGAGTCACTACCTCTCCCTGTCCCTGCCCCAGAAACAAGCAACTGCAAACGATAATCTGTATCATGTCCGAACATATACAATTTCCTTGCTATCATGTTACAGTAGGTTAAATGACGGCCCCCTAGAATGACTATGTCCTAATCCTCAGAACCTGTGAATATGTTTCTCATATGGCAAAAGGGACTTTGCAGATGGGATTAAGGATCTTGAGATGAGAGATGATCCTGGATTATCCAGATGGACTCAATGTAATCACAAGGGTCCTTATAAAACAGAGAGCAATGTAATGAGGGAAGCGGAAGGAGAAAGAGAGAGATTGGAAGACGCCATGCTGCTGGCTTTGAAGGTGGAGTATGGGTCATGAGCCAACGAATGCAGGTGGCCTCTAAACGCTGGAAAAGGCAAAGAACCTGACTCTCTCCTAGAGCCTCCAGAAGAAATGCAACCCTGTGGACCCATCTTAGGACTTCTGACCTCCAGAACTATAAGAGAATAAATTTGTGTTGTTTTAAGCCACTAAGTTGGTGACAGTTTGCAGCGGCAGCCATTTGTGACACAATAGGAAACTAATACATGTATCTTCTATCTGGGAATCTGCTCTCTCTCACCATCAAACTAGCCAGGCGTCCCTTCTCCTGCTTATTCTTTTCTTTTGCAACCTATCTTAAATCTGTGATTCCTGGGCTGAGTCCAAACATGCCACCGTCTTGCCTCTCTGTTCTTAGTGTCTGGCCACTTGCTGACTGGCATCTGAGGGCATCAATAAGCATTTGTTGAATGAATGAATGAATGAATGAATTTCATTTTCCAAATTCATTCCATGCTTTAAAGGATGTCTTGGGAATTTTTGGTTTTTAACATTTTGCTTTTCAGTTGTGCTGTTTGCTTTAATCTACCGCCAATCCCAGAAGAAACCACTCACGCACATGATGGCTTCTAGCTGTAAGTACACACGAATTCCTTGTCTTGTTTTTGACTTGGCTCTGTGGTCTGAGCTTTTTAGGGGGGGTCCAGTTCCCAGGACTTCCTGCTGGTAAATGGACATCTCAACTTCTTTTTATGTGGGGGATCAATCTAAACTAGAATCATATGAGAAGCTCTGCAGGGCTCCCAAATATACAGCTCTGGGTTGGGGTCAAAAAAAGACAGTAACTCTATCTGGGTCAGCACAATGGTTAGCATGTGTAACTAATAAAGAAAACCTGGGAGCTGGTCTTTGCACAGGCCTGTTGGCTTCATAAAGAGGAAAAATGCTCCCAAGTCACCGATTAAACCCCTAACGCCACCATCCATCTCAGATACGCAATGACCTAGGTCACAAGGGGACTAGGCAACAAATTACAAGCAGATGAGATCCTAAGATGCAAAAACAATTCAAAGGATGCCTCCTTCTGAGGGCAGGTCAGAGAGTCTAAGGGTCTACAAAAATGCATTGCAAAGAAATCTAGAGACCAATAGTTCAACTTCTCTTTAGGGCTGGGCAAATTCCTTGTCCTCCCAGGCCTCAGTTGTCTTAAGACCATGTAAATGGCAAACAGCTAGGTCAGATCTTGGCAGTGTAAGTACAACAGGCAGGCACACTTGCTTTTAACTCAGGATGGGTCAGAATGCAATGAGATGATGACGTGACCACATCAACTTTCAAGATTTTAATATCGAATAATTTCACTTTTTGGGTCCAAAACAGTTGAACTCATTCAACTAAGAAGACACACACACACACACACACACACACACACACACAGTTGGGAAGAGTGCTGCTCCCCTGAGGTGATGGTGGCTGTGGAAACAATAAGCACTTCTCACCCTCATCTCTTTGATTCCTTTTCATGAAGCTGGGAAATGCCAAGTGTCAAATATCTCCAGTCACTTAAGCCCCACAAGGTGGAGCTTTTATTTCTCAGAGAGAACACTGAACAGGATTCCTCAGAGAAGGCACCATTCAAATGTCCCAAGTTGATTTGTCTTTCGACAAAGAAGCAGAGGAGGAGGAGGAAGTTACCAATTAAACCTAACCCTCAGGCGCAGACATCGCATTACAGGCATATGTCGAGTGGATAATGCCCAGGACCACCTCCACCATGCTAGACCTCATCTCGAGCTCTCATCCACTTCTTGGAACGACCCCCAGGCTAATGACAGACATTATTTCAATTATCCCAAATGAGCCCCCACTGCTGGTAACTGACATTTGGCATTTCTGTAGGGGTTCATTTAAAACTTGTTCCCCAAGTCATAAGCAGAAAAATTTACATCAGCTTAAATATAAGAAAATGCCCCAAGCTCATGCATCTCTAAGGAGGACTGGCAGAGTCCACCTGATATGAAGAAAGGCATTCGTGTCTTTGTAGTTCTGTTATGATTTCTACAGACAAGCCTCGTATAATGGCATTCTCGGGTACTCTGCTTCAGTCTTAAACTACAACTCATGAAATGACTGGGAAAGAGAGCTTACAGAAAAATAAATACAATTAGCTAGAACCATATGGAAAAAATATGATCTCATTTGTAATCAAAGATGTTTAAGCTTACGTAACAATGAGAAACCACTCTTGTATGTAAGATACGTATGTATAAGATATAAATATAAGATATATATGTATCAGAGAGGCTGAAGTTGGGATGTAATAACATTCTCATAGTGCGCTAGAGAGAGTGTTGATCGGTTAGACTACTTTAGATGGAAAACCAGTCATTTGTGTCAAGAACCTTAAAAAAACAAAAACAAAAACCTTTGAACCAGTAATGCCACTTCTGATAAAGTATTTGAGGGCAATTACTCAACACTTACTGCACAAAAATCTTCAAAGCAGTGTTATCTACAGCATCAAAAACAATAAAAATAATAGGAGGGGGCTTCCCTGGTGGCACAGTGGTTGAGAATCTGCCTGCCAATGCAGGGGACACGGGTTCGAGCCCTGGTCTGGGAAGATCCCACATGCCGCGGAGCGACTAGGCCCGTGAGCCACAATTACTGAGCCTGCGCGTCTGGAGCCTGTGCTCCGCAACAAGAGAGGCCACGATAGTGAGAGGCCCGCGCACAGCGATGAAGAGTGGCCCCCGCTCGCCGCAACTAGAGAAAGCCCTCGCACCGAAACGAAGACCCAACACAGCCATAAATAAATAAATAAATAAATAAATAAATAAATAAATAAATAAATAAATAAAAATAATAATAATAGGAGGAAACTCTCTAAATAGCCCCTAGATAACTATGATGCACCTATGTGAGGGAACATAATGCAGCCCTTAAAAACAGTATATAAAGAGCATCTTAAAATGTCTGAAAACATCGTAAAATGCAAACATGGTCATGTTCAATTTAAAGAAAAGGATAAAATTGTATACATAGTATGCTGACAACTTCTGGGGGAAAAGCCTGTCCTAATGTAGGTATATCAAAATGCAATTAGGTGGTAAGATTGTGGAAGATGTTTTTGTTTTTATTATTATTTTGCATTTTCCCATGTTCACAATAAGCACATACTATTTTTATAATCAGGAAAAGGTAAATAAAAAATAAACTATGCTTTAAAACATAAGTAAAAATAAAAGTACAAAGAAAACATGGCCCATTAATACCTCTACTTCAGGGAACATAAACTATAGGAAAACCTACATCATGTTTTAATCCATATGCAAATAAAACCCTAGTTTTTATATGCAGATATTCAAGAATATGGAGACTCTGGCAGTTGAAAGTAGTACTTTGATGTATGCCAATGCATGCAGACCTATTAAAAAGAGGATTTGTGATAATCCTGTTGACACAACCCAAACATTCTTACCTATTCCAGAGCTCAACTGGAGCATAGAAATATCGTAGAAAGACAAACAGCATGGGGTAATTTAGCAATTAAGGGAACTGCAGAAAATGGATTGGGGGAAAGTCTCATTTATCTTTGTTTCCAAAGTTTCAATAACAGACTTCTTTGGAGGGTAAGTGAGAATAAAACACTGCAAGCTAATGTTTGCCTGGAGAAACACTTAGGTGCAGGAAATGTCTCTTTTGCCATTTTGGAAAGGTTAAGGCAATGAAATGCTACAGTCAAAGGCTCTGGAATTCCACAGAGTTGCATGTATCACGGGACACACTGTGACCCTGGCCATGGAATGATCCTCTGCGGCATTGCTGAGATGAGATCTCATGGTACCGGAGCTTTGCTCATGTCCAACCCCAAACAATTTTGCTCACAGCAGATTCAGGAAAATTCACTTTAGAAGGTTTGTTTGCAGGAGGCAGTTTCGACTTCCCTGCAAGGTACTGCCCCACTGAATCTGTTTTGACTTGAGACATTCGATAGTATGTTTTACTGTAAAATATATAGGGCAATAGAAGAAAATATATTTTAGGAAATTGCTAAAGAAAAAAATCTTTATAAAGATGGTATATTTTGTTTTAACGTCCCAATAAACAAGTAATATTATGAATGACACTGGGCTTGGAGCAGTAGAACTGAGTTTCAGTACTAAATTTGTACACCTCTTGAGTCCATCACTTTTCCTCTCTGACACCCTGTTTCCATAAATGGGGTCAGAAGGGGCAGATAGGCAGGGCAAGTGGGAGCAGATTTGCATTAGATGAGTTCTGAGTCCCACCAGAGATTTAACATTCACTGACTCAAGGAAGATGGGAAATCTTGCTTGCAGGGAAACATCTTGCAAAGAAAGAGGTTATGCAAAAGCACGCCACTGGCCCCGTCAGCATTGTCCACATTGCTGATTGTCAAGGCTGATGATGTTGCATTGTTCCACTTTAAACCACACCCAGCACTCAACTGTCTAATGTGAAGCACTTGCCTAGGAAACCAGAATCAATTGCTCTGTCTCCCAGCAAACCTCAAACTGCGCATCACTCAAGGAACCATCCCTGAGCTCACGTTGCTGGTGGTCAGGCTGTCAGCACACCGATGGCCTCGTTTCACATTCAGTCTTGGATGACCGCTCCTTCTGTGGGCAGAGAACCAAGTTGCTGCCAGGGGCAGATCAGGCCCTGCCTGCCACATCAGCCTGCTGCTGTACTGAGAAATCCCTCCTCATGGTTAAGTCTTTGGCTGGTTCCCAGGCCTTTTCCCATCTCAGGGAACATGCACCTTTGAACAAAGCCCCGAGGTGACAGAGAAAATCAACTGATTCATCAGATCAGTATTCCCAAGCTATAGTGCTTGGTCGATATTTTGATTATCACCCCTGGCTACACTAAAAAAGCAAGTCACTAAAATTTGGAGGAATCAGTATTTAGTAACTTGAGGTCTAGTCCCAGCTCTGTCACATACTTGCTAAAGAGACCCAAACCAACCATTTATTTCTGCAGACTTGGTTTTCTTTTCTAGAGAGTGTTTGGGTCTGTTCAGAAGGATTTTTGCTCTTTTGTTTTGTTTTGTTTTGCTTTGTTTTAACCAGCTTCAGGGCTAAAGTAAACACCATGAAATTGTGTGTCAAATGTAGGATCTCTGCACTTTTTCCTAGCAGAGGATCCACAGCTTTCATCAGAGTCTCAAAGGGATCCATAACCCAAAAGTCAACTAAAAGTCACTTCTTTAAGCAGATCCAGAATTTGTACACAGGAGGGGCTTGGTGGTGGCATGCTGCTTGGCCAACAGTTGTCTGGAAGCTGTGTTTACACAGCAAGCACAATCATGTTACTCACAGCTTATGATACAGATCAGAATGGCAAAATTTCTAAAGAGACTTTACAGCAAAGAAAATGCTATTTGTCCATGTCGTTGCTGTTGTTTTCTCACCAATAGAATTATTAGTATTGAGGATGACTTTGGAGATGAAGGAGGAGCCAAAGCACTCCCAAGTCACCTCTTGGCTCCGTCATTGGCTCCAAGGTCTCAAAATGCTCCATAATTTCCATTTGAGATTGTAAGGTATAGAGAAAATCCAAAGAACAAAGTGCTTCTCCACGGAAGGCAAGCCCAGGAAACCAGAGAAGCATGAAAGGACAGAGGGATGCTGACAGCAAAGCCAAAGGACCAGGCTGATGGGCACCTCAGCTGAACCTGGCCTCTTTCATAGCTGTCTCCTTAAAAATCTCCTGGGCTTCCCTGGTGGCGCAGTGGTTGAGAGTCCACCTGCCAATGCAGGGGACACGGGTTCAAGCCCTGGTCTGGGAAGATACCACATGCCGCGGAGCAACTGGGCCCGTGAGCCACAACTACTGAGCCTGCGCATCTGGAGCCTGTGCTCCGCAACAAGAGAGGCCGTGACAGTGAGACGCCCGTGCACCGCGATGAAGAGTGGCCCCCGCTTGCCGCAACTAGAGAAAGCCCTCGCACAGAAACGAAGACCCAACACAGCCAAAAAATAAAAAAAAAAAAGAGCAATAATCACAACAAATAAAACTATTTATAAAAAAAAAAAAAATCTCCTTACCTCTCCACCCTGTCTCAATCTCATTTTTAAAAAATACTGCAGTAACTTTACCAGCCTACTCTGTTGGGGTGTGGTGGTAAGGATAGGCACTGAATGAATTTAAAAGACGATAACAAACTTTGCCAGAGAGGAAAGTTTGAATAGATTTTCATAATCATGATGTTTTAAATAATGACAGTCCCCACTTCAGGCTTGGAAGTCAATTCTCCTGGAGGTGTTAACACTATTATTCCACAGGAATAATCCACAGGAAAACACACAAAAGCAAGAGAATATTATTTCCAAACCTCTGTTGGGTGATGCGGAAATCAGCGTTAAGTGAGCTGACGACACATCATTAAACAAGAGATCATGTTTCCCCATAGGCTTCCCTAGAGAACTGCATTAATTCAGAAAACTTAGTTGGGGGAGGGCGATTCTTTCCTGAAAAGCATAAATGCACCAAAGACTATGTTTAAAATGCTCTTGGACCATTGTTCAGTCATAATGACCTCCTGGGGGAGTTTCCCAAGTGCTCACATAATATCATTACACAACAAATACATGAAAATTTGTCCATGTATTTCAAAATTCCAAATACATGGAATGGCTATTCAAGATGGCCTTAGGATGATTAACACATTGGGGACCTTCCAGTGACCACCAGGAAAACAAAACCACCATCACAGCTACCAGGCACTCTGTGAAACATAACACTGGAAAGAATCTAGATGTCTAACTTAGAAATAAGGTAGCAAATTATGATGTAAATAATTTAAAGTAATCATGGGGCTGTCAATGAAAATTAGGCTCATGAAGAATATTTAAGGACATGAGAAGAAAGCTAATGATGTGCAAAATGAATAAAACAAGATTCAAATTTTTATATAAATAAAGCATGATTCCCAGGAATATTTAAAGAATGATAATCTCTCTCACAGATAACCACTAGTAACATTTATTGTATCTAGTCTCTTTCTGTACCCGTGACTTTTATTTTCTTCCTTACAATTCTGCATTTAAAAAGATAAATAACTTAAAGGTAAATACCATGGTGTTATTCTGGTTAAGAAAGAACCTTTAAATGTAAATAGCTAGAAATAAAGAGTTCTTCCTAAAATTGGGAGGACATTTGTCTTTTTTCCCCAGGATGCTAATCTGCTGCATCTGATGACCTCAAGGGAGGGGTATCGGGTCTACTGCTGGCAGGAACTTCAAACATCTTGCCAGCCTCCTCTCCCTGTTTCTTCCTCCAGCTGCTCTGGATTTCAAGACAGAACACAGCAGAGCACAACAGCCCTTGCCCTGTTCCTAGCCAGTGAATTCTGGCACAATTATTGGGACCCAGAGTTCCCCCACTCATGACCTCATAGTGGGCTCTGAGGTGGAGCACCCTCTGTGGCTGGAACTTGGACGCCAGTATTTTTTTACAACAAGCATTGGTGGTAGACGTGTCGTAGGGGCCTCCCTGGTGGCGCAGTGGTTGAGAATCTGCCTGCCAATGCAGGGGACACGGGTTCGAACCCTGGTCTGGGAAGATACCACATGCTGCGGAGCGACTGGGCCCGTGAGCCACAACTACTGAGCCTGCGCATCTGGAGCCTGTGCTCCGCAGCAAGAGAGGCCGCGATAGTGAGAGGCCCGCACACCGTGATGAGGAGTGGCCCCCACTCGCCGCAACTGGAGAAAGCCCTCGCACAGAAACGAAGACCCAACACAGCCATAAATAAATTAATTAATTAATTTAAAAAAAAATGGCCTCCATGAGGATTAAAAAAAACAAACAAAACAATGTTTAATTAATCAAAAAGAAGAAACAGAGAAAAAAGATAATGAAGAACAGATAGAGAAGTAAAAAACAAATGACAATGGACTTCCCTGGTGGCACAGTGGTTAAGAATCCGCCTGCCAATACAGGGGACATGGGTTCGAGTCCTGGTCCGGGAGCAACTAAGCCCATGCGCCACAACTACTGAGCCCGTGCTCTAGAGCCCACAAGCCACAACTACTGAGCCCGTGTGCCACAACTACTGAAGCCCGCGCACCTAGAGCCCATGCTCCACAACAAGAGAAGCCACTGCAATGAGAAGCCCACGCACCGCAACAAAGAGTAGCCCCCACTCGCCACAACTAGAGGAAGTCCACGTGCAGCAACGAAGAACCAACACAGTCAAAAATAAATAAATAAAATAAATAAATTTTTTTAAAAAAGAAAACAAATGGTAAGATGATAGATTTCAACCTAGTCATAACAATAATCACATTAAATGGAAATACTCTAAATATCACACTTCAAAGGTAGAGATTGTCAGATTTAATTTTTAAAAAATGGCAAGACCCAAATATACTCTGCCTTCAGGAAATGAACTTCAAATATAAATACACAAATAGTTTTTATGGCATAGTACAAAGATGGGAGATGATATACCATGCTAGCACTAATCAAAAGAAAGCTGATGTATCCACATTAATATCAGACAAAGTAGATTTTAGAGCAAAGAATATTACCAGGGATAAATAAGGTCATTTCCTAATGATTAAAAGATCAGTTAATCAAGAGTACAACTATCCTAAACACTGATGTACCTAATAACAGAGCTTCAAAACATACGAAGCAAAAACTGATAGACTGTAAAATAAAATAGACAAATATACAATTTTAGTTGATATAGTTCAATTTAGGGATTTTGTTCAATATCCTTTTCTCAATAATGGATAGACTAATCAGACAAAATCAGTAAAGATAAAGATTTGAACAACAATATCAATTAACCTGACTTAATCTACACTTACAGAATTTTCCACCCAGTAACAGCAGAGTACACATTCTTCTTGAGTGTACATGAAGCCTCCATCAGTATAAAAGATTTAAGTCCTATTAAGTATATCTTCTGAACACAATCAAATTAAATAAAAGATCAACAAATGAATGATCTCTAGAAAATCTTCAAATATTCAGAAACTAAATAACACACTTCTAGAAAACCTATAGATCAAAGAAGAAATCAAAAAGGAAATTAAAACTTATTTTAAACTAAAGGAAAATAAAACACGACACATAAAAATTTGTGGGATACTGCTAAAGCAGCACTTAGAGGGAAATTTATAGCAAAAATCTTTGAAAAAGAACAAAATAGGAGAACTAACACTACCTGATTTTAGGACTTAATATAAAGATATAATAATCAAAGACAGGGTGGTATTGGTGTAAAGATGGAAAAACACTGTCGATCTTCATTCTTCACAGATTTTGTATTTGCAGATGCACCTCCTTGCTAAAATTTATCACAGGCCATTAGAAAATGTTTGAAATAAAAGATACGCTTATTATCTTGATTGTGGTGATAGTTTCACAGGTGTATACACATGTGAAAACATCAAATTCTATACTTTAAATATGTGCAGTTTACTGCATGCCAACAAAACTGTTAAAAAAATAATTGGAGACTCACTTAATATTTACACCTGCTTTCTACCATGCTACACCTGCTTTCTACCATGCTGGACATTTTCACACATCCCCTGAGAGTTTACTAAATTTGTAGAGAAATTGAAAACAACAGTATATGCTGAAGATTCCACTGAACAGAGTATGAACTTTTCTATGGTGTTTCAGAGGGCACAATGTACTTCATTAGTACCTCCGATCATCAATATATATGTGGATTATCATTTTCCTATGGAGCCAGAAGTTTAGAATGAACCAGTGGCAGCGTTGCTTTGAATTTCCTTATTAATACTCAGATATATGCAGGAGAATCAAAATTCTTCCACATACAAATAATTAAAAGTATGACAGCTATCAAAATCTTTCATATTCTGAGCTATGTTTCTTATTGTCAGAGAAAGACATTACAAATAAGTAAGAGGGAAAGGAGAGCATGAACGTTCTAGTATTTGATTTGCCAGATGCCACTGTGAACTCATGTGTAGCTTAATATATATACAGATGGACACAAACAGAAACAATTATGGATACGTATGTATACAATGGTTAGTACACATACCTAAGTTTCCTAGCTCTGTCCTTGACAGGGCCTAGAAGCAGTGACAGTCTAAGTGCAACAAGCACACCTGTGCCTAGATCTTGGTTTCTAGTACCGTTCTCCAATAAAAGGAAGCCCAGCTCCTTGGAGAAATGACTGATTCTAGGGTTGGGATAGATAAAATACAACATGAGCCTGGAGCATCTTATGTGCCAGAAAGCAAGGAAGTGTTAAAAAAAAAAAAAAGAGAGAATGGGAGCATGTCAAAGGAACATAGGAGCTAAACCTGGAACAATTTAAGCAACAAAATATGATCCAATAAATAGTATTGGTTCATAACTCAAAGTATAAAATAAATATATAATATATAATAGAGTCCATGCTAATATAAATAATTGAATAAATAAATAAATAGGGGGCATATCTTCTTTATCTAATTCCATGTAGATACTCCCCTATCCAGAAAGTGAAGTTTTATTTCCTTCCCAACATTGAACATGGGCTGGACTTAGTGATTCACTTCCAAAGAACAGACTACGGAAAGCAAAAAATAAGAACTTTCCAATGCAGCGTCCTGGAAAATATCATCCTAAGTAAGTGATCAAAGTTGCCATCTCACCGATAAATCATGTTGTTGGCATGTACCCCCTGATATGATGTGATGAGAAGGGCACTTCACCTCCGTGATAGTCTTCCTCCAAAATTCATAGTCCTAGTCTATACATGAGACCAACATCATAGAAATCCAAATGAAGGGCCATCATATAAAATACCCAACAATTATTCTTCAAAAATGTTAAGGTCATTTAAAAAACAAGAAAGACTGAAAACTGGTAAGGACCAGAGGAGATTACAGAGACATTCGACATAAAAGCAATGTGTTATCCTGAAACACAAAAGGGACATTAGTAGAAAGACAGGCGAAATCCAAATAAAGTCTGGAGTTTAGTCAATAGTAATATATATCAGTAGTCACCTCTTAGTTTTGACAAATGAACCACAGCTATGTAAGAGACTACATTAGGAAAATCTGGGTGAAGGATATACAGGAATTCTGTGCTTTCTTTGCAATTTTTCTATAAATCTAAAGTTATTACAAAACAAAAGTTTATTTAAAATGTTTCCATCCTCTCACCAAATTGGTTAAAAGCCTTCAAGAGTGACAGAATGTTGTCATCATGAAACTGCTCAACTGGACAAATGAATGCTGAGAACTGATTCTGGTCTGTGGCATTGAGAATATTATTCTGAGTAGGAAACAGTAATTCAGTTATCCTCTTCCCCCTCGCCCCAGGAACACCAAAAGCTGCATCTGCCCTTGTAGTGGTCCTGGCCCTTTAGAGAAGAGAAAAGTCTGGAACAGCCATGGACTGCATGTGTTATAATCTATCATGATACTGGGCATCCGAGAACTAGGCATGCCTGGTGGGTCATAGCACAAGGTTCTGATAGCCTAGGTCATGTCAGGTGGGAAGGTGAGCTGGCTGCCCAGTGAATCTTTTCTTTTTAACCAATCACAGCAGCCCTGCCAGCTTGATATTTTAAATGCACGGAGGATTTTCAAAAACAAGTCTTAGACATACTAAAATGTATGTCATCTTTCCCAAGAGGCAGAATCACAGGCTTATCCAATTTGCCAGCTGACAATTTAGCCATTGCACTGTCTGCATCTCAAAACCAATTCAAACAGACACATTGCTCTTCCTGAGTGATGTCAGAGGGACGTGTCAGCAGCCAGACTGTTTTGCCACTCTCGCTGGGTAAGTTCCTCTGTGCTTTATTTTTTAACATTTTAAGAGAAGAGCCTATCTTCAAAGGATGTGAGACACCCAATCAACTTCAAATTAGACTCTCTGGAAATGTCACCAATCTCGCACCAAGGGGGAAAGGGCAGGGGTGGGATGAATAGGGAGACTGAGATTGACACATATACACTATTGATACTATGTATAAAATAGATAACTAATGAGAACCTACTGTATAGCTCAGGGAACTCTACTCGATGCTCTGTGGTGACCTAAATGGGAAGGAAATCCAAAAAAGAGGGGATATATGCATATGTATAGCTGATTCACTTTGCTGTACGAGAAACTAACACAATAGTGTAAAGCAACTATACTCCAATAAAAATTTTTTTAAAAATCTCACACCAGCTCCAAGAATTAATTCATGACAAGCTTTAAAAAGTGTCCAGCACTCACCCCTGTAATTTATCACTGTACCCATCAGCTGATCTTTTCCCGGACTCCCTTAAACATCTTTTCTTCATCACAGTGACCCACTCTCCACGTAAAAGACCTCAGAGATTCATGAAACATCATTTGATCAAATGAGCTCTGCTTAAGTTCTGCAGAAAGAAACCAGCCTGTTCAAGAGTGAATTCCAATTTCTAAAGCCTAGAGCTGAGGAGGTATCCGGGACTGAATTTCCTAGAAGGGCAAGTTTTATAAAAGAATGCTTACCTTCTGCACCCCTGCTGATGCCACCTGTCTGCCTGGACATATGGGTGTGGCTTACCCCAGATTACCCCTTCTCTGATACCAGCCCCAAAACTTTGTCGTGACTTTACTCTTTTGGTGACCAGAAGGCCACATACTCTGTGCTCACCCACCAGACCAGCCTCTGCACCAAGGGCTACCAGACAAAAAGGAAGAGAAGGAAAATAGGGAAAGTAGGAAGAGACCCTCATTCTTGGCTTGGGTTTACTGATCTCCTACCACCAGAAGTATGTCTAGGAAGATGCTCAGTTCCAGCATTTGCTGGGGATTTGCTTTGTTTTAGGCAAGAGAAATGCTTTTTATTTCATGTTGTTATGTGGCTTCAGATTTATTTAGTGTGACACAGGCTTTACCTCAGCTGGCACTGACCTGATTTAAAAGAAGCTCATGTTCTTGGCAGACAAGACTGTTGTGTCTCAAGACTGGAGGATGATGGGTGGTGACAAGGCCAGGCAGTACCATGGGAAGAGGTAAAAGGAGAACAGCCTTGCCCTAGACTCCACAACAAAGCAGGGCAGGTGATGAGAATCTGCTTTCCTGGCAGCAGGTAGTGATAGTGGGGCAAGCACAGAGTAAAGCCCATCTCATATCCGTCTGGGCAAAGAGTCACCAGAAAGCGTTGTAAATCAAAGACAACATACTGAGGGTATCAGGTGGGATGGGGGGACAGAGACAGGTGTCCAGGGCCTGCTGCACCCCGACGTCCAGGCAGTCAGTTGCCGTGGGGAGGGTGCAGCAGATAGACACTCATTGGTACGCCTGGCCACTAAGAGCACTTGCTCTGAAGACAGGCTGTGGGGTGTCATCTATTCCGATGATTCTGTTTTGGTTGGTATACGTCATTCCATGTGTTGTCTTTCCTTATAGTGATTATCCTCTGTGAATATCTGGTTATTTTAGTTTGCAAGTTCACATCTCCTGGGGTAGCAACTGCTCTCTCCAGGCATGTATAGAAGGGAAGAGCTGAAGTCCTAACTCTAGTCTATGAAGTTAAGGAGAGAGAAGACTAAGAGAGCTCCAAGCACTGGAGAATCACTGTGTCACTATTTGTTGCTTTTCTAAAATCAAGCATTTCCTCTGATCATAGATTCTCTTTTAAACTCAGTAAAGACAAACAGCATTGGGAAACGGCTTATCCTTAGACTTTAACCCACTCATCCAGGGTGCCAAGAGAAGAAGGAGGTGAAGGAGAGACTGCCCAAGGGAAGGCAGTCAGCTCACAACTTTTCTCCATCTCCTCAACCCCAGCAGGACTTTTTTATTGCCTCATCATTACCCATTGTTGACAACAGTGATGTTAATGTCATCAACTGGTGACTGTCCAGGATTCCTATCTGCTTCAAAATAATCCTGGAGAGAGGCAAGATCAAGAGTCGAACTCAAAAGCTTTCTCTCAGTCTGCTCTCCCTTCTGCCTCTCTGGCTGATGTCTGCCCTGTGATACAGCTGTCTCCCTATACCCTTCAACCAACAATAGCAACACACACACACACACACACACACACGCACATGCGCACACACACACAGTATTTTTGTTAGTGCCTTTTATCTATGCCTTCCTTTTGCTTCTATAATTTTGCCGAAGTTGTGTTCCTTCAGGGTTTGTCCTATCATTATGTAAATTCAAGTTTTATTTCAGGGAAGTTTTTTTTGAATTATATCTTTAGATATTTGTTCTGGCAATTATTTCCTTTTTATTCCTTGGAGGGGAGGAGAATTGTACGTATGTTGGACTTAATTTGCCTGTCCGCCATCTATCATTTTTCTCTAACTTGCTTTACTCCTCTCTCTATTTCAACTTAACATTGTTTTTCTTATTTCTACTATCTACATCCTTTATCATGTTTTTAGCAGTCTATTCTCCCTTGTGTTTTCTCCAGTTTCTTCTTCATGTCTATGATGATTGAAGTCTCCTCTCCCCCACATACATATACACACACATACTTCTTTCCTGAGTTTTGACAGCATATGTTTTCCTCTCTCTGGTTAAAGTTTTGGTCACAATTTGTATCAACTCTCTGGTAATGTTTCTGATTTCTGCCATAGTTTGTTCTAGTTTTTCCATTTTTGTCTTTGTGCTATCTTTGTATGGATTTTATGCTTATTTTTTTTTTGTTGTTATCTGTCTCCAAAGAAGGGAAGATTTTCTCGGACCAGCTAACGGGTGGAGGTTTGTGTGAGGGCAGAGCTGGGGCCATGCTCCTGGCTAAACATAATCCTTTTTGTCCCCAAGTTGATATGTAGGCTTCTATATAGGTAAAATTTCTCCTAAACCAGTAGAGAAAAGCAGCTGCAAATATTCACAGAATGCAAAGTTTTAGCTATCTCCTAGCATCACCAAAAATAAAGTTGTCATGTTTTCACTCTCTATTGCTTATGGATACTTTTCAGGAAGAAAAAGGGGGAATTACTGACTTTATGCTGTCATCTTTAAACCAGAATTTCATCTGACTTCTCTGAGCCTCAGTCTTATCCTCTGTAAAATGGGTATAAAGTGAGTAGGTTTAATGCATACAAAATGCTTGGCACAGTGCCTGGCACATCATCCACAGTTATTGAGTACTTACTATTACTACTGCAATAGGGTCACAGCCATAAGGTCATAGGTTAGAGGCAGACTGGGGTCTCAGAGGCAGGGACTGGCAAAAAGAAGAAAGAGGTCTAGGCCTGGGTGAGGAACACCTCCCATCGAATCTGCAAATGTCAAATATTCACTTTCCCAGACTCCTTTGCATCTTGGGCATGGACATGGGACCTCAACTTTGAATTGGTCCCTGATTTGTCACTCAAAAGGAGGCTGGTGGCATGATGCAGCTCGGACTGCTCAGAATCCAGTTTGGTGACAGGTAGTGGCAGTGGCAGCCATGATTGTGGTTTCTAGACACAGCATCAGCACCACTTCTAAGGCCACCATCCAGGGTCCTATGCTGTGGTAATAAAGGGAAGCAGTGGCAGTGACACAGCCATCCCAAGAACCATTCTGAAGTATATCTGGGGCATTGCTCCGGGGTGTGTGGCATATGAGCCTGATTCATCACCACTTCTGGAAATTCTGTGAGGTAGCTATATGTCTTTCTGCTTAAACCATTCCAAACTCAGTTTCTAAGGCTTGAAAATAAGAAACCTGACTGGTAAAAAGCAGATCCCATTTTTAGGGGAAAGTGTGCATTTACTATGTGCCCAATAATATGCTAAGCATTTTATTTGCATTATCTTCTTTAATCTTTCCCAAAACCCTAGGAGGTGGAAGCTACAGTAGCTATTTTACAAAAGAGATAACTGAAGGGCAAAGAGACTAATTTCTGTGCTCAAGGCCATTCCTAAATGACGACGTGGACTTCACCTGGTAAGTGTTTCCTCAGTCTAATACTTGCATGGACCTCCCAAACTATTTCCCAAAGCCTGTCTTTTGGGGCTAGAGTAGATAGAGTTGATTTGCCTAATTCTCCCCATGCTTGGAGTAAGTCTCTGCTACTTCTAAGTTCAGCCCCTGAGTTAAGGGCATGAAAAACAGAAGGCCATGGAAACCTTACATTACTGCAATGGTTAAAGGAGGTTCTGCACTTAGCAGTCAACTAGAGCACTAGAAGCCAACTAGAACAAGCTGGAAATAGAAAACATGAAAATACCACAGAGAGGTCCAAAAGGAAATAAAACCAACACAATTGTTTTCTTCTCAAATACCAAGGTTTCTTATCAAGGAAGGAAGTCAACACTTTCTCATGAGGCTAGGAGACATAAGAGATCAGAAGATAAACTACATTTACAAATGCTGATGAACAGCAAAGCAGAGAATTCTACGTGTCCACCACAGCCTGTTTTCTTCCTCTATCCACAAACAGCTGGACTGAAGCCTCTGCATTTCAGGTAGGCAGGGCCACAGGACTGAGTTTGGGCCCTTGAAATATGGGCAGAACCAAGCCATGTCACTTCTAGGCCTAACCCCTAAAATCCCTCTGATGTTCCTCCACACTCTATTTCCCCTGAAAAGAGAGACCCCCAAGGACCAGAGGAGGTGGGGTCACAAGACAGATGGAGTCTGGTCCCTAATTTGTCACTCAAAAGGAAGTTACCCACAAGAGCTCTCTAACAAGACGTACCTCTGTTGGACCATCACAGGAATGGGAAATAAACTTTTATTGTGTTGAAGGACTGATATTAGGCAGTCGTTTGTTTCAGTGGTTAGCCCACCTTAATTGATACAAATACCTTGCATCGCACAAGTAGCTCTGAGGGAAAGAGGGTGGTTCCCTTCTCTCAACTCTAAGGATCTTTGACCCTGAAATACAAAGTTCAAAATGAATTTAAGGATCTGGGAACTCATTTTTGGAGGCCCCGCTTCACAGAATATCAAAGGTGTTAAAATGTTTTACCGTCCTACATTAAATATAATTTTGTGTACAAAAAAGTATACAAGAGTTGAGTGGAGTTAGAGTTGACCTGATGTTACAATATTTAGTCATCTAAATGCTTATTGTTGATTTCTCAGCTCTCTCTCTCTCTTTTTTTTTTTTTTTTCTTTATTCTGGAGACAATCACTTTTCCACATTTCAAGCTTTCTTTAGGTCTTGTAAATGCTTAGCTCTTTGACACAGTGCCCATGGTACCTAGTGGACACAGCAGACCTAAATGGACTGCCCAGGGCTCCCACCTGCAAAGATGATGACTAACAACACATGAGATACCAAACAAGACCAAGCACCTAAGTTCAGTCTCCAAATCTGCTCTCAGAACCATTCCCAGCTGACTCCCCACCCCATCTCCCAAGCAAATGCCAAAACTCATAAATCTTCCCTAAAGCTGATGAAAGTCTTAAAGCATGCCTCAATATTTATCACTAGTAAAATGAAGATAAAAGCAGATAATGCACTTACTAGAGGTTACTCTTATAATTATACAAATGTCAGTATGTATAACTTGATTTGTCATTTATATTTTCTCCCTACCCATTTCCACTCGTCTCCCTGAATCTAAATACCAATTTCATAAAACGGACCCACAAAAGTAGGTCTGGAGGAAATTCTAGTGTATTCAGGACCAATGTAATGAGATCTTTATGCCAAATACGGTGGCTTGCTCTGCTTCGTGGTACCTATCATCTTCTGCTCTGAATTAGTTTCCCAAACTGTGCTCCATGCAACACAGTCTTTCACAAAATTTTTTTTTACTTTTTTTTTTTTTAATTTATTTTTGGCTGCATTGGGTCTTCATTGCTGCATGCTGGCTTTCTCTAGTTGCAGCAAGCAGGGGCTGCTCTTCGTTGCGGTGCGCGGGCTTCTCATTGCAGTGGCTTCTCTCCTTGCAGAGCACAGGCTCTAGGTGTGCGGGCTTCAGTAGTTGTGGCACACGGGCTTCAGTAGTTGCGGCATGCAGGCTTCAGTAGTTGTGGCACGTGGGCCCAGTAGTTGTGGCTCACAGGCTCTAGAGCACAGGCTCAGTAGTTGTGGTGCACAGGCTTAGTTGCTCCACGGCATGTGGGATCTTCCCGGACCAGGGCTCAAACCCATGTCCCCTGCATTGGCAGGCGGATTCTTTTTTTTTTTTTTTTTAAGACACCAATTGTACTTGAATATTTGTTACTTTTTCTTTTTTGGCTGTGTTGGGTCTTCGTTTCTGTGCGAGGACTTTCTCTAGTTGTGGCAAGCAGGGGCCACTCTTCATCACGGTGCACGGGCCTCTCACTATCGCGGCCTCTCTTGTTGCAGAGCACGGGCTCCAGATGCGCAGGCTCAGTAGTTGTGGCTCACGGGCCTAGTTGCTCCACAGCATGTGGGATCTTCCCAGACCAGGGCTCGAACCCGTGTGCCCTGCATTAGCAGGCAGATTCTCAACCACTGCGCCACCAGGGAAGCCCCCTGGCAGGCAGATTCTTAACCACTGTGCCACCAGGGAAGCCCTCTTTCATGAAATTTGAATAGACTCTTCACCAAAGAAGACATACTGATGGCAAAAAAGCACATGAAAAGATGTTCAATGTCATTGGCCATTAAAGAAATGCAAATTAAGACCACAACAAGATACCACTTCTCACCTATGAGAAGGGTTTAAAAAAAACAAAACTGATAATACCAACTGCTGGAAAGGAAGCAGAGCAACTAAAACACTCATAAATTGCTCTACCAAATACTGTACAGCCACTCTGATAAACCATTTGGCAGTTTCTTATCAAATAAAGCATACACTTACCACACGAACTAGGAAGCCCCACTCCTAGTTTGTTCCATTAGAGAAAAGAAAACTTATATTCACACAGAAACCTGTGCATAAATATTTACAGCAGTTGTATTTAAAACTGCCAGCCCAACCAAATGTGCTTCAATGGGTGAATGGATAAACTAATTCTGGTATATCCATAAAATGTGTATTACTCAGAAAAAAATATAAATACAACAATATAGGTGAATGTTCAAGGCACTTTGCTAAGTGGAAGAAGCCAGTCTCAAAAGGTGACATATTGCATGATTTACTTACCTGATATTTTAGAGAAAGCAAAACTATAGGGACAGACAACAGAGAGTGGTTGCCAGGTGTGAGGGTTGGAGGAAGGGCATGTCTACAAAGGGGCAGCAGGAGGGAATTTTTTAGGCATGATGGAACTGTTCTGTATCTTGATAGCAATGGGGTTAGATGACTCCATCCATGTGTTAACATTCATAAAACTCTACACCAAAATAAAGTTAACTTTACAGTATGTTAATTTAAAAGGAGAAAAAAAGAATAACAGCCAGAGAAAATGGCAGTTAGATGTTATCTTTTGAGATATGTTTATGCTTTCACACACATAATCTTAAACACATGCACATATTTTTCCTTTGTTTTTTCTTTAATCGGAGAGCAATATTATATTTTGAGATATTTATAGGCTCCCCTTTTTTCAGAATTAGATGTTCTTATATACATTGGATCAGGATGTTTTCCTTGAAAGATCTTTTTTGGTACATACATTCTATTGTACTTGGAGTTAGGTGAATACATTGAAGCCAGACAGAATCAAGAGCCCCACTGGGCAGAAACAGTATGAGAACTTCCAGAGTGATCTACTATGTGCTTCTCTGGGAGATGTATGTGGTGGACACTGTTGGCGGCATACTCAGAATTCTTTCCTCACTTCTTCTTCCCCAGAATCCCAATTCTGTTTAGGCTATTATTCAAAACTCTTTCCAAATTCTATTAGAAGTTCTGTAAGCAAAAAACTTCACACATTTAAGGTGACTTCTAAAATTTGTCATTATATGTTTGAATAGTAACAAAGAATGCATTTTCCAGCATGTTGCAAGTATTGATATCTTCAAATAAAACCACTGGATTGCTTTTTAAAATCCATTTGATGGGACTTCCCTGGTAGCGCAGTGGATAAGAATCCACCTGCCAATGCAGGGGACACGGGTTCAAGCCCTGGTCCGGGAAGATCCCACATGCTGCAGAACAACTAAGCCTGTGCACCACAACTACTAAGCCTGCGCTCTAGAACCCACGAGCCACAACTACTGAGCCCGCGTGCCACAACTACTGAAGCCTGTGCCCCTAGAGCATCTCAGCAGCAACTAGAAAGCAAACCCCGAGTGATGAGCTAGAAATAGGATACACAGAGGTATCTCTTACAACGGGGAAATTCACAGGGTTTTGTGGTAATAAAGAATGTAAATCCAAACATTTAAGAAAGAAATCATAACAATCAAATACAAACTTTAAAAAGAGAGAGAAAAACTCTTCCCAGCTTGTGTCCTGAGGCCAGCAAAACCCTGATAACAGAACCTGTCAAAGACATTATAAGAAAGGAAAATTATATTTCTCATAAACACAGGCGTAGAAATTCTAAACAAAATATGAGCAAACTGAATCCAGCAATTTACAGAAGTGTAATATGTAGGAGAGAAAATGTTTTCTGACAAAAAGCAGATTAACAAGAGAAAAGCATACACATTTGATGTAAAATGTATTATGTGGCAACAAGATTGGGGATGGGTAGGGGAGGAAACTTCATAGGAAGAATCAAAAAGTCCCAAAGAAGCCACTAGACTTGGAGGCTTTTATACCATTCTGACAGAGGACAATAAATTTGTAGAGAAGTGACAAGACAAAGGAAAGGGGCTTCTGGACTTTTAAGGGTGGGAAGGTAAATATATGGGGGATACTAATGGTAGATAAGGGTTATTTAGTAACGTTTGTTCATGTAGATGCTTCTTTGTTTTGTTTTGTTTTGTTTTTTGTTTTTGGCTGCACTACGCAGCTTGAGGGATCGTATTTCCCCCATCAGGGATTGAACCCTGGCCACAGCAGTGAAAGCACCGAGTCCTAACCATTGGACTGCCGGGAACTCCCTCGTGTAGACTCTTCTTGATACTATCTCATCTCAGGTGATAAGCTTGTTCTTCCCTTCCTGGTACAGGAAAGGGTGGGTAGGACCTTCACAAGGAGAATTTATGCCCCGCTTTTCAGGCAGATAAGGGGAAGGCAGAGAGCTCCTCCTCTGTCTGCTTTTTTCTCCATTGCCTTCAGCTCAAAATGGTCTTTATGCAGAGTGACACATTTTGGGGTGGCATATCTGATCCCCTACAAATACATCATGATGAAATGGGGTCATCCCAGAAAAGCAAAGCTACTTTAATATTTGGTAATCAGTCACTGTAAAGCACCACATTAATAAAGGAGATGAACTTTATGTCCTCTCAACAGAAGCAGAAAAGGCATTTGATAAAATTCAACATCTGTTTGAGATTAAGGAAAAAAGCTCATAGCAAGTTAGACAAAGCAAAAAACTCTTTAATCTATTAAAATATATCTACAAGATATCTATAACCAACACTATAATGGTGAAATGTGGAAGTATCTCTCCCTGAGGTTAGGAGCAAGAAAAGGATGTCCACTATTACCACATCTTTTGACATTGCACAAGAGGTTCCTAGCAACACTATGAAACAAGAAAAATAATGTAAAGATACCAATATTAGAAATTTAAAAGAAATACTGTCATTATTCACATATGATTGTGCATCAAAAATTCAAAACTATATACAAACTACTATTGTTAATAAGGGAATTTATAAAGGTTTCTGGATTCAAGGTCAATAACAAAATCAATTATATATAATATATTATATTTATATATATTTAGGATAATTAGAAAAAAATTAAAAGTATTCATTACAATAGTATTTAAAAGTTAAATACATAGGGATAGATCTAATTATAGAGGTGAAAAACCTCTAGAGTGAAAATTAACACATTGTGTTGAGAGAAATTTTAAAAGACCTAAATAAGTGAGAAAATATTTTATATTAATAGATTTAAATTCTCAATATGGATTGGAAGATGCCAATTCTTCTCATATTGATGTGTAAATTCAATGCAATCCCAATCAAAAGCCCATCAAGATGTATGTATGTGTGTGTGTGTGTGTGTGTGTGTGTGTGTGTGCATGCACATAAATTGAGTTGATTCTAAGATGTTTCTGTTGAAAGGCAGCGGGTATAGAAAACAATCGTGAACAAGAACAAAGTTGGAGGACTTCCATTACCAAATACTGAGGCTATTATAAAGCTATAGTAATTAAGACAGTGTCATATTGGTACAAGAATAGAACAGAACGGAAAGTTCAGAACCAGATCCACATATATATAGTCACCTGACTTCAGACCAAGGCAGCACTGCATATGTACATACTATGATTCCATTTATAAAAATTGCAAGAACAGGAAAAACTAATCTTGGATGATAGAAGTCAGAATAGTGTTTATATCTCGGGGAAAAGGTATGACTGGAAAGGGGCACAGAGGAACCATCTGCATGCTGGAAACATTCTATATCTCTTCTGGATAATGGTTACATACATCTATATGTATTCAAAAACTCATAAGCTGTCTGCTTGAGATTTGTGCACTTACTATGTGTATGTTGTACTACAATAAAAAAAATTTTTTTTTTAGAATGTAAGCCAGAGTTTGACTCCATTTTTTTTTTAATTTTTTTAATTTTTTGGTCTCGCTACGCAGCATGTGGGATCTTAATTCCCCAACCAGGGACCAAACCTGCACCCCCTGCATTGGAAGCGCAAAGCCTTAACTACTGGACTGCCAGGGAGGTCCCCTTGACTCCATTTTCTGATGTTTGACTGCTGACAGCTTTTAAGCCTCATCCCTTTCTCTTCACTTTCTGCCCCACATCTGGGCAAGCTGATAAGAAAGCCTGGGTATTTCCTACTTTGGGGCTGAGGGAAGGTTCAAATCACTCAAGCCTCTACTCTAGCATGGGAATCCTTACCCCAGCCCCATTCCCTAACCACCATAAGAATTCCAAGCCAGTCTCCTTTCCTGGTTGTCTCCAGCCACTCTTGGACCTATCTGAGAGCTTTCCTGATATTCCCAATGTCTCGTGATATAAATAATAAACCTTTTCATAACTTCTTGGTGTGTGTAGGGCACTATCAGCCTCGACATCCAAACCAAAATTTGACTTGGGAGTCCATTCTCCTTCTGCAAAACACCATAACGGAGGGAACATGATTTTGCTCTTGTTTTTTCTGTTTAGTTTTCTGCCGTATCCTCAGCACCTACAACAATGCCTTGCACATAGTAGTTACTCAATAAATATGTGTTGAATAAATAGAGAGCTATTTGGTAAATTCAAGGTTAGAAAATAAATAATTCAAATTAGTAGAAAGATAGACGTGAGGATTTCAGTAGAAATCTCAATGTACATGTCTAAACCAAAAAATATTGACTCCCAAATCAAGCGTGTGCCATAGAAGGTGTCGACTGTAAACTACATCCATGGCAAAATAAACCTACTTAGAGTTATAAAAAAAGAATCCATCTGGCAAATGAATAAAAAGTGCATGAATTCTGGGGTTAAGATGTCAGGAATTTTACTTCTCATTACGTGAGGTAGCAGGCAAATAGGTCTCTATGGAAATACTCCACCCTCCAGTGAGCGCAGTGTGTCTTTTATTCGAGAAAATTTAAAAATAAAAACAAACAAAAAAAAAAACCCTGCTGCTCTGTAGCCATTCTCATTGCCCTAAACATAGGATGTTTTATTCAGGGTCAGCTTAGTGATACTTCATGAAAGAGGACTGGAACTCAGGAGGCAGGAGCTTGGACAGGGGTAGGGCAATCACGGCCGAGTCAGTGGGCAAAAGCATCTCTGATTGGAAATAACTTCGGTCAGAACTGGGGGACTCCTCTGGGATCCCCGCTGAAGCATCAGCAGTTTAGAGTCAAGTTTCTCTGGAGAAGATTCTTTTTTGGTGGGCTCCAGGATTCAACCACACAGCCTTCCCTGTGTTCCCCTGCATTTCCTCACCTATGAATGGAGCCCCAGTCTAAACCCATTGTCTTGGAAGAGTTTAACCTCTCCCTAAATGTATGATGGCATCTCTGTAATGTCAAATGTATGTCTGATCTGCTGGTGCTGGTTATCGGGGGAACATCCGGACTCCTTAGGGTCTGGCTGGCTGTGAGGAGGGGGGAGGGCCCAGGGGTATCATCTGGCTTCATGAATGGGTCTTTGTCTCTCTATGTAAGAAGTAAATAAAGTCTGTGCCTGTGGAATGAAAATGATCAAATTCACTGGGAGACGTTCTTAGGATGTCCACTAAATGAGTTCCATGGTGACAGCTCACAAATAGCCCTATTTGACACATAATTTGACCGGGTACATAAGTGTGCACTCTTCTGGCAGGAAAGAAATTAGGGTAAGAATTTTTAGAACCACAAGAAGGAAGGGGTTCCAGTCTTGGTCCCCAGCTCAAGCTAAAAGAAAAAGTAGGAAGAACTACTTCAGAACAATGGAGGATCATTCAGGCAGAAGACCACCCAATATCCCCAAATGCAAGTCACTTTCCTTGCAGTTTTACACTGTTACCATTTTATGTTTTTGGGTAGGACAAAAATCTACAGATGTGAGCCTTGAATGTGACTAAGATGCAGGATCTGGGGGATAGGTTATACAAATAAGGCTACACCAAAAGTTTGCTTTCCAAAACTAAAACAAACTAATTTCCAAGGTTCCTGTCAATCAATAGCCACTAATGAAAGCTCAGAGTGCTGTGACAGCAACTTTTGGAAGGGGGCTTCTGGGATGCAAGGTCATTAGCAAGGTGCCAGAACTCTTTGAAAGGGGTTGCAATTATCTGAGCTAATATTTTCTTCATTAACTCCTAACTATCCCATCAGAAAACAAGGGTTGGATATTAATTGCCAGCTTTTACTAAGCATTTAGGAATTTTGAAGTCACTGTGTTAAATATTTTACATGCCTTACCTTAGCTAAACCTCACAATCATCCTTTGAACATAGGATCCACCCTCTTGACCACTATTCATTCTGCCTCTGGTGGCATAATGCATATTGAAATTCAGTTGTGAAGCTGGAAAAATTCAACCCATAATCACCTGGGCATGTCATTTCAGCATTTCATGTAACCTTCCCTTGATCCCATTACAGATGCCTATGTGGTGGGTCAACATTGTGGTTGACCTATGGAGAGAGGTCACATTGATCGGAGGCCTCTGATGCTCAGCCTGAGATTTTGCTCTGACCAATCAGCAAAGTCTGTTAAGGGTGCAGACTGAGGTGAAGGTAGCATACTTGCCAAGAATGTGCCATCCCTGATCTAATCCAATCCCATTGTTTTACAAACAATGGAATTGCAGCCCAAAGAGAGAAAATGAACTGCTTAAGGCCACATGAGTAGGAAGTAGCCAAGCCCAATTAAAGTTCAGGTTTTCTTGATTCTAAATTTTCAGCTCCTCCCATGAAGTCCGGCAGCCTTCTGCTTGTAAAGCAACATCCTAACGTCCACTCCCTATTTGACAGTACTGTGGATAAGCATGATGTTAATACTCACAAAATGTCTTTAAAATCCATAAAGCCTGATTTTCTAGCAGGGTCTTATAAAAATTAGCAGCAGTAGCAAGCCATTCCATATCTGCAAGTTTTATCTTCTGGAAAGGTTCATTTTCAAGGGAATTATATAGTCAGGATATTTCTTCCAGTAAAACTTCCCAGACCTTTATCACCACAAAGATCTTCGCTAATTATTCTTAACTGGGGCACCACTTTATAGTCATGTGAACACTTAAGTGCCCACTTAGCAATGGCTGTCTAGTGGCCAAAAGTAGTTAATGCAGCTTCCCAAGGTGCCTAAAATTACCCCCAGGGAACAGTTTTAACACTAGGAAAATCACCCTCACTCATGTAACTGTCTAGCAATTTGAGGTAGGAAATCCATCAACTCCTCAGGGTCCAATGATCATTTTTGTAATTTACCATTTGGGGCAGTAGTTAGCACTTAAATGCACCCAAAAATGAGCCTAATTTTGTTTTGTGCCCCATCTCTCACTCCAGCATCTATTACAAGTCCAATTTTACAAAAAGCATCATCCTAATGCAAGCATCACTAAGAGGAGAACAGACGGACATAAAGAAGACAGAGACAGATGTACCTTTGGATGGGAGTTAGGTGTGGAATTTCACGCCACCAGAAATAAGCAGTAATTTTGACACCAAAATTTGTCATTTGGAAGGGCATCCAAGGGATAGTCAATAAACTCAAAACTTTCGCAGATGTTGGAGAAATTGCTCACATAGAAAACTCTTCATTCACGATTTAGCTTGAATTTGTTGTAAATATTAGAGAGCTTTTATCTGGTTTTCTGGTTGACTAGCTGGGCATGTCAACAGTGGCACCAAAAGCCTTATTTTTTTTCAAGATAAACTTTGATAAATCTGAGAGGTAAGTTTTATGCCTAACGCAAGATCTTGCATACAGCAGGCATTTACTAATTATTTGTTTATCATAAATTGACATTGTGTCTGTGCTAAGCACACTATCTAACTACTTAACACTAATGATTGCCCACACTATCTTACTCATCAACAGTGACTACTTCACGTGTGTTTGTGAAGATTGCTTTCATATTACAAGAGAGCAAAGTGAGATAACCCAGCCCGTACCACACAGCTAATAAGTTGGTGAAGCTGGGACTCCAAACCAGCCCCTCTGGTTCCAGGACATCCTAAGCACCACATTGTATTTTATGAGTGTGATAAAATCAGACATTCCAGTCATTGAATAATTGGGGAAGACTGCACATGAATTGTGTTCAATCGTGAGACATTATGACGGCCTGATGTACAAGGTGTTTTAGCTTTAACCTTTGAAACCAGCTTTCCAAAAGATTACACTGTTTTTGAAATGTCATGTCTGGTCAGTTATTTATGTGTCACATGAGGGCTTGTGCCTCTCATATCACTCTGCCCTATTGGACTGGTTGCTATTCCATTTACAAAATGGAAAACAGATCAGTGACGGGAAGGGGGGATGAAATGGGAGATAAGATTGAATACAGAGGTTGGGTAAGTAGCATTGCTACAATGTCCCCACCCTGCACCTACCAAACCATGCCCTGTTCTGTTATATGGAGGAAAAAAGCTCTAAATCAGCTTCCCCTGGTCAGTTTCCTCATCATTAAAATGAAGACAAGGACAAAATACTGAAGGAGTCTTCCTTTTGAAAATTTGTTCCCGGGTAACATCAGCTCAGCCCCCAGCCTTTGCTTTTTCTGCAGGTCCTGACTTCAATCTGCTTCCTGCATCAGAACTCAGCACCATCCTATCATCCTATTGTGGACAGATTAAAGCTTCCCTGAAAAATAACGATGGAGATGAAGGGTTTCCTTGGTTCTTGTTCTAGCTTTCAGGTTCCTCATCAGAGTATAGCTCAGGCTCTGCCAAGAGAGACAATAAAAAAAGGCATTAACCTGGCTCAGAAAAATTGTGTCTTTGGAATGAGAGGAGTCTCCTATATGCACTGTGTTTCCTTCTCTTCCAATGTTTGCTCACCTTCTGCTGTGACCATGTGATCTGGTGAGAACAGGCTGGGAAGAATTCAGCACAGCATGGTGGTTTGAGCAGCCACTGCTCAGATCCACTAATCCCTACCAAGGCAGTGGGTTTTTCTCTATTTCATCAGAGAGCAGTAGACTAATTTGATATGAGGATAATTTTCCTGGTTGGAAACATTGAAGGAAAAGCCGTCTATTTCCTAATCATGCTCAGATTGGGTCAACCAGTGAATATGTTTACCAGGGACTGGAAAGGATAGGATAGCAGCTGTCAATTACTTAGCAGCAAATTCATGATAACAAGATTTTTATATCCTCCAAATTAAAAGGTGTCAAGAATGTTTGCTGCAGTAGTGGAGCCAGGAATCAAGGCTCCATTGATCAACTCAATACCAAAGGCACCTGACCTAAGATGTTTTAAGATGAGTCCATCAGAATTAACAATGTCATATTCTCCAAATTCTGTTGAGTGATATAAATCCTAAGGAACAGGTTGACAACTCTGTCAGGGACAGTGGAAGAGCTGGTTTTGTCTCCAGTGGACTTTGACATGGCCTCTGTCCAGCAATAAAAGAAACAAAAAACCTTACCTTGTATATCTGAGTTCCCAAACCTCTAAGTCTCACCATGGCATAAATGGCATTCCTTGGTCAAGCTAAAGCAGATTAGAGCAGAAATCTCAGGAGTCACTCCAAGTTCTTAGATCTCTGCTACCAAGCTGAGTGATGTTGGCCAAGATAGGCTTCAACAATGTGGCTAGAAATGGATACAACTTAAAGGTGATACTGAATATATATGAAAGCAGGTGATGTGGAGCCCCACATTTGCAACGTTCCCCCCACCCAAATTACCCAAGCTTCAAAGGCACTCATAAATACTCATTCCAGAATCAAGTGCTATCCTATCTCCATTCAAGACCAATCTTCAGGTGGCATGCCCCCTCATCTCCACCACCACCTTCAGGAACCACGCGTCTTGGCCTCTCCTCAACTTTTCCTTATCGAGCCTGGGAATTGGTCACCATGGCCCATGAGTCCCTGGATGGGATGCTCAAAACTATCACACAACTGATAAGAGTATTCCCAGAGGTAGAAAACAAGAGAGTTGCCACCACTGTTTGGTAATTCTTCAACTTGCTACAAGTAAGCAAGAGAGTTTGAAAAAGTGTCACTCTCAGATGAATTGAAGCATCTGTTCAAGGGGAGACCCATTGGTCTGTAAAACCAGAAAAGTATGATATAACGTTTCAGACAGAGAGGGATTCCCATTGTATAAAACTCTGTGAAATTCATTGTTCGAATTACTACATTTACAGAAGGCCAGGGTTCCCTCTGAAGTTCCTCTTAATGAAACTTGACTTGGTTTCCACATTTGGTCTTAAAGCGGTTGGGTCTCTTTCATGCTATCTCACCAGGATGGAGGGAAATAAGCACATATGACACAGAATTTTTCCAAGTTCACCTTTTTGTTTTCCTTTTTTTGCATAATATCTCCATGGATATGAAGAAAAGGGTTGGAAGCTTCTCTTTGCCTCAGAGCTGACTCTGTCTTTCTGCCTCACTCCTAATTCCACTAAAACATTTCCAAGCAAAATTTCCACCTTTCAAGCCTTTGCTGGAAATCAGCAATTGAATGTCATTGGGGGATATCAAATGCTGGGATGTGGCAGAACCCTTGACACATCTGGTCCATTTGTTTTGTGTTGGAAGGACATTTAATCGATATCTGTCTGATTCACTTACACATGTATCATCCAACATTCATTTTGAAAGAACCATTTTGCTCCCAGGAAACTTTTATACATCTGCTTCTAGAAATACATAAGAGATATTATAAATTTTCTGGCACCAAGAGAATAACCATTCAAATCCTCCACACATCAAAAGCTTCAGGAAACGCAAGATGTAGGACAACTCTAAACATATAACATCATACAGATTCTTCCATTGCTCCTAAGTGCACACATAATGATCCCATCTTTTTATTTTTATATAGAACCAAAGGCAGTTATTAGAAGAAGAAAGTGAGGGAAATGACCAATTCCCAACCAACCAGCTTCCCAAATCCCTTAAATATAAAACTTTGCATGTTCCCTACATCCCAAGAAAGGGCCAGTTGGCGGAAAAGTAATACGTGGAGATCACTTTCCTCCCCACAAATACATCAGAAATACATCTACATTAGATGTCTGAAACATTTATATTAACATATTTCCATACATATTTCCATACAAATACAAATATAAGATTTTTAGAAATTTCATGTAACGTCTGAAACATTTATATTAACATATTTCCATACATATTTCCATACAAATACAAATATAAGATTTTTAGAAATTTCATGTAATGTCTGATATCCATAATCCTAGTTATTACTTTAAAATGTATATCTCAGAAATAACTAATTTTCTTGTCAAATGCATTATTATGAACTTTCATCAAATCTTTTACCGTGGTCATTTTTAAGTCTTTTGTCATTTACAGACAGTTCTGGGTGTACTCTGATGATTTTGCAAATATGTTCCTATAAAAGGGTTTCATCTTCAAGAAATTCATGGAAAAGACTCTGACAAGTACAGGTTTCTGGTAACTGACTGTACTGCTGAACTGAATGAATAAGCATTTTCAGAACTCTGATGAAAAACTGATGAACTCATAAAAGTGCTAACAAAAGATCAAGATGAAAAAAAAAAACAACAATTAATTACATGGGACTGAGTGAACTGATGAGGATGAGTATAATTTTTGTGACTTTCTGCCTGAATTTAAAAAAAAAAAAAAATCCCACAAGGACTCAGAGGCAGGGAATATACAAATCAATTTTCACTGCAAAGTAAAGGAGCTGTTACAGTGGAGGATTACTGGACTGAATGGCAATATTATGACATAGTATGAGTGTGTTTCATGTTTGGTAATTGCAATCATTGTTGCTTTTGTTGTGGTCATCCATGTACAATGCTTGGTGTCAGTCTATTTATCTCTTGTAAAAATAAAATACAGTGTGTGTGTGTGTGTGGAAAAAAAAAAAAAAAAGAAATACATCTACATGTGGAACAGCTCCTACTGAACGTTGGCAGAAGACCTCAGACCTCCCAAAAGGCAAGAAACTCCCCAGGTACCTGGGTAAGGCAAAAAAAAAAGAAAGAAAAAACAGAGACAAAAGAATAGGGACAGGAGCTGCACCAGTGGGAGGGAGCTGTGAAGGAGGAAAGGTTTCCACACACTAGGAAACCCTTCGTGGGTGGAGACTGCGGGTGGCAGAGGGGGGAAGCTTTGGAGCCCCGGAGGAGAGCGCAGCAACAGGGGTGCGAAGAGCAAAGCGGAGAGATTACCGCACAGAGGATCAGTGCCTAGCAGCACTCACCAGCCTGAGAGGCTTGTCTGCTCACCCGCCAGGGCAGGCGGGGGCTGGGAGCTGAGGCTCGGGCTTCGGTCGGATCGCAGGGAGAGGACTGGGGTTGGCGGCGTGAACACAGCCTGAAGGGGTTAGTGTGCCACAGCTGGCCGGGAGGGAGTCCGGGAAAGGCTGGAGCTGCTGAACAGGCAAGAGACTTTTTCTTGCCTCTTTGTTTCCTGGCACGCGAGGAGAGGGGATTCAGAGCTCCAGAGACGGGCGCGAGCCGTGGTGATCAGCGCGGGCCCCAGAGACAGGCATGAGACGCTAAGGCTGCTGCCACTGCCACCAAGAAGCCTGTGTGCGAGCACAGGTCACTCTCCACACCGCCCCTCCCGGGAGCCTGTGCAGCTCGCCACTGCCAGGGTCCCGTGATCCAGGGACAACTTCCCCGGGAGAACGCACGGTGCGCCTCGGGCTGCTGCAACGTCACACCAGCCTCTGCCGCCGCAGGCTCGCCCTGCATCCGTACCCCTCCCTCCCCCCGGCCTGAGTGAGCCAGAGCCCCCGAAGCAGCTGCTCCTTTAACCCCGTCCTGTCTGAGTGAAGAACAGACGCCCTCAGGCGACGTACACGCAGAGACGGGTCCAAATCCAAAGCTGAACCCCGGGAGCTGTGCGAACAAAGAAGAGAAAGGGAAATCTCTCCCAGCAGTCTCAGGAGCAGTGGGTGGAGTAAATCTCCACAATCAAGTGATGTACCCTGCATCTGTGGAATACCTGAATAGACAACAATCATCCCCAGTTGAGGAGGTGGACTTTGGGAGCAAAGATTTTTTTTTCCCCCTTTTTGTCTTTTTGTGAGTGTGTATGTGTACGCTTCTGTGTGTGATTTTGTCTGTATAGATTTCCTTTTACCATTTGTCCTAGCGTTCTGTCTGTCCGTTTTTTGTTTGTTTGTTTTTAGTATAGTTTTTAGCGCATGTTATCATTGGTGGATTTGTTTTCAGGTTTGGTTGTTCTTTCTTTCTTTCTTTTTTTTTAATTACTTAAAAAATTTTTTAATAACTTTTTTATTTTATCTTATTTTATTTTATCTTTTTCTTTCTTTCTTTCTTTTTTTCTCCCTTTTATTCTGAGCCATGTGAAAGACAGGCTCTTGGTGCTCCAGCCAGGCATCAGGGCTGTGCCTCTGAGGTGGGAGAGCCAAGTTCAGGACATTGGTCCACCAGAGACCTCCCAGCTCCATGTAATATCAAACAGCGAAAAGCTCCCAGAGATCTCCATCTCAACACCAAGACCCAGCTCCACTCAACGACCAGCAAGCTACAGTGCTAGACACAATATGCCAAACAACTAGCAAGACAGGAACACAGCCCCACCCATTAGCAGAGAGGCTGCCTAAAATCATAATTAGGTCACTGACACCCCAAAACACACCACCAGATGTGGACCTGCCCACCAGAAAGACAAGATCCAGCCTTATCCACCAGAACACAGGCACTAGTCCCCTCCACCAGGAACCCTACACAACCCACTGAACCAACCTTAGCCACTGGGGGCAGACACCAAAAACAATGGGAACTACAAACCTGCAGCCTACGAAAAGGAAACCCCAAACACAGTAAGTTAAGCAAAATGAGAAGACAGGGAAATATGCAGCAGATGAAGGAGCAAGGTAAAAACCCACCAGACCTAACAAATGAAGACAAAATAGGCAGTCTACCTGAAAAAGAATTCAGAATAATGATAGTAAAGATGATCCATAATCTTGGAAATAGAATGGAGAAAATACAAGAAATGATTAACAAGGACCTAGAAGAACTAAAGAGCAAACAAACAATCATGAACAACACAATAAATGAAATTAAAAATTCTCTAGAAGGAATCAATAGCAGAATAACTGAGGCAGAAGAACTGATAAGTGACCTGGAAGATAAAACAGTGGAAATAGCTACCGCAGAGCAGAATAAAGAAAAAAGAATGAAAAGAATTGAGGACAGTCTCAGAGACCTCTGGGACAATACTAAATGCACGAACATTCAAATTACAGGGGTCCCAGAAGAAGAAGAGAAAAAGAAAGGGACTGAAAACGTTTGAAGAGATTATAGTTGAAAACGTCCCTAATATGGGTAAAGAAATAGTTAATCAAGTCCAGGAAGCACAGAGAGTCTCATACAGGATAAATCCAAGGAGAAACACACCAAGACACATATCAAACTATCAAAAATTAAATACAAAGAAAAAATATTAAAAGCAGCAAGGGAAAAACAACAAATAACATACAAGGGAATCCCCATAAGGTTAACAGCTGATCTTTCAGCAGAAACTCTGCAAGCCAGAAGGGAGTGGCAGGACATATTTAAAGTGATGAAAGGGAAAAACCTACAATCAAGATTACCCTATCCAGCAAGGATCTCCTTCAGATTTGATGGAGAAATTAAAACCTTTACAGACAAGCAAAAGCTAAAAGAATTCAGCACAACCAAACCAGCTTTACAACAAATGCTAAAGGAACTTCTCTAGGCAGGAAACACAAGAGAAGGAAAAGACCTACAATAACAAACCCAAAACAATTAAGAAAATGGTAATAGGAACATACATATCGATAATTACCTTAAATGTAAATGGATTAAATGCTCGAACCAAAAGACATAGACTGGCTGAATGGATACAAAAACAAGACCCGTATATATGCTGTCTAGAAGAGACCCACTTCAGACCTAGGGACACATACAGACTGAAAGTGAGGGGATGGAAAAAGATATTCCATGCAAATGGAAATCAAAAGAAAGCTGGAGTAGCAATTCTCATATCAGACAAAACAGACTTTAAAACAAAGAGTATTACAAGAGACAAAGAAGGACACTAGATAATGGTCAAGGGATCGATCCAAGAAGAAGATATAACAATTGTAAATACTTATGCACCCAACATAGGAGCACCTCAATACATAAGGCAAATACTAACAGCCGTAAAAGGGGAAATCGACAGTAACACAATCATAGTAGGGGACTTTAACACCCCAGTTTCACCAATGGACAGATCATCCAAAATGAAAATAAATAAGGAAACACAAGCTTTAAATGATACATTAAACAAGATGGACTTAATTGATATTTATAGGACATTCCATCCAAAAACAACAGAGTACACTTTCTTCTCAAGTGCTCATGGTACATTCTCCAAGATAGATATCTTGGGTCACAAATCAACCTTGGTAAATTTAAGAAAATTGATATCGTATCAAGTAGCTTTTCTGACCACAATGCTTTGAGACTAGATATCAATTACAGGAAAAAAATCTGTAAAAAATACAAACACATGGAGGCTAAACAATACATTACTAAGTAGCCAAGAGATCACTGAAGAAATCAAAGGGGAAATCAAAAAATACCTAGAAACAAATGACAATGAAATCACAACGACCCAAAACCTATGGGATGCAGCAAAAGCAGTTCTAAGAGGGAAGTTTTTAGCAATACAATCCTACCTTAAGAAACAAGAAACATCTCAAATAAACAACCTAACCTTACACCTAAAGCAATTAGAGAAAGAAGAAAAAAAAAACTCCAAAGTTAGCAGAAGGAAAGAAATCATAAAGATCAGATAAGAAATAAATGAAAAAGAAATGAATGAAATGAGAGCAAAGATCAATAAAACTAAAAACTGGTTCTTTGAGAAGATAAACAAAATCGATAAACCATTAGCCAGACTCATCAAGAAGAAAAGGGAGAAGACTCAAATCAATAGAATTAGAAATGAAAAAGGAGAGGTAACAACTGACACTACAGAAATACAAAGGATCATGAGAGGCTACCACAAGTAACAATATGCCAATAAAATGGACAACCTGGAAGAAATGGACAAATTCTTAGAAATGCACAACCTTCCTAGACTGAACCAGGAAGAAATAGAAAATATAAACAGACCAATCACAAGCACTGAAATTGAAACTGTGATTAAAAATCTTCCAACAAACAAAAGCCCAGGACTAGATGGCTTCACAGGCAAATTCTATCAAACATTTAGAGAAGAGCTAACACCTATCCTTCTCAAACTCTTCCAAAATATAGCAGAGGGAGGAACACTCCCAAACACATTCTACGAGGCCACCATCACCCTGATACCAAAACCAGACAAAGACGTCACAGAGAAAGAAAACTACAGGCCAATATCACTGATGAACATAGATTCAAAAATCCTCAACAAAATACGAGTAAACAGAATCAACAGCACATTAAAAGGATTATACACCATGATCAAGTGGGGTTTATCCCAGGAATGCAAGGATTCTTCAATATATGCAAATCAACGTGACACACCATATTAACAAATTGAAGGCGAAAAACCGTATGATCATCTCAATAGATGCAGAGAAAGCTTTCAACAAATTTCAACACCCATTTATGATAAAAAACCCTCCAGAAAGTAGGCAAAGAGGGAACTTACCTCAACATAATAAAGGCCATATATGACAAACCCACAGCCAACATTGTCCTCAATGGTGAAAAACTGAAACCATTTCCACTAAGATCAGGAACAAGACAAGGTTGTCCACTCTCACCACTATTATTCAACATAGTTTTGGAAGTTTTAGCCACAGCAGTCAGAGAAGAAAAAGAAATAAAAGGAATCCAAATTGGAAAAGAAGTAAAGCTGTCACTGTTTGCAGATGACATGATACTATACATAGAGAATCCTTAAAAAGCCACCAGAAAACTACTAGAGCTAATCAATGAATTTGGTAAAGTAGCAGGATACAAAATTAATGCACAGAAATCACTTGCATTCCTATACACTAATGATGAAAAATCTGAAAGTGAAATTAAGAAAACACTCCCATTTACCACTGCAACAAAAAGAATAAAATACCTAGGAATAAACCTACCTGAAGAGACAAATGACCTGTATGCAGAAAATTATAAGACACTGATGAAAGAAATTAAAGATGATACAAATAGATGGAGAGATATACCATGTTCTTGGATTGGAAGAATCAACATTGTGAAAATGACTATACTACCCAAAGCAATCTACAGATTCAATGCAATCCCTATCAAACTACCACTGGCATTTTTCACGGAACTAGAACAAGAAATTTCACAATTTGTATGGAAACACAAAAGACCCCGAATAGCCAAAGCAATCTTGAGAAAGAAAAATGGAGCTGGAGGAATCAGGCTCCCAGATTTCAGATTATACTTCAAAGCTACAGTAATCGAGACAGTATGGTACTGGCACAAAAACAGAAATATAGATCAATGGAACAGGATAGAAAGCCCAGAGATAAACCCACGCACATATGGTCACCTTATCTTTGATAAAGGTGGCAAGAGTATACAATGGAGAAAAGACAGCCTCTTCAATATCTGGTGCTGGGAAAACTGGACAGCTACATGTAAAAGAATGAAATTAGAACACTTCCTAACATCATACACAAAAATAAACTCAAAATGGATTAAAGACCTAAATGTAAGGCCAGACACTATCAAACTCTTAGAGGAAAACATGGGCAGAACACTCTATGACATAAATCACAGCAAGATCCTTTTTGACCCACCTCCGAGAGAAATGGAATAAAAACACAAATAAACAAATGGGACCTAATGAAACTTAAAAGCTTTTGCACAGCAAAGGAAACCATAAACAAGACCAAAAGACAACCCTCAGAATGGGAGAAAATACTTGCAAATGAAGCAACTGACAAAGGATTAATCTCCAAAATTTACAAGCAGCTCATGCAGCTCAATATCAAAAAACAAACAACCCAATCCAAAAATGGGCAGAAGACCTAAATAGACATTACTCCAAAGAAGATATACAGATTGCCAGCAAACACATGAAAGAATGCTCAACATCATAATCATTAGTGAAATGCAAATCAAAACTACAATGTGATATCTCACACTGGTCAGAATGGTCATCATCAAAAAATCTACAAACAATAAATGCTGGAGAGGGTGTGGAGAAAAGGGAACCCTCTTGCACTGTTGGTGGGAATGTAAATTGATACAGCCACTATGGAGAACAGTATGGAGGTTCCTTAAAAAACTAAAAATAGAACTACCATAGGACCCAGCAATCCCACTACTGGGCATATACCCTGAGAAAACCATAATTCAAAAAGAGTCATGTACCACAATGTTCATTGCAGCTCTATTTACAATAGCCAGGACATGGAAGCAACCTAAGTGTCCATCATCGGATGAATGGATAAAGAAGATGTGGCATATATATACAATGGAATATTACTCAGCCATAAAAAGGAAGGAAATTGAGTTATTTGTAGTGAGGTGGCTGGAGCTAGAGTCTGTCATACAGAATGAATTAAGTCAGAAAGAGAAAAACAAATACCGTATGCTAACACATATATATGGAATCTAAAAAAAAATGGTCATGAAGAACCTAGGGGCAAGACACGAATAAAGACGCAGACCTACTAGAGAATGGACTTGAGGACACGGGGAGGGGGAAGGGTAAGCTGGGACAAAGTGAGAGAGTGGCATGGACATATATATATATACACTCCCAAATGTAAAATAGCTAGTGGGAAGCAGTCCCATAGCACAGGGAGATCAGCTCAGTGCTTTGTGACCAGCTAGAAGGGTGGGATAGGGAGGGTTGGGAGGGAGGGAGATGCAAGAGGGAAGAGATATGGGGATATATGTATATGTATAACTGATTCACTTTGTTATAAAGTAGAAACTAACACACCATTGTAAAGCAATTATACTCCAATAAAAACGTTAGGAATAAAAAAGAAACAACCCATTAATCCACCCCACCACAATACTTTGGAGCCCTTGATTATTTTTTTCTATGAAGCTCTATCCTCATCTATATGGTAATAATGAGTATTTTCTTTTTTTCAATTAACATTACATCAAATATTTTCCATGTTACTATGGAAACCTCATGATAGGCATTTTCTTTATTGGCTGCCTAACATTTCACAGTGTGGATAGACCATAATTTATTTAACTATTATCCATTTGATTTAGCAGTTAGGTTGTTTCCCCATTTCATGTAATATTAAAAACATCATTGAACATCATTGTGTACATAGATTCCTTCTTAGAATGTACTTAGAATTGATTCTCAGAAATGGAATCACTGGGTCAAGGAGTTTCAATAGCTCTTACTAATCCATTACATTCCTTTCCGAAAATTTATACCAATGTGTATTTGAGACTGCCTTTTCTATCACATCCTCATTAGCATTAGGCATTATCTTCTATGTGTTTTTGCTGTTTCGACAGGTAAAAACAAAAATGGCGAATCAGTAGTGGGTAAAATTGCATTTCTATGGTCACCAATGAGATCAAATTTTTTCTGTATTTAAATTATTTGATGAATTTTAATACTCTCATGTATTGGGTGAGGAAACAGAGGCTCAACGTAAATGACACAACTAGCACTAGAACTGGCTCTAGAATCAGTATTTCCAAACAGTACTTGTGAGTTAAATAAATAAATGAAAGAATAAATTTAAAAATGAGCAAGCACCTCATTCCAAGTTTCCTTCCACTAACCATGTTGCCTTCCCTATATCCCTCTCATTTTCTTAAATTCTGAATGAATTTTCCCAAGTCTGCCACAGTAAAGCCATAATATTGTGAGTTGCCTTCGATTCAGAGGGGCAGTGTACCTGACATCTTAAACAGAGTACTGGAATGATCTAAACAGACCAGGTTGGGTCTGGTTACAACTCTTACCTGTACTGATCTGCCTGACCTTGGACAAGGCGTGTACCACATTTTTCTCAACTATGGGAAGTGAGCACTTGAGTGAATGATTTCTCAGATCTTTGCCACTTTCAATGGATTGTGGTTGTAAAACAGAGAGCCACATCAGGCATCAGAACAGATCATCATTTCCCCCTACATCTGAATGACACAAAGTCATGTCACAGAATAGTAAGACACGAGACACGTGTTAAAGCCCCAAAACTTTTCCCACCAGCTCAACACAGCGAATTAGATTGTTTCTCACCCATTGCTAATACAATGGTTCTCAGCCACATCAGAGCCCAGCTACACTGCTCCCCGTGTCCTCACATGGTCCGTGGATGATTAATCCCATTCTGTCAAAAAGGAAAGAGTGTAACCTAACAGTTTAGAACATGGACTTGGGTCAGACAGACCTGGGTTTGAACCCTACCTCTACACACCTTCCTAGCTGGAAGGCCCTGGGCAAGTGATCATCTTACCTGAACCTCAAGCTCAAATATCTGTAACATATGGATAAAAATTGTACCTCCGTATGGAGCAAAGGTCATGGTGCTTAAAATTCTTGCCACATGCCATGCCATGTGCTGTGGAACATGTTCAGTAAAGGTGAGCAGTAATCATCATCTTCATCATTAATTTTATTAATAAAGCAGAAGATATTCCTCAGAATCACAAAAAGGAGAGTGACAAATGGACTGTTCAGAGGTGCCTCGGGTACCCACTCACACAATAAACTCTTTAGGCCAGTTAGCGATGGCCTGCCTCCTCCTTCCAGGGAATCATCGTTGAGGAGCCCAGGCCTCTGCAGATGCTGAAGCACTGCTCTGGGGCACATTGTCTGAAGTAGCTATCCTCTCTCATACAACAAACACTCCATGGTGCTAATGGAAATTTAATCTACGTGACCTTCAGTACTTAAACCAAGCCCTGAGTCCTGGACCCAGTCTTGGCTCATTATCGCAGGCTCCCATCAGCTCTTTGAACTGTCATTACTCTAATCCCTTTACTAAGATGCCATAAAGTGGTTGAAGGTGTTTTCAGAGGAAACTACTAGAGGCTGATTCTGGAAACCCTCAACATAATTAAACACCAGAGATTCACTGAGAACCCGAGAGGCTCCAGGTCACAAATTGCCACGATGACTGCTTACTTGATATTTCACAGAATATTCATTTCTATTACGCAGAGGCAGAAATATCCTTTTGTTAGCAAACATGCCTGCCTTCATTGCTTGGCCAAATTATTTCTTTGGATAACTGGGAGACAGAGAATTAGAGAGATGAAACTTGAAGGTATGTGCTGATTAATGATTAGCTACAGAGAACAGAAGGTCTTCTGCTCAGTGGCAGAGGGCAGAGGAGGAGAATAGCAAGAAAAGTCCCCTTCGGTCTCACTGGATAATATATAGCTGCAAAGAGACTTGGCTGCCAGGGTTTTTGTTGCCGTTGTGTGTTTGGGTTTGGTTTAATTAGGTTTAGATTGATAGAGCTTGGTTTTGACTTTTTGTTTGTTTTCTTTTTTTTCACGTAGATGCCTACGTGTAAGGACAGCATCTGCTTCAATGAGTTCCCCTCCCAGCTGTCTTTATCCTAATGTAGACTGAGCACCAATATTATGGGCCCTGTGTCAGGCACTTGCTTATGTTAACTTTGAAACTTTTCTTTTCTGAATGTGTGAGATACAATCATAATACCTTCTTCACAAGGTTGCAGTGAGGTTAAGGTATAAAACAGAAGGATATAAAATAGAAGAGACAGAGCCAGGATTCATTTCTACACCCTTTTTTAACCCTCAGAAGGTAGATGCCCACATGAGAATGAGGAAAGGAACAAGAACACTTTTTCAAACTGCACATGGCCCGTCATAGGACTTATATATCTGATGGTAGTTAAGCAGGAGGTTCTGCAAAGCCCCTAGCCAGAGACTGGATGTGAGATGAGAATGAGAAAATGCCCTGGACGTCTAGAGGATGAGAGGTGAGTCACCCATGGCTGTGGCCAGTGTAGAGTCTAGGCACATGGATTGTGCATCAGATCAGATTAACTGGCAATGACTGTCTGAAATCCTGTCTTGAGAAGGATCCTGAAGTCTCTGAATGGCTCAGGTGAGAAGAGTTTCATGATCACTTATTGATGTTTGCCATGGAAGATAGGCCAAGACAGGAGAGAACAGAACCAAATATGTCATATAATTTCCATCTGCAGGAATCATAGCTATATTATGTTCCTAAAAAGACCTTGAGATATTATTAAGAATGGTGAAAAGGCAATTCCCTCTTTTATCTGTTCATAAAGACAACTCCTGCCAAACCCTTCCCAACAACTTAGCAGGTAGTTCATTGGCCTCGTGCCTTCAACCAGTCTCTATCTCTCTAGCTTTTCAGAAAGTCCTTCAGGAATTTCCCACAGGGCAATCCTTTCCTCCAGCTGAACTTCTAGAAAGTTACTTGCAAAGCAGAGAACAATCTGGGGAAGTGGGAAACGAGAGATATTTTTTCCAAGTGTAATGCATAAATCCATGACATGACTTTTTCAGTCTACTGTTTAAAAATTGGGAGAATATAGTAACTCAAAGATATTTGACCCCTTAATCCAAAAACATATGGATTCCATCTTTCTGTCCCACTATAGACATGATGCAAGCTCTAATTCATTCAACAAACATCTGTTGAACCCCTATGTTTGCCCAATATTGGTCTAGGAACTAAGGACACAAGGATGTATATTGACAGTCTCTTTTCTCGAGGAGCTTATGTCATGTGAGAAGGCAAATAGCAAACAAGAAAAACAAATTCAATCAAGTCAAGGCCATGGTAGAGTCTGTACCACATGTTAAGAGAACAGTGAGAAGAATGCAACCTACTCCAATGAGGGGCACCAGGGAAGGCTTCACAGATCATAAGAGATCGTAAGAGATCATATCATCACAGATCATAAGAGATCATAAGACCCTTGGAACTGGTTCTTAAAGAATTTTCCAGATAAAGAGGAAGGATGAACATAAACAGCATGTACTGGGGCAGGCAGGGATGAAACGGAAGAGTGAAAAAGTTTATTTTGGCTTCAGGGTACTCCTAGGAAGGGATGTGGATGGGAGTCAAATTGGACTAACTTGTGATTCACACTACTAATCAATAGATGAGCATTGACCCCTCTCCGTCAGAGTTCTGATAAGTCCTCCACTGCATGCCCTATCCTTTTACTCTAATAGCTGTAGCAAAATTGAGGAAATCAAAACTACCGGGATTCCTTTGAGGGACAGTATGCATTTGTCCAGAAAAAAATTGGGATTGACATATATACACTAATATGTATAAAATAGATAACTAATAAGAACCTGCTGTATAAAAATAAAATAAAATAAAATTCAAAAAAAAAATTCCTTGGCAAACTACTTGTAGTTGAAGCTGAGGTCTCAAGGAGCTCGATGAGTGCGGCACTTCTGATTCAGGAGAACAGGGAGGCTTTTGCACTAGAGAAGAAACAGGGAGAAAGAACAGGAGAGAAAAACCTAGGAGAGTATAGATGGTCAGGTGCTCCATGAGAAGAACCCCTCCCTGTTGCGCATCCGTAGTCTACCGAAAAATACAATGAAGAATAGACAGATAAAACCTTAGATCAGAGCAGATTTTTTGGAGAGGTTGAGTTCTGCGTTCTAGCAACTGAAATAGGAATAGCCCATAGGTGGTGACAGAGAGAAGCACAAGAAAGCAGGAGGCCGCAGTTGCCCCACAAGGCTGTGGAATTTCACCAGATCCTGAAGGGGCAAGAGGCCTCAGTTGACATCCGAGTGATGGGTCCTAGACTCCGAAGCATGAAAAATACAAGAGAGAAGGAAGCACCACGTTAATTCTGAGGCACCCCTGCTTCTGTCTGAAACCTCGTAAAAGGTCAACTGCTGTAGTCTGTCTATGGTATTAGGACAGGCATCAACAAATGTCCTCAAACAGCTGCGTGACTTAGGCTCGCCTGCTGCGGATGTACAGTGACCACTGAGGGTAGCAGACCTCAGAAGTAGTGACTACCTAAGCAGTGTCACTAAAGATGTATGTTCAACCCAATAAACAGGGCTTTACAATGTGGAAATTTACGCCAAACTTCTAGAGACTGAGCCACAGAGGCCCCAGCCTCAGAGATGCCCATTTTCTATTCCAAGAACTAGGCTGATATGACCAGCCCCCTTCACCAGTATTAACTATAAGAACAAGTTCATTAAAAAGCAATGAAACAAACCACCACAAAGACTGTCACGATTAAAAGGTCTGCTGAGTTGTCTTGTGGGTTGGCACTGGGACGAGCCAAGGAGGAGACAGGATCTAGAGAGTCATGGGGATTTTTAAAGCCCTTCGCAAATTGCCTCTGATCAAAATACTTTGTTATCATAATCACTCCCATTGCCAATTTGGAAATGACAATCTGGGATGACAACGTGCTCTTGAAATATTTAAAAAACAAAAATCACAAGGGGGAGGTGCTTGGCAGAAATCCGCATGTTGTTTAAAGCCGTAAGTCATATTTGGACTTTCCCTCCCGAAATGAAGACGGGGTGTGCAGTTTTATCCTGCAGCCAGAAGCTATGTATTTTTCTTTCTTCCATTTTCTTCCTTCTTTTGCAGCGTCCCTACAGGACTACCCATCCCCTACCTCAAGGCCCTACTCAGCTGTCCACTTCCACGTACTCTTAAAGGCACAGACTTGGTACAAGGACACTGTCTGCCCCGAGGACCAGCCATGGTTGCAGCTTCACGTCCTCCTCTTCTCTGAGCTCCTGCGGGACAATGGGATGATCTGATTCATTGCTGTAGTCTCAGAGCCCTGTGCTGTGGCAGGCACCCAATGAACAGTTACTGTCTTTCTGTCCAGACCCTACCTCCCCGCTGCCCCCTGGGATGGTGGCAGCAATCTTCCCTTTGTTTCATCACGTGACCTTCCCTGACATCCCTTTACCCTCCCATCCCACGCTGGGGCTGCTAGACTCATCCTGACATATACCCTTCTGTGCTCAACTTCTGGTGGCCTCATCCAGGAGAGCCGGTGTGATAGTACTGAGGGAAAGAATTCCTCCCTGTAAAGAGCCCTGTTTTGTGGAGTGACTATCCTTATAAGCTGCTTAGACTTGGACAATGAGGTCCTCTAAGGAACATACTTGAGGCAAAATCTGGCACTCCTTTTTCACTTTTGTTTGGCTCAATGGGTCATGATCACAGAAAGCAAGGTCTGATTGCTTAGGGCTAAGAAGGGATTTATAGAGTCTGGCAACAGGAAGGAAAAGAGGGAAAATACGGTGGTTGCTAGAGACAGAAACTAGGATGGATATATAGGGAACTAATGGGAAAGTCTAAAGGGAATTTTATTAAGATTTTGCTCTGTAATCTGTAGGTGTTACATTCAGTGATTCTGCGGATGGGTCCAAGTATCTGCCAATTTCACAATGTCTCCTCTTTGCCTGTGCTCCACCTTTACATACACATTACATTATACTATAAAAAAAAAAAATGATTCTGCTCTATAGTGAGCAGCATGCTTCTTCTTCCAGATTGCCACCAACGGTCTTACTAAATATCTCCCTTTTTCATCCGTGCATCTGGAATTAGCAGACAAAGCTTCAACTTGGGAATGGTGTGAGAAGAGAAACTCCCCAAGGGAGGAATGCCATGTTTGGATACATCCACCACATACATATCACTGAGATCAAGCCCACAACATTTAGCCTGGCGTTCAGGGCTGACAAAGGGTCAGGAGCCCTTGAGGGGAGCTTGTTCGGGGTGGTGTGGGGGGCAGGGGGCTGTGACCGCCTTAGGCCCTCCCAGGCCCCCCATGAAAAGAATCCCATTGTTTGTCATCATAGCCTCAGAAACCCCTCCTGGTTCTGCCCTCCCCCATGTGTTCTTCCAAATGAACTCCCTCAATCTTACCCTCCACTCCCCCACCTTACCCATTTTATCTTACCCTTCTCTTCTTTGCTTCAGAACTAGCTTTTTTCTTTCCCCTGAAGATCAGAGGCCTCTTTGTACCATCTCCATGGACAGAGCCTATATTAGAGAAGCTCGTTTGATCGCTTACTTTGTTCAGACCACCTCTGTGGTTCTCTGCTTTTCTTCTGCTCAGGACACCACCTTGGGTTGCCCCTTTGCTATATACTGACATCACAGACCCACCCCAGTTAAGTCCTAGCCAAGCCCCAACTCCCATCCTGATGCTAAGTCCTCCACTTAGTGGGAAGAGGAGCAGAAAGTCCTCAACACTGGCCTCCAGCTTTCCCTTCTATTTCTCATTAGCACATGGCCTGTACTCCAGCTACACACTTTTCTTCCAATAAATCACAATCCTCCCCAATTCCAAGCCTTTGCGCATTCTATCACACCAGCCCCAAATACCTCTTCCTCTCCCCTTTATCTATCAAAATCCTATTTATCCTCCACAGTGGAGCATAATGCTGATCTCCACCACAAATCATTTTCCAATCACTCCCTGTTCAGCCTACTGATACTGACTTCTTAGAAATGCATCCAAAACATGTCACTTCCTGTTAAGAAGCCAATGGCTTCTAAACCTGGCACTAAAAACAGGGGGTAGATTCTAGTCAGTTCCGAATATTGCCTCTTTCTTGAGAAGCTCACTGTCTATGAGGAGGTAAGAAACACAGGTGTGCAGAAGACATTGGTGTATACACCACAGAAAAAAGGTTTAAATAGCCACTGACATGGAAATCTGCCAAGTTTCTGTGTATTTCTTAGGAAAGGGAAGAAATACATACCTGATTAGGATAAGAGGAAGGAATCAACTACCTCTTACGGAAATGACTGCTCCTGGCATGCCTGGACTAGAAACTAACAGGCAAGAGATACTGTAGATGCAGAGCTGTTAGAGACCAGGAAAAAATGAAGTTTAGGTCTCAAGGCCGGCCTCCCTACAGTTTTCTTCCCACTCTCTATTCCAAGAGAGTCTTAGCTCCCCTGTTTGGAAACAGCCATACAGTGAGTTGATGTGGCCCAACTGTCTCTTCCTGGCCCTCTGCCTTCCTGATCAGCTGGAGCTGAACAGAAGGAGGTAATTCCAGCTAGAGTCATAAGCCTCCCTGCCTCGCCACCCTGCCACACACACACAGCAATCAGCAATTTAAAAATGAAGGGTGATGCAGTAAAACTGTGTTGATGCACCCTTCCAACAAGTCAAAATCTCTATCAGTTGTAACATTCCAGGTAGCAATGGTTGGATTCATTGTGCTGTATATCGGTTTTCATTGGAGACACCATCAAAGTCAAGAATGTCTTCTGAATCTTCAAAAGTAATTCCTCCTCCACTCATCCCCCTCCAGCCACTCAACCCTCTTGCCATTCCTCAAAGTGTCCAGGTACACTCAGTTCTTAGAACAATTGAACGTGTTCTCTCTCGGCCAGAGCCAGCTTGATCGAGTCCTGTGCTAGATATTCTCTGTTCTCTGTCCCCTCCACATCCACTCTCCAATGTCTATTGCTCAGCCTCAGGAGGCTGGCCTCTGTGGACAGTGTCGGCCAGGCTCCCTTGCTTTTTGGTTTCTGATTGGGTTGACCAATGGAAAGCACTGGCAAGAATTAGAAGCTGGGGAGAAAGAAAGTTGGGGTATTTCTTCCCTCAGCTCCCTCCTTGCCGGCCACAGTTTGGCAGTGGCTATGATCCCCATTCAAGGCCACAGCTCATGCCAAGCAAACCCTCTCCTATGGCTACAACTGTCATAAACCACCTTCAAGATTTGGGGTGTAATCATTTCCTGCTGGTCATAGTCTTTGATGGCTTCACCATCCCTCTTATGTTCCTTTAACTGTATCCTCATCATTGTAAACTGTCTTTTCATTAAACTTTCTTAAGATACTCCTTGAGCTGGCCAACTATTTTTTACAGAGACCCTGTCTAATACACTTTCTTCCTATCTCTGTACAACTGTGACTTGCTCATAAGGTCTTCCCTTACCACTCTACGAAAAACTGTAGTTCTTAAAGAAGATGTAGCACATATATACAATGGAATATTACTCAGCCATAAAAAGAAACGAAATTGAGTTATTTGTAGTGAGGTGGATGGACCTAGAGCCTGTCATACAGAGTGAAGTAAGTCAGAAAGAGAAAAACAAATACCGTATGCTAACACATATGTATGGAATCTAAAAAACAAAACAAAATGGTCATGAAGAACCTAGGGGCAGAACGGGAATAAAGACGCAGACCTACTAGAGAATGGACTTGAGGACACGGGGAGGGGGAAGGGTAAGCTGGGACAAAGTGAGAGAGTGGCATGTACATATATACACTACCAAATGTAAAACCAATAGCTAGTGGGAAGCAGCCGCATAGCACAGGGAGATCAGCTCGGTGCTTTGTGACCACCTAGAGGGGTGGGATAGGGAGGGAGGGAGGGAGGGAGGGAGATGCAAGAGGGAAGAGATATGGGGATATATGTATATGTATAACTGATTCACTTTGTTATGAAGCAGAAACTAACACACGATTGTAAAGCAATTATACTCCAATAAAGATGTTAAAAAACAAAAAAGTTTTGTATTTGCTACATGTTGAAATTATGGTGTTTTGGTTGTTTGGAATGAATAAGATATACTATTAAAATTAATTCCACCTATTTCTTTTTACTTTTTTGGTGTGGCAACTAGAAAATTAAAAATTCCATACATGGCTCACAAAAAAACCCCAAAAAAACTGTAGTTCTATGAAATAGTTTATAGAATCAGATTTATATAACCTGAAGATCTATAGGTAAAGAAAGATTTTGAGACCTGACTATCAGCTGACGGAGCGATACTGTCAGCTACTCTCCATTTCCAACGGGAATACAGAATATGAGGTCAACAGAGAGCAAGAAAGATTTAGGCAGGACCTCCAGAAGATCTTGAGATACCAGGAGGACTAGAGGATCTTGAAGAGCGTGATTAGAGAGGATACGGAGTTTCTGGGAGGTAACACCCAAACCAGAAACTTCTTTCCAGCATGAGGAGGGGCTCAATGGAAAAATGGAACTTACAGACTTGTTGGAGGTCACAGATATTTTTGTCTGTCTTTTCAAAATATAAAATGACAAATTATGAAAAATGATATAGTAAACACTAATAGTTTTGTCTGCCTGGGCTCCATCTTCCCCTCTAATAACTGCACCTCCTCCCCCATTCATATTCCCTGTCATCGGAGGAGCTCCGCTCTCAGATTCTAGGAGTAGTCTGGGAACCCAGGCTTGGCCAATGAGGATATAGCCTCACCCACCACAGAAATTGCTTCTGTTTCAGGTGTGTACACCATCCCGAGTCAGCCTCTTCAGAGCCATGGGTACTGTTATATTGGGAAAGAAGACCCTTTCTGCTAGGATCGTCCAACTGGTGGGATGTAAATGTGAAGCTATCAAGGACCACATAGTGGGGAGAGCCTATAGAGAAACGTGAAAGAAGCAGACAGATTCTAACAGATGGATTGAGTATCCTAAAACCTAATTGGATTTGGCCTCTTAAATCCAGTCATCCCCGAACTGCCTAGTACATGGGTCAAGTCCCCTTTATTGAGTAGTTTAGGGTGAGTTGGGTTCTATCACTGTGACCAATACTCTTCAGAGTGCAGGGCACAGGGAGCTAGGAAAGGACCACAGGTAGGCGACTACATTATCTTAGGCAGCAAAGGGAGGTCTCTCTCAGTTGGTAGCATCAGGCCAACTATAGGTCTCTAATATTGATCAGGTGCCAGGTAAAAGTTGTCATGTCTAGAAGCAATTACAGTTAAGATAAAATCTACTTCTCTGTTTTGTCTCCTAAGTCAAGCTCTATTCCCCTGTACCTGCCAACCTGCTATAACTTGGGTAAACCACTCCTTCCTCACTGTCATGTTTCAAGTCACCAAAAGGAAATAACATGACTCAACACTTTCCCTGGGCCGTAAAGTTTATGTGAATGACCAGCAAAATGGACATGAAGCTGTCCTCATGCCTGGGTGCTTGCTTCTAGCTTAAGAATCCTCCGAGGAGGTAGCACTCGGCAGGTAAGTATTTTTTTCAAAACTTTAGGGAAGGACAAATAAAAGTGAGAATGTCTGGCCTCATCCATATGTAGTGATTGGCAAATAAAGCACAACTTTTCACCACTTGGGCAGCCTTTTAAATCTGCTGACATCTGGATAGGAGTTATTAAAACAGACAAGGAGCACGTGGACATTTGATTTGTATCTCCCCCAGATTTCTTTTGGATCGAAGTAGATTGATGGTTCTCTCCTATATGTGCACACCACCTTCACACACACACACAATGACATTATGACATTTTGCTTCTCAAACTTGAGGTTGTGTGCCCAGAAGCAAGGAAGCCCTAGTTTCAGATTCCTCCCCTGGAGACAGTCACAGACAGAGAAAGCAACCAAAACCAACATAAAGTCAAAAAGCCAGCTCTGGGCCAGCTCAGGGAGGTGAGGGCATCCCTTCTGATGGTTCAGCACCTGCACACAGAGAGCAGGTGTTTTATCTCTTCTTGATAACTTAGATGACAGTGATCTGGGCAGTGCTGAGGTCTTTCCAGCTCAAGAATTCTGCTCAGACACATGGCCTCCTTTTTTTCTTCTCATAAATAAGGTCAAGAAACTGAATTCAGTCATAGGTCATGTGCTCAAGGTCCAAGTTCAACATCAATTGGGAATGATTATATTGTACAGTCCCAGCGATTGTTCCGAAGGTGACACTCGGATTCTTACGTGGCTCTCCTCCCTGACAGGCACCAATGTCCCAAGAGCACATCAGAAACACTGACAATAAGCCTGATATGATCAGGGGAGAGCAAACAAAGGCTGCTTTCGGAGAAAATTCCTCTCTTTTAGGTACTGGCTTCCTGGCTAATCAAGTGTCAGTTATAGTACATTGATCGGCACATTTCCTCTCCCAGGATTCCTCACCCCAGAGAAATTCAGATACCTCATTGGCACAGGTGGATAAAGGCATCTAGCCAACATCAGAGGTCCATCACCACCTGAGTCTATTTCCAAACTGTTTTGCTTACAGCAACTCCAAAGGCATCTGCTCTTACTTTCTTCACACAGAGTCCTGATGAGGCAGAACTGGGACCAAATCCCATTGATGCACTTACTTACAGAGATGGGGACAAGTTAGCTAATAGATCTTCCCATGTCGTATGTGGTTGGAAATACCTGCTTCATGAATAGTTATGTGAGTTAAATCACAAGTGTAGGTAAAATGTCTAACATCCAGGTATGTCGTAAGGGTCAATAAACATTAGTCCCCCCCTTTCACCTCTTTTCCCCACTATAGAAACTGACAGGTTCACCCCAACCAGAGATCATCCCAGCTGCGTATGTGCCCCTGGAGGCCTAGCATGAAGCTCTTAATAGGGGGAGGGGGAGGGGGAGGGAACTTATCTTGTTTTTGCACATCAGATTTATAGTGCCCCCAAAGCCTCTGAAATGACGAAAGAAATTCATTGAGATGAACAATAGCATCATGAGAAGTGCCAGTTGACTTAGCACTTAGCTTAGGTACACGGGCAGCTAGCTGCTTCCCATAGAGTCAGATGTGGCATACTTACTCACCAAATCCCTCTTTAGCAAGAGGTTCAGAAATCCTTCTGGCCTCAGGCAGCTGAGCACAAACTCATTATCCCCATCAGGTGTTGCATGTGGTGATGCAGGCTGGGCCCTGCCGAAGTGGGAGTTGAAATCCAGCCTTGGCTCCGCTGGCCAAGCCAAGAACCCCAGCCCCGGGTTCTGTCTCCCAGAGGAAGGCGCGTCTCTTTCCGCTTCACACAAAGTCACCGTATGGACCAGTGGCAGCCCTGGTCCGGATCACGGTCCTGACTCCTTCTTCATGAACATTCTCTCCTCCCCCTGACCCTCAGCTCCACGTTCTGGTTTCCTGTGGGTCCACACCAACTGCTTGCTGGAGTTCTGGGGGGTCTCAGGCCTCACTCTGTTCTGGCTTGAAGCTGGTATTTTTCAGTCAAAGAGCTGGTCACAATTACACAAAATGTCCTCGCTGTTCTCCCATGACTCTGTCATGTGCCTCTGTCCTAGCTCAGGGCCTTCACTCAGACTGTTCCCTCAGCAGAGAACAAACACTCTTCCTGTGGATGCATCCATCTTCTGTTACAAGATTTGGCCTAAACCTCAACTCTTCAGAGGGGTTTTCCCAGGCGCCCTTATTTAAATAGGTCTCGCTTTCAGCTATACTATGTTCTATTGCCTCATGCTGTTTGTGATAGGTGCCGTGTGATAAACTATAATTTATAATCACATGCTAATTATTTAATTTTCTGCCATCCGCTTTAAACTCTAAACACTCTGAGGAAAGCAGCCATTTCTGTTTTAGTCACCAGTTACCACTGTACTTCTAGCACATTCCCTGGCACAGCCCTCTCCTTTCTATTGATGAAGAGAATGAATGAATAAATGAATGAATGAATGAATAAATGTTGGGATCATTTCTCCTTATGAAATATTTCCTGGTCTGCACCATACTCACTTTTCAGGCAGTCTGGTCTCCTTGGAGTTCACTCAGCCCCCCATGTCCATAGGTTCTGTATCCACAGATACAACCCACCACAGATTGAAAACAGTCCAAAAAATAAAATTCCAGGGAGTTCCAAAAAGCAAAACTTGAGCTTGCCGCAATCTGGCAACTATTTACATAGCATTTACAACTATTCACATATCATTTACACAGGATTAGATATGTTAAGTAACGTAGAGGTGACAAAGTCTATGGGAGTGTGTGCAGATTATATGCAAATACGACACCATTTTATATAAGGGGCTTGAGTACCTGCGGATTTTGGTATCTGTGGGGTTCCTGGAACAAATCCCCCCAGGGATACTGAGGGACAACCGTGTATGGGCGACTGTTTGACTCCCACAAAAAGGTCACCAGACTTCAGAGGATCCCTCCCCGCTGTGTCAATCCGGCCCAGTGGGAAAAACAATGCGCTCTAAGTAGTACAGAGATAAGAGTTTTATGAAAGGAATGAGATGAAAATGTGGGAGAAGCCAGTAAAGTGAAGTTTGGAAGGAGTCAGAAAATCAAAGAAATAGTAACTGACCAGCCCCCTTGAGGTCCACCTGGCACAGGTGGACAAACTGGAGCTAATGGGGAGGTGTAGAGGCCAGGCCACCCGGCCACGGAGGAGGACCTGGCAGGGGGCTTCTGGACAGTCTGCGGAGCTGCAGCCTTTGTGGGTCAAGGCCGCACACCTGTGGTGGACTTGGGCCACTACTGGTCAGAGGCCATTGTTCGGTAGGACAAGCTGGGCACAGAGTGGAGAACAAGCCAAGCCAGGACCCACAGGGCACCTGGGTGTCCATCTGTCACCATGGATGACCACGATCACCTTCTGGGAGGAATGGCTACTGTTTCACTGCCACCTTCCAAGTCCACACAAAGTCCCCTTGGGCCCACTCTGACCCCGAACCTCACAGTGAAGAAGATTCTGGAAACGTGGCTCCAGCTTTGGCCAGGCTGACATTATGCTGCCCAACGAAGGCACCTTGCCCCGTCAATGCCACCACTTCCCTGACCACATCTCTTCCTAAGGGTCTGACAACCCTGATGGCTCCTGGGTCCAGTCCTGACCACACACTGACCAGTAAACATCTCTTCCTACTGCTTCTGGCTGGCTTCCAGAGCCCCTGTGCCCAGGACCCACCGTGATTCTGCTTGAGTCTGCAGTTAGCCCGGTCTGACTGAGCTTCCCTCAGTGCAGAAGGGTCTTAGCTCATTCCTGCAGTTTGGAGAAAGGAGCAATAGCTTCTGGGCAAAGAGCCTCTGGAAAGACTAAAGTAAAGGAACAGACTGACTCAGGGGAGACAACGTGACCTTTTCCTGTTTCCTCATCAGCTGTACCAGGTGAGCAGAGATTAAATCCACACTTCTGTACTGATCAAAGCTTTTCCTGGTCTGGACAAACACCCTCTGTGCCTTCTGAAGTCTCTAACTGCCCCTCCCAACTCCACCCACGCACAACAAAGTACGCAGGGTTCCCACTTGCAGGACGGGCTAGACAAACCCAACCCCAGCGTCTGTCTGGTGCCCTCCCCCTGCTTATTTGCACATCACTTCTGAGCCCTTGGATGGAAGGGATTTTGCCACCTAGTTTTCAATTCTTCCATTCAGCTACTGGGTACAGGCCTCCGCTCTTCCCGCTTGGCCTCCCCCCAGGCCCGTGACAGCAGCCCTGATGCTCTGGAACAAATGAGAGCTTCCAAGGTTGCTGTCACATCCCCACTCGTCTTCTCCGGAGGTGACAAGCTGTCTGGTTCAGTCCGTCATCCCCCTGCTCCAGAATGTAAATCACAGGAGGTCTCCTGCCTGAGCAAAACAATTAACATGAAATACCAGGGTTACCGTCTGCCACATCTACAAATCTCTCCAGCTCACATTTGTCTCTCCCAACAATTTATGCCTTCACAGTGTCAAGCTGTTCAAATACGCCGTCTTTTCCTTAAATGGACTGACGTGTGGTTCTTGGCACTGCTCAGGCCGTTTGTAGTAAAAGTCGGAGCCATCAGCAGCAATGCCCCATCAGAAGAGCTCTTGCCGTGGAGAGGGGTGACATATTTATCTTCCTTTGTCTTCAGCAGAGTGAAGGCACATGTCCTCTTTCCAGTGAAAAGGGAACACGAGGTTCACATCCTTTTTCTTTACCATATGCCTTGCATGATTCGCACCTCTCCTCTGAGATGCTCAACGTGATCGATTATCCATGGTACAGGTCATGAAGACAAACCACCATGACAATGGGTGTGTGACAATACCTCAGTGGTTCCCAACAGCAGGTGATTTTGTCTCCCTAGGGGACACTTGGCGATATCTGGAGAAATTTTTGATTGTCACAGGATTGGGAGCAGGGATTCTATTGGCGTCTTGTGGGTAGAGGCCAGGGATACTGCTAAACATCATACTACATCTCCCTTCACCGACAACAAAGAATTATCTTGCATAAAATTTCCATAGTGTCAAGGTCGAGAAACATTGCAAATAACCCAGTGCAGGTTGGCTATTCTCACATTCTGCTCCATGTACCTCGGAGCATTGCCTCAAAGCAAGATGGAATTTGGAGTGGAATGAGAGAGAGAAGGCCCCAGGTTAAATGGTTCACCACTTCCTGATCCCTCCTATACCCCCAAAAAACAGCCATCTTAGAGCCAGATAAGGCAGAAAGAACATTTTACCAAAAACAAGCTATGCCCATTTGGGCATTCACCACCTGGAGGCTCAGTTTCCTAACCTGCAAAATGTGGCGATGAGACATGGCTGCCCTGCCTGGCTCACAAGCTTACAGCAACACTCAATAAAGATGGCGTATTAAAAAGCTCACTGGAGTGCCAGGTATTTTAAGTAGTAATTAGGAGAACGCATTGCGGTGATGCTGACGTAAAAAGAAGTATTGTCGTAGCAGCTCGCACAATAATTCCCGTTTCAACAGGAATTCTCTCTTACCTCTCCCTCTTCTTCCTGATCTTTAAAAAAAAACATTGATGGGTATGCTTGAGGCATGTCGACTTAAAAAAGTGCAAAACGTGAGAGTTGCGAGTTAAGTTTTATTTGGGGCAAAATGAGGACTATAGCCTGGGAGACAGCATCCCAGAGAGCTCTGAGAAACTGCTCCAAAGAAGCAGGGGGGAAGGTCAGTATACATGTGATTTTGGTGAAGGGGGAATACATGCATTCAAGCACGTATTTTTTATGTGTTATTTGACGAGGAGCAGACGTCACCATGAAGGATTTTAGTGCTTTTCTAGATATGAGGAGATAGAATTGGGCTCATAAAAGTGGCTCCTGAAAATATCTAACTATCTGAAGACCTGTTCTGCCAGTTTTTCCCAGAGCACAGAGTGCCTCATTTCTGCTCTCCACCTGAACTCCTTTCGGGGGTGTTGAAAGTCAGCAGCTGCAGCATCAAATGCTTTCATCCTTGTAGAGGTAGATGGCAAGTGCCAATGGAAAATGCCAATTTTTAGTTGACAGGCAGAAGAACCATCAAGGTTCCAGAGGAGAACGATGAAAATGCTCTGCAGCGACAGAGCAAAATGCGTTGTTTCTCGCCAGGTGGACTCAGCTGGAACTCGATGGGGTGAAGAACTCCGTGGAGAGGGGTGCCTAAAGGATGTCTTCAAATAGTGATGCCAGCTCCTCCATTTGAGCTTGTTTGGGGGATGGGGGTGTGATGTAAATTCATCTACTATCTTGCCCTCAAATTCTCATGAATGCTTTGGGAAAGTGCGTGCGTGTGTGTGTGTGTGTGTGTGTGTGAAAATCAAAGAAGCGTCGTTGCAGAGGCACTTGCTTGGCCAGTTAGAATATCTTTCAAAGCATACCCACCCGAAAGTACCACATGGCTTTTTACCAGAGCAGAGAGCTTCTCCCTCCCTGGAGAAGAAATGAACAAATTCTTGAAACTGAAGTTGGCTTCCCCTCTCCCAACAGCCTTGGACGGACATGATGATATTCGTGGTTTTGTCTAAGGAGCCACTGTTGGTGTTAATTGGATGGCAGCCAAGATGGCTTTTAGAAAAAAAAAAAAAGTTTTTAAAAGATTAACATTCATTAGTTTGGTTCTACATTAAGTGAAGCACATGTGGTGAAGGGAATAATTAGTAAGGTTAATTGTGGCTTCTCAGAGAACCAGGGGGAATCCAGTGAAATGTCCTGACATTCAGGAAAAGCAATATGTTCAGTGCTCCTGCGACTAATTGCAATTAGCAAGTGAGGGAACATACATACGGCCTCTGTGTGTAATTAATCACATGCCCTTATCACAGTAGACAAAGGCAGCTGAGTGACAGGAGACAGCTGCCTTGTGCGGTGCCTGTGTTGATTCCAGCTGCATTTACTACCTTCCTTGCACCTGTATCGTGCCTCTTGCACATTCTAGTCCTCTCAGCTACATACCCACTAAAATACACATCTACAATCTCCCTGGCATAAAATAAGTGTTCAGTAACTACATGATTAATGAATGAGTAAATGAATTCATTACTCATGAGTAAGAGGGGAGGGTCTTCTCCCATTCGTGTAGATTATACTGGCCATTGATCTTTGAGAACCATAGAAAGGCTGACTCTGACGATACAAGGTACAGAGGAGGTTTCAGCTGAATGGAGCTAGGATGAGGCTGCTTGACCTCTAGATAAGGTCCTTGTCCTCTAGGTAGGTCCAAGGATGCTTGGATTAAGTGTACAAGATGACCTTGAAGAACATCCCCTCCTTTTTTTTCTGGCACTATCTTCTCAAGCATGATTTTGAAGGGTCAGACCCGAGCTTTCCCGTTGCTTCCATTGTTGCCCCCAAATCATATCTCCAGCACTCCCCACTACCACCAAGGGAAACCTGATCCATTCATATGTAAAATACAGATACTTGCTCACTTGCTTCCTCATTGATTTTTGCAAGTCTTAGACTAGCAAAGGAGGGAAGGCCCTGGAAAAAGGATTGGATCTTGACTCTTTGGTGTCTGAAGACTTGAGAATTTATTTTCCTTTGGGGTTGTATAAAATCTTAGATACAGAAGTGTTCCAGAGCTGAGATTGGATCCAGAATGTGTCAGACTCCTATATCTTCAGGAATCTCATGTGGCCAACAAAATCTTCTAAGTTTCTGCTAGACCAGTGACATTCATATTATTTTGAGTTATTTTAGAACCTCAAAAAACTCATGACTACTTAATTTGTTACAATAGAAGATATAATGAAGAGATATAAGCCCAAATTCAGGGGCTTAAAGTACTTGGAAGATCATTGCTTTCTCCTGTGCCAGCCCAGGGCAGGTGGCCAGCCCTGTTCCGTCAAGTCATCCCTGAAAGCAGGCAAGCAGGGAGGTTCTGTTATCCTCGACAAAGCCTTCCAAGGTTGTCTGGCATTGCAGACAGAGAAGAAAGAGGGGAGATTCATAGCAAAGGATTTCTTTTGAAGCACAGGACACCCATTTTTGCTCAAATTCCAATGGGGAGAACTCAGTGACAGCAAGCTGCAAGTGAAAGTGGGACATCCCATCTTTCTCCGGGTACCCTTTTTTAATAACCCAGAAGAAGGGAGGATGGATTGGGGTGGGGGACAAATACTGAAAAGAGAGGGCTGGTCTTAAGATATTTAATAAAATTAGCTTTATCTTCATTGCTTTAGTTAAATAGAGACAGGCATCAAGTGTTATATAATTACCATTCCACCGCTCTACCACGAGCTCTTTGAAGCATGGATTGATGTAGTGACTAGCACACCCGAAGTGCTAAGTAAATGTCTGGGACATGAATGATTCAGTGGATGAATGAATCAATGAATGAATGAAATATCACCTAGATCCCAGCTTGGCTTGAGTCCAGCCTTGTTTGGAAAACATATTTCTAAACATTTCCATGGTACTTTTTCCCCTGCCATGTTTCAGTTGCCTCTGAATAAATGAAGCACTGTGTCTAATAATCTGGCAATTCCTTAAAGACTCACTAAATCTGGAAACTTCTGGACTCTGCCCACCTCTCTATTCAACTGGTCCCTGAGCCCTCGTGTCACTAATACCTCATTCTCCTCTCAATTCTCTTGACACTTGATTTTTACCTAGAAAATCCCATGGTAACAAAACCCCAGAACACTTGAATTATTAAGATCAAAAGAAAATCAAATCAAAACAAAACACACTAAGACCTTACATCAAACACAAGGGGGTAAAAAAGAGAAAAGGACATTGAATGAGTATCTATTGCATTAAGAATGTGAAAAACATTGTGCTAGATCCTGAATACACAGGATATTCATACCACCTCAAGGAGGTACTTATTATTGTCTCCAATTTGCAGGTGAGAAAATGAAGGCTCAGAAGGCCGAAGACTTTCTCAAGGTCGCCAATTAGAAAGAGATGTGGCAGAACTCAGACCCAGAACTATCCAAATAAACCAGTTCAATTCCCACTGAACAAAACCACTGACTGAAGGCCAGCAAACCCAGAGCTCATTTCTGGGTTGACCCATGTTGACACTGGCTTGTCATTGTTCTTAGGCTAATGAAAAATCAATCCTGCAAAAAAAAGGTCCCAGCTGAGTGTAATAAGAGACCTTAGCTCCAGTCTTGTAAAGGGGATTTTATTGAAAGGATGGAGGTACCACATAAAACTTCCTTACAGTCAGCAGAGCCTCAAGACCAGAGGACTTAGCGATCACATGACAGTCCAGAGTACAGCAAGACAAGCTGTTCTCTAGTGATCAACCCAAGAGTGACAAGTGACAGTTTCCCAGCTGGGAAGACAAGCTTCAGAGAGCAGACTGCCTCATTATTTAAAAAGAACGCCAGCGAGACCAACCAACAAATCTTGCTGCTCTCTTACTTAGGAAACTATTGCCTTTTTAGAAATGCTCATGGAATAGGATAGACAATAAAAATGAGAAGACATCCAACAAAATCATATCTGACTGGGTAATTAAAAATAACTCATCATGCCAAAACTTGCACATTATCCACAAATGCAGGGGCAATGGCACTGAAAACAAGGAATGGGGGAAACAGCATGCGGGGCTGATTCTAGTGGTTATAGGGCTTAAGGCTAATGAACCAATGTCCCACTAGCCTTTCAAGGAGTCTTCTGCCTTCTAAGGGTGGGTTAGAAATGGCAAATATCTGACGCACATGCCTCACTCCTACCCTCTTAGCAGACCACATTTATGAATCTTAACACAATCCTTTTAGAATCCTTTTTAACACAGTAATCCCTCGGCCACTAACAATCAATCTGAACTGGCAAAAATAATACCGAATTTTCACCCCTTGCCTAAATCAACTTCCCATAAAGTACCTTTGAAGAAGGGAACCAGAACAATCCTAAGACACAGAGGAGCCTGAGAAAGTATAAGTGAAAAGAAAAGCTATCCTCTTGCAGATTGGTCAACAGTCGCAAAGCATGCTGGACAATTCTCATCATTCCAAACCACTAAGCAAAATCCCAGAAGACAACTACAAAGTTTTCTCCCTACACTCTCTAGAAGATAAATGACACCAAGATTATATCCTAAAGCACTTGAGGTTTTGAGTAGAAACTGGAGAGAATTATCACAATCTTCACGTTCTCCTAAAGTTGTTTCTAACCCACCTGAAGTACACTGATGGCAAGCTGTGTCTCTTTTTCTTGTTGAAAGGATTCTCCCTCGGCCCAACATTTATTCCTCACACATGTTTACCTCATTCACAGAGTTCTGCTTTTTAAATGGCAGCTGAGTCATATTTTGCTTAGATCCTTCTAATTGATTCATCTGTCAGGAAGCCAACACTTTTCAAAGGGGACCATGAACCAATAGCATTTTAAAATATATATTAAAACTTAACAATAATGTCCCCTATAACTAATGACTAAATTTGTGCTGATCCCCAAGAGCCTAACTTTGTACTTAAAGTGTGATCTGTAAATTAGCAACATTAGGGTCACTGAGTGCTTGTTAGAAATGAGGAATAACAGGTCTACCAGAAGCCAACTAAATAGGAATCTGCATTTTATAATATCCTCAGGAGACTTCTGATACATGTGAAAATTTGAGCAGTATCCAACTAGAACAGAGACCATTTTGTGTCATACATCTAATCCCTCTGTCTCCAAGGCTTATTGACATTTGTGTAGCACACTGTGCTAACTGGCTTGTTAACAAGTTGCCTGGCCCACAGAAGATTAAACGATTCAAATTTGAAAGAAAAGATGCCACGTACAATGAGGGTTAGAAACAAGAGAAAAAAGAGTAAGAGAAGAGAAAATTATGAACATATAGCAAGGCTTACACACATAAGTAATTAAAATTTTTATTTTAGGGCTTCCCTGGTGGCACAGTGGTTAGGAATCCACCTGCCAGTGCAGGGGACATGGGTTCGAGTCCGGGTCCTGGAGGATCCCACATGTTGCAGAGCAACTAAGCCTGTGAGCCACAACTACTGGGCCTGCGCTCTGGAGCCCGCAAGCTACAACTACTGAAGCCCACGTACCTAGAGCCTGTGCCCACAACAAGAGAAGCCACCTCAATGAGAGGCCCGCACACTGCAACGAACAGTAGCCCCCGCTCGCCGCAGCTAGAGAAAGCTCGTACACAGCAACGAAGACCCAATGCAGCCAAAAATAAATAAAAACTAAATAAATAAATTTTTTTAAAAAAATTTTATTTTAGTGACCTGAAAACTTTGAAATGATCTAAGTGGAAATAAGGGAGAAAATAGGGTGAAGAAAAGAGATGGAGAAGATTTAAAAAATACTATGATCATTTTTTTATTATTAATGTTTATGTTAATTAATGAAAAAATATGATAATCCTATGTCTTAAATAGCTACACACTAAATACCCTTGTGGGATGTTCCTCTGCGTTCTACAGTTTCCTCATTTGAGGATTAGGAGGCATTATATACTCAGCAAACACCAGTCATTGTGGGTCCACACGTCCTCAGAAAAGTTTCAAGGCCTCAGTTCTGTGTGACTTTGGTACAAAGTCTGCAAGGCATGTGCCAAAAGCTTAGAGACTGGATGCACACACACGTGTACACGTACACAGTCCCACACACAGAAGCGCAGCATTTGCTATCTTAATCTCCTTGGATCGTTAGTCACCCTTTGAGAGTGGGCCTTTGTAACCAGAGGACTAGCTCTATTTCTCATCTCTACGCTATTCTCTGGGGACACAAAGGCAAAGGAGATGTGCCTCTTGCCTTCAAGACATATGGAGCACTTGCAATACGGTCATGTTCAAGGTAATCTGGGAACGCTGAAGAGGCAGTGATTCATTCTTCTTGGCATGTAGGAAAGAGAGGGGTCATGGATTATGTGACTCTGCCATCTTTAAACCAAACATGGACAATACTTGTTACACTCCAGTGTGGAAGAGTAACTCACTCAATATATGGTCTCAAAAGCTTCTCTTCAAGCAAAGTACTTTCTGCCCCCTTCTCTTCTTAAAAAATCCCCCAAAACAATCAAGAAACAGAAACTTAATTTTCAGTGAAACTAAAAGGTATCTGTAAGTCCAAATAATAGGATATAAGGATTGAAAGCTGGTGAAGTATATATCAGCCAGGGTCTCAGCAGAAATCAAATAGACCACACAAAGAGGGCTACTGAGGTTTTTAAGGAGTAATTTACAAAGGTGTCCCAGGTTATGGGAAGACTGCAAGGTGCAATACCAAGGCTAACAAGAAAAGGGAACTGCTTTCTACTCCAGTCCAAAGAAGGAAGGTGAGAGAACAATTTCTGGAATCCAGAGAGAGAGCTATATAGAGACAACTTCCTGGCAGGAGCTGTGGTCTTAGGTAGAAAGATGCCAAGGTCTGCCAGGGAGGAAAGCAGGTAAAAATAAATGCACCAGCCCATTCTCCTCTTTACTTCCTGTCTCTGTCAAGGCATCCTGTTGGCCAAAATCAGCCAGAAGCCAGAGTACAAAGAAGCCTATTGATAAATACTTAATAAGTTTGGCTTTATTGGGAAAAAAAAAAACAATTATCACAAAATGTTATCACTTTATCATTAGCATTTATCATAACTCTCAGAACACTACAAAAAAATAAAATTACAAATCAACAGTCCTTGTGAACGTGGATGCAAAATTCTTAAACTATTAATAAATCAAACCTAGCACTTTATGAAAATAATAACACGTCATGGTAAGTAAGCTTTATCCTGAGAATGCAAGGTTGGTTCAACATTCATAAATCAATGTACTTCAACATGTTAACAGTGTAAAAAAGAAAAAAAAATGATCATCTCAATAGATGTAGAAAAAATATTTGACAAAATTTTAAATATATTAATGATAATAACACTTGGCAAACTAGGAATAAGAGACAACTTCTTCAACTCAATAAAGATTATCTACAAAAAACTATAGTTAACATCATACTTAATGGTGTGATGGATATCAACTATAGTCTCCATTATGTTGCTGGTTACATAATTCTGTGTTTGCCAAAATTAATAGAACTGCTCATCCAGAAAGGGTAAGTTTTACTGCGTTAAATTATACCTCAATAAACCTCACTGTTAAAAACATATTTTCAGTTGTCAATTCTCAATAATCACAACAAGGTTAAGATACATTATTCTTTATCCTCTTTTCTATTTTTTACATTTCTCAAAAATTCAGATTTTGTATCTCACTCCCAGAAATTCTGATTGAATGGCTCTCTGGTGAGGCCCAGAAATCTGTTTATTCAGCAAAATCTTCAGGTATTTCTGATGAAGGTGGGCCTAGGAACATGCTTCCCTTCTCTAGTCTTGTGTTTCTAAAAGATGGACAAGCCAACCTCATCCCTGATCCCTGCTGAGAAGCTCGTGATCTCATAGAAGCTTCCAGTCAGGGTGACTTTCAACACAATTTACTTCACATCTCTGAACCTCAGTTTTCTGGAATTCATAATAAAAATAATAAAACCTAACAAAGAGTTTGGGAAGGAGTAGGTAGAAGGAATATATGAAAGTGCTTGGTATAGTGTCTGGCACACAACAGATGCTCAGAGAGTACTATTTCCAGTTCATCTTATTCCCTGATTGGCTAAGCACATCTTATGCCACACCTTATGATATTTTATCATTCTTTTTAATCCTTGTGTGACTATCCTTTTAATCTATATGTTTATGATCTATGTCCCTGTGTTGTGAGTTGCTACTTCCTTGAAGGCACAAATATGATTTGTATGTGTCCTTTATATGGTAGAACGTACATTGTGGTCACTTATCTCATTGATTAGAAAAATGCTAATGAAAACTGCCCATTAATCCATCTACCCCAGCAGCCTGCCTGTAATTCCTTCCTTACCAATTAGTTCCTCAAGTTAAGCCAGAGCTCGGTGCAAATGTGAAAATACCCATGGCGGGGGGGAGACACACTGAGTTATTCTCAATCTTCCCCACCTAATGAAGGAGTTTTTGGTCCTCAATCACTTAGTTCTTCCTCACAACACTGGAGACGTAGATCATGGAAACTATGAGGAGGTGGGAGTGAGAGATGAGATAAATAGATTTAAGGGGAAGAACCCAAAACCTACATCCAATAAAAGGGAAAAGTAACTCGTAAAGAGAGAGTTGGGTACCTGAGAGCTAATTTGAGAGAGGAGTTTAATCCATTCCCCATAGTCAGCACAGGACCACACAGAGTCCTGAGCAGAGATGGCAGGGCGGGTAATGGGTGTAGTACAAAGGAGGGGAGAAGCTCTAGGAGCCTCCCCCATCCAAGGCAGAAAGGGCACCTGCAGGGAGATTTGGCAACATCCATCCCAGCACCACATGACAGGACCCATTTGTTGGGACATCTAGTTCCCTCCACGGCCAGGACTCATGGCAATATGAACCTCTCTTCATGTTCTCTGAGTTCAGAAACCAGAACGTGGAAAAAACACAAGGTGCTGTATTCTAGCTGAGGAAAACTGAACCCCGGTATTTTCCAGACAGCTCAGCTAGGGCCTTCAGGTCTGTCGGTGCCCGCTGAGTCTTGTAAGTAGCCTTCACCTGCCCCACAGGCTCGCCATAGCCTCCTCCTCCTCCTCACAACCTCCCTGAAGGATGGCCCTGAGCAGAAAGCTGAGCTCTTTGTCCAGGCTTCTGCAGGGGCCAGATTTCTGGGAAGAGGAAATGCACATCTTTCTGCATCGGAAAGTCATCTCTCAATGGGCTTCTCCCACTCAACAGCAGGCCCTGAATCCACGACTCCTTGGACCCCTGCCAGTGGCTGTAACTTGGTCCCCGTAGAGGCCGCAGGCCAGCATGGCTTCTCATCATAGAGGAAGGTCACGGGTGTTTCTCAGGAGGCTCCACTGCTCGTTGTACAGTGTGATCCAAATTCCTAGTGTGTATTATATTTACATGTATAAAATATGTCTGTTTCATATTAATACTCTGTGAAGGGCACCTGCTTATTGCTAGGGGATACAAAGCTGAATAAGCATAGTCCCTGCTCATATTTAAGGTAAGGAGGGTTTAGAGAGGTTAATAAATATAATTTATTGGCCGTGTGCTAGATAGCCTATTATGTCATGATTTTTAATTTTTCATATATATGTGTATTATATACATAAAACTTATGTGTGTGTTTTGGAAATGACAATGACTTTTTTTCTAATAATAAGAGTAATAGAGGAGTGGTTAAAAGCATAGGATTTAAAGTCAAACTGCATTTGACCTTGGGCAAATTATTTATTAAAAATTAAAAAGTCAAGCAATTCCCAAAAGGCACAGGGAAGGAAATGAGAGTGTCCTGTTAGCCCATCACTCAGAAGGAAAAGAGTTAATATTTGCTAAATACAATTCATGAGTGTTTTCTATGTTTTCACCTCCCTACATATACTCATATACTCTGCTTTTATAAAAATGACATCATATCCTACTTACTGTTCGTATCCTATATTTTCCCCCAATGTGGAGTAGACATCTTTATGAGTCAGTATATGGAGAACCTACTGTCCTTTAAATGGCTTCATAGTATTTCACACTCTGCAAATCATGATATTATCTCCTCTATTCATTTTATTTCTTTTTCTAATAGAATTGGCACGTCTGGAAAAAAACACTGCCAGGTAATAGTTATGACAATGAACATTGTTTTTGTGTTTCTGACTTCAATGGGAGTTTTACCACTGAGTATGAGGCTAGCCATGGATTATAAGTACATGTTTAATACTATGAGCATATCTATTTATTGACATTTTATTGAGAGGTTTTGTGTCAGGCATGAAAATTTTTATCAAATGCTTTTTAAGCATCTATCAAGATGATCAATTACACTGGTTTTTTTTCTTTGCTATTAACCAACTAAATTATACTGATTTCCTAATATTAAATAATTAATGCAGTCCTAAAATGAACCTTACCTTGTCATGGTGATTTTTCTCTTAATATACTGCTGGATTCTATTTGCTATGATGTTTACAGATGCCCAAATCAAATCCCAAGTAAAATATTATATCTTATATTAATAAAATATTAATATCTATACATATATAAAAAATCTTTTCATGTGCTCTTTCCAATTATATTAGTTATTATTTTTTCTTACAAAATAATTGGAAATATTTTATTCTATCTTTATGCTTAAAAGCCTAGGGAGATTTGTCCCCTGAAGGTTGAAAGTATTTTCAAGGAAATTAATTCTCAATTTCCAACTCTAGATGCTAGATACTATTGCATCTATCTCTTCTAAGGTAGTTTTTGTCCATTTATATCTTTGCCCATTTGGGGGTGAAATAATTACACCTGTTTGGTGGAGTCAGCACACTTTCCTCCACGTGGCCACCTTGGTCTAGTAGTGTTTTCTCATTCTCTATGAAGATGGCTTTTCCCACCTCTCCTACTATTAGCTGGAACCTCCAGGTTAAGGAAGCATTCCCCCTCCAACAAGAGAGTAAAACCACATGGCTGTTGAGAAGCTGGATCAAAAACCAAAACAGAACAAAGTGAGTGGGGAGGTGTGACCTTGAGTTTGTCCTCCATCCCCAATGCTGCTGTTTTTACAGTAGAAAGAAGACTGGGCACTGCCTGCCTTCCCAGGCCTCTGGCCCTCCATCCTTTAACCCCAGAGATCTGTTTTATCTCACTGAATGACCACCCTTCAAGGACATACCAACGACCTCCATTTTTCAGGGGGAACTGAACATGGGAGACTTCTTAACCATGCTGAGCTCACACAGGTGGTGAGCAGTGCAGATGCTGGATTTGAACCCAAGGCTCTCTGCCTCCGAAGCCCATGGTCCTTCCACTGTTCTCACCAGCACATTTTGGGTTTGAGTTCCAGTGGTCCTTGCAGCCCTATTGCACTCTGTGCCTCCCACAGAGTTGGGGGCATATGGTAGTAAGAGACAGAGTTAAGTTTCTGTCACTTGCGACCAAAAAGGGCCCAACTAATACAGCTGCTAACGTGCATTCATCCAGCCCTACCTGATTGCAAATCGACTTAACGGTACACTGTGCTCCCTCCTTAGAGCCTGCCTAGCACAGGGACTCCATAAAAATGTGAAAAAGAAAATCAAGTTCCAAGTAAGTCTGTAATCATTAGATTGATTCTGCGTTCTAACTATAAATCATAGGAAAACTAATTTAAAATGTGCAACATAATTAAACTTTAATAAATATGATATGTAAATGGAGAAAAGTGAGAAGCTAGAGGAACTAAATCTTGGCATCGTACACAGATACAATTTGGTCAATCCTGGCTAAAATTTGGTTATCTTCTTTGGATTTTAATTTCCATAAGTGTAATATCAATCACTGAGCTTACATGGTATGAAGTGTATGTGAATCTTTGAAGATGAAGAAGTGCTGGATGCAACCAAAAATGAAGAAAAGGAAACTTTTCTAGAGACAAACAGACCCCAAATCTCAGATTTCCTTTAATGACGGCAAGAACGTGATAAGAAACCTATTATCACCATTCTCGGATGAGAAATCTAGCCTTCGGCAAGTTTCTTGGCCAAGTTAGTCTATCTGGAAGAGCACAAAATCATATCCTGAACAATCTGTGAGTCCCACGATGTAAAAGAACCTAAAGCCTCCAGAAAAGCCTCCCTTTCTCCTTTTTTTTAATTCACCTAGATCGGTCTAGATATCATCTTGTAAGTGTGAAACTGAAATTTTTCTAGGGTTTTCTCTTCGGTTGTGCAGGTATTTTCATGTTTCAAGTTCTCCATCTTCTCTCTTTTAAAGGAAAATTTGTCATCCAGAAGCATGCTGCATTTTTTTGCAGTTCTCGTTTTGCTTACGTTGCTAAACACTGTCATTTCCTCTAATGATATCATTTGTAAGAACAGCAATTGCCTTTTACAAGGGCAAAATGCCCTATTTTCCCTGACACCATAACAGCAGCTCTAATGAAATGTGCCCACCCTTAAACAGTAGAAGGAGACCCTTCCCCACCTACCTGAGAGTCACTTGGAGGACATTCCATACCATGCGCTCACTGTTAACTAGAAATATCCAAACAAATTATATACCAGTGCTGTTTATTAGTTTACTCATTAGAAACATATAAGATCCACTTTAAAATTGGACAGCTATTTCTACTTCTTATCTTCAGGTTTGAAAAAAAATTATTTCCTTGCAACTATAGCTGAGCTTCAGTCATCACCTGATGTGCTGGAAATTAATTATGCAGCATACATTTTTGCTGCATCAGGGCTTTCTACGATCCTAAGAAACAAATGTCTATAACTGTATAAAAGGAAAAGATTAAATGATGAGCTCAGCTTTATTTCACCAATATCTGCAATGGAAAGGAAAAAACAAAAGCACCTTTTCTTGTAAAACAGTTTTTCTCCAGAGGCTGATGCTGTTCTCTCTATGCCCAGAATAACAAAGGGAAATGTTGCTGGGGAAATCGTAAGGATGTCTTTGCCCTTTTCTGAAAAAAAAAAAATGACCCTGACTGAACAGAGCTCCTAAGGGCCAAAAGAAGTTGAAAGGTGAGTCTAGCCAATTCATGGGAATTTCAAGGGAAACTACATTGTCCCCACATCCCTGCCGGTACTCCTGCCATGGCACAATCAGATGCCCTTCCCCCATCTCCTGAGTGATGGGAAATCCCATCCATCCTCTCACTATCTTTGGTCTTCCGCCCCCAGAAATAACCCAGTGATGGAGAGCCTTCCGTGGGCTAGGTGTCAGGTCCTTTGTCTGCGTGACATTTAATTCTCACAGCTCTAGTTTACAGACAATGAAAGTGAAGTCAACTGGCTCAGCACCTTGCCGGAACTAATCACGTGTTGCAAAGGAAAAGGCAGCCCCTAACATCTGGCAACTCATAGCTGAGCCTTAATGATATTAGGAATGCTGATGCTTAGAGTGAAATCATGTTTTCCTCCTCCTGGCCACAGTCTCACAGAATATCCACTCAGATGTCACTACATAAGCAAAACATCAAACACCCCTCCTCCCCTTGGCTGAATGAGTGGCTGCTATTTTCCTACCAATTATAACTTTATCCTCTCTGGTCTGCCCTCCTTCTAGCTAAGATTTATTAATTGATCATAGAATTGCTCAATCAAGAGAGAATCCACTTCCTTAGTCACTCCCCAATTTTACCCATCTAAATCCCAAATCCAGCAATAGTTCTAACACCCCTTCTTGAGACACCCCACGGTTCCCCACGGTGTGTGTGCTCCCACCATTGCAATGAGTGATAGTAACTTTCTCAATTACGGGTGTGTTCCTGGGGGCTAAGCCTGTGGTTTCTAGTCACTCTACCACAGTCTCACTTGTTCCCTAAATTGATTTAAGCCTCTGTTTTTCTCATCTCTAAAATGGGAATAATCAAAATATCTAATTTCATCATCTAGTGAAATGATGTGCTTAATAAACACAAGTCCCTTTTATTGTCATTCCTACCACGATCATAGTTACTGCTATTTTTATTCCTATGACACCTTACTGCCTCACTGACACCTTTCTGAGCACCCAATTTCAAAGGAGTCTCTCCTTCTAAACCTCACATGTGTATTAAGTTCCTGGTGCGTGAGAAACGCTTTTCTCTACCTCTCAGAATTCCTCTCAGCTGAAAACCTCCAAACTTTTCAACAAGTGCTAAGACTTCGCTATCAAAAATTCTTTACATGCTGCCTTGTATATTATTTCTACTTTTATGCTCTTTGTCTTCAACGAGATGGTTTCTACCTTTAAGAAGCGTATCGGGGCTTCCCTGGTGGCGCAGTGGTTGAGAATCCGCCTGCTAATGCAGGGGACACAGGTTCGAACCCTGGTCTGGGAAGATCCCACATGCCGCGGAGCAACTAGGCCCGTGAGGCACAACTACTGAGCCTGCGCGTCTGGAGCCTGTGCTCCGCAACAAGAGAGGCCGCAACAGCGAGAGGCCCGCGCACCACGATGAAGAGTGACCCCCGCTCGCCGCCACTAGAGAAAGCCCTCGCACAGAAACGAAGACCCAACAGAGCCAAAAATAAATTAATTAATTAATTAAAAAAAAAAAAAGTAACAAATGTTCAAGTACAATTGGTGTCTTTAAAAAAAAAAAAAAGAAGCTTATCGTACCTGGAAGTTGTAACCCCTTTAGCTCTTGGCACATAGGAAATGATCAATAAAACATGTGTTGATTGATTGGAACGAAAGGCCAGTGTGGACAGAGTGTACCACTGAAAGTATAAAGGAGCTGGCTTTTTAAAACTGCCGGTCTGAGGCCTGGGGACACGTAGGAAATGCAGTTCAGGTGACCTTTGGCTTAAGGCCCGCCTTGCTGACCTTCCCTCCTCTCAGGGCTCTTGGTTTCCGTGTCCTCCAGGTTAACAAGCTCACAATGCTTTAAGGGTTTGCCTCCTTCTAGTTAGGAAGGAGTCTTACACGAGTAAATCTCATAGCATTCCCTTTCAGAAATGGTTTTTTTACACTCCTTTTCTTTCCCACTCAATCACCAAACATTTTTTTCTTGGCTCCAGATAACATAAATTTGTATTAGTAATGAGGAGTTTCTTTCTGATCGCTAATTTTTAACACACAAACAACTTGCAGTTTTATTTTTTTAATGTTGGGGTTTTCTATAGAATAGGAATGTTTTTTAAAATTTGAAGTGTAGTTGATTTACAATGTTGTGTTAATTTCTGCTGTACAACAAAGTGATTCAGTTATACATATATATATATATATATACATTCTTTTTCATATTCTTTTCCATTATGGTTTATCATAGGATATTGAATATAGTTCCCTGTGCTATGCAGTAGGACCTTGTTGTTTATCCAGCCTATATATAATAGTTTGCATCTGCTAACCCCAAACTACCAACCCATCCATCCCCCACCTCCCCTCCGCCTTGGCAACCACAAGTCTGTTCTCTATGTCTGTTAGTCTGTTTCTGTTTCACAGATAAGTTCGTTTGTGTCATATTTTAGATTCTACATATAAGTGATATCATCTGGTTATTGGTCTTTCCCCTTCTGACTTACTTCACTTTGTATGATAATATCTAGGTCCATCCATGATGCTGCAAATGACATTATTTCATAGAATAGGAATGTTTAATCTGCTATATGTAGCAAGCACTCCTCCGATGTCCTAAGATTGCTGTGATAGACTTTCAGTACTTCTTAGAAGGTGGTGTAGGGAAACTGCTTTTCCCAATAGTAAATATATCAATTTTCTTTGAAAATTCTTTGTCTTTTGTTACTAAGGAAATAATTATTTTCTTTAAAATGAATGAATGGTGCTCCCCACTCACACCCTGACTGTGAAACACCAGCACGATTGGAGAGCGCTGATGTGCATTGTAGCTGGGCAACGGCTGTGGCTCCATCTTGGCCCAAGCCTGTGCTCCTTCCCCGCTCCCCACCGTGCCCACTGCAAGGACAACTTCTCTCCTATTCCACGACTGTCTGCAATTCTTCCTCACTCAGTTCCAGGAATCAGACCCTGGGAGACTGGCGTCCATGTCACAGCATGTCCTACAGCTATTTACATGAATGCATTCGCTCAATATCTGTGTATCTGAGATAGCCTCAATGTATTATTTTAAATGAGAGAAGCTAGATACAATTATATATATATATATAGTATGTTCCCACTTGTGTAACCTTTCACAACCAAAATTCCTACATGTGTCTAAATGTTTATGTGTTATTGTGAAACATAATGAATATATAATATAAATGAATATATAACAAATTGTATTGGTTACCTCCAGAGGCAGTGGATATGGGAGGAATGAGGGGAGGAGTGCAGAAATTATTATACTTTATTTACATAGTTTTGGATTTTTTTCATTTATTCGAATAAAGCATATGATTTTTAAAATAAAGGATAAAAAGTATAAATGCACAAAGATCTTTTAGCTCTTTCTTACTCTTGCAGCTGTACCTGCAGTGCTCAAAAACTCCTTTTCCTTTTGGCAAGAGTAAGAAATAGAAACCTCAGAAGACATCTGGGTCTTAAAGTAAGAACATCTGCGTATAAGGAAATTTAGAATAAACAGAATAGATTACTGGATGTCTCCAAAGGAAACTTATGCATTGTTTGGCTCATACCCCTCAGGATTATCTGGTTCTAGTCTTTCATTGCCTCTGAGCAATTTTACAACTCTGTAAGTTGTGCATAACATCAATCAATGCAAAAATTTTTTTTCTATAGACATGCAATCAGAGGTTTTTCTGGTAGACGGACAAGTCCCACTCCTCCCTACACCCACTTTCCTGATCTATCAATGTGTCTGTTCTTTGGATTTTTCTTTGAACCACTTACAACGTCTTTCCAGTTCCCTTATTAGTGATGAGTTAAATACGATCTTTAACACATGTTTATTGTATATCTGAATGAGAGTCATCATGATTTTACTTTTTTAAAATCAGCTTTTAACACTGGATTGGATCCCATGGTGGCCAGAATCAGAGCCAGCTGTGTCGCCTACAGCAAGTTCCTTTGCTCCTCTGTCCTCATCCATCCATCTCATTACCCTTCTTTCTGTAATATTCTGTCTCTCTCTTGCTCACATCCCTCTGCCCACACAGAATCAGGAGGCGACATCTGTAATGATGCTCACTGATTATTTCTGGGTGGTGGTATTTGAGGAGTTTTGTAGCCTTTTTTCACTTGTCAGCATTGCTTGAATCTTTTATATAATGGACATTTGCCATTTTTATAAATCAATAAAGTATATGTGAGCAAGGTCTGACACCTGTCCAAATTTGTCAGGTGCTTCTTTCTCTCTTAATTTTTTATATCTTTGATCTTCAGAGAACCAGAGCAGTGAGAAATCTGAGATATTAGTAGAGGCCAGTTAGCTTTACCAAAGAAGAAATTAAAAGGTGAGCAAAGTTTCTGAAAGACTGCCCTACATGCATGGATGCCTCTGTCACAGAGTGGCCCCACCCCTGAGACACTCCTAGAGCCAGCCCAGCCGCCCTGCCCCTGAGCTCCTGCTGTACAGGCCTCCCCTGTGAGGCCTTTTCCAGGTGGCCAGCAGTTCGCTGGGGCAGGTTTGACTCCCTAATTATTCCTAGTTGCACCGTGAAAACCGGCACATCCAATTTGTAACAGCATCCACCAAAGGCATTGGAGGGAACGCACCACTCTGACAGGTAAGTGCAGCACACCCAGGTTTGTGAAGGCCATTGTAAGATGTTTAGCTGCATCCCTGCCTCTCCCTACTAGGTGCCAGTAGCACACTCCTCCTCCACTCCTCGGCTGTGACAACCAGAAATGTCTCCAGACTTTGCCAAAGTCCTCTGGGGAGCAGAATCATCCCTGATTGAGAATCACTGGTCTAGTGCATTGAGCTGCGACTCTAACCAAGCTTTGTGCTAAATTCTGGAATTAGAATGTTGTACATAACACAGTCACAGGGGCATTCACCTGGGGGTTATCCTCTCACAGATCCTGATCTTTTTAGCTGAAAAAAGTAGGTAGGACTTGTGTTCCACAGGACTCTCTTTGAAGAACACTGTTTTGATGTAGTTCCAAGTGGAGCTAGGTACTCTATGATGCCGTGTGGAGTACAATGCCAATGCCACAAAGAAAAAAAATCCCTTATGACAACCCTGCAGATCTGCCCTTCAAGGCAGTGTTCACCTATCTTTCGGGACCAGCTCAAAGGATTATTATTTGCCAGAGTTCCCAAGGGGCAGACGCCAATGATACTGAAACTCTTCGTCTGATTGGGGCATCAGATTAGCCATTCCTCTGCAGCCCAGAAGGATGGCTTTAGTTCATTAGGAAGCTGGAGGAACTGAAACAACGCAGGATGAATCCTTTCAGCACAGCTCATCCAGTGAGAGCTCCCAGTTCTCCTTCAACTCAGGTACCAGTGCCTGGGGCTAAAGTTAGATGAGGGCCACCAACCCTTCTTAAGATTGAAGCCTGAATTCACATGGATAATTGACAAAGGGCTACAAAAAAATGTCCTTTTAAAAATACCAATGCCTACTTTTTTTTTTACCTGTCCCAGATAGCACATGTAAATGATTACTTTCTCATCTTATATACATTCATGAAAAAATCATTTTTAAAAGTTTTTGCTTGGTTGCCTTTTTTTATTAGACATTTTCATTGGAATTTTTCTTCCTTTACTCTTACATCAAGAGCCACAAAGCCTTGGGCTTCCCTGGTGGCTCAGTGGCTGAGCCTGGTGGCTTAAGAATCCGCCTGCCAATGCAGGGGACATGGGTTCGAGCCCTGGTCCGGGAAGATCCCACATGCCGCAGAGCAACTGGGCCCATGTGCCACAACTACAGAGCCCGTGCACCTAGAGCCCGTGGTCCACAACAAGAGAAGCCACCGCAATGAGAAGCCCGCGCACCACAATGAAGAGTAGCCCCCGCTCGCCGCAACTAGAGAAAGCCGGTACACAGCAACGAAGACCCAATGCAACCAAAAAAATAAATAAATTTAAAAAAAAAAAAAACTTTTCTGTAAAACTGCTTTAAAAAAAAAAAAAGAGCCACAAAGCCTTGGAACGTGAAATGAAGCCTAGCACTAATCACTCACAGAATCGACCATCTAGATAAAATTTGTAACGTAAATAAATTCTGCATCCTTAGCTGTGCAGCCACCAACAGGGGCAACTGGGTCATGTCCACACTGCTGCTCTCCTTCAAAGGAGCAAATGTCTGGCTGATGCAACAGTGCGGCTCACCTTGGCTAGGCTCTGATCACAGGACTAGCCAGCAGTTGGAGATTCCCAAGCTTGGCTGATCAACAGAACTATCTGGGCACTTTTCAAAACTCAGTTTCCAGGTTCCCTCTCAAACGTATTGAATAGAGTCTCTGATCATGGATATTTAACTGTTTACAAAGTTATGCAGGTGATTTTGATGATGAGCCAGATTTGAAATCACTGTATTAAGTTTTCAGATTCTGAGACTTGGTAATGTCTTGGTGATGTTATACTATCTTCAATAAGGAGGTTCCCTTGTAGTTGAATTAGCAGCTACCATGTCCCCTAACTTAGAGCCCAAATATAGTAAAAAATGGAAAACTAAAGTATATCATCACTACAAAGTATTTTGTCCTGTGGCAAATACAGGTGAGGTATGTAGAAAGATGTTATGCCCTGATTTTTCTGGAATATTTCTGAGTTAAACTCTTGTGGTCCAGGAAACAATCAATAATTATAAGAAATTTCACTTGGTATATATTGATATATAAACCAAATATTGCAGAGAGTTTCTCATATATAGCAGAAACACAAAATTCTCCCCAAACCCAACATCCCAAATTTTGACTCATTCACTCATTCAACAGAAATTATGGGCACTTTTACTTGTAGGAGTTGATCTCAACAATCAATCAGCTCTTGTTATATTTGTGGGAGCAAGTGCTCAAAACTACAGTGCAGAAGGTCATGCATAACTGATGCTGAATTATGGAATGTCCAATAATATCAGAGAACATTTGAGACTGATGAAGACTAAAGTAGTCAGGAGAGGCATCTCAGAAAATAGAGGTGGGTTCTGAAGAATGGAGAGGATTAGGAGAGAAACTAAAGAGGTGCTCCAACCAACTTGATACAAGTTTTCCCAAAGCCTGAGTCAGTAGCAGACAGCTAAAAACCACAATTGTCCATAAAAAGTTGATGCTTGGAAAATAGCAGTAGTAAGGCTATGTAACATCTACTGCAGAACCATCCATTATAGCCAATAACCCCTTCACATTGATGAATACATCTATTTAACCCAATACCTGATCCCATCCACCCCACATCCACTCCAGCCAGCTCCAGCTTCACCACCCACATCAGGAAACAATCAGAAGAAACAAGCAAAACCATTCTTAAGTCAAGCTTTATAACTAGTCATCTATAGAAATAGAGCAATTGCCACACTGCTTAACTCATCCTAGCTCATTGCTGTCCAGTGGAATATACCAGGTCTTTGTGGGATGCTGAGTTTTCATAGACCAAAGATCACAGGAATTGTATGATTTAGGATCTTGGCCAATTTACTGGCAAAATGCCACATCTCAAATCACTGGAGTGTGGTGTATAATAAAAGCCATGGAGGGAACGCTGATGCACACAGAAAGTGATGGTTATTACAGACAAATTCAAATTTAATATGAAACATATCAGTAGGCTGATCTCTCTTTACATTATTAGAGAAAAAGAGAAGCTTTTTGGTGTACTACTGCCAAAAGTTTGTCTATTTCTCACATTTATTCATGGGCTTAGTATGAATTGGTGTTTGTGTCTAAAATTATTAGACAAGAGTATCCTCCCCTCTTCCTAAATTTTCCTTTTGAATTTGTTTTGATTTATTTGAGGATCAATACCGAAGTGATAATTTACACATGAAGTTATTTTTGAAAATAAGATTTATAGGTATCTGGGAATTTGTGGGGCTAGACTTAGTGGGAAAGCATTCAGAGTAGTTTTATTAATAACAAAAAAAGTAAACTTCACAACAAAAAAAATATTACCAGAGATAAAGACCATTTCATAATGATAAAGAATTCAATTAATCAAGAAGCTGTAACAATTATAAAAGTGTATGTATCTAATAACAGAACTTTAAAATACAAGAAGCAAAACTTATAGAATAAAAAGGATAAATATATAAATCCACAACTATTCTTAGAGACTTTAATACTCCTGTCTTAGGAACTGATAGGTCAAGAAAACAAAAAATCAGTAAGCATATAGAAAACTTGAACAAACACTACCAACCAGTTTGACCTAACTTATAATTATAGAATACTCCATCCAGCTGCAGCAGAATACACATTATTTTCAAGTATTCAAGAAACATTCACCTAGGTAGATAATAATGTGGGCCATAAAAAAGCATACAAGGAAAACTGAATCATACAAAATGTTCTCTATGTTCACTAATCATTAAAAAATTAAACTAGAAATCAATAGCAAAAAGATACCTGGAAAACCCCTAAATCATTGACAATTAAACAATATGCTTCTTTTTAACTTATGGGTCAAAGAAGAAATCACAAGGAAAATTAGGAAATATTTTTAATTGAGTGAAAGTGAAAACATAATATATCAAAACTTACAGAATACAGCTCACGCAGTGCTTAAAGGGAAACAGAGCATTAATGCTTATGTTTAAAAGCGTTAAACATAGCATTTAACGCTTATGTTAAAAAGTCTCAAGTCAATAATCTAAGATTCCACCTTAGGAAACTAGAAAAAGAAGAACAAATTAAATTCTAATAAATCAGAAGAAGAAAAATAATAAAGACAAGGTTAGAGATTAAATAAAATTGAAAATAGAAGAACAATAGAGAAAATTAATGAAACCAAAAAATATCAGTAAAATTGATAAACGTCTGGCCAAATTTATCATGGGAAAAAAGAAGATAGAAACTAGAAAACTCACTCAAGAAGAAATGGAAGGCATAAATAGTCCCATATCTTTTAAAGAAATGGAATGTGTAGTTTAAACCTTTCTAAAAAAGAAAACACCAGTTCCAGTTGACATTATGGAGGATTCTACCAAACATCTAAAGAAGAAATGAAATCAACTCAATAAGAATTCTTCCATAAAATAGGAGGGAATACTTGTACCTCATTTTATGAGGCCAGCATAACAATGACAGCAAACCAGATAAAGACATTATAAGAAAATAAAACTAGAGACCAATATCCCTCACAAACATAGATGCCAAAATCTTAAACGGAATTTTACCAATTTGAATATAGCAATATATTAATAGGATAATATATCATGACTAGGTGGGATTTACCTCATGAATGCAACATTGATTTAACATTCAAAAAGCAATTGATAGAATTCAACATGTTAACAGATCAAAAAAATAGATAATCTCAACCAATGAAGCAAAAGCACTTGACAAAATTCAATAGCCATTCCTGATAAAACTCTCAGTCAACTAAGAATTGAAAGGAATTTTCCAAATGAGTAATCAGCATCTACCAAAAACAAGAACAAAACAAGAGAAAGCAAACAAACAAAAACACTTGTAGTTAGTGTAAAAAGACTAAATTATTTTGTCTAAGATCAAGAAAATGGCAGGGTGTCTACTTCTTTCAACACTGGCATGGTTATCATAGCAAGTATGAGGCCAGAAAAAGAGTTTAAAGGCATAGACTGAAAAGGAAGAAGTAAAATTTTCTTTATTTGCAGATTGCATGATTATATTTAGAAATTCTAAGGAATTTTCAAAAAAGTTACTAGGACAAATAAGTGACTTTAGCAAGATCAGTGTCATACAAAATATCTTTGTAATCTTTCTATATGTAGCAATGAATGATCATTAAGTGACATTAAGAAAAACTATTCCATAAACAATAGACATTTTAAAATACAAAATACATTTAACAAACATTGTACAAAACCTATACAATGAAAACTAAAAAAGAAAAAATTTGGAGAGAAATTAAAGATCTAAATAAACGGAGAGGTATAATATCATATTCATGTGTTGAATGACTCAATGCTATAAAGATGTCAAGTATTCTCAAATTGACCTATAAATTCAATACAATCCCAATCAATATTCTAACAGGTTTTCTTGTAGAAATTGGTAAGATGTTGTCCTAAAATAACCAAAGCAATTTTTTTAAAGAACAGAATTGGAGGTCTTTCACTACTTAATTTTAAGACTTTCTGTAACATTACAGTAATCAAGACAATGTGGTATTTGCAAAATTAAATATAAATGTGTGTATGTATACACAAACAGAACTCGACAGAGTCAAGAAATAGACCCATACATATATGGTCAATTGATTTTCATCAAAGATACCAAGGAAATTCAATGGACAAAAGAAAAACCTTTTAACAAATGTTGTTGGAGCATGTAGATGTCTAAATGGGAAAAAAATGAATATTTTTTTCCCATTAGACATCTACATGTTCCAACAATGAAATGTCCCTCACATGACATCATACATAGAAAAAGTAAATTATAAAACTCCTAGAAGAAGACAAAGGAGAAAATATTTGCAACCTTGGGGGATTGGAAAATATTTCTTAGCAAGACAGAAAAACCATGAACCTTAAAAAACAAAATGATAAATTGAACTTTATTAAAATTTGTAAAATTTTGCTATTTGAAAAAATAACATTAAGAAGGCAGAATGGCGACCCACAGAAAACACAACACATATATCTCTCAGAGGACTTATATCCAGAAATATATAAAGAACACTTACAACTGGATAAGAAAACAAACTATCCAATTAAAAAATGAGCAAAAGATTTGAACAGCTATTTCACCAAAGAAAATATACAGATAGAGAATAAGCATATGAAGAGATGCTTGACATCATTAATCATTAGGGAAATTAAAAATAAAGTCAAAAAGTGATACCACTATATACCCACGAGAATGGCTAAAATTTAAAAGACTAGCTTTATTGGTTTTCTTTTGCTGTGTAACAAACACCACAATATTAGCAGTGAAAATTTTCTCTCACAATTTGGAGGATCATAAGTCCAGGTGGATTTGACAGGTTGTTTTTTCCAGGTCTCAAGACCAAAATCAAGGTATCAGCTATACTGGCCTCTTACCTACAGGTCATGCATGTGTGTAGAGGGCAGGGGGGCAGGCAGGAGGAAGTATGTGCCTCCAAGTGCATTCAGGTTGCTGGAAGAATCCAGTTCTTTGTGGCTGTAGGAATGAGGTCCCCATTTTCTTTCTGGCTGTTAGGTAGGAACCACTCATGTCCTAAAGGCTGCCCTCATTTCTTCTCATATGGCCCCCTTACATCTTCAAAGCCAGCAAGAGCATCGAGTCCTCATGCTTTGAATCTTTCTGACTTCTCCTCTGCCTTCCTCTTCTACCACCAGCCAGAGAAACCTCTCTGTTTTTAAGGGATCCTGTGATTAAATTAGGCTCACCTGGATAATCTCCTTATTTTAAGGTAAATTATTCCATATAACATAACACATTCCCAGGAGTGAGATCTCATCACACAGATCCTCAGGCAGGATGAAACTCCATAGTTCCACAACCTCATAGCTAAAGCTGTCATTCACAGGTAGAATTTCTTCTCTGGCTTCTACTCAGATGGCGGAGGAACAATGTTTTTAAGTGTCCTAGAAGTCTTCTGGTTTGATTTAGAAGATGTATAATCTCTTGCAAGGGTCTTTTGTGTAGCTGAATACTCTGATCTTTTGATCTTTCTGAGGTTTCAGCAAAAGTTTGAATAACTACATCCTCAGTCTTTTCTCTATGTCATGCTTGCAGCAGCCATTTTTACACTGTATCACATTTTGCCACCTGACAATTTCCCAATTATCGTCTTGTTCCTTTTTGTCAACAGTTCTTCACTCAATTTCTCTCTCTCTTCTCACATTTTTCGAGAAGCAGCAAGAAGAAATTAGGCTGTACCTTTAACATTTTGCTGGGAAACCTCAGCTAAATGTCTAAGTTCGTGATTTTAAGTTTTGCTTTCCACGTAACAGTGGGAGACAATTCTGCAAAGCTTTCTGCCACTATATAGCAGGATTTCCCTTCCTCTAGTTTCCAATAACATGTTTCATTCTCAATACCTGTTACTATGTAATATTTCTACTAGAAGCCTTCTCAAGGTAATCTAGGCTTTTTCTATCATGCTCCTTAAAATTCTTCCAACATCTGCCTGATTCCACATTTTAGGTATTTGTTATGGCAGCACCCACTTCCAGGTATCAAAATGTGTTTTCGTTTTTTACTGCTACCTACTAAGTTACCACAAACACAGCAGCTTAAAACAACACTCTTTTAATATCTCACATTGTTCTTTAGGTCAGAAGTCTAAGCAGCTCAACTGGGTTCTCTGCTGAGGGTTTCATAAAGCCAAAATCAAGGCGGAGTTGGGCTTTTCTCTGGAAGTCCTGTGGAAGAATCTGCTTCCAAGCTTAGTCAGGTTGTTGGAATGTTCTTGTGTTTGTAAGAATGAAGTCCCTGATTCCTTGCTGGCTGTTAGTCAGAGGTCACTCTAAGCTTTATAAAACTACCTTCTCATGTGGCTCCTCCATCTTTAAACTAGCAAAGGCAGGTCAAGTCCTTCTCATGCTTTAAATCTCTCTGCTTCTCCCAGACAGAGAAAATGCTCTGCTTTTTAAGTTAGGCCAAGTTGAATGGTCTCCCTTTTGCCATATAACATATATAGTCATGGGAATGACATCTCATAATATTCACAGGTTCCATCCACACTTAAAGGGGAGGGGATTTTTACTAGGATGAGCTCCACTGGAGATCATTCTTAGAATTTTGCCTACAAACAAATTTTTGGAGGTGATGGAAATGGTCATTTTTTTTTATCATAGAGGTGGTTTCACAATGGTTAAACCCATTGTATTGTGTACTTCAAATGGATGCAGTTTATTGTTTGTAAATTATCTCTCAAAGTTAAAATGTTTTACCTAACATCATATTTAAGGATGAAATATTTTTAAATTCCCCCTGATATCAGAAGCAAGATAAGGATATATGCTATCACCCTGTGTATTCAGGATTGTATTAGAAATTCTAGCTAGTGCAAGAAAGCAACAAAAAGACATTAAAAGTATAAAATTGGAAGGAAAGAACTATAAGTATCATTTTATGCCAATGATATAATTGGATATGTAAAAGTTCCCACAGAATCTACAAACACATCATTAGAATTTAAAAGAAAATTTAGCAATGTTGCATGAGTGAGGTCAATATACCAAAATCAATAGCTATACATTAACAAGAAAAATTTGGGAACTAAAATCTTAAAAATAAATACCATTTACAGTCACATTTTAAAATACCAGATGTCTAAGAATAAAGAAGTGTGCATAATTCTCTACACTGAAAGCAGCAAAACATTGCCAAGAGAAATTAAAAACTTAAACAGAGAAAATATACCATTTTCATGAACTGTGAGAATCAGTATTTTTGAGATGTCAGTTCTTCCTAATACATCTACAGATTTAATTCCAATCAAAATCTCAAGTTTTTGTGGAAATTGACAAGCTTATTATAAAATTTATATTAAAATGTGTGAAGTCTAAAATAACCTAAATAGTTTTGAAGAAGAAGAAATTTGGAGGACTTACCCTACCTAATTGCAAGACTTCTTAAAAATGCCCTTATATTAACATGCTATTTCAGGGTTAGATAAATGGACCAATGGAATGAAATAGACAATCCAGAAACAGACCACATATAGTCACTTGATTTATAATAAAGACATAACTTCAATTTAATGGGGGAATGGTCGGGTTTTTTTGTAATGGATAGCACTTGAGCAATTAGATATTCAAATGGAAAAAAACACTTTAACCGTAATCCCTATTTATGTCGTATATAAATATTAATTCAAGAATAGGCCTAAGTGGAAAAGCAAAATGCATAGAACTTCTAGAAAAGACACAGAAGAACTCCTTATCACCCTGGAATAGGCAAAGATTTCTTAAACACAACAAAATTGGACCTCAACAAACTAAGAACTTTTATTCATCAAGAGTAACCACCAGGAGAATTAAAAGCAAACCATAGCTTGGAAAAAGATAATTTCAATACATGTATCTGACAATCCAGTAAGAAAAAGGCAAGCAATCCAGATAAAACAGGCAGAAGTCATGAAAAAACAGTTCACAAAAGGGGATCTCCATATGGCCAAAAGACTTATGAAATGGTGTTCAACATCAAAGAAAGGCAAATTTAAAACACAATGATATTGCCAATACCCGCCCTCCGGAATGATTCAAATTAAAAAGACTGAAAATACCAACGGTTAGGAGGATGTGGAACTGGAACTCTCTCATATACTGCTGCAGGACACTGGTACTACCACTTTGGAAAACTGGCACTATCTAGTAAAGTTTAACATATGCTTACTCTGTGATCCAGCACCGTCACTTCTAGGCATTTACCCAAGAGGAAAGAAAACATAGTGTTTATAGCAGCTGCATCCACAATAGCCAAAAACTAGAAGCAACCCAAATATCTCTCAAGAGATGAACAGATCAACAAATTGTAGCATATATGCAATAAAATAATTCAGCAGTAAACAAAAAGGAACAAACAACTGATACGTGCAACAACGCGGATGAAGCTCACAATAACATGCTGAACAAAAGAAGCCAGCCATCGATGGGTCCAAACTCCAGCCACATACAGTATGATTGCATTTTATGAAGTTCAAGCACAGGCAAAATAAATCAGCAGTTATCGAATCAGATTAGTGCAGTGTATCTTAGTCTTTGTATCCTTTATTGTCCCCCAAACCCCTGTGACAAGGAGCCTTTTTAGACATTTTCTCCCTAAAACACCTCCCCCATTAAATGTTAATATCACAGGTATATTGCATAGCTGTTTACATACTGTGGCCCTTTGGCAGGACACAAACCATTGTAATAGCTAAGGGTTTTTTGCCTCCCTCCCCCCAGAACCAGTTCTCATCCCCTTGGTTGGTATCACCCCATTGAGAATGTATGGACTCCTGGTCCTCTCTGGCAAGTTGTTATCCGGGAAGGGGCATGAGAGAACCAGGCCCTTGAAATAGTCTATGCTGTGATCTGGTGGTGGTAACACAAACGTATACATATTTCCAATTATGTCAAGATATATTGAGTTGGCCTCTTAAGATTAGTGCAGTCTGTTGTACTTATGTTATACTTCAATAAAAAAGTAAAATAATAATAATAGTAATGAGGAGAAGGAATCAGGCTCCGGTTTCTTACCGTCTCTCAACTTTGTTTTTCTCTGCTCCATTATCAGACAGACTCTTCCATCGTGGTGGCAGGATGAAGTTGTGAGAATACAAATCTGGAAAATTCTGGCAGCCAACCCAACAGAAAATAGGAACCTCTATTTTTTCACAGTTAAAGCAAAAGTTCTACTCTGATTCTCATTGGTCCAAATTAGGTCATATGCCCAGTTCCTAAACTTTGATCCAGGAGGGGAGTGAAAAAACTCTTATTGGCCACACCTGAGTCTTAGGATCACTTAAGAGCAGTGAGCCTAATTAACAACATTCAGACCACATGGACCTAGACTCCAGGCAGAGTGTTCCCCAGAGGAAAACAAGCCTGCTGTTACCAGAAGGGTAATGGATGCCAGCCAAAAAAAGAACAAACAGGAAGATAAAAAACTTCAACTGCCCTCTCCTTGCAGTGTCAAAACTAACAGCAGGCTTTCTCAGGGGACTGCGTGCAAATAGACCAATGTTATTTCTTCCCAGGATCCCAGGGCCAGGTGGGAAAGCTCTAGTAATAGACTGGAATTGATTCAAATGCTCTACTTGTCCAGCTCCCTGCCCCCTGGAACTCTTAGAACCAAAAATAAAAATTTCATTTGGGATAATGGATAAGCAGTCTTCAGAGAAGAGGAAAGAATGTTGAACCAAAGTGTTGGGTCACATGGATTTTAGTCACTTTCACATGACTAACCTTGTTGCGTCTTCTATAAAATCTGGAAAGTGCTCTATGTACTGTCTCACAGGAACATGCCGAGGTGGAACACAGTATAGTTAGAATGGCTTTAGTAGAATTAGGGGAAGAGTCTGGGCTTCAAGATCACAGCTTCTCCAAGGTCATAAATTGTCCCTGCTCCATGGCACTCTGGATTAAGCAATCCTATAATGCCCTAGCTTGCCTTTCCCTATTTATTGAACAGAACCACTGAATTAGTACCGCTATCTCCTCTTCTCCCCTATTCGATAGGCAGATGTTGGGTAACCTTGGATATTTGACTACTGAAATATTAGTTCTAGAAAAGGAGAAGTCCACAGCCAAGATGTCTGTTCTTTGGTGTTTATGCTCAGATACTGAGATGCCAGGAGTTCACAAGGAGAAGGTGGATGGGGAACTCCAAGGTCAAAAAGCCAAGGTCATTGCAGCAAGCACAAGAAACCATCTCTCCCAATAATTCTCTTTCTGATCTTCCCCTCTCATCCTGCATCATGGTGATATGCGGGGGCAGGGTAGACATTTAGAAGGACAGTGGGGAAGTTTAGCTGAAAGAGTGACTCTCAGTGTTATACAATGAACCAGTTTGCCAGTTGGCTCTCAGTTAACACGAATATAATTTCTTAGATCATTTGCCAACTCTCCATTTTAAGTTATCCCAGAACCCAAAAAGGAACGCAATTACTTGAAAGATAGGTCATACATAGCAGATACCTCTGTAGTTCAAAACCAAAAGCTGCCAGACATAGGTGAGATTTTTACAATCATCTCTCCTTTACCTGTAAATACATTTTCACTAGTATAGGAAATCACCCTTAAATGCTGGAGCTTGCATTAAAATAAGATCAATGTCTGAAGGGCAACAGGTCAAAGAGAAGAAAGGACCAGTCCTGACCTTGCCTCTTGTTTCCCAGAGGTACAATTGTATTCCTGTAGGAGACACCCCTGCCCTTGCAGCCAGACAGAATTATGCTCTGGAAGCTTGAATCACTGTCTCACACACACTGAGAACCTGCTCCTAGCGGCCTCTAGGGCAGTAATCCACAACCTTCTAGAGATGACTGTGGGACATTTTATGAAATGAATAAAATCTTATACCCAAGGATGGTTGTGGGGATGTGGGTTGGAGGATGAAGGAGAGAAGACAATTTAACTGCAAAGCTTGAGTTTAATACAGCGATGAGTTTTCTCCTTGTACACTAATCTGCCTTTATTTCCAGCACAGAATCTGCTACAGACTTTTAAGTTGCCATTAGGGACAGGAACTAAAGTGGAACATGAATCAGAAACTAGAAATGAATGTACTCATTTGCTAAATCCCACAGTGAATCCAAATATTAACTTTCTAATTGAATTGAAAGTTTTTTTTAAACCAGTGAACCAGATCAAATTGGAACTGACCCTATATATTTTCAAAAACTACTAGATGTAAAAGAACTACTTAAAGGAAAAAAAAAAAGAAATTTAAGAAGTCACAGAGGTTTTCTATCTACCCAAAAGAAATAAAAGCAACTATCCACACAAAGACTTTCAGGCAAATGTTCATAGCAGCATTATTTGGAATAGCAAAACCTGGAAACAACTCAAATGGCCATCAAATGATGGAACAAAATGTAGTATAACAATGCGATGGCATATTTTTTAGCAATAAAGAAAAACAGAACACTGACACATGCTATGACATGTATGAACCTCAAAAACATTATACTAAATGTGAGAAGCCAGATACAAAAGACCACATATTGCATGGTTCCACTTAATATGAATGTCCAAAAAAGGCAAATCCATACAGAGAAATCAGAATTGTGGTTGCCTAGAGCTGGAGATGGAAACAAATGGGTAAAGGGGATGTTTTGGGGTGATGGAAATGTTCTAGAATTGCATTGTGGTGGTGTTTGCATATCTCCGTAAATTTACTAAAAATCAACTAATTATTCCCTTTTAAAAAGTCTCAGAACCAATGGATAGTGTTTCAAATCGCTTATTCCTTCATTTGTTTGCAAACAATGTATATCTAGAAATGCCTTGATCCATTGGCCCCTGCCCGTCAATACCATGAATACCCAGCTGTAGAAAAGACATACTGGAGAAGCAATTTACAACAGTTTTCCCAATGGTCATGTCTTCTGGTAAAACGTCTGCTCCCCACATCACCAGAGTGGGCATATAAGCACTGCCAGGCCAAACACAGTATCTCTCAGGCTTGGCCTCAGTGACTGGTCCAAGAGGTGGGCATAAAATCCAAACCCACCAATTAGAGTCTTGCCCTATGATTTTTTTTTAACATCTTTATTGGAGTATAATTGCTTTACAATGGTGTGTTAGTTTCTGCTGTATAACAAAGTGAATCAGCTATACATATACATATATCCCCATATCTCTTCCCTCTTGCATCTCCCTCCCTCCCACGCTCCCTATCCCACCCCTCTAGGTGGTCACAAAGCACCCAGCTGATCTCCTTGTGCTATGCAGCTGCTTCCCACTATCTATCTATTTTACATTTGGTAGTGTATATATGTCCATGCCACTCTCTCACTTCGTCCCAGCTTACCCTTCCCCCTCCCCGTGTCCTCAAGTCCATTCTCTACATCTATGTCTTTATTCCTGTCCTACCTCTAGGTTCTTCAGAACCAATTTTTTTTTAGATTCCATATGCTGTGTTAGCATACAGGTTTTGTTTTTCTCTTTCTGACTTACTTCACTCTGTATGACAGTCTCTAGGTCCCTCCACCTCACTACAAATAACTCAGTTTCGTTTCTTTTTATGGCTGAGTATTCCATTGTATATATGTGCCACATCTTCTTTATCCATTCATCTGTTGCTGGACACTTAGGTTGCTTCCATGTCCTTTGCCCTGTGATTTTTGTAATTGGAAGCTGGAAGCATTTTCCTCCAGCCCAAAATCTGAAGATGCAAGTTCAGAGCCCCCCAGTGGCATTTTCCCTGCCCCCTAGTCCATTTGCAACAGAAAATGAAACAATCCATAGAGAAACACAGACATGAAAACTAGTGAGCAAGAGACTAAGTGCCTCCAACTCCCAGAAGCAAACCAACCTTCAGGTCAGCTCCACCCCTGCCTTTTCTGAATTTTGGTTACATTTGCCAATTGCTCTGCCTCCACCCATCACCCCACTCCCCCATATTTGCTTAAGTCACAGTTTGATTTGGGATTCTGTTACTAGTAAATAAAATACCAGAGACAGAAACAGAACTCAAGGTGACCTCTCCTAGGGAAACTCTTGCGTAATCCCTTCTCACTAGAAATATCTCTTCAACCCCAATGTGCTCAGGTGACAACATTTTCTTGTGCTGACCCCACGGCTAGGATCCAGTGCTCACCGTACCGTACCAACAGGACAAGTCAGCCAACATTTTCTGCAGAAGTCCAAAAAGTAGATATTTTAGGCTGTATGGGCTATTGAGTCTCTATCACAGCTACTCAGCCCTGCCATTGCAGTGTGAAAACCCCATAAATGATACACAAATGAGTGTAGCTGTGTTCCAACAAAACTTTACTTGCAAAAAAGGTGACGGGTCAAATCTGACCCTCAGGCCATAGTTTGCCAACCCCTGCTCAATAGGATTTTATCTATTTATTTATTTGACCTCAGGTTCCCAGAATTGGATTAATCACAATCCTTAATTCATAACACACTCTCACCATTGGCTGATGATAGCCCGTTTCTACTAGAGTTATTGATTGATTTTAATAACACAATGAAGACTAGTGAACTCACTACCCACCCAAGATCTAGAACATTATTAACAAAACTGACCTAGGTCTGGTGATCAACCCAAGGGTTGGCTTTCTAGGCAGAGGGAGCAGCATGGGCAATAACATGAAGACGTGTAACCACATTGTTCCTTTCAGAGCGTGGCTTGGCTGAAGTGTACAGTGAAGTATGGGAAGCAGTAGGAAATGAACCAGGACAAGAAGTCTAGTCCCAGGTAATAAAAGGTTGCCCAAACATTGCTTAATATGTGATTAATACACATAAAAATTTCTTTTTCAGACTATTTCTTGGAGAACTACTAAAAGGCCAGCCAAGCCAAAAAAATTCTTCACACAGAGTCTAGAATTTGAGAACTTGAGTTGGGAGGCATCTTTAAGAAACTGGAAAGTGAAGATCTTCAACAGGCTAGTTCATTCAGCTAGAGTAACTCATCTTCCAATCCTAACAGGCTCTGGTAATCAGAAATACCAGATGAGCTTTGGCATGGATGAGATGTGAGTAGAGGCACCACCCTAAGTATCTAGTAGGCGGTGGGAATGGTATGGAAATGCTGACTCAGGCCAGGCCGTTGGGAGACGTGCTGACCTGAGGATGCTGAATGAGGGGCAGGAAGCCACAGTTGCCCCTTCTGTTGGAGTGAGAAGAGAATAGAGGCATCCTTGTGAACTCTGATCTCCCCATGTGTGGTTCTCATTAGTGCAAATCACCCAGCCCAGAATTCTGGTTAGGGTTCCTCTGTGCCCTTAAGATTGCACTTCCCTATCCCTTTAAAATTAGATGTGACCATGTGACTTGCATTGCCCAATGAAAAGTGAATATAAGTGACACATGTCTCTTCGAAGCAACAACTTCAAGAGCCAGGATGCAGTGCAACCATCTGTCTTCTCGTTGCCAAGGTGATTGTAGAAGCGCTGTTAAGATGGACACTTTGTCATTCTGAGTCCCTGAATGACCACGAGAGCACTCTTTTGACTTACACTAGACATTTAGTATAAGCCAGAAATAATCCTTTTATGTGTTAATCCCTGAGCTACGAGCTTTGCTTTTGTCTTTTCAATTAAGAATGACCTAGACTAGGGTCAACAAACCATGGCTGGCAGGACAAAGTCAGCTCACAGAGCCTGTTTTTGTAAATAGTTCTACTGGAACACAGCTCCCCTTGTCCCCCTCACCACCCCCAACTTCATTTCTGTATTGCCTGTGGCTGCTTTCACACACTAAGGGCAGGGCTGAGTAGTTGTGACACATACAGAACGGTCCACACGGCCTAAAATACTCACTGTTCTGCCCTTTACAGAAAACATTCACTGACCCCTGACCTAAACAATCCTGACTGAAACACCATGTAAAGTGGAAAAGCAGACAGGATGATCAGCATTCCCCAACCTCCCCTTTCTCCCTTCCACTCTCCCCACCACCCCCCTGGACCCTCAATTCTCTCAAGAAAAGATTTGCCAACAGTCATTCGTACCTTGGTAGGAAACCCATTTGAGGCAGAGTGTGACCTCTTCCAGGAACATTAGGCTGTGGCTATAAAACTGTAGACCCCACTAAAGAAGGCCTCCATGAAAAGGGAGTGTACCAGGGGCAGGGCGGGCACCGTTCCTCTGTAGCACTTGGCCCTTATGGGTCCCGCTCAGCCAATGGTCAGCATCTCGCTTGTTCCCACGGCAGCAGTCACCCTAGGTCGCACGCAGTCCTCGAACCCAGCCCCCAGTTTGCGCGGCCTGAGGAGCCTGAGGGCCGGCTGGGACCTGGGCGCCTGGCTCCCTCAGTGATGACACCTGGGCAGGGTCCGGGCACCTGGCCCTGCGGGCACCCCCAGCTGATATCTGCCTCTTCGGCTGGGCCTGGGCACTGGAGGGAGGGCACAGACTGGGTGCTGGGCCAGCGCTCCCTGGCAGGGCAACCGGCCCACACAGGGATCCCCTCCTCTTAGCCAGGGTCTGGATCTCCGAGGGTGAAAGTCGAGACTTGGGACCTCGAACAAGTAAAATGAGGAGTAATTCGTAAAATGTTAAAAGCAGCAAGGAGGCATGGAGACAGAATTTAATGCTTCCCCTTCCCTTTCTTGTATAATTCTCAAGGCTATGACCTTTGAGAGTATTACACCTTTTAGATAAAAAGTTGCAGAACAGAGAGTAACATTTGTTTTTATGGCGGTTTATAGGAACATGGTGACCTGACCTGCATGGACAGCGGTGAGAGCAAAGGATCCAACACCAAGAAATATGCAACAAATAAGATCCAACACCAAGAAATATGCAACAACTAACCCTGCCTCTCCCTCACCTTTCCTGTAAAAGGGCTTTGCCGAAAGCCTTGGAGGAAGGAGTTCGGGGTTTCTAAGGCATAAGCCACCCGTCTCCTTGCAGGGTCCTGCAATAAACCTTCCTCTGCTCCAAACTCTGGCGTTTCCCTATTATTTGGCCTCACTGTGCGTCAGGCACACGGACTTGCGTTCGGTACCAGCAGAAGGATTATTTTGAGGAGAAAGTAGGAGTCCCTCCAGAGTTCCCTGAAGTGGCATCATGCAGGTGACTGCTTTAACTCTGCAAGCAAGAGCAGTCCCAGGAGTAACCTGATAACAGGTGTCTTTCAAAATCTCCCTTGTCTATCTCCAAAATAGATGCATTCAGTTCTCTGACAGTTTCATCCACCAAGAGCATAGCTGAGAACCAGGAAGGAAACCAAAATGGCTTCAGGGCAACCACAAAATGGAACTTCTGAATCCAATATACTAAAATACAAAGAATTCCCATCCAGGCAATCTAAGTGTACACACAATTCTAACTTGAGGGTCTGGCTTATAGGATCTTACCAAGAACCACCTCACAAAAATTCCCTAACTCCACCAATTCATTCACCATCCATCCATTCATTCATTTATTCAACAACAGATTTACCCATTGCCTCCTGTATTTTCAAATGCCACTTAACATTTATAGAACAATGTGTAATCTAACACACCCCCATGTTTGAGCTGGCTTCTACAGGAAACACAAAGACAAGTGAGACTGTGCCCAGCCCTCAAGGGAATGATAATCCACCGGGAATGCAGGATTGCTCAGACTCAAGGCAAGATGAGGGGAAGTGCTTAATAGGTAGAAGAGAGTTTCTATGGGAAAATAGAGGGGCAAGTCTGACTTAAGGATCTGAGCAGAACCCGGCAAGGCAGGACACAGGCAGCAGTTAGAAGGGAGAAAGCACGCAGAACAATCCTGAAAGGCAAGCAGGGCAGATGCAAGATCACAAGGGCGTTCACACACCCCCGCCCCCGCCTGGACCACTGTACTCACGCGCCTCCTCAGCACCCCTCCACTTCGTTCTCCACCTGCAGTCTGAGAGACCTTTGGAGATACAAATCTGATCACTCGTGCCCCTGCTTAAGACCTTTCAGTGATTTCCTGCCGCTGTGAGGATTTTAGACCAGGCCAGGGAACCCGGGGAGGCAGGCAGGACCCCCTGCTTGTCTGTGGCCCAGCTCATGTCAAGCACCCCTTTCCCTTTTACAGGAAAGGTGAGGGAGAGGCACGGTTATTTGCTGCATATTTCTTGGTGTTGGATCCTTTGCTCTCTCTGCTGTCCATGCAGGTCAGGTCACCATGTTCCTATAAACCACCATAAAAACAAATGTTACTCTCTGTTCTGCAACTTTGTATCTAAAAGGTGTAATACTCTCAAAGGTCATAGCCTTGAGAATTATACAAGAAAATGAAGGGGAGGCATTAAATTCTCACTAGACCAGCCACAGACCTCCTTTTTCAGCCACTCCTTCACATCCTCAGGCCTTAGGGCCATTTAGTACAAGAACAAAGCTCTTTGACCTTAATAAACCCAAAAAGCATCACAAACAGTATAATACAGTGCACGTGTTGACATTTAGGGATCAGACTCCATGTTTTCCACTTAGAGGACAAAAAGCAAAGCCTAGCAGGCAATAAGAGCTCAATGAATTCCACATGCTCCAATTTGGGAGGTAAGGAGGAGCCCCACATTTGAGAAAGATTTCTAACCAAAACAGCGAAATCATTTTAAGTCCTAATGTTTAAAAGAATACGGCCCATTTGAAAAATTGGGCTAAACAGCACTAGTTACCCAAGGCTTCCACACTCATCACATCTTCCTCTGAGGCTGGATGCCCCAGCAAACTTGTTTGTATTCGTAAACATCTCCACCAAGCCTCCCCTCCCCCTGCTGCCCGCATCCCAAATCTCGCTGAGCAGAGAAGCTCTTCCAGCCCAGGTGGAACGCTGTAGATTCAGGTGGGAAACGAGTTGTAAAAACAGATGTTCTTGAAATCAAATATCTGGTTTCATCAAAATATTGTCAGAAATAGACAATAAGAGAAACACAGAGGAAGTGCAATTGACACATAAACCTTGTTTCTAAAACAAATTTCTAAGCCACCCACAGGCCTGAAGTGAGCCTTCAGGAGTGGGAGTCAGAGGCAACCTGAGATGTAAGCAAAATACTCAACTGCCTAAATTATACTTGTTTTAGGGATACCAGGACGTTCTCCCTACTCTCAAATAGCAAGACTATCCTAGGGCCACAGTACTAGAAATTTTACAATTAGAAATTCACTCCTTTGGATTTATTATCTCTAGTCCACTTTTAAAAGATGGGGGAGGGAGCTGTCATTCTTGAGCAAGATAAAACACTAAATTGAAATCATACAACGTGTTAGATAATGGTAATAATAATGTTTTATGTTGATACAGCATGGTACAGCTTCCAAATTCCCTGGCAAGTAGGTAGAATAAGCACTCTTTAACCAAAATTTTACAGATACGACAACTGAAGTTCAAAGAGGCAATATGCTGCTCTCTTCAGCAGCACACATACTAAAATTGGAACGATACAGAGAAGATTAGCATGGCCCCTGCGCAAGGATGACACACAAATTTGTGAAGCGTTCCATATTGTTTTTTTTTCAAATTTGACAACACTACCAGCTCCACTTTAGAAATTTCCAGTAATCAGGTAAGAAATAAAAAAATGGATAAAGAGGCAATATGACTTGCTCAAAGACATGAAACAAGAATTGCAGAGAGAGAGAGAGAGAGAGCTGAAGCAGGTCACCTGACTCCTAGCCCAGTGCTTTGCAGAGGTGACAGCAATAGCAGAGTCAAAGGGGGCGTGCGGGTAGGGAGTGGGTCTTCAAACCACCAAATAATTTCCATCAACACTTCTTTGATCTACATAAAGGTTTTCCTAATTGTTGATGAAGTTCATTGCACGCTGCCACATCAAGACACACACACACCCACCTCCAGCCCTACCGAGCAGATTACATCTGCAAAGCCCCTTCTCTGTAGAGGCTGGGGCAACTGAGGGGCCAGGTCTGCAGGGCACAGTGGGGAGAAGGGCCCAGCAAGGGAAAGGAGAAGAAGCAGATGCAAGGCGTGCACCATGCAGATGTCTGTCCCCAGGATTTGAACAGTTATCGTGCCAAGTTTATTTCCCTTGTGCCAAGTTTATTTCCCTTGTGTGAATGCTCACGAATGCCCTATACATAAAAATTGTTTAATTCCCATATTAAAAGGAAGAAGTGAGACTCAGAATTGACTTGCCCAAGACTGCACAATGTGTGAGCAATATTTGAACCCAAGCCTTGGGCTTTCCATACCAGGCCTCAGAGAAATCTTCTTTGTCCCAAGAAACCAAGAGGATGCTCTATCCCACATTCTCAGCACAAGTCAAGTCTATAATAAACATTGTAAAAGAAAGATGGAAGAAAAAAGATTGGATGCACAGGTTAAACGTGGATCCACACTTGATTCATTTCTTCAAAGACACAACAGCCACGGAAACCCCTTGGTCACATCTCAGCATCCACGATCTCTGTAGTTGGAAATATGGAGTTTCCTCCATCCACTGGGACCATGGAGCATGCGAATGAATCGAGAAGATACACGCAGAATGCATGCCCACCCTTTCTTGCCATTTGCATATAGTATCTCAATGCCCCATGAGCACAGAAATCCAGTGGACCCAAGATGCTTGGGAGTTTAGCAAGACTCAAAGTGAATTTGAGGTAAACACATTACACCTAAGATAGAGTAAGCAAGAGCACTGACAGCCCTGAGAGGTCACACTTTCCATTTGAAACAGGACTTACTTTGAACAAAGAAAAAGGATAGTGGTGTTCCAAGAAATACTAACAACCAGGGGACCTAATCACAGCCTTTCTCACTCATGTATCAGCTAGCCACTCACACCAAACACCAGTCAATTTTATCCCCCTAACTGCACATACAAATATCAAGCTCTCCAAGTGGTCCTGCTGAATCCTCACTCTTTGACTTCAGTTAATGGGAGAAGCACTCAACACAGAACTCTCCAAAGAACTCATCCTCAGAAATGCTCCTCAAGAATCCCACTCTCAAAGGAAAATGAAGTTTACACACAAATCTTTATGGCAAATACTTAACAACAAAATCGGGAAACAATCCGAATATCTTCAGTGAGTAAATGGAAAAGCAAACTATATTACTTCCTTTCCATGGAATACTACTCAGCGGTGAAAAGGAATGAACTGTTGATACAGATCACACAGATGATCTCAGATGTATTATGCCAACTGAAAGAAGCCACACTCAAAAAAAAAAAAAAGTATGGAAATCTTCTAAGATGGGCTCCATCTGCAAAAACAGAGGTTCAGAGAGACTAAACACTCTTTAAAAAGAGGTCAGGGCTCAGCCTTCAAGGGGCCCAGCTGCAGAGCTAACAGCTGGCAAGAAAAGGCAATATGCAAAAATCAGGGGAAGATTCAGGTAAAACAATGCTTTACCTCTTCCACCCTGAGCAATCCCAGAGCAGAATCAGGTGAGTAAATCAGGCAGCAGTTCACAACAGCTGTGCAAGACAGTTCTCTGCAACTGTTAACTCAACTGTATTGATCCAGCTGACAAGCCCAGAACTAGAATTATACCTTGACCATAAACTGTAACTTATCACCGTCAATAACTAACACCAAGAAAATCTGCTGAGCTAATAGATTTCATTTTCCATCTCAGGGTGACTGGAGGTATTTTTATTCGGGGTAATCTGAATTCAAAGGCAGCCACAGAAAACAATGGAAGAAAAAGAGACCCTAATTACAATTCATTTTCTAAAATGTATCAGAAATTATGAGAAGTAATTCAACCATTTTGGCTAAAGTAAGGCTAAGCCAGACCTTGGATGCAGCCCCAGGTCCAATATACCTGCTGTCCTTAATCTGTTTTATAAAAATCTCCTTTAAGGGCTTCCCTGGTGGCGCAGTGGTTAAGAATCCGCCTGCCAGTGCAGGGGACACGGGTTCGAACCCTGGTCCAGGAAGATCCCACAAGCAACTAAGCCCATGCGCCACAACTACTGAGCCCATGCTCTAGAGCCCGCGAACCACAACTACTGAAACCCTCACGCCTAGAGCCCGTGCTCTGCAACAGGAGAAGCCACCGCAATGAGAAGCCCGCGCACCTCAACGAAGAGTAGCCCCCGCTCGCCACAGCTAGAGAAAGCCCACGCGCAGCAGCAAAAGACACAACTCAGCCAAAAAAAAAACCAAATTTCCTTTAAGAAGGAAACTTTGTTCCTGGTATCATTAGAGGGTGCTAGTCCCTTGACCTGGCCTCAGCCCAGCACTTTCTAAGCACTGGGCCATCAAATGGAAATTGGCACTAATCGTGTTCTTTTTTCGAGCTGCAACTATAGTCGATCCAGGATAGTCTATACCAAGCATCTTTTGTGGGTTGGTGCTGAGCTGGATGCAATGGGGGATGCAAGCCCTCAGGAACCTTATATATTTATTGCCTCATGCATGGAACACCTTTCTTCAAAGAGAAAATGAAGAAAGATAATATAAACCCAAGTGCTAAAATTTCGCACAAAATTAAGAATATTGAGTTTAAAACCAATGATTCTCAAGCTTTATTGCACCTCAGAATCACATAGGGTGCTGGTTAAAAATTCAACCTCTTGAGCCCCACTTATAGAAGTTCTGTATCTGTTAAGTCTGGAGTGGACCTCAAGAATCTGCTGGGTTTTTTAAGATTTTTTTTTTTTGATGTGGACCATTTCTAAAGTCTTTATTGAATATTGCTTCTGTTTTATGTTTTGGGTTTTTGGCCACGAGGCGTGTGGGATCTCAGCTCCCCGACCAGGGATCGAACCCATACCCCCTGCATTGGAAGGCAAAGTCTTAACCACTGGACCGCCAGGGAAGTCCCAAGAATCTGTATTTTTAACAAGCCTCCCATAGCTCCAGTAATTCTGATGCTAATGGTCCCAGACCACACGTTGTGGCCCTCCGCTAACTAGTGCTTCTACAAGTGAGAGGACCGCTGCCAAGAATGACCAGGAAATGTCATGCAAAGAGGCCAAGCATCATTAGGGTAAGTTAGAAGTGTTTCTCTTATGAAACCAAATAAAGCAAAACAGAGGGCCTGACAAAGGAAACAAGCAAACACCCCCTCCATTCTCATTTCCACCAGTTTCAAACGTTCGAATCTCTGGTCTCATCGCTTTGATGAAGATGTCCTGTGATATGGGAAAGGTCAGTCTCTGGGCCTGCAGCTAAGAAAATATTTGCATGAGGAACATAATGGCCAAGAGAGAGGCCAAGTAGGAGCCCCAAAGGGCAGGTCTGTGGTTAGCAGATGCCACTGTTGGTTTGCTGCTGAGTGGAGCTTCCCTTGGGTTTTGGCTTTGAATGAGGGAAGTCCCCAGGAGGCCCGTGTAATTGTGGGAACCGCTGTGGAAGTTCTCCACAGGCTCTGGGAGAGGCAAAGACGGTTAGACCGTTGCCGAAATGGCTCCCAAGGATGCCAGCAGCCGTCTTCTAAACCTTGAGGAACTCAGTGGATCTCACCGCGCCCTCTCTCTTGCCTTGAGGTTTCCCTGGCAACTCACCCATGAGTATTGGCAGGAAAATGGTTACCCTATAGAAGTTGCCCTAGCAGATCTCCACACAAAGGGAAGAAAGGAGGAATCAAGGCAAAAATTCAGGTGATAGTTGAAACTAAAAGAAGAGGGGGCAACCTGATAGTTCTGTCCAGGCAAAGAAAATTTGAGCACGTGTGGTTTCACTTATGAATATTCTCTGGCATTTTGGTTTCAGGCTATGTGAATTGCCAGTCAAAATGAGTAACAGTGATATGAATAAAATGCTTAAAACAATGTCTGTCATGAGGTGAACCCCCATGAATCAGTGGGTCTCAACCTTGGCTGCACATGGGAATTCTCTGGGAGCATTAAAAGCACTGATGCCTGGATCCCATCTTGAGAGTATGATTTAATCACCCTGGGGTGTAGCTGGGTATCACGAAAAATGTTACTATCTCATTCAGCTCATACAACCCTGCAAGTTAAGTATCCTAAGCTCCGTTTACAGGGAAGATACTAATATCTTAGGTTAAGAGATTCATCCAAAATGATTCATTTACCACGTGAGTAACATATTATAAAGATGACTCAGACCTGAGTTTGTTCTCTGTATCTACAACTCTGTTTCTGTTTTGTTATGTTTGTTGATTTATTTTGTTTTTTAGATTCCACATATAAGTAAAATCATAAGGTATTTGTCTTCCTCTGACTTCTTTCACTTAGGTCTCTTAAACTGTCCTTATTTTTTTAAATTCTTCTTTTTCCTTTTTTTCTGTTCAGCTAAGTAATTTCCACTAATAGTCTTCCAGTTTGCTGATCCATTCTTCTGTATCATCTACTCTACTCTTGCTTCCTTCTGGTGTATTTTTAATTTCAGTTATTATATTATTCGGCTCTGTTTTGTTTCTCTTTATATTTTCTAACTTTTTGTTAAACTTCTGTATATCTGTTCTTCTCCTGTGTTCATTGAGCATCTTTATGATGATTACCTTGAACTCTCCATCATGTATATTGCTTACCTCCTTTTCATTTAATTGTTTTTCTGAGATTTTGTCTTGTTTCTTTGTTTGGAACATATTCTTCTGTCACCTCATTTTGCCTAATTCTCTATGTTTATGTCTATAATTAGGGAGGTCAGTTACATTTCCTGATCTTGGAGAAGTGGCCTTATGTAGGATACATCTTATTAGGGCCCAGCAGCACACTCCCCTCCGGTCACCAGAGCTATATGATCTAGGGGTGCCCCCTATGTGGGCTGAATGTGCCCTTCTGTTGTGGCATGGCCAACTACTGTGGGTGTGCTGGTAAGCCTCATGTGGAGGCTGCAGGCCCCTGGTAGGTGGGGTCGGGCCCTGGCATGGCTGGCTGCCCGGTCTGGAGGGGTCTTGGGACTATCCAGCTGGTGGGCAGGTAAGCCTCAGCACTAACAGGCTAGAGAGAGGACTCCAGTGCAGTTTCCAGCACCAGTGCCCTCATGGTAGAATGAGCTCCCCAAATGGCTGCAGCCAGCATCTATGTCCCAGGGAGAGTCCCAGTTTCCTTCTGCCTCTCTAGGAGGCTCTCCAAGATCAGCAACTGTGTCTGACCCAGGCTCCTTCTGAATTAGTGCCTCTTCACTGTGTCTCAGAGCATGTGTGATTTTGCATGCACCCTTTAAAAGTGGATCTCTGTTTCCTGCAGCCCTCTGGCTTTCCCATGCACAAGCCCCACTGGCCTTCAAAGCCAGACTTGGGAGGCTCATCTTCCCAGTGCAGGACCCCGGGTGAGGAGCCCAGTGTGGGACTGAGACCCCTCATTCCTTGGAGAGAATATCTGCAACTGTGATTATCCTCCAGCGTGTGGATTGCCTAGTTAGTTGCCCTGTAAACAGTTGTAATTTTGATGTGCCGGTGGGAGGAGGTGAGCTCAGGGTCCTCCTACTCTGCCATCTTGGCCACTCCCCCTGGATTCTTATACATCCCCAGGGAGCATCAGAAACTGAAATAATTAATAAGTGTCAACTCTGCCAGCTCGGATGAAGAGCAGATTTCAGTGGAAGAGTTGCTTTAGAGAAAAAAGTCTTAAATGCCACAGTTTTCAGACATCTCACTTCACAGCCTGTGATATGTACTGGCTATGTAGGTATTGGAGACCTAGAGGTGAGCATGCTGGGCTTAAAATCAATTTTCACATTGTACAGAGATAGGTTGTAGCAATTTTTTTTCTCAAATATTTACTAGCCTTGTTCATGGACAATATTCTGGTATGAATGTGTACTTACGTGATTAACCTAATGTAGACACCTAGGGAGTGATAGCAAATGATGTGTGATCCATCCAGTACGGACAACTCCCCTGAACAATACCCAAAGGGTTTCCTTTGGAGCCTTATAAGAAGAAATAAGGTTTTGCTGTAAATAACTGTGCCCACACAGCCAGAGGCACCATATGCCTCTGGTGATGCCTTCGAAAGTCCTCTGTTCTATACTAGTGTGTCTATCAATCACCCTCCTCCTTGGGCAAGCACTAAGGCATCTTCTGTGCTCAGCTGTCTGAATGCCTCTTCCACATTATTCCAATGTCATTCCCTCTGGAATTTTTTTCCTGTCTTCTCAATCCTTCTACTCCAGCCTGTGGCCTAGCTGGAGCCCCTTGGATGAAAAGACACTTCCTGCTTTCCTAGGTATATTAGGATTCTTCTGGCCACAAGTAACATGAATTTAATTTGATTAAGCAAAAAAGGGGTTTGGGGGCTTCAAGGAATCCAATGAGAGAGTAAACTAAAAGAAGGAAGGACAGAGATACCGTCTAAAGGATGTCTAAAGACTCAGACATCCTCATGACATCTCTCCATTCTGCTTCTCTCTGTATGTGTCAACCTTTGCTCTTTCCCTCCAACCAGTTTTCTGCATGTGATGCAATACATGGCAGCCAACAGCACCCAGACTTTTCACCATGTAGTTTCACCTACCAGAGATGCAGTTTTATTAATTTTCTGGCCTTAACACGAAAGAACTTGCTGGCCCAACTTGGGTCATGTGTCTGCCACTGGTTCAATAAACTGTGCACAAAAGGATCGAGCCAGCTAATAAGATGACTCCTCCTGTGGGGGGCTGGGGGCTGAGAGGAGCAGTAATCAGAAGAAGTAGGTGCCAGGAGTACTGGGCACATAAAACAAAAATTGTCCCCTACATAAGGGCTATGTAATAACAACATTTTGGATACATGTTAAGTAAATAGTAACTCATGCAGTACCCACAGCTGAAATACCCACAAACACACACAGAAAAATGAAGGCAGCAAATTTCATCAAGTAACTAAGTCTTTTGGTCACTACCTTAAGACACCAACATCACTCAGGAATCTTCTCAGAAGACACGGGCCTCAGTGTCCATTTCTGCCGTGTTAAGGAAGTTGTAACTGTTACAGCAGGCAGGTAGCTAGATATGAGCAAAGAAATGGGGGCACAGGCCAGGGGGCAGGAAATCATGCATCTTGTAAACAGCGGAGGTCCACGGTCAGACAAAGAAAAGTAGGAACCTCCAGACTGACAGGAAACCTCACATTTTGGGTGATGTGTGTCCTGTAGGCACACAAAGAAATGCGGGGAAAGGCGGGAATTACAATGAAATTAGCCTGGCAGATAGGAAGTATCTATCGTGCACCAATGCCATGACGCTTCCAATAAAAGCTAAATAAGGACAAAAATCCCTTCTCCCCTTGGGAAGGTAGAGCTGGGGTGAACATCGGGGAATACAACCCCCAAAACCCTCCTCCCCAATGAATATTCTGCCCCTTCATTTGTATGTCCCCCATAACCAGCTTGCCAAAGAAACCCAAGCAGCTACTCACCTGTCTGCCCGCTCTCCCTCTGAGAGTGTATTCTTGCTTAAATACATCCTCCCTTTACTCTCTTGACCTCCCTGTCTCGTCTCTGAATTCTTTCTGCAATGAGGCAAGAACCTCCAATTCACTGGGAGCATAACGGCTAACGCCAGGGGTCCCTTCAGCTCTAGTCTTCTATGTCCTTCAGGAAGTCTCCCCTGTGGAGAATTAGGCCAGACCCAGGTTACAATTTTAATTCCAAAACGGACACCCTCCTGCATCCTGCATGTGGGAACTTTAACAGAGGTGTGGGGCATTTCCAAGGTCTTCCTCCATCAGGGATTCACCTAACGGGGGGAACAAACCTCTTCTAATTAAATGTCTCTTCAGGAAATTCATTTACATATGATCTGACTTTGTTAATAAAAACAGATTAAATTCTGTCTCTTCTGGGGCTGCAGTGCTTCACTGTGATCAGAGCACCAGAGGAAGCGAAAGGAAATGAAATGTGATTCCAGCTCTCTACTGATGTGATGTCAATTCCAAGAACAGAGAAGGGAGGGCTCTCAAGACAAAGAGGGCAAAGGGGATGGGCAGAAGTTCAAAGGTCGGGGATGGCACTTTCAAGTCCAGCTTTCTCAATGTCACAAAGTGGACAGCAGCTGACCATCACTCACCAGCTAATTCCTTGGTAATCATCCTATTCTCATTTATACCAGTTTCCTTGATGTGGGGATTACAGTAGGTAACTCTGGTTTTGTTCCAGAATTTCCTTCTCAAAATGATTTAAAAAGTCACCAGAATAACCAGAGCCATTTGAGCTGAACCCCAAATTCAAAAGTTCAAGTTCAAATTTGGGCAGTGGGTGGTCCTCTAGGGGTTTGAATGGTCTAGCCTTCACAACACCAAAGAACATTTGGCCAGATCCAGTGTGGTGTGTGCTCTACAGACACAAGTCTCCTTTTCTTCTCTCAACAACCCAAGGTGTTAACAAGGTGCGTTATTATTACAATGATCATCAGAGCAGTACATTGCCCCCAGAGTCAGACCTCCTGGTTTCACATCCTAGCTCCCCTGCTTTCCAGCTCTGTGACATTAGGCAAGTTAATGAGCATCTTTGTGCTTTGGTTTTCCCATTGATAAAATGAGGATGGACAGAACAGCACTTACCTCAAGTGTTGTTGGGAGAATTATTAAGTGAATAAATGTAAAGAGCTTGTAGCATGGTCTGAAACTCAGTAAAGTGCCCCATAAATGTGAACCATTGTTAGTAGCTCCACATTATACATCAGGCACAAGAAAGGCTAAGAAATTTGCCCAAGGTCACTCAGTTAGTAAATAGCCAACGAGATTCAAATTAACCCACATCACACAGCCCCGGTGTACACTTGCCGCCTTTAACAAAAACTGACACTGCACAAAAGCTACATTTGTTGTTACTGTTGCTGTCGATCATTAAGTACAAACTTAGAAATGGATTTGGTTTCACGGGTGTTCCAATATTTTATTTGCATGCCAATTTTTTTGTTCATTAATGATTATCATGGCTGGAGATGTTTTCCAAGTGACCTGGGACTGATGTTCAAGTCTGAACTACGGAGAAATGTTTCTGTAGGAAAGTAGATATTGGGCACAGATATCTGCTATCTTTATAGATTACTAAAGAGCAACTTTTCCAATGTTCAGTTTATGTATGAGAGGATAAATTCAGAAGGGCTTTGAGAATCCATTAAAAGGAAAAAACAAAAACAAAACAGATGCTCAACTCAGAGATAAACAGGTAAAATAAATGTTCTGTCGAGCAAGTGATTGATGTCAGCACAAAGTGTGAGGCAGCAAAACAAAGCGAGGTTACTGCTTCCTCCAGCTCAGCTCCAAAGGAAAATAAAGGGAAATTGATACAGCCAAAGGAGGAAAGCTGTAGGACAGGGTAGAGCTGGGTCAGTCCTGGTTTTGCTGAATCTTAAATGAAGCAAATAAACAACTATCACCAAATTATATTTCCCTCCCAGGGAATTTTTTCCTTATGTCTCTATTTCCTGGGAAGTAAAACAAGAAATAAGAATCTGAAATGCCCTCTAGGGGATATCTCTGTTTCATTTAAAAAAAAAAATCCACAGAAGGCATCTGCTTAAAATTGCTCTAACACAATACTTCTGGACTAAAATCTGGGTTGCAAGTTTGTATGGCTTTTGCTCACCTTCCAAAGCTGTCTGCATCTATGTGACTAACTGGTCATTGATCTCTCCTTTGCATCACACTTGTCTCATGTCTCATTAAGCAGCTCCTGCCACCGCGACTCAGAGTGCAAATCAGCACAGCAGGGCAGGGCTCCATGATAAATGCCACCCGGGTCTAGACTACACTTTTTCTGAACTTAGTGGGCCTTAAATCAGAATTCAGGGCTCACCTTTCCCCAAAAGCATTTCCTTATTAGCCCCATCTCATCCCCAATCCATATCATACGTTAAGATGCGTACTTTCTTCCTCATCCTTCCATCCCATACACATCGAGGCTGACAGTAAAACTGGGGTGAACTGTTCCACAAGCGGGCAGATATGGTCACGTCTCTTGTTTTTACAGTTAATAATTTAATCCTTCACCTGTATTATTAGTAGGAAATGTGGTGTGTGCGTCTTCCTCCTTTAAGATGTTCTCCCTTGGAATTTACATGGTCCAAAAGTGATCTTTCCAGTCTGTATCTAAAGGGAGATAGTTGGACCTGAGTCACCACTGGTATAGCTTCTTCTTGCCACAGGGTGTCACTGTTGGAAACCAGACCCATGCAGTGCCGTGCTTGCCCATTGGTGCTAAGAGTCCTTGCTGTGGTAGACGTTCCCTCACAGGCTGCTATGGTTCTTTGAGGGAAGAGGAATCCCTCCTTCGCTGCTAAACCTGCTCAAGGTTCCCATGCTTCAACTCCAAGGGTGCAGCTCTTACTGTTCAGTTCTGTCAATACCCACACAGAGGATCAACCAGCCCAAAGTGAGGTCAGGACTAAGCCAAGATTATTGTCCCACACCCACTGCAGTTACCTGGGGAAAGTCATGAATACGGGAAGGGATAAAGCATTAGGGCCAAATGATACAGTCTACCACAGCATGAGAAAAAACTATCACACTTTGTCATGTGTGACCATGTAGAAAAGGGAGCTCTAGATAGCCACATGGGAATCCTTGTGTTTAATCAATCCAGCCCCGTGTATTAATATGAATTTGCATGAGACTTTAAATATTACAAATAAAACATTCGTAACATTTTCCATTTTTCAATTTTTATATTCTACTTATTTCTAAAAATGATTTGAAACCATCCACGGGGGGCGGGGGTAATCCCAAACACAATAAAAATTAAAACAAGAACCAAGTAACAGTGCCAAGTTAGGGAATAATTGCTTGAAAAATCCTAGGCTAAGGAAGGTCGTACAACTGAGCTCCCAATTAGCTTCGAGCTGCCTGGCAGCCAAGGCAAAGAGAGAAATCCAATGGCTTATGTATTTACCATTGTCTCATAAAAGGACAAATGCCATTTCATCATGACAGACAAATATCTTCCTACCTCTAAGAGTTGAGAATATGAATGTGGTAATGATAATTTGGTCCATAAAAATAAAAAACTGAAACATTTTAAAGGTAGATAGACCATGAGGATTTAGACAGTGTGACCATATAATTTGTTACCTAAATCAGCACACTTTTAAAAATGAAATGAGTGCTATTAATAATGTTGTTGGGGCAATTATGTTCATTAGGTCTGTTCTATGCAAACTGGGATATATGTTTTTCTTAGCTCTAGGACTTGCGATAGTGCATTAATTTGGAGTCAATGCAGTTGGGTTCAGCACAATATGCTATGTCTTTAAAGAGACATTCTCAAAAATTAGGCCTAAACCCCAAAGCATATTCTATACTCCCCATAAAAGTCTGCTAGGCAGTTAACTCAGAAGATAGGGAAGTTTTATTTGCTCTTAAATATTCATCTTAAGAATATGGATAACACAACATTGTAAATCAACTATACTCTAATGAAAATTAATTTTAAAAAAAGAATATGGACATTTATCCAACACCATGACTAATTCAGATGACTTTGATAATTATCCAAAACCCTATAAATATCCCTCTCTATTTTGATTTAAAGTAGAAAATGACCAGGCCTTCTCAATGGCCATTTCTTCTTAACAAAATGTGGACGAACTTTTCAAAGTCCAACATTAGGACAATTGTCTTCAGTTTCTCAATATAAATGACCTGCTAATAAAAACATTTCTGAAAGTTACATTACTGCTCACTCTGGAAAAGTAGAGACTGCCTTAAGATTTAAGAATTACATTAAACATCCAGGCTGATTCTTCTGCCCCATGACAGCATACAAACCTCCTTAGATAAATTAAATTGTATCTAATAAAATTATATAAATTAAATACTGCAATAATAATGGATAACATTTATTGGACACTTAGTATGTTCCAGGAAAAGTGCCAAATACTTTACTTACGTTTTCTCATTTAATTTCACTACAATCCTAGGAGGTATTATTATCTCCATTTTACAGATGAGGACACTGGGGATCAAAGAAGTTAAGTGAGTTGCCTATTGTTATGTGGATGATAAATGGCAAGGTTAGCAGTCAAACTCAAGTCTGTCTGAATCCAGTGCTTAAACCCTGCAACACAACATTAGTTCCCAATCATCTTGCATCCCTTCTAATCCAGTGGGAAGTGGCTTAGGAAACGTGTTTAAGGACAAAGGCTCATAAAGGGAAAAATAAAACATCCCATTAGACCATTTTCCTCTGTCTTCCAGAGAAAAAGGCTTCCAAAGGCCAACCCAAGAGGAGATCCCAGTATCACCTCCACTACACGGGAGCTCTTGGTGACCCTGTTCCAAGAAACAGGGACACTTTCCAAGGTCAAGCCGAAGACGTTGTGCTTAGAAATATTTACTGTTTATGAGTTGGACCAAAGAAACGCTTTGAAAAGGTAATGTGGTTAGAGAATTAAATTATAGAATACTGAAAAGGTCAAATTCTTGGGGAGAGGTTTGCTAAGATAATTGGATAATGACATTTTACCTAAAACAAAAGAAGTTTGAAGATGAAAAGGTATATGTGGTTAAGTTGAATGGCTAACTGCAGAAAATGATCATCCTCTCCTCTGTTGGTTATTAAAGATTGCAGTTTGCTTTTCATTTCTGGAGCACAGGATATCAAGGTTTTAAAATCTACAGTCTCAAAAGACAACCAACCCATTTATCCTGAAAAGATGACCCCAGAGGAGGGAGGGGCTGGAATTGATTTGTTGAGAGCTCTTTGAGATCAAGTCTGGCTTGTTCATTGCTATAAGTAATTAATCCAAACTGGCAACAAGGTTATAGATTCTGTCATACTGTTGACACAGATGCTACCAGAGCTTCTCCAGGTCCAAACTTTAAGATCGTTGTTGAGAAGAGATGAAGGAACCTGCGTGTGTATGCTCTCTCGTTCTTCGGATGGTGCCATTCAAAAGCTTATCTCTCACCAGAATGCTGCTTGCTGGGAGCTCACGGTCACTTTAATCCTCAGAATAAGAGTGAATATTACTTTTATCCAATTTAAAGGGTTCATAATATATAGGTAGGAGGAAAATGGAATCCCCAAGACACTAAGACACATGATGTTATTTTCCTACTTGAAAAAAAATGTTGATTCATTGTTGATTGTTGTTCCATAATAAGCAGACCAGTTACGTGCTTAAAAAAAAAAAAAAAAAAGAGTGAATAATGGTGGCAAGGAAGTTGCCAGCCTATTCAGTTTTGAGCTGGTGGAGGATGGAGTGTGGAAAGGGAGGGCTGCTGTGCCCATGTACATAATTAATTTAAAACTCATAGATCTCTACTCTCCATCTTTTCATCCTTTCTCCAGGGGAAGCAAGCAAAGGGAAAGGAATAAGTATTATTCAGCTGGTCTTCCGGAGAACACATGACAAAAACCCAACTTAAACTAGATTAGGAGAGAGGGGAAGAGGATTAATTTGCTCATGTGATCCAAACGGCAAGAACAGGCATAAAACAGTCTTAAAGGCTCTGATCCTTTCAGAGCCCTCCAGCTCTTGTTTCTGCTTCTCTCCAGAAGTCAGTTTCATTCTCAACTACTTCACACTAATTCTTTCCCAAGGCTGAAACAATGGCTGCCAGTGAGTCTTGGCCCCAAGTTTTTCCAGCTTTAATAATGTGGTAGATGATTTGCAAATATTACTGCAGTGATTCCTTCCATTCCTATACACAAAACCCCTTGCAATATGATTTTGTCGTTCCCTCCATTAAGAGGTAAAGTATATTTCCTTTCGTCTTAAATCTAAGCTAGCCCCGTGATTTACTCTGTCCAAAATACAGTAGAAGTAATGTTGTTTGATGTCCAACTTTTGGCATCAAGAGACCATGAGCTTCCATTTTTGTCCTTATAGAGTGCTCCCACTGCCATGAAAGGAAACCCAGGACTGGCCCAGAAACTGGCCAACACCAAGCCCTTAAATATATGGTGAAGACATCATGGAGCCTTTAGCCCCACTCAAGCCATCAGCTGACTTTAGCAACATGACAGAATGTATTTGAGACCAGCACAAGAACCACCCGGGTAACCCACTGAATCGTGAAAATCATGCCATTGTTATATCAAATCACTAAGTTTGGGGGTGGTTTGCTATGCAGCCATAGGTAATTGATAGAGGAGAAATGCCTATCTTTAGACCAATCCCTGTGCCCAGAGAAAAGGATTTATCTTCCAAGATGTCAGGTCCTTTTGGACCACATGTCAGAGTGAGAGATAAGGAAAAGCAATTCCCCCAAAAGAAGGATCATGCTTTTCCCAAGGCAGAGAGGTTGGTCTGGGAAGACAGATAAATGCCTACTACCATGCTATAGCACTTTACAGTTAGTAAATATCTTGGTTGAATTTCACAATTATCCAATGATGTGACAAGATCAAGTATTCTAATTTTACTAATGAGGAAACCAAGGCTCAGAGAGGTTCCAAGTCTTTCTCAAGGTCAGAGAGCTGTTATATAGCAAAGCCAGAACTCAAATCTAACACTTCTGATCTATGTCTAGTACTCTTCCCTTAAAAGCAGTCCTGGGATAAGGAGGCAGTTATCCAGTCCAATAACAGCTATTCTATCCAAAGTGGAAGACAGGTGGCCATTCGAGCCTCTTAGCCAATGTCCAAGGCACACGACCAGCATCACACTCTCCTCCATCCCAGGGCCTCCATGTTAATGCATGGAATCCATCGGCCCAATGAATTAATAGATCCATCCCCAGTGGCCAACCTGAGGAATAAGCAAACAGGAGGAAGGCAGAATAATAAATCACAGAAATAGGGAGCCCCATTAGATTAAGGTACAAGACTGCTGCTGCATTTCAAATGAAAATTATTTCAATTCAGACTGAAAATGGAAGCCCCTTCAGTGGCAGCCGCAGAGGAAGAATCCATTCCGTGGTATCACCTAGCGCTGCCCCCGCCCTCCAAGATGACCAGAAGCAGAGCGAACATCCACATGCCCAACATCTTCACTGCAACAAGCCCCTTCTATTTTTTTTCTCCATGAACACTAGGCTTTGAGAGTTTAGACTTCCAAATATACTATTATTAATTAACAATTTATTTCCTGGGTTTTTCTACGTCAAAGACATGTCTGACTGCAAATTAAACAATCTAATCAGCATGAGCTGTTACCACACTGAGCTGCTGTAATTTCAGCCAAAAGCAAAGAAAAATTTTAGTTTGCATACTTGTCCACAGTTAGATTTCATGGGCTATTTCAGTTAAACTTCCTTTAAATATTGAGGAGAGTTGAAGAACTCTCATCAATACCTTCTGTGATTTATCAGGGTCCATGCTACTAAAAAGAAATAAGAAAAAGAAAAGCATAGCAAAAAGAAAAATAGTCAACACTTTTTGATTGTCAATGAGTCATAAGTATTCAAAGAATTATATACATACATATATATGTCTATGTGTAGAGAGATTGAAAGTTTTACTTAACATTTCCCTCACTGCTCCAAAACTGTGGAAGAGAAGATTGTAGACTTATTCTTTATTAAAATGGCCACTCTGCCCACTTCTCAAGAGAATTTGAGATAGTTTTAAATAAAATAGTTCTATATAATAAATGGAAAAATAAAATTAAGATCATTAAATATACATTTTAAAACCCAATCCAAAAATGGGCAGAAGACCTAAATAGTCATTTCTCCAAAGAAGACATACAGATGGCCAAGAAGCACATGAAAAGCTGCTCAACATCACTAATTATTAGAGAAACGCAAATCAAAACTACAAGGAGGTATCACCTCACACCAGTTAGAATGGGCATCATCAGAAAATCTACAAACAACAAATGCTGGAGAGGGTGTGGAGAAAAGGGAACCCTCTTGCACTGTTGGTGGGAATGTAAACTGATACAGCCACTATGGAGAACAGTATGGAGGTTCCTTAAAAAACTAAAAATAGAATTACCATATGATCCAGCAATCCCACTACTGGGCATATAACCTGAGAAAACCATAATTCAAAAAGACACATGCACCCGAATGTTCATTGCAGCAGTATTTACAATAGCCAGGTCATGGAAGCAACCTAAATGCCCATCGACAGACGAATGGATAAAGAAGATGTGGTACATATATACAATGGAATATTACCCAGCCATAAAAAGGAATGAAATTGAGTCATTTGTTGAGACGTGGATGGATCTAGAGACTGTCATACAGAGTGAAGTAAGTCAGAAAGAGAAAAATATCGTATATTAACCCATGTATGTGGAACCTAGAAAAATGGTACAGATGAGGCTGTTTGCAGGGCAGAAGTTGAGACACAGATGTAGAGAACAGACATATGGACACCAAGGGGGGAAAACTGTGGTGGGGTGGGGATGGTGGTGTGCTGAATTGGGCGATTGGGATTGACATGTATACACTGATGTGTATAAAATTGATGACTAATAAGAACCTGCAGTATAAGAAAAACAAACAGAACAACTAATACTAAACTTTCATTGGGTTATTTGTATGGAAATATGTTAATATAAATGTTTCAGACATTACATGAAATTTCTAAAAATCTTATATGTTCTGGTATAATGTTATAAGTCATAATTCTAGTTATTACTTTAAAATGTATATCTCAGAAATAACTAAAAAAAAAAAACTGGAAGTGAGGAGGGGAGAAAAAAATTAATCAAAAACCATGGCTAATTTAATTACATTGATCAAACAATAAATTAACCTCTGAGCTTCCTTGCAGCCAAGGCAAAAGTTAAGAATAGGAAGTATATTTCTAGGGAACAGAACATATCACCATATTAGGGAAAAAAAACTATCAAAAAGAGAGCCTTTTGGGGAATCCTCCTACACTGTTGGTGGGAATGTAAATTGGTGTAGCCACTATGGAAAACAATACGGAGGTTCCTTAAAAAACTAAAAATAGAGTTACCATATGATCCAGCAATTCCCACTCCTGGGCATATATCCAGAGAAAACTCTAATTCAAAAAGATACATGAACCCCAGTATTCATAGCAGCACTATTTAAAGTAGCCAAGACGTGGAAGCAATCTAAATGTCCATCGACAGATAACATGGATAAAGATGTGGTACATATATACAGTGGAATATCACTCAGTCATAAAAAAAGAATGAAATAATGCCATTTGCAGCAACATGGATGGACCTAGAGATTATCATACTAAGTGAAGTAAATCAGATAGAGAAAGACACATATCATATGATATCACTTATATGTGGAATCTAAAAAAAAATACAATACAAATGAACCCATCTACAAAACAGAAACAGACTCACAGACATAGAAAACAAACCTATGGTTACCAAAGGGGAGAAGGGTTGGGGGAGAGGGATAAATTAGGAGCTTGAGATTAACAGATACATACCACTTTACATAAAATAGATAAACAACAAGGTCCTACTGCATAGCACAGGGAACTAACCGCAGTCATTTTCCACAGACCCAGAGGTCAGCACAGAGACCTTCGCTCTACACGCCTGCAAGGGCGGAACAGAGACTGGAGAGCTGAGGGCTGCTCTCCCATTTCTCTCAGATCACCCAGAACATTACAAACGGAGTGAAAATAACTGAACAATATGGAGTCCATTTTCCTTAGCATCTCCATGTGAAACTGACTTTCGACAAACTACCCAAATTTGAGATCTAGTTTCTCAGTGCACCATTGGATATGGAAGCTTCAAAACATCAACAAAAGCATGCCACATGATATCCAAGAACTGAGGAAAGATAGCATTAATTTTTTTTAGAAGAAAACAAGACTTATTTTACTTCAGTGTTTCCAAAATCAGATGCGCCCTTTTTATTGCATTTAACTTGATGGTATGCTTTGTAACTGAGGGCACCCTGGAGGTGAAAAAAGGATGGCTACCATTCCTCTTTAGATGCCAACATAAAGTCACCAAGTCTCTTTTCTTAAGAGACTAGCTCCTTTGCTCTGAATCTTTCATCTTTCTAAACTTTTTGAAATTAAAGTGCCCTTCCTTTTAAGAAATGCTAGTGATGGTACACGGTTGCTTTGTAGAAATATGTATATGTGTATATATTCTTTCTAACAAAATTTAAACTTGTCAACTCAGTCAGCCCCAAACATTCTTTCGACTGGCCTGTGAAATCAAAACATCTGGGAACCACTGAACTAGATGATCTCCCCTATCTATTCCAGACCTACCAGTATATTACATTCTTTCTGTGATCAGATGATTTATTTGATGAGTCCTTTCAATGTTTCACTTCATCTGCTTCACTAAAGCATTTCCCTTTTTTAACCAAAGTGGTTAATCTCAGAGGGTTCACCGTGATTTATAGTTTACTTACTAGATACAGTGGCTCAATAAAGCTTCTCCAGAACCTCAGCACCCCCAGGACCACAGACGGTGTGACACGCCTCTTTCTGTTCCACTCACTCCCCATCTTGGCTACGTGGGAACATCCTAAGAGTCTTCACAACTTAATATCTCTTTCCAGCTCAGCCTGAGGCTTTGAGACGCCATAAATATATTGGTTCCAGTCTCAGTGAAGCTATTTACAAAACCTGTCATCTAAGACAAAGCTCTCAGCCTTTGCCTCCTGTAGAACTGAGAGTAACATTAGACTCTACCTCATAAGAAAAGAAGAAGGATTAACTAAGCAATTGTGACCGAAATGCTTAGAAGAGTGCTTGGCACATAGTAAATTCTCAAATGTTCTACAGAAACTTCTGAGACTATTCCTGGTAAACTTCAAATGCTCATGACTAATGAAGCCATTGACTATGCACTTCAAAGGAACCATAAATGCTCGTCGTTTGCCATTATCTCCTAGGAAGGCTGACTGACACCATTGGTCACAGCTCTACATCTGCTCAACAAGCACAAAAACTTGATCAGGTGGCATCTGGTGAATGTTCAACTTAAATGACCCCTTTGGAGGAAGGAGGAGAGAGATGATAGTTCTTAGCAGCCCATTCTTTCTTCAGCCCTAAATGGCATGCATTCATTTCTTCCTCCCATTCTAGCACTCAATCAATCCACAAACAGGGAGTGAGTGCTCACCAAGCTCCAGGTACTGTACTAGATCTTGCGGACATAAAGAATTAGACACAGCCACTATTCTAAAGAAAGAAGCATCGTCAAAGCCAACTCCTGTGGGAGGACTTGGGTGCCATAGGTTCATTCAAGTCCTGGTGGACAGATACCCAGAAGGAAAGGAAAATTTCAGTAGAAACTTTCACAGTCTCTCCTTTAAGGAAACATGGACATGGTGTCCTTTGCCAATTTTCCCTCCGTGCATCTCAGAAAGTGATACACTGCTGGAAGGAAGCCCTTCTCTCCTGGGGGAGCATTAATAACAGGGTAGCACAGGACTGCCTCTTCTTGACAGTATCCATTACAGCTACGACTCTGTCAATGTGCAAACTTTTAAGGTTTTATTTATTCTTCTTCCAGTCACATTGAGCGGACCAGATCACTTGCTATCCTGCTTCTTCCATCAGGCTCTTGTTTTTTTGCAGATACAAGGCAAAGTGTATAAATCGTTATGTAATGGCAGGTTCGTGCAGCTTGCAAAACTTGCAGAGGGAACAAAGGAACAAGGCTGCAGAGTGGCCATTTAAAGCAGAAATTATGGCAACAAGGGAACCATTGACTAAGACCGCAAGAACACAGCAGCCTGGTGGAATGGCCATGAAAGGGTAATCGTTTCTCAGTTCTCAAGCCAGATCTGGGCAACACGAGCTGATCCCTTCTCCGCCGACTCTCCCAGCGCAGCATGTATTTCCAGCAGCCTCTAACGGAACTGCCATGGTTGATAGCCAAAAATAATATGGGAGCACCCAGTTGCCTGCCATTTCAGCTTTGTGACAGCTCTGTGATCCTTACAAACCTCATTTTGGAGATGCGAGGTTTGCCTTTGTTGCTTCTTCCGCTACATACACAACCAGTGAGCAGAACATAAAGCGGATACCAGCCCCACGGACTTCTCAGGCTCCTTCTAAGTTTCTGAACACATAGAAATTGCCACTTGTCGTGGTCTTTCAGAGGAAAGAGAAGGCTAAGCCATATGTATTTGGTTTTTGGTGTGCAGCTCTCAGAGTGCTGAAAATGAAGAAATATTGTACCATAGTTACAAAATTATAACGTATTTTAAATGCTTATGTTTCACAAGTTGTCAACAGATCGAGGGATGTAATTTTCATATTATGTGAGGAATGTCTTCTTATAGTCTTACCAGAGTAGCTCAAGGATTACGTGTAGAAACACGTGGCAGTGACATCAGAGTCTAACCCTGAGGCCCTGGATGAATGTAAGACCCTCCTGGCTTCCTCTGCAGAGCTGTTAGCCGTGACTGGAAGGTGCCCTCCAGAGTCTGCACTATTAACGCACTTGAGACGTGTGTCTACCTCCTCACTCGGACGTCTTCACTTCTTTTTGTGCCTGGAGCCGAGCCCAGAGGAGGTACTCAATGAGACCATGGGGTGGGTGTCTCCGTGTCTTTGGAGGCAAACCACACTCCAGGGGCTAAAGGGGACAGAAGCGGCTGTTACAGCTGCACTCAAATGACACCAGATCTCTCCTGATTGGACTCATTGTTCCTCACAGTTTTATTTCTCAGATTTCCAAGAGGAGCCAGAGGAAGGCAGACTGCAGAGCTCTTTTCTACAAGAAATGCATTTAGATTGGGGCCTGACTCCCCCATGCAGAAGGTGGTGGGCAGAGAGAGGTTATGGGGCCAGAGTGAGAAGGAAGGAGCTGCAGCCAAGAGGTCGCAGGTGTGGGTACCCAGCACCGTGTGCTGCTCCTCAGAGCAACCGAGCCTGTGAAGCCGACACCTTCACTGGAGAGGTGCAATTTGTTTGTGGCTGAATTTTTTATTGGCAACAGTGCACCACGTGGAGTCTGCGTCCTGGGGCACAGACACTCCACAGCAGAGAGAAGCCTGCACAAGCAGGGTGTGGGGCTCTCCGATATCCAGGGGCAAGTTTTCAGCCACCTTGGGATTCAAAGAAAGTTTATCCAGATCTCTGAGAGGCAGAAGGCAGTAGCCAACATCTAGATTACCTGAATCGCACATTTCCTGGAGAAAACCTTCCTCTTTCCCTTTTCTTTTTCCAACATTTGTTCCCTTTCTTTTCATCTCCTCCACTTTCTCTCCTTGGCTCCCTCCCCCTACCAACTACCCTCCAATCCAGTGAATCTGGGACTGGCAAGGAGTGAGTGGGTTGGTCATCTCAGTAAGGGAAACCTGACAATCTCCATTTTCCTGGAGGTTGGCACAGTCCTGACCCAGCGGTGTGACAACCAAAGAACCAACAAGGCCAGCATAGCAGGGAGGGAAGGTGGAAGAACCCTGGGCTATCATCACCCCTAGGGGCCCTTTCCTATGTCCACCCACTGGCTTAAGGAAGCAGAACCTCCCAAAATGAATATCCCAACCTCACACCTCTACTCACCTTGCCTTGCTATGGGGGTCATCTCATCCCACAGAGACAACCATGGTCCCCAGGCATACCACTTGCCTCAGCTCTGCAACAGCAGCAAGGGAGTCTCACACCAGCCTCTGCTCCAGCTGGACTGAAGGCTATGCAGCCAAATCTTACAGGTAAATACTAACAGCTATTACTCTTGCGTAGATTCATCCATTTAGCAAATGTAGATTGAGCTTCTGCTCTATGCTAAGTACTAGGAGGGATGCAGTAAAAGTTTGTTGAATTAATAAACGGCTGAATAAGATACCATCCTCTCCTGATGAGTTAAGGAATGTACAAGTGTTTTATAAATCTTATTCCATTTATTCTTCTATGATTTCAATTGATCTTTACAAGAAACTTGTAAAAGGGGTATTATTACAAGCAAGAGAGCAAACCAAGCTTAGAGGACTTAAATTTTTTCATCATGCAACTAACAGTTTAACCAGGGTTCAGACCACTTCTTTTTTTCTTAAGGCGGAGCCTGGAGCAATGCTTGGCACAGAATAAAATCTTCTCAGTTAATATCGACCAAGTCATTTAAGTAGAACCAACGTCACCACGTGCCTTTGTCAAATCAAGTGTCTGCTCAAAGACAAACTATCTCATCAGATAAGTCAAGGACCAACCCCTGCTCTGAAAACCAGAAAGAGTGTATTTTTTTCCACAGGATTTCTAGACCTTACAGCAATAGGAAAAAGCCCAGCCTACCCAGATCTCCTGCAGGGATGACTGCTTGTTATCAAGCCTAATATGCTGAGATGCTCCCATTTCATGTACCAAAGAATTCAAAAGAGGACAGTTTTATATCTGAGAACCTTAGACTTTCAACGGTGGTACTAAAAGTCATTACTCTTAAGAAAGATATTGAAGTCAAAGTAAAAAATAAAATAAAATAAAAATTAAAGATATACGACATGAAGGGTCATAAGAGCAAATGTCCCAGATTCCTGATAAGGAAGGTCTTGGGTTACTGTCCCCATGAACTTCCTTTCTGTTAAGGATCAAAGCTTTTTTCTGCACCGCTTAACGCCCCAGCAAAATCTTAACGCCATGCTTCCTACCGTAAGCTACCTTTTTCACCCTTGCAGCGAGGGATTTACTTCTAAGGCCACCATTCACCCAAAGACACATACTCCCCCCCAGCACCTCACTGAATCTGGAGTGGAAGGCAGCCTTGGGCATTTCCTTGTCTTTGCCCATAATTGGGAGACTCTATTCTCCTTTGATACTTGGCAAGTCCCTCTAGATGCCCAAGTCTCTTCATCCATCCATGAGCCAAGCAAAAGGCTTGCTCTAGTTTCCTCCAAGGAATCCCTTTGGTCCAGACCTCTTCTCTCCAAGTACAACCCTTAGGTTCTTATACCACCTGACATGTTTGGAAATTAAGAGCAAGAAATTAAATGATACAGCATTGTGCCAGTTATCTGCTGCTGCATAGTAAACTGCATCAAGGTTTAATGACATACAATAATAATCGTATGATGCTCACAGATTCTATGAGTCAGGAATTTGAAAAGAGCACAGAAGGAAAAGTTATTTTTGCTCCATGGTGTTTGAGCCTTCAGCTTTGCTGGCTCCAATGGCCAGAGGAGTCTAGAACAGCTGGGGCTAGAACAGTTGAGACAGAAATCCTCCTCTATGATTGCTTTTTCATTCACATGTCTGTAACCTGAGTTGAGATGGTGAAAGGACCAGATAAGCTGGAACTGTTGACCAGAGTGCCTATATGTGGCCTTGCCAGCCTACATGTGGCCTTGCCAGATATCTCAGGGTAGTTGGAAGTTTTACATGGAAGCTGAGGGTTCCAAGAGCAAATGTTCCCAGCAGTACAAGGAGGAAACTGCATGGATGATTATGACCTAGACTCAGAAGCTATCTCTTCTGCTGTATTCTATTTGTCAAAGCTGTCATAAGCCTACTCAGATTCAGAGACACAGACATAGACACTACCTCTCAATGAGAGGCGTGAGAAAGAATTTTCAGCCGTGTTTTCAAATCACTGCAGTTCTAACTCTAACCACAAATTATTTACATTCTTCCCGCATGCAAAATACACTCAGCCCCCTCGTAAGACCTCCTCAGAGTTTCATCCCATTATTGCATCATGCTCAAGCTCAAGGTACTGAATATTGTCTTCTAAATCAGGGTCACATGCAAATGAGGCTCTTCAAGTTCAGTGCTTTGGCTATAGCTTCTCTTGACCTGAAAACCTGTTAACAAAAGAGACCAGTTATATGCTCCACGCTGCCCCACCAACACACACATAATGGTGAAACAGGCATGAGGTAATGAATATAGACACTCTTGTTCAAATAGGGGGAAAACTAGAGACACACAGCCATCACTGATCAGTCCATGGCAATTCTGCAATCCAGCCAGGCACACGTCGCCAGCTCCTTTTCCAGGGCTCAGTCCTGCTCTTTGGCAGTGATTTCCCCGAGCTTTTGACTCTGCCCTCTGAGTCATCCGTCTTGTCCATCAAAGCTGCCTTTGTCTATAGCTGAGTAGTTTCTCCATCTGCCTCCTGCCTATAGAGTTGCGGAGGGAAGGGGCAAAGGTCTCTTTTCATTTTGTACCTTTTCATTACCTTTCAATCCAATCTGGTATGATTCCGTTAAAAACTTTATGGGTCTCCTATGATCAATTTAAAATCTACTCCATTAGACAGAAGCTACATTCACACGTATCTTCAAGATAAACATTTCTCTTTCCTGGGCTCCCTATCAGGTCACTGTGGGACAAAGCCATTAATATTCTTAGGGTCTGTGAGACACATCCTTAAAGTCCTTAGCAGATTTTTGTCTATTTGAAAGTGTCTATGAGGCATCATGTTAAACCACTCTGAAGTCTTACCCAAAAAGGGAGGGTTTTACAGTCACATTCTTGACTTCATCTTTACCCTGAGACCACATTTTCCTGACAGTGGCCTGGATTTAAATTTTCCCCTGGGGGGGTCTTTGTTTGAGAACATTTCTCTGGGTGGAAAAACTGTCCAGAGTCTTTTATGTTTGCTACAAATTCCATTCAAAAACTGAACAGTTTATTCTTTAAGTCATCTTTCTCCACCCACATTTGATTTGATCAGAAGCATTACAAAGAAGCCAAGTGGCCCTTCCAACATTTTGCCTAGAATTCTCCTTAGTCATATCGAGTCCCTTAAGTACATTATCGATTCCCGCATTATCACAGGTCACAGTGTTGACCAACTTTCTGCCACTACAAAGCAAGGCCCTTTGTGCTTCAGATTTCAGTAACATTGTGCATATTTTCCTTCCAGTCCTCACATCAGCCTCCACAAGTCTGTCAGGCTTCCGCTAACAAGTTCCTCAAGGCCCTTCCAGAGTCCACCCACTCTGGACTGGTCACCCAATACCAATGCTCCTCTTTTAGGTTTTGTTTTAGGTTTTGGTTACAGTGGCACCCCACTTCTAGGTACCACAGTATGTTCTAACTATCTATTGTCATATAACAAACCACCCAAAACTTAGTGCTATAAAACAACCCTGATCTTTTATGTTCAAGGATGCTATGGGTCAGGAATTAGGAAATGGCACAGCAGTGTTGGCCCTTCTCTGGTCCCCAGTGTCTGAGTCCTTAGCTGAGATGATTCATAGGACTATGGGGGCCTCAACAGCTGGGGGTTAGGAGGATTCAATTCCAAGAGAGCTTCTTCACTCTGATGACTGGAGCTTGGGCTCTAATGGTGGAAGGCAGGTTTGGCTGAGGCTGACTACAAGAAAAGCTATTTCTAGCCTCTCTAGCATGACAGTCTGAGGGTTGGATTTTTTCCAGGGCAGCCCAGGACTCCAGGAACAAGCATTCCCAGAAGCCTAAAGCCTTTCATGACCCGGTCTGGGAAGTCACATAGCTGTACTTACAGTGGACTGTATTGTCAAAGCAGGTGCAGGAGTGCCCAGATTTAAGAATAAGGGACACAGATCCCGTCTCTCAATGCGAGAAGTTCTAAGAATTTGTGACCATGTTTTGAAAATTCCAACAGCATTTATTGCCAAATATGTAGTCAGCAATAAAAATGAAGAAGTTGGAATGAAGAGGCTAGTTGACTAGTTTATGATAATTGAAAGGTCCATCATCATCCATCTGAAGAGATATGGGACCAAATCCAAGGAATCTGAAGGGCTGAAATAAATCTTCATCCCATAGAGGCAGAAATCAAATAGAACCCTTAAGAGGAAAAAAAATCATAAAGGGAAGATGGATTTAAAAAAAAAAATCAAGACTACCTCTTGCCAAAAGATGTGTAAAAGAGAGAGGGCAGGGAGGGTTATGGAGAAATGTAGGGCAGGAGGGAGGAAAGTCATGCGAGTATTCATATGCCATGAGTCTTCATCTTTAAAGAGAAAAAAATCACACAAAAATCTGTTCGGTTTTTTTTGTTTTGTGTTTTATTTTGTTTCTGTATGCTTTTTGTTTTGTTTTGTGATTCTGTGTAAGGAAGATGTCCTCCTATAATACCAGAAGAACGAGTAAAAAAATATTTGTTAAGACTTAAGTGATTAATTGAGACCTTGGAAGAACCTTCTTATCAGGAAGGGTGATGGAGAGCAGTTGGGTCAGGCAGTGTGGTGCTGTACTAAAGGTAGTGCGCTGGGAGTTGGGGAACCTGGGTCCTAATAGGGGCTGCATCCTGATGTAGATGAAAACAACAGATGTGATTAGCCTAAGGTGATCCCAGGAATCAGAGTTTCTCAATCTAAGGGCCCATGTAACACCAATATTCCATGAGTATATAGAGATAGTCCACTACTAAAATCAGGCAATCTTCCAGGTCACATATGATTAAGTTAAAGTATGATATTTTCTCAATTTAAAAGCTTTATCCCATAATTATTTTAAGCCATGGGTATATTTTTTACTACTTTTCTCTACTCAAAGATATCTGATTTATTAAACTCAATGTATCACAAAGTAGTATATTTCATGATGTTCCAAAATGTACCATGAATTTCAGATACTTCACTGCTGGATCAAGCTTAAGAATGGTCTTAGCACTGATATGGTATATTTGAGAGTAAGATGTATTCTCATTCTTTTATTATTCCAGAACTGTGACCTGGCACAAACTGGTACTAGCAAGAGAATAGATGGAAATAATAGATGGAAAAGATATTCTTGGTGAAAACAGGAGACTGGCTTAACCTCTCAGGGAGAATTTTAGATATCTGTTTTGGATAAAGTTATCTATTTAGTACTTCTGTCAGCCTCCATCATCCCATGTCTCATAATGAAGATAGATAGATAGATAGATAGATAGATAGATAGATAGATAGATAGATAGATGATAGATAGATATAAATATCTCCATTTGGACGACTGTAATAAATATACCATAGACAACATTTGTCTCTCACAGTTCTGGAGACTGAGAAGTCTAAAACAGCAGTCCCCAACCTTTTTGGCACCAGGGACCAGTTTCCTGGAAGACACTTTTTCCATGGATGGGGGTTGGCGGGGGATGGTTCAGGCAGTAACACGAGTGATGGGGAGAGATGGGGAGAGGCAGATGCAGTCTCGCTCGCCCGCCCGCCACTCACCTCCTGCTGTGCAGCCCGGTTCCTAACAGGCAACAGACAGGTACCAGCCCACGGCCCGGGCGCTGGGGACCCCTGGTCTAAAATCAAAGCTCTGGCAGATTAGATCTGATGAGGGCCCTCTTCCTGGCTCATAAATGGCTGTGTTCTTGGTATGTCCTTATATGGCAGAAGGGGGCAAGAAAGCTTTCTGGAGTCTCTATCATAAGGGCACTAATCCCATTCATGAGGGCTTAACTCTCATGGGCTAATCACCTCCTAAAGACCCCCATCTCCTAATACCGTCTCCTAATATCATCGCATTAGAAGTTAGGATTTCAACATATGAATTTTGGGGGGACACAGACTTTCAGTCCAAAATATATGTGTAATTGCTAATATTACACTTTGTACCAAAAATCCTTTTAAGTTTCCTACCTGCAGATAGACAGAATATTGGGAAACAATTCTCCATGAGTCTGTGGGTTTATCACATTTCTGAACGTCTTGGGAAGACAGGCATTGACTACCCTTGTCCTAGACTATCTTTTCAAGGATATTTGTATAGTGAACAGCCTTGGAAAATAGAGATAGTTTCTGTCCCTCCATAGCAGAGGGTAGGTTTGCTTACTGTCCAGAATAATAAACATTCGGGTTGCCTAACTTTGGGGTTCTGTTGCTATAACACGCTCCACTGTGTGTGCAGCTGTCATCAGGCTCCCTTCATGTGACACGGTGGGAATCGGGGCTCAGGAAACTGGTGAAAACGCTGATATTTGGGTTACTGTTATTACTATGAGTAATAAACCATCCTTTGTTTCTGACCCAGGAGTCTCATCTCTTCAGCCAGCCTCCATGAATCTATGGCAGGCTAACTTCTTATCTTGCCAATAGAGTGAAATTTCAGACCTTTCACATTTCTTGACACAGACTGCCAACCTATCAGAGTTTTCTGCCAAGGAAAAGTGCTTTGCTGAACATTTCAGAGCTAAAATGCCCACTTTCTTTTAGTTCTCTATGTTTCTCTATAGGGCCTTAACTATGCAAACGTACTGAGCAATTCTTCCTCCTTAAGAACAATAAGAGGTGTATGCAAAATGATGTTCACTGCAGCATTGTTTATCACTGTAAAAATTTAGAAACAGCTGAACTCCCTAATAATAGGATGTTGATAAATTTGTGGTACAGCCCTATAATAAAGGTTGTGAATCAAACAAGAACTGTATCCACAGATGTGTGTCTGTTTATATGGTACAACATTCACAACGTGTCATGTGGAGGAAAAGCATTATGAAATAGAAGTGCTCCCATTGCAGTACCAAGAGACATGTCTTTACACAGAAAAAAACTCCAGAATGATATACACTAAGATATTAATGGCAGATATGCTAGACGGGGAAATTTCAGAGATTTTATCCTCCCTTTGGCTTACCCATGTTTTGTCATTTTTCTGCAATGAACATGTATTTCTCATTGCTCACAGATGGAGAAAAATAACATGATCAATACCTCTCTTCCTTCAAGCCCTTTTTAAAAAGTTTTTCAAGCTCCAGAGAAAATGGTAGTACGACAAACATGAGCAGTGGTAGTAGGGAGACCACCATGGGTGAATGTTAAGAGCCCAGACTCTCTGCTGAAGTTTTGGGGAAGAGTGATATCTGCAGTCTGGTCAGAAGCACAGACTCCACAGTCAGCTGGTTCTTTTCTATTTTGACTGCTTATCCTCTAAGCAACCCTGCTGCTTTTGTGATAAGACCCATGTTCTATCTTGCCCTGGCTTTATTGGAATAACCCTTCAAGATTGCCAGAATTTTAATGTGCTCAAAAAGCAGATCCAGAGATATACCAAGTAATAGCCCTGCTCCCCACCCTCCTCATCTTCAGCAGAAATAGCTGTACTATCATGACTCCAAAGCCAGCTCTCTGCCAGCTGGCTTCATTTACACATAAAGATTATTGTCAATATGTTTCTTTCTGACCCAAAATATGAAATTCAATTCTACTCTGGTCAAGAGTCTCCAAATTGCCTTGTACTGTTATGATTAGTTCCCCACGGATGCAAAGATCTAGCCCTCCCAGGACAGCAGTACGTAGGGTGTTTGGAGGTATGGTTCCTGACACTGAAGTATAAGATATACTAAATTTTTAGTACTAATACTTAGGTTTGAATTCTGTTATTTACTGCCTCTTTGTCCTTGGGTAAATCAGTAAACCACTTGACTTCCTCCTCTGTAAAATGGGCATTACGGCTCTGTCTACTTCACAAGTAAATGGGTTACTATAAACTCAGTGACCCAAAGACCAGAAAAATCCTAAATGTATCCTTAAGGACATTGCAGACCTTTTATTATACGACCTAAGTATCTTCACTTCTGAAGGACCCATCCCGGCTTCACATCAAATCTATTAATTAAATCATAGCAACTTCCTGTAATAAACATAAGTATACACGTGACTATAAATAAGTACTTGCCACAAAAATATCTTGAAGGTGATTTTGACAATTTTGCCTTTGACATTTGGTTACAAGTCATTTACCATTGACTAAGGCGGCTTAATGATTATCATGCCTATTCAGGAATTCTTGTGAAGTGAAAAAAAATATCTCGCTTACAAATTGTTCTCAAATGTCATGAAATTTTTATGAATACTAAATTTAATAATGAATAGAGTTGGCATGTTATATTTGGTAAACAATTTTGATTTTGTAGTCGTCTCTTCCTATTTTGGAGCCAACACTGTTTTGGCTCCAAACTATGGTTTCAAACATTTCTGTCAGGCCCAGAAATGCTTTTAGGCCCCAGACAGTGTGTCTAGAATGCCCAATAGATAAACAACTAGGTGCCCCAAGGATGCCCCCCTCCCAGAGTTATGGCAGAGTAATGTTCCATCAGGGATGCTGGTTAAAATGTAGATTCTTTGGATGGACTTAGAGATTATCATACTAAGCGAAGTAAGTCAGAGAGAGAAAGACAAATACCATAAGATATCACTTATATGTGGAATCTAAAATATGACACAAATGAACATATCTACAAAACAGAAATAGGCTCACAGACATAGAGAACAGACTTGTGGTTGCCAAGGGGAGGAGGGGGGGGGAAGGGAAGGATTGGGAAGTTGGGATCAGCACATGCAAACTATTATATACAGGATGGATAAACAACAAGATCCTACTGTATAGCCCAGGGAACTATATTCAATATCCTATGATAAACCATAATGGAAAAAAATATAAAAAAGAATATATATATGTAAAACTGAGTCACTTTGCTGTACAGCAGAAATTGACACAACATTGTGAATCAACAATTCTTCAATAAATTCTTTTTTAAAAATGTGGATTCTTGGGCCTCACTTGACTCTAGTGAACTAGAACTTTTGGAACATACATTTTTAATAATCTCTTCAGGGGATCATTTGCATACCAACATTTGGGAACCAATGACCTGGGCCCATGTACAGGGAAGGCAAGAATGGCCAACTTTGCCCCACAGCGACCTCTCTGCAGGTACTCAGCCAGCAGCGCAGAGCGACCTGCAAGTTAAGGGAAAACAGGCAGCAGCACACGTGCCTCGATGGAAACTGAATTCCATTTTTATAGAACTAGCATAAGCGCTCTGTATGCGGCATTCAGCCCCCAAATGTTGAGTCAAGTTCCTTTTTTCAACTGGGAATGAATAATTTATAATCCCATTGTGTTAAATCCAAAATAATAAGCCTGTCTCTTGAAGCAGTGCCGAAGTCCACGCTTTGAGGACATACTCATAAATCCTTAAGCACTTCCCTAACGACTAGTTGAAAAAAAATTTATGAAATGGCTCTTGAGAAACACTGAGCTGGGGTTCTGCAAAAGTGTGATCTGGCGTGCACCTGCAACAGAATTGCCCAGTACTTGTTAAAATACAGATTCCAGGGTCCCACTTAGGACTTTTCAAATCAAAATGTTAGCAACAGGGGCCCAGAAACCTGCATGTTTAAGAAGGGCCGTGGGTGACTCTTCTGCTTCCAGATTGATTGACGGCTTCGCCTATGGGGCCCAGCTTTGTGCGGAACCCCAGGGACTGATTTCTACCCTGAGTTAGCTCTGTCCTTTGGGTGGAGCTGTGGCCTCCGCCAAGAGGTCAAGCCTATTCCCAGGGTCACAAGCATAACTCCTTCCTTCCCAGAAAATTCTAAAGGTGTAAAAACTGTCTACTGATCTCCCAGATACCAGAAAAATGCCCAAGTATCCTCTAGAGAATCCCTCCCTGATCCCAGGAGCCATTTCCCTGGTGTTTCCAAAGACAGAGGCCACCTCACAGACTGCCTGCTGCCTGGAAGAGGGGAGGTCCAGAACGGGCGAGGGGAAGCACTATGTCTCAGTTCTCTCACTTCTGACCCATTCGCTTCAATTGGACAGCCTAGATTTTGGTCCCCAATTGAGTCAACTTCATCTCATTTGTCTGGGCGACCTCACAACAAATGAAGCAATTTTTACCTCCATCAGTCAAGACAGTGACTCCTGAGGTGTGACTGGCCACAAAACCACCCCGAGGACTTATGCCCTCTCAGGAGGGAGCTTAATGGACCCAGAGAAGTGATTTAGTTTTAAAGAGTAGTTGCCACACTTACAGGTCTGGTACCATGGGAGCAAAAAGCAATTGGTTCTTGCAGGAAGAGTGTTTTTACCACACGTTCTAGAAGACACTCCTTGGACCACTTAGAATTACCTTTACTCTTAAGGGAAACACCATTTGGCACAGCAATGTAGGTGGGGATAGACAAGGTCTAGAGGGAGGAGATAGAAAAGCCAGCCTGACACACTGTGTTATCAGCAACGAGAATGAATTCTCTTCTGTGAGCCATTTGCTGGGGCTGAGTCTTGATTCAAAGAGAGAGAAGGCAATTCTTTTAAAAAGTTCCTCCTAAAGAGGAAAGAAATCAAAGGGCTCTTTAAAATGGAGCTGCTTCTCCACAGCCCATTTGCAAATACAGAAAACTGACCACTCCCCCCCGAGGCCAGGAAAGCGACCAGTGGGACTGGGCCAAGCAGTTTTTTGCTAGAGACATGGATACAGAGGAATATTCCTCTATTATCAAAAAAAAGTGCCAGCACGGTGGTAAAGAGCAAGGAGCCCCTGGCTCAGCATTGAGGAGGGATGGGGGCCTAGCGCAAGCAGGAGAGCTCAGGTCCTGCCTGACAAGGGGGACGGCTCCTCCAGGGTGCTGGTGGCCCACTGGCATATGGGAACATGGACCGGGCTTTGCCAGATCTTCCCTTCTCAGATGATGCTGTAAATAAAATATTGGGTTGGCCAATACGTTCATTTGGGTTTTTCCGCAACATCTTATGAAAAATTCTGAACGAACTTATTGGCCAACCCTCTAAATGTAGAGGCTGCAACTTCTGCCCTAAAGACTAGGGTGAAATAGGAGACTCCAAGTTCTCTGCAGACCTCATGGACTGAAGGAACAAAAGAGCTGGCACCACTGGACTGAGGACTGACCCGTCTGAGGTACCAAGGCCAGTGTTGTGTTTGAACCACCTGATGACATGGAGGATTAGTGCTCAAGCAGTTAATATAAGCAAAGTGCCCAGCCTCCTGCAGTGAATGCCCTAAGCGGAACTTCCTGAGCCCTTTCACCTCCATCCAGGTGAGCTGGAATTACCCAGAAAAATGCCCGAAGTGTCTGTCTTCCCTTTTCCTTGTCTTAGTGAAATCTTAGTCACCCAAAGACCCAGCTCAAATGTCACCTCCCCTGGGACGCCCTGCCTGATGCTTTCAGTGGAATCTAATCCCTTCTACCCTTCCTCCTCTGTGTCCCACAACAGTTCAGATAGATTCACCAGCTAGAGAGCAAGGTGACACATGCTACAACATATTGGGAACCCCATGAGGGCTGGGGTCAGAGGTCTGATGGAGATCGCCATCATGCAGCAATTATCATGGGCCTGGTATTTCACAGCCATCGCCTTATTTTTTATCTCATGTGCTCTGAGGTACGTAGGCATTACTCTCTACATTTTACAGAGAAGAAAGTGAGGCTCAGGGAGCTTAGGTAACCTGTCCAAGGTCATGTAGCTGGAATGGGAGAGCTGAACTTGACTCCAGTCCTGGATCACCCAGAGCCTGTGTTTTTCACACCCCAGGGCCCAACCTAGCACATAAGCATTTGTAATTCAAGAAACAACAACAAAAAGAGTCTGTAAGATTCTTTAAGAGTCTAAACAAGTAGAATTGTCTAGAAAATGAAATGTGAACTTCTGTAGAGGTTGGAGTATGTATGTGTGCCCTATGATGGAACCCTAAATAAACAAACATACTGGCATGATACAAGTACCATGATATTTTGTTAATGAGCAAAAGGAAAGTACAGAACAGTGGGTACAGAGTGCTACCTTTTGTGTAAGAATCTGTAGGTTTAAGCTCAGGTTCCCCCAAAAGCAGACCCCAAGACAAGAATTTGGAAGCCAGTAGTTTATCGGAAGGAAATTCCAGGAAGCCCCATACAAGGAATGGGGAAGTGAGTCAGGGAAGGGAATAAAACTAATAAAGGGTATTATTCATGAACAGGTTTCCACTGGGCAACTGAGGCAGGATCCCTCTAGGGACCTCTGGGAGGCTGTGTGAACATGTGGCAGAGCCCAGGAGAAAGCTTTGAGCTTCTTTTCAAAGAGTGGGAGAGGTGAAGGAAGAGAAGGGGAAAGGAGAAGGCAAGAAGGAGGAAAAGGAGGCAAAGCAGGAAAAGGGAGGTGATGGCCAGAGGAGGAGGAGGAAGTAGGGACCATCCTGGCTACCTAAGCCACACAGATCCTAGTAACCATTCCAAATCAAAAGCTAATTTTAGAAAATCCATGACTTGGACTGGCTGAGGCTATACTTACTTCTGAAGGAGAAGCTCCCTGCAGCTGACACAAATGCTTGTCTATCTCATTGAAGGAAAGCTCGTGTCTATTTTTAATGCATGGTAGCTGCTCAGTCTTTCTTGCCATTGTCAGCTCTGAAATTTCTGACCCCAGACTCCAGCGGCCATCATGGAGGAAGGTTCAAGTTCCCACAGCCAGTGAGTGCCAAAATCAAGGTCAAAAGGCACAAGACACCACTGACAGCAGCTAAGCTTCATCCTAGCAGCTTACATACTAATATCCTTCCGGGCCTCTTTTCTTAGCTATTCAGAAGAGCCCGCTTAAAAAGCAACACCACCAAGTCAGGATAATGCGAAAGATAACTTTGCCTAAATGGTGCTTGTGCTTGTTTATTTCAGGGTCTGTACCAGTGCAGTATCATAAGCCATTGCTCATCTTTCCTCTACTTGGGCTTATCCTTTCTCTCTTACGTGGCCAGATAGTCAAACAAACTGGTTATTTCCTTCCTTCTTTTGCAACCTCTCAGTTCATGAAAATGTGAACTCCCCATATCTGCTTTGTTACTTTGCTCCATCTTCTGGGGGATCCCAGGCAATACGGTTATGATGTCACAAGCAAGAATAATACTAGGGAGTAAAAACTAGCTAGAGGCTAAAGGGATGGTGGGGGGGCTTTAGCACCCCCATAGAATGTCTCCATGAGGATGCACTCAGCATCCTTCCTGCTTTCAACCAGCCTGCTCCCTCTCCTACTGAATCTCGCACACCTACCCCAGGCACCATCCCGTCTCCATTCACATACTGAACAAATGGAGATTTTTGAAATGTGTGGACTGCTGGATTCCTAGAGCTAGAAGTTCCCTCCTGGGCCTGTCCATCATCTCTTCCATCTTACAGATCAAAAGATGGACACTCAGGGGGCTACCCAACCTGGCATGGATATAACCCAGAGCCTGATACACAGCATTAGGCGAGATAAGGTATGATGCCAAGAGAGTGTGCCACCTCTGGAAATTCACAGAATTCCCAAACCTCAACCTTTAGGAAAAATTCTAGACCTAAAACTCTTTTCCAAAAATATCCATTTAGATTAAAAATTAACTATTTTGGACGACTGTAGTTGTAATCGTTTGTCTTTCATGCCTTGCAAAGCTCTGAGACTTCTAGCCCCAAGACTCTAGAGGCTAGATACGAGGAAGGGATTATTCTAGCTCCCACAGCAAGATGGGGACAAAATCAAGACCAAAAGGCGCCTGGGTAAAGAGGACGCTAAATTGGCTTTTAAGCTTTACCTTGCTTCCCCAGCAATCTGGCTCCCTACAGGGCCAGCGTGGTCAGGAGAGGGAGAAGTTTCATGACAGTTTTACTATTTTATTTTATTTTATTTTATTTTAGGCCGCACTATGCGGTTTTCGGGATCTTAGTTCCCTGACCAGGGATTGAACCCGTGCCCCCTGCAGTGGAAGTGCGGAGTCCTCATCACTGGACCACCAGGGAATTCCCATGACAGTTTTACTTTAAACAGTTAACTGCAGACACTACTGTGCTTCATCAGTGATGCAAGACTCCAGAGAGTGGAGCTACATCTTATTTGTCGCCGTATCCCCAGGGCCCCACTCTGTGTCTGGCGTACAGCAGACGCTCAGTAAGTAGGGTGGATTGAGTGGAATCCACCTGAATCAAGGAGGGAAACTAGTTGAGGTCCTGCTAGGTACCAGATACCAAGCAATGTGATTTATGAGTTATTTCATCCAGCCCTTGTATCACCTCTAAGATAAGCATCCTTCCCCTTTTGCAGATGAGAAAACAGACATTCAATAGAATTGATAAGTGGCAGAGGCAAGACTCAAACCCAGATCTGAGTGACAGCAAAGAGAATTCTTCTTCCAAATATTCACTGCCATTTTAAAATGTTCTGATAATTTGGAGCATTACATCCTACAAGGTGCTCTGAGTTGCAAAAGCATTTGGGGCACTATGTAATTTGGAATATTAAATAATTAGAAGTTGTGGTGGTTCATCAAAATGTGAGGGTATGTGGACCACAGAAATGATGGTGAGAGTGTGTTGCTGGCTCTCGTTTAGGTGATGGATAGGCAGTTCATGCAGGACCCAGAATGGGAGAGAGCCTGCATGTACACTTACACTTTGAATAAGGGTCCAAGCACTATGCCCCTCCACATGAATGATGGCTCAGGAGAGAAATGCAACGACGCAATTTGCCTCTGTAACTAATTCCTCTTGTCTGTAGCACTGAAGGAGCAATACTTTAGCAGCCAGTGAGTTGGATAATTGGAAATAAGGGCAACTCTCTGAGCAGGCTGAGGAAGGCTGGTTTTTAACAACCTTAGTGCTATTTTTTATAATCAGTGTCTATGTGCAAAGAATAAAATAAATAAATACAGAAAGGGAAATAAGCAAGCCTTCTTCAGCCACCAACACAGGCAAATCTTTCTTTTTAATGCTATCTTGAAACTCTATTAAATAATAGTGAAACTCAAATTCTTGGCTTTGGCAAGAATCTTGGAGGTAGGTTATTGAACTAACACTTCTGCAGACTGAGCAAAATTTTGCCAGAATCAATATTCTTTCCAATATAGACAGAGAGGCGACCAGGCCAGGACTTTTCTGTAAGGATTTTTGTCTTCTGCTAAGCAAGATCCAAGCTCCTCTTTGTTTTTGTAGTCACTTGCTGATGGGAAATGCTGGCAGACCTGTGAGCCCAGAGACCCAAAAGACTGTGTATATACACACACACACACCGCCCCCTGCCAGACTCAGCCCCCTTCTCCACATTATCCCATACTTTTGCAATATCAACCAGCTCACACCCCAAATCAAGCCAACATCCAACCCACAGTTTAGAAAGCATATCTCCAAGCCCCACAATAAGAATCTGCATTTATACCCAAGGCAATCTCTCATTCTTTGTCTCATCAACTCATTTCTGATTTCTGTGGCCACAGATTTTAAGTGAAAGAGCTATGGGACAAATTACAGACTGGAGTCCTTGATGAAGGAAAACCAGTCCTGGGGCAGGGGTCTTTTACCCATCAGAGATTTTACCAATAATACAACAATTCAGGCATAAAATTTGGTACTGCATATAATATAGAGAGACAGATGGAGAATATTCTATTCACCGAAATCTTTCAGGGGCAAACACTGCATTTATGCTGAAGAAACACCTTGTGAACCTGCTTGAGGGTCAAGGGTAAGGCTCCCAGAGCAAGTTCAAGACACAAAGGTGACCAAGAAATTACTCTGCATAAAAAAAGCAAGAAACCTGAACTTCCTGAGGAGGAAATCCTGAAGAGGGAGAGAGGAGCAGAGAAGTTGATGCGCCTTGACACAAAAGAAGGAGGGAAAAAAGGAAAACCCCCAGTTGACAGGGCGACCATAGAGTGGCTTTGAGGCAGAAAATGTCTAATGGGGAATTTTCAACACTGACTTGCCAATTATTCTTAATGAAACATCAGTATTATAACATAGCTTCCTGCTCAGAGACCTTCAGTGGCTTCCTATTGCATCCAGGATACAAGTGAAAGCCTCATCCTGCTATCCAAGGCTCTCCCCCCAGTTGGCTGGCTCCAACTGTACCCCAGCTCCCGAGGCAGTACCCATCCATGAGGACGCTATGGGCTGATGGATCAAGACACAGGGATGCAGACCTAGTCCAGATGCCCCTACCTGGAGCAACCACTGGATATCTTACTCTGCTCCAGGGTCGAGTGCAAGGGTCATGGCAACTGACCTTGGAAGGCCCTTTCTTCTCCACACTCCAGGAGGGTACCCAACTCTCCCAGACCCTCCACTCCCACCAGCCTCTACTCTTCTCTCTCTCCTTCCTTATCACTAAATCACACTATTGCTCACTCAAATGACCTTTACCTGCTTGCCCTGCCCCTCTTTGAGAGCTACCCATCCTTCGCGTCCCACCAGGAGTCGCACCAACTCAAAAACCCCCAAATGCCACAGCACACAGGCATCACGCCTTTCTGAGAGCTGCTGTGGCCGCCACCACCTGGAATGTTGTTTTTTGTTCTGCCACTGCTTTGCGTCATCACTCAACCCTTCCCCGTGGCAATGTCCTGCTCATCTGGATCCTAAACTCTCTGGAGGCAAAAACAATTTAATTTTATTGTTACCAACAAACGTCAGTATCACCAACAAACTTTTGTACCGTTCTAAGTGCCAGATAAATAGTATGTAAACCATTGAACATTTGTTCATTGAACGATGTCAGTTAACTGGCCTCTCTCTGCCAGGCTCAGGGTTTTTGGCTGAGATCCAAGGTCTCCCTTTAACTTAGAACTTTCCCTTTAACCTAAACTCTGTTGCTTTTTCACGGAGCCTGTTGATCCCAGATCTGGGACAGTGAGGGAACCTGTATCAGCCCCAGGCAGGTATTTATATGTGTGCAAGCAAAGCAAAGGAGTGGATGTTCATTTGCAAACTACTGAATAAATAGCTCATTAAGGGTAAATGGATTCCTACAATCGCTAGCATCTGATGCCTCACCTACACTGAGGGTCAGAAGAAACAGTGAGGGGGTGTCTTCCTCCCCCCTCTTCATTTGGGGAAGCCACGTTCTGCCCCTAGAATGTGAGCTCTTTGGGAACAGAACCCCAGTCGGTCTGCCTCATTCACCACCGTGTCCCCCCCGCACAGATTAGCCCTTGATGTGTTGGGGGAAGGCCTGAAATAATGAACAAATACGAGCACATTGAGAACCCTGGAGGATGTCCACAGCCTTCTTGCTGACAGCTGCTGCCACATGGTAGCTCTCACGGGGCTTCTCCTGAGTAGTAGTTGGGGGACGGGAGACGGGCTGCTCTTAGGCAGAGCCACACCACACTCTTCTTATTCCTTCAGATCAGGAGCTCCCTGAGGGCTGGGACTGCTTCTTCCTCATCGTTGAGACCTCAGTGTCAGCACTGGCCCAGAGAAGGTGTCCAGTGGAAGATGTTAATTGGATGAATGAGGGCTCTAGGACCTGACACACGGGGCCATTCTTTCAATGGCGTTAAACCATGGGGGAAAACATCCCATCCATCTGTCAGGTCTCACTGCTCTGGTGGAGGAGGCATTCTATAACCAGGCCCAGGGACATAATTATCTTTGTCTCTAGAAGATATTCAGTTCATCACTCTTGGCCATCACAGGAACTGGACTGAGTTGGGCTGAGATGCAACAAGACAGATTAAATTCCACAAAGCTGCCTTATTTTTTTAAGGTCCTCCCTTGCTCTTTCTCTCTCTCCCCCCTCTGTGTCATAGTACTATAATACTTAAGCTCGCCACATTGGGGTAAACAGTGACTGCTTTCATGTATACCTCTTTGGCATTTCTGCTGGGAAGCACTCTCAAAAGAGATGTCTCTCCCTCCCCTTCTTCCTTAATCCACTACCCGTTGGCGTGCAAAACCTAAACAAGGCTGCTTTATTTATTCATTTACTTATTCACTTATTATTTAGGATTGGAGGTTCAGATATCATTAATAAACAGAAACGGCAAGTTTGATTTGTATGTCTGTCTGTCCTAAGAGTAGCAACAAGTGTTTGCAAAAAGGCCAATGCTTTGTTCAGTACAGATGTGGATTTGTCCCTATTGTATGCTTTTACAGAATAAGTGGAGAGTTTTAAAGTCAAAAGGAAAAGTTCATTGGGTTACCTCCTCAATGACTCTCAGCCACCCAGGACTGGAGCAGTGTGCCGATGGATTCCATAGGACGTAGTCCAGATGGTTCCTGAACTCCTAGAACATGTCAGGTGAGCCCCTCGATGTACTAGGTGCTGTGTTGGAACACATGCACACACGCACACACACACACATGCACGCACACTATTTCATTTCAGCCCACAACAGATCAGGGTGTGATCTGTAACTCCTTGTGTACAGGTGTGAAAGCTGAGGCCAGGGGCTCACAAATCCTAAGAGGCTAATATTTAAACGCTAATGAACTGGCTCACATCCCAGTCTCTTTCCTCCTCACCTTGGAGACCTGAGACGAAGAGGAGGTCATTTCTGAGTATGTGGAAGCCAAGACAGGACAAGGCCAAAGTAAAGAACACAGCAAGTCCATCACTTTAGGAAATGTCATTTCTGGTACAGTTAGTTCACATGGCGGAAGATGGAATTTTTTCAACGTGAGAAATCTTTAGGAACACTCGGACTGTGACCTGTGAACCACTTGGGGAGCTAGTTAAAATGACATTGAGAACCTGCCTGCCAACGCAGGGGACACGGGTTCGAGCCCTGGTCTGGGAAGATTCCACATGCGGCGGAGCAACTAGGCCCGTGAGCTACAACTACTGAGCCTGCGCGTCTGGAGGCTGTGCTCCGCAACGAGAGGCCGCGATAATGAGAGGCCCGCGCACCGCGATGAAGAGTGGCCCCCGCTTGCCGCAACTAGAGAAAGCCCTCGCACAGAAACGAAGACCCAACACAGCCATAAATAAATAAATAAATAAATAAATAAATAAATAAATAAATAAATAAATAAGTAAGTAAATTTTAAAAATAAATAAATAAAATAAAATGACATTTAACCAGCTGTAACCTGATTCCCCTCTGCCATGGAGCCTGATGAAGTCACAGGTTCCGGGGATTTGGACAACTTTGGGCCGTGATCTGCCCTGGCGGCAGGAGGGTGAAGGGCAGGAGGAGACCACACCTGGGGGAGGTGAGTGAGGGCTGGCTGTCAGGAAGCCCTGCCCAGACGGGAAGGAGGCAGTGTGGAGGTGGCCCAGGCCCCATTTAACAAGCTCTACCTGGGGCTCTGGGCTGTGGAGGAGGGCAGGGAGGAGCACATGGGGTCAGGGAGGGGCTGCAGGCAGGGAGGAGGGAGGGAGACCAGAGGGAGGAGGGGGCAGGAAATGCGAGGGGTGGGAGGTGGAGGGAAGGAGGGAGGGAGCCAATGGGGCCTGAGTTCAGATGGAGGGAGGGAAAGAGGAGCCAGCTGGATGCTGTTTGGAGGCTGAGTGGACGTCCCCATAACAGAACAGCTGGCCCCAAGTCCACCTGCAGCCATAGGCCCCGTGGTCACATTTAGGATGTCCTTATGTCCCCATCCCCGAGTTCCCCAACCCCCAGGGACGAGGGTTCCGAACGGAGGGGGGGAGAGGCCACCTGGAGAATTCACCCCAATCAGCCCTCTGAACCACCCTGCTCTGCTCTGTTGACCTCCAGCCGGTATGGGGGGATGTGGGTGGACAAGGCACTTCACTGAGGGGACCTCTGACCAAGAGGAGCAGATAGGGATGGGGGAGGGTAAGGGACTGACCCTCCTGGGCTGTAGTCACCTCAGGGCCAGCGTCGGGGTAGGTGGGTCTGCAGGTGTGGACGTACCTTGGGGATCCACTTCCACCCACTGAGGCCACACACGCTGGTTGAGGCTGGGACCAGGCCATTCAGGGTGGGAGGGCCGGACACTTCAGTGGGGGACTTGATCGTCTGCTGACCAATGTGCCCAGAGATCACAGGCGTGGGCGCTGCGGGCACGATGCAATGGAGCCCTGGGGTGAGAGTCTTGTCTGCTCCAGCCCTGGGGTCCAGTGACTCCAATGATGGACAGCGGCCAGAGCTCAGCCAGGCAGTCAGGTCATCCTCACATCCAGTCCTCTGACCACTGGGCTCCATGGTCACATTCAGGATGTCCTCATGTCTCCGTCCCCTGACCACTGGACCCTGGGGTCACACCCAGGATGTCCTCACATCCGCATCCTCTGACCACTGGCCCCCGAGGTCACACTCAGGACATCCTCACGTCCAGTCCACTGACTACTGGACCCCAAGGTCACACTCAGAATGTCTTCATATCCCATCATCTGACCACTGGATGCCATGGTCACAGTCGAGATGACCTCACATCCCCTGTAAGGGTCTGGTCCCCGCAGGCTATGGACCCCCAGTCCGGCAGTGCTGTCCCCACAGAGGGGCTCCCTCTGGAGCTCGGGGCTTGCTGCCCTGCTGGGGTTTGGGCCGGGCAGCTCCGGGAGGTGGCTCCTCCCACACCCTCACAGGAGTGGGTGTTTCACGTCCAATCAGGGCTCAGAGTGTTTGAGGGCGAGCCCGAGGCTCCCGCGGGAAGAGACGCGAGAGGAGCTCGGAGCTGACGCCGGAAACTGCTGGACTCAGAGGTCGCGGTGAGGACCCCCTGCCTTTCTGAATTCAGAGTCTCCGGGTGGGGCGGGGGTCGAGGGTGGTCCGCGCTCCCCCAGGCCCCAGTTCCTCCTTCCTTGCCAGGCCCCAGCGGCTGGAGGGGCAGCAGGAGGGGCTGGAGGGCCGGGGCTGCTGGGGAAGCGTCCACTCGCAGACTCCCGTGTCCGCCCCACAGAGGGTGGGAGCCCCGCTGGGTCGGAGCCCTGAGCCCGCAGGAGCCCCTGGACTGCAGCTTCCGGAGCTGTAACAAGCCCGCCGTCTCCCGTGCCGCTGGCCGAGTAGGCAGGTCAGGTTGGGGTTGGGGAAGAACTTGTTGACTGAGGTCTCCTGTCCTGTCCTTATGCTGTGGCGACAGGGCCATCAGGGCGAGTTGGTATGCGTGAGCTTTTGGGGGGCCCAGTGAGCATTTGGGGGGCCGGTGAGAATTCAGGAGACCCAGTGAGCACTCGGAGAGACTGTTGAGCATTTGGGAGCCTGTAGAGCACTTGGGGGGCCTGGAGAATGTTTGGGGAGCCCCCTGAGTGTATGAGGAGCCCACCAAGCATTTGGGGAGCCCAGCTAGCATTTGGGGGGCCTGGAGAGTGTTTGGGGAGCCCAGCGAGCCCTCGGGGGGGCCTAGTGAGTGTTCAGGGGCCTGGTGAGCATTTAGAGAGCCCAGCAAACGTTTGGGGAGCCCTCTGAGCGTTCAGGGCCGGGGAAGGAGGAGAACAGGAATGTCAGGGGGGTTTGCCGGCTGTGTGCACGTCCATCCGTTCATTCACCTGAGAACTGTTTCCTGAGTGTCTACTGTGTGTGTCGCCACCTGCAGTTGTGCATGGGGACGGGAGAAGCCTGCCTGCCTAGTCACAGGTAGGTGGCTCAGGGGTCTCACCTGGCCAGGGTGGGTCAGTGGGACTGGAGCCTTAACTCATCCTAAACTTGTGTGTTTTGTGAAAGTCTCTCCTAGTGCTCACCTGAGCCCCATGTTGGCTGAGAAGGCAAAGGGTGGAGTGGATCCAGCTGGGGAAGTGCTCAGTGGGGAAGGCTTCAGGGTGCGCAGGTGCACTCGGCTTACTCCCAAGGGTGCTGTCCCAGGGCTCGAGGTTGGAGCTGCACCTGGGGAGTGGGGATCGCCCTGGGCGGTTCTGGGTTTGCCCTAGTGCTGAGCACACCTGAATCTGGACTTGGAAACCAGAGAGCGGGGTCTGCTGTCAAGGGAGAGGACGAGTGACCCACACCTGTGCACCTGGGAGGAGGCGAGTGCCTGGCAAGTACAGGATTGGTGTCCACAGTGGTGGGACGATTTTCCTCTCACCATGGGTGAACCCACCACCATCTTAGATGAGGGCAAATGGGACGATGAGGGACTTGTTACAAAGTGATCCAGATTCTGATGAAACAGAGGCCTGGGGACATGGGGACAGGAATGGACAGGACACTCTTAGCGTCATGTGACTTGTGTTTGGGGCACAGGTCTCCTCTGTGATGGGGATGCAGACGCACACCCACAGGTGTCCCCACAGTGATGTCACAGACACACCAACAGGTGCCCTGCGTGATGGGGGACACACATCCACAGGTGCGTCTGTACCACTCACACCTGGGCCCTGCATTAAGTGTTTTGCTCTATGTCACCTTTGCAGTGACCTTTATTTCAAAAGAATTATTGCAAGGAGGAAGGGGGACTATTACAAGGGGATGAGAGTATACTACTAGGGGGAGGGACTACTACAATAGAGGGGGGACTATTATAGAAGAGGAAGACTTACTCTAGAGGATGGACTGTTTCTATAGAGAGGGGACTATGGCAACAGAGGAGTATTATTACTCTGTGGGGGGACTGTTACTGTAGCGGTGAGTTATAACAATTGAGGAGGACTATTACTATAAAGGGGGTACTGTTACTTTGGAGGGAGGATATAAAAACAGAGGAGGACTTTTGCTCTAGAGGGGGGACTATGGCAATAGGAGTAACTCCCGACAAAGTCTGCAAGCATCTGGAGAGTTGGGGCAAAGGAGGTTTCTCCATGGAGACAAGTAAACACAAGTATAAAGAGGCCCAGGCATGGGGTTGGCGTGAAAGGTGGCCCGACGGCACATGGATCAGAGGCCCCGACTCAGGAGGTGCCCTGAGCGGGGCTTCCACCCAGGCGGCGGGCAGTGGCCACGGTTCGGGCTGGGGAGGAGGGGAACGCGTGGGTAACCAGCCCTTCTTCTGACTGATCCCCGGGAAGGAGCAGGTCAGCTCCTGGCTGATAAGCCCAGGGAGGGACTGGGTCTGTGTGGCCTGGTCAGGAAACAGGGGCTCCTGAGTCTCAGCTGAGTCTTTGTGGGGAAGGGTCTTCGCAGGAAGTCGTTGCCCAGACACAGAGGGTGAGGGGGTTTGGACCCTCAGTCACCTTTAACATTGTCCAGAGGGCCTTTGTCCCTCTCACAGGTGGGGAAGCCAAGGCACAGAGGCTCAAGAGCAAGTTCAGGGTCTAGGCAGGGAGACAGGTGAAGACCCGGGCTCCGCAGCGGAGGGAGGCTTCTGAACCACCAAGGCCGCAGCACGTTTGGGAGACACAGCTCTGCTCACCAATCCCAGTTTCTGTCTCCTTGGAAATGGGTGATTGTGGTTAAAGCAGGGCTCCCTTCAGTGTTGGGGTAAGGGGTGCTCAGTACCCAGTAAGCAAGGCTCCAGTGCCTTAACCCCATCCCACCCCCAAGGACCCTCGGCCTGTGAGGAGAAGGAGGGAACACCCAGACCCTGGGCTGTGAGAGGAGGGAGGGGCCCTCGGACCCTGAGCTGTGACGGGAGGGAGGGGACACTCCACAAACACAGGAGAGAAAACACCATTTACTCTGGAACCAGCGTGAAAGCACAGTGGGGCGCGCATCACAGGCGGCATCGTGGGTGGCCCACTGAGAGGCTACAGCGATGGGAGAGTCTCACCCTTTGTGGGCTGAGCGGAGACCACCCACTCCGCCCATGTTCCTGGATAAAAAGTCACTGATTTTTTCATGAAGGAGATGGTTCTGTGCTTGGAGCCAGGCCTCTACCCCCAGGAGCCAGGAGATGGGCATTTCCTTCTCCATCACATTTCAGAGATATGCCCAGACCTGCAGGAAACATTCTGAGCTGTGATAGTGTCAGAGGCGTGTTCAGCCTTTAAAAGATGTTCATACACTTCAAAGAGACAGAGAAGGGACCCCCATATTTTCTAAAGCAAATGTCTTAAGAAAGGGGAAGGGGGGGAGTCTTCCCTTATTCTCAAGGGGGAATTAAGGCGCAAGGTTTGAATTTAGATTTGCTCTTACGCTGCCCAGTGTTGAGTCCCAGGTGGGCTGTGTAGGAACTGAGTTCCCCAGCCTGGTTTGTGAATTTGTCTGCACTGTGGGTGGGTGTTTTCTGTTCTGTCTCAATGTAGATGAGGCCCCAGGAATTAATTTACTTTGTCGAGGATTAAAATTGCAAAGCAATATGCTAGTAATGGAGCAATGACCACCACCACTCCCACTTCTGGAACAGCTACGGCTGATACTAGTCACAGGCAGATTGACTAGGTTTGCGCCCCTGAGGATTCCGAACAGATCGGTGGGCCTAGGGGAGGTACGAGGTAGCTACAGGGAAGGGGGATCTCTCCATTTTCAGGTTCATGTTTTAGCTCCGTTTTCTTGGAGGAATGCTGAATCTTGTAGGTAGAAGTGTCTGTGTGCCTATAAGGTACGGGGGTGACCTTAAAGGTCGGGGCTTCTGTGACTGTATCTGGGGGTGACATTTGTTCATTCACTCAACAAACTCGTGGTTGGGGTCAAGGAGTATGTGTCAAGGGCCTGCAATGCAAGTGTCAGGCGAGCTCCCTATTGGGAGTGACTCTGGAATTTCTCTGGCAAAGGGGCTGGGGTCCCTGTGGACCCCCTGCTGGGTCACTGCCCTTTCCTTCCTTCATTTGTTCATTCCTTCATTCACTCAGGCCTGAGTGAGGCTGAGGTCTCTTAAGGTGATCCTCCCTCCCGCAGTGATGGTGCCCAGATGCGGACGTGCTAGAGCACAGCATCCTTGTCTGGTTCTCTTGTGAGAACCACGCCTGGCTTCACCACAGCCGTAACTGTGGACCTGCCGGTTGGACACGCCGTGTTCCTCCTCCTCCATCTCGTAGGAGCTCTGCCCGCTGCCCTCAGTGACATCCAAGTGTGCAAAATGGCTGTGTTGATCCAATTCGGCAAGTCGTGGAATTGAGGTGAAAGTCTAGAAAATCCATACCCCTGGACACTTATGTCTTGGGTGCAAGTCCAGCTGATGTTTCAGGGTCCACGTTCCATCAGGGGTGGTGACAGGGTCAAGGGCAGGGGCATGCTGGCCAATGGTCAGGACCCGGCTCTCCAGGGAAAAGAACCAGCATGTGTGCACAGTTTAAAAGCTGATGTGAAGGACAGTGGTACACAGATAATAATATGCTGATATCATGTAATAACAGATAGCACACAATCCTCTATTGTCAGCAGGCTCCCCCAAAAGGTGCATATATGGGCATATATGTTTATTAGCTAAACTGATATACAGGCTGTGTAGTACACAATTCACAAAATATACTAGTAGACAGGACTCTGGTGTAGATTCCAGAGAACCTGGGGCCTCACGGATGCTTTTGTGGATGTTTGCTGAGCTCCCGTTTCCCAGCCACGCGTGGTGAGAGAATTGAGGACTTAAATACCATCTTGGGCTGGACAAAGGAAAGGGGTTTGGGGAGAGTAAGTAATGGAAAGGCAGCCAGGAAAGCCCGGTGAACAAGGGTGTTTAGTGGCGTTTGTGATGCAGATTCAAGTCGGTGCTGTGTCCATTGATGAGAACTGTTAAGATGCCTCCTCTTCCAGCTATGGGAGAAGGAGAGGTCCCTACAAGTGGGCATTTCCTTTATAAAGGTGAATTTCCTCTACAGAGAAAAGCTTGTGCCCTGTTCTTTTTTTTTTTTTTTTTAACATCTTTATTGGATGTACCCTGTTCTTAAAGCTTTTCCTGCATCTGCTGGTTTTCAGTGGCCTTCCGCTCAGAATAATCCTTATGCCAAATGGGCACATTTTGGGTTGATGAGTTCTGGTTTCCTTCATTTGAAACTCACTGGTTTTCCCTTAAAAAGCAAAATGGGGATCCCTGTGAGATCCCAGGAGTCACCTGAGCCCCTCGGTCTGGAATCGTTGAGACCTGGCCCAACTGGAATAGGATCTAGGAGGGTCAGTACTCCATTTGTCTGCGAAGGGGGTGTGACAGGGTGGGTGTCCTAATAAGGAAAGCAGAGGTGTGTGTCCCTGTGTCAGAGCTGACCACACTCCCACCTGGGGGCCCTGTGGTGCAGTCATCCCACACTGCAGAGTCCTGAGGGTGGGGTTTGGGGGTCTGAGCCCTGGCCTGAGACCTGTGTGGGGGAATGTGTGGGCCATCGTAGCTGGATGGCACCAGGATGCGATCACTGCCGTGTGTGCTGCGTGGCAGAGTCTAGCTCCAGCCACCTGGACACCTGCTGTCTGAGTGTCACATGCCCCCAGTGGTCTGTGGTTCCATGCTCACTCCTAGGGGGTGGGCATTTATGAGACAGGGCGTGAGCTGAGAGAGCCACAGGACAGGCTGTGAGGGAAGATGGAGGCGGGGTGCTAGTTGAATATCTCTCATAGGTGGGGAGAGGTATGGTCTCTGCTGCTGCTGAGGCAGAGCAAGAACCAAGGAGGGTTGGCTGTTGGTGTGCTCAATGCCATGTAGGGGTGGAAAAACTTTTCCTCTACCCGCTTATGTTCTGTACCAGGGATCAGCAAATTAAACTGACAAACGACAGATTAACAGGAGCAAAAGGTGTATTATGTCTGTGTACAGAGCCCTTCACAAAAAAGAAGTGGAGACCCAAAGAGACAGAGTTAAAGACTTATGTGCCATTTTGACCAAGTGTGATAAGTTAGTAGAGAAGTGACAAGACAAAGGAAAACAGGTTTCAGCTTCTGATGGCAGTAAGTTGTGGGACGGTAAAGAAATGGGAAATAATGGAAGACAAAGATGATTTAGTGAGGTTTGTTCCGCAGACTGAAGTCGGAACCTTCTCAGATGATAAGATTTCTTCTCCCCTTCCTGGTACAGGAGAGGGAGGGGGACATCCTCACAAAGCGATAAGGCAGATGGGGAGGGCAGAGTTTTTCTTTTCGCTGCTTCTCAATTGCCTTTGGCTCAAAATGACCCTTATGCCAAAGTGGTACGTTTGGGGTGGCAAATTCTGATCCTCTTCAGCTATATACAGAGAGTTTCTAACAGCTGGAGATGGTCCTGGTGCATGGGCCTCCTCCAGACTAGAGGGAACTCTTCCCCCTCAGAGGAGAGGGTCCAAAATGTCGGGGTGATGACCATCACACTGCATGGTTATCATGAACCTGAGTTCTGAGCTCCTCACATGCTTTAGCTCACGGAATCCACCCTACCACCCTGTGAGATGGGCACTATTACCAATCCCATTTTACAGGTGAGAAATCGAGGCATGGATGCTGGGGTGACTGGTGGAGCTCAGCTGCAAACCCAGCTCTTCACCACTTCTCCATAGAGAATGGTGTCTGGGTTTCCTGGGGCTTCCGTAACAAACACCACAGACCGGGTGGTTAAACAACAGACATTTATTGTCTCACGGGTTCTGGAGGCTAGAGCTCTGAGTTCAAGGTGCGGGCAGAGTTGTTTCTCCTGAGGTCTCCCTCCTTGGCGTGTAGACAGACATCTTGTCTGCCTCCTGTGTCCTCTTTCCATTAGAACCTGAGCCAGACGGTGATGAAAGCAGCAAAAACAGATTTTATTCAGGAGCTATTGCAATGGGGGAAAAAAAGCCCCTGTATAGAACCGGACTCCATCCTGAATTCCCCGAGGGCAGGGGGTTTACAATTGATGAGCAGAATGAGGGGGTCACGACGGACACTTGCTAAGAGTAGACACCAGGGGTCAGCGGGGATTCTTACCAAACTGACCTACAGGAATCCTTGCGACCAGGCATTACCTAGGGGAGGTGGGGGATGAGGAGCCGATCAGATATCTGGGGTGACCTGGTATCTGGGGTGACCAGATATCGAGGGAGGGTCCTCTGCAGAGGAGGAAAGAACATCTTCTCCTCTGCCCCTTCTCCGGCTGGGGCCCCGTGCACAAGACTGGCCAAGGACAGATCAACGAGAGAAAGGCACACACGAGTTCATCAGGATGATGGTGGTTCACAGAAGCATTCATGGTGTCACACATACGCACGCGGGCAACCGGCGATGATCACCCCAAGGGTGAATAGAACTTGGGCTTGTCGCCCATCTTGGACTGTTCGAAGAAGGAGGCTTGGGCTTCTTGTCAGGGGAGTAAGTTACAGAAAGGCAGCCAGGAAACCATGGTGAACAAGGGTGTTTAGTGAGGTTTGTTCAATGGGCATCTCCTCTGTAAATGTGAATTTCCTGTGCAGGAGGAAAGCTTGTGCCCAGATCTAGAGCTTTTCTTACATCTGCTGGTTCTCAATAGCCTTTAGATCAAAGTTACCCACATGCCGAAGAAGCACATTCTGGGGTGGTGTGTTCTGGTGCCGTCATTTCTCCATGGACTCAGCAGGATTCTTGCTGAGACTGAGCTGTGCAGGCCCAGCAAGGATGGGACCAAGGTTGAAGCCAGGGATGGGACCTGGGTGAGATATGCTTGAGGAGAGGCTTGGTCACCTCGTGTGGTCCTGGGTGTGCACCTTGTGTCTCTGTGTCCTGATATCGTCTTCTGATAAGGACACCAGTCCTATGGGATCTGTTATTTCAGAGTGAAGGGGGATTGTGTACCCCCCCAGGGAAAGAGACATCCACAGCTTGACCCCAGGGCCTCAGGACGTGACCTCATTTGGAAGTAGGACCTGATTTTGTAAGTAGGTAATACAAGGGCATTAGGGTGGCCCTAATCCTGTGTGACTGTGTCCTTATAAGATGAGGGGAGACACACAGAGGAGAAGCCACATGAAGACGGAGACAGAGGTGGGAGGGATGCAACCACAAGTCCAGGGACTCTTGGAGTCCCCAGAAGCTGGAAGAGGCAGGAAGGACCCTCCCCTGGAGCCTCAGTCCTTCCCAAGTAGACAGTTGCCATGAGTGGGCCTGAAATAAAGGTGGTGCCATGACCTCTGACCCTTCTGTGTTCCCCCCATGGTGCCCTGGGGACAGCTCTCGCAGGATGCTGACCAGTGAGGTATTTTCACATGAGACCATAGGGCGCTGGCCCCCTAAACATGCAGGCCCATCTTGCCCTTCCTCCTGGGATCTGGTCACATGGAGTGTCTGTGCACCAGGTAGGGCTGGGCTTTCGGCCTCTGCACAGGACCTCTGGGTGTTGGTTAAAAGTGCAGGTTATGCCCCAAGAATAATGGAAGGTAAACTTCTCATCAGCCCTATGCAGTGTGGGCAGGGAGTCATAATTATAGAGTTAAAAGCAGAGGGAGTGAATATTACTCAGCCATGAAAAGGAGTGAAGCACTGACATAGGCTATAACATGGATGAACCTCAAAAACATGATGCTCAGCGAGAGAAGCCGGACACAGAAGGACAATTCGTGTGTTGCTCCATTTATACGAGACATCCAGAACAGGCAAATCCATAGGGACAGAAAGTGGATTAGTTATGTCGGGGCTGTGGGAGATGAGGGGTGACCTCTAAGGGGTGGGCGTTTGGAGGAGACAGTGGAAATGTTCTAAAACGGATTGTGTCGATGGTTGCACAACCCTGTGAATATATAAAACACTGCTGAGCTTTAAACTTAAAATGGATGAATTGCGTGGTATGGGAATTAAATCTCAACGAAGTTATCAAAGGTGAAAACCTGGAGGCCTCCAGTTTTGTGGCGTCAGACAGAACCTGCATGTCTGAAAGCCCCATTACGTCCAACCAGGGGCTGGGGGCACCTCATGAAATTCTCCCCATGGTATCACACACGTGGGCCCTAGCATGGTTAGACCTCAGCCAGTGAGGCTGGATTTTGTGGCCCCGCCGTCCTCTCTTAGAAACGGTGGCGTCATCTCCGTAGCAGGAGGTGGGTCAGCTTGAACCCCGCTTCTTTCATCTGCACATTTCTTCTTTCTCTCCCAGCAATGTTGACAGCCAAACTGTGCCAGAGCAACCAAAGCAAGGGCGTCATGCACAGGATGACCGAGAGGTTTGACCAGGAGGGGTGGGCTCCTCAGAGGCAGTGACCCAGGACTGAGGTCCCAGAGCCTCCTTCTGAGTGTCATGGCCCCAGTGCCCCATTCACGGGAGTTGCCATCTGGCTTCATGGTTGAAGAAGCCACGGCATCGAGATTTCACTGGTAGAAACCATCCTCCTTTGCTTCCCTGGGAGAAGCAGGCCTCCTTCTACTTTGTTGGGGAGGCCCCCGTTCTTTTTTTTTTTTTTTTTTTTTTCTTTTTAAAAATTAACTTCATTGAGGGATAATTTATTTAAAGTAAAATTCACCAAATTTAAGGATGCACATTAATTTTTCACAATGTATACAGTCATGTAATCAATACCACAATCATGATAAAGAATCTTCACAAAGTTGAGATGTTCCTTTTTAATTGGATCCAGGTAGAGTACAGTGTTAAAATCTTTCTGACCATGATGATATTTTCATAGTCCTGGTAATCAGATCTTTTTTTTTCCTTTTAAACAAAGTTCCAAGGGTTTTACTGGCTATTGGAATTTTTTATTGGTATTTCTTTAATTGATTATCTTTTTATTTTTTATTTTATTTATTTATTTTTTTAACATCTTTTTTGAAGTATAATTGCTTCACAATGGTGTGTTAGTTTCTGCCTTATAACAAAGTGAATCAGCTACACATATACACACGTTCCCATATCTCCACCCTCCCGCATCTCCCTCCCTCCCACCCTCCCCATCCCAACCCCCAGGCGGTCACAAAGCACCGAGCTGATCTCCCTGTGCTATGCGGCTGCTTCCCACTAGCAATCTATTTTACATTTGGTAGTGTATATATGTCCATGACACTCTCTCACCCTGTCACATCTCACCCCTCCCCCTCCCCATATCCTCAAGTCCATTCTTTACTAGGTCTGTGTCTTTATTCCCATCTTGCCACTAGGTTCTTCATGACCTTTTTTTTTTTTTCCTTAGATTCCATATATATGTGTTAGCATACTGTATTTGTTTTTCTCTTTCTGACTTACTTCACTCTGTATGACAGACTCTAACTCCATCCACCTCATTACAAATACCTCCATTTCATTTCTTTTTATGGCTGAGTAATATTCCATTGTATATATGTGCCACATCTTCTTTATCCATTCATCCGATGATGGACACTTAGGTTGCTTCCATGTCCTGGCTATTGTAAATAGAGCTGCAATGAACATTTTGGTACATGACTCTTTTTGAATTATGGTTTTCTCAGGGTATATGCCCAGTAGTGGGATTGCTGGGTCCTATGGTAGTTCTATTTTTAGTTTTCTAAGGAACCTCCATACTGTTCTCCATAGTGGCTGTATCAATTTACATTCCCACCAACACTGCAAGAGGGTTCCCTTTTCTCCACACCCTCTCCAGCATTTATTGTTTGTAGATTTTTTGATGATGGCCATTCTGACCAGTGTGAGATGATACCTCATTGTAGTTTTGATTTGCATTTCTCTAATGATTAATGATGTTGAGCATTCTTTCATGTGTCTGTTGGCAATCTGTATATCTTCTTTGGAGAAATGTCTTTTTAGGTCTTCTGCCCATTTTTGGATTGGGTTGTTTGTTTTTTTCTTATTGAGCTGCATGAGCTGCTTGTAAATCTTGGAGATTAATCCTTTGTCAGTTGCTTCATTTGCAAATATTTTCTTCCATTCTGAGGGTTGTCTTTTGGTCTTGTTTATGGTTTCCTTTGCTGTGCAAAAGCTTTTAAGTTTCATTAGGTCCCATTTGTTTATTTGTGTTTTTATTTCCATTTCTCTAGGAGCTGGGTCAAAAAGGATCTTGCTGTGATTTATGTCATAGAGTGTTCTGCCTATGTTTTCTTCTAAGAGTTTGATAGTGTCTGGCTTTACACTTAGGTCCTTAATCCATTTTGAGTTTATTTTTGTGTATGGTGTCAGGGAGTGTTCTAATTTCATACTTTTACATGTACCTGTCCAGTTTTCCCAGCACCACTTATTGAAGAGGCTGTCTTTTCTCCACTGTATATGCTTGCCTCCTTTATCAAAGATAAGGTGACCATATGTTCGTGGGTTTATCTCTGGGCTTTCTATCCTGTTCCATTGATCTATATTTCTGTTTTTGTGCCAGTACCAAACTGTCTTGATTACTGTAGCTTTGTAATATAGTCTGAAGTCAGGGAGCCTGATTCCTCCAGCTCCATTTTTCGTTCTCAAGATTGCTTTGGCTATTCGGGGTCTTTTGTGTTTCCATACAAATTGTGAAATTTTTTGTTCTAGTTCTGTGAAAAATGCCAGTGGTAGTTTGATAGGGATTGCATTGAATCTGTAGATTGCTTTGGGTAGTAGAGTCATTTTCACAATGTTGATTCTTCCAATCCAAGAACATGGTATATCTCTCCATCTATTTGTATCATCTTTAATTTCTTTCATCAGTGTCCTATAATTTTCTGCATACAGGTCTTTTGTCTCCTTAGGTAGGTTTATTCCTAGATATTTTATTCTTTTTGTTGCAGTGGTAAATGGGAGTGTTTTCTTAATTTCACTTTCAGATTTTTCATCATTAGTATATAGGAATGCAAGAGATTTCTGTGCATTAATTTTGTATCCTGCTACTTTACTAAATTCATTGATTAGCTCTAGTAGTTTTCTGGTGGCAGTTTTAGGATTCTCTATGTATAGTATCATGTCATCTGCAAACAGTGACAGCTTTACTTCTTCTTTTCCGATTTGGATTCCTTTTATTTCTTTTTCTTCTCTGATTGCTGTGGCTAACACTTCCAAAACTATGTTGAATAATAGTGGTGAGAGTGGGCAACCTTGTCTTGTTCCTGATCTTAGTGGAAATGGTTTCAGTTTTTCACCATTGAGGACAATGTTGGCTGTGGGTTTGTCATATATGGCCTTTATTGTGTTGAGGAAAGTTCCCTCTGTGCCTACTTTCTGCAGGGCTTTTATCATAAATGGGTGTTGAATTTTGTCGAAAGCTTTCTCTGCATCTATTGAGATGATCATATGGTTTTTCTCCTTCAATTTGTTAATATGATGTATCACATTGATTGATTTGCATATATTGAAGAATCCTTGCATTCCTGGAATAAACCCCACTTGATCATGGTGTATAATCCTTTTAATGTGCTGTTGGATTCTGTTTGCTAGTATTTTGTTGAGGATTTTTGCATCTATGTTCATCAGTGATATTGGCCTGTAGTTTTCTTTCTTTGTGACATCTTTGTCTGGTTTTGGTATCAGGGTGATGGCCTCGTAGAATGAGTTGGGGAGTGTTCCTCCCTCTGCAATATTTTGGAAGAGTTTGAGAAGGATAGGTGTTAGCTCTTCTCTAAATGTTTGATAGAATTCGCCTGTGAAGCCATCTGGTCCTGGGCTTTTGTTTGTTGGAAGATTTTTAATCACAGTTTCAATTTCAGTGCTTGTGATTGGTCTGTTCATATTTTCTATTTCTTCCTGGTTCAGTCTCGGCAGGTTGTGCATTTCTAAGAATCTGTCCATTTCTTCCAGGTTGTCCATTTTATTGGCATAGAGTTGCTTGTAGTAATCTCTCATGATCGTTTGTATTTCTGCAGTGTCAGTGGTTACTTCTCCTTTTTCATTTCTAATTCTGTTGATTTGAGTCTTCTCCCTTTTTCTCTTGATGAGTCTGGCTAATGGTTTATCAATTTTGTTTATCTTCTCGAAGAACCAGCTTTTAGTTTCATTGATTTTTGCTATTGTTTCCTTCATTTCTTTTTCATTTATTTCTGATCTGATCTTTATGATTTCTTTCCTTCTGCTAGCTTTGGGGGTTTTTTGCTCTTCTTTCTCTAATTGCTTTAGGTGCAAGGTTAAGTTGTTTATTCGAGATGTTTCCTGTTTCTTGAGGTAGGCTTGTATTGCTATAAACTTCCCTCTTAGAACTGCTTTTGCTGCATCCCATAGGTTTTGGGTCATCGTGTCTCCATTGTCATTTGTTTCTAGGTATTTTTTGATTTCCCCTTTGATTTCTTCAGTGATCACTTCGTTATTAAGTAGTGTATTGTGTAGCCTCCATGTGTTTGTATTTTTTACAGATCTTTTCCTGTAATTGATACCTAGTCTCATAGCGTTGTGGTTGGAAAAGATACTTGATACGATTTCAATTTTCTTAAATTTACCAAGGCTTGATTTGTGACCCAAGATATGATCTATCCTGGAGAATGTTCCATGAGCACTTGAGAAGAAAGTGTATTCTGTTGTTTTTGGGTGGAATGTCCTGTAAATATCAATTAAGTCCATCTTGTTTAATGTATCATTTAAAGCTTGTGTTTCCTTATTTATTTTCATTTTGGATGATCTGTCCATTGGTGAAAGTGGGGTGTTAAAGTCCCCTACTATGATTGTGTTACTGTCGATTTCCCCTTTTATGGCTGTTAGTATTTGCCTTATGTACTGAGGTGCTCCTATGTTGGGTGCATAAATATTTACAATTGTTATATCTTCTTCTTGGGTCGATCCCTTGATCATTATATAGTGTCCTTCTTTGTCTCTTGTAATAGTCTTTATTTTACAGTCTATTTTGTCTGATATGAGAATTGCTACTCCAGCTTTCTTTTGACTTCTATTTGCATGGAATATCTTTTTCCATCCCCTCACTTTCAGTCTGTATGTGTCTCTAGGTCTGAAGTGGGTCTCTTGTAGACAGCATATATATGGGTCTTGCTTTTGTATCCATTCAGCCAGTCTGTGTCTTTTGGTGGGAGCATTTAATCCTTTTACATTTAAGGTAATTATCGATATGTATGTTCCTATTCCCATTTTCTTAAATATTTTGTGTTTGTTATTGTAGGTGTTTTCCTTCTCTTGTGTTTCTTGCCTAGAGAAGTTCCTTTAGCATTTGTTGTAAAGCTGGTTTGGTGGTGCTGAACTCTCTCAGCTTTTGCTTGTCTGTAAAGGTTTTAATTTCTCCATCGAATCTGAATGAGATCCTTGCTGGGTAGAGTAACCTTGGTTGTAGGTTTTTCTCCTTCATGACTTTAAGTATATCCTGCCACTCCCTTCTGGCTTGCAGAGTTTCTGCTGAAAGATCAGATGTTAACCTTACGGGGATTCCCTTGTGTGTTATTTGTTGTTTTTCCATTGCTGCTTTTAATATGTTTTCTTTATATTTAATTTTTGATAGTTTGATTAATATGTGTCTTGGCATGTTTCTCCTTGGATTTATCCTGTATGGGACTCTCTGTGCTTCCAGGACTTGATTAACTATTTCCTTTCCCATATTAGGGAAGTTTTCAACTATAATCTCTTCAAGTATTTTCTCAGTCCCTTTCTTTTTCTCTTCTTCTTCTGGGACCCCTATAATTCGAATGTTGGTGCGTTTAATGTTGTCCCAGAGGTCTCTGAGACTGTCCTCAGTTCTTTTCATTCTTTTTTCTTTATTCTGCTCTGCAGTAGTTATTTCCACTATTTTATCTTCCAGGTCACTTATCCGTTCTTCTGCCTCAGTTATTCTGCTATTGATCCCATCTAGAGTATTTTTAATTTCATTTATTGTGTTTTTCATCGTTGCTTGGTTCCTCTTTAGTTCTTCTACATCCTTGTTAAATGTTTCTTGCATTTTGTCTATTCTATTTCCAAGATTTTGGATCATCTTTACTATCATTATTCTGAATTCTTTTTCAGGTAGACTGCCTATTTCCTCTTCATTTGTTAGGTCTGGTGTGTTTTGACCCTGCTCCTTCACCTGCTGTGTGTTTTTTTTGTCTTCTCATTTTGCTTATCTTACTGTGTTTGGGGTCTCCTTTTCACAGGCTGCAGGTTCGTAGTTCCCTTTGTTTTTGGTATCTGTCCCCAGTGGCTAAGGTTGGTTCAGTGGGTTGTGTAGGGTTCCTGGTGGAGGGGACTAGTGCCTGTGTTCTGGTGGATGAGGTTGGATCTTGTCTTTCTGGTGGGCACGTCCACGTCTGGTGGTGTGTTTTGGGGTGTCTCTGGCCTTATTATGATTTTAGGCAGCCTCTCTGCTAATGGATGGGGCTGTGTTCCTGTCTTGCTAGTTGTTTGGCATAGGGTGTCTAGCACTGTAGCTTGCTGGTCGTTGAGTGAAGCTGGGTCTTGATGTTGAGATGGAGATCCCTGAGAGATTTTCGCCGTTTGGTATAACGTGGAGCTGGGAGGTCTCTTGTGGACCAGTGTCCTGAAGTTGGCTCTCCCACCTCAGAGGCACAGCCCTGATGCCTGGCTGGAGCACCAAGAGCCTTTCATCCACACGGCTCAGAATAAAAGGGAGAAAAAAATAGAAAGAAAGAAAGAGGATAAAATAAAATAAAATAAAGCTATTATAATAAAAAATAAGAAAAAAAATTATTAAGAATAAATGTGTTCAGAAAAAAAACTTTTTTTAATTTTTAAAAATAGATTAATTTTTTATAGTAAAAATAAAAAAATTAAGAAAAAAATTTATTAAGAAAAAAATTTTTTAATTTTTTAAAATAAAAAATATGAAAAAACTTATTAAAAATTGTTTTTAATTTCTAAAAATAGAAAATAAGGAAAAAATTATTAAGAAAACATTTATTAGGAAAAAAAATTTTAAGTAAAAAAAAAAAAAACACGGACGGACCTAACCCTAGGACTAATGGTGAAAGCAAAGCTATACAGACAAAATCTCACCCAGTAGCATACACATATACACTACTCACAAAAAAAGGAAAAGGGGAAAAATTAATATATTCTCCTCCCAAAGTCCACCTCCTGAATTTGGGATGATTCGTTGTCTATTCAGGTATTCAACAGATGCAGGCACATCAAGTTGTTTGTGGAGCTTTAATCCGCTGCTTCTGAGGCTGCTGGGAGAGATTTCCCTTTCTCTTCTTTGTTCGTACAGCTCCCGGGGTTCAGCTTTGGATTTGGACCCGCCTCTGCATGTAGGTCGCCTGAGGGCGTCTGTTCCCCACCCAGACAGGACGGGGTTAAAGGAGCAGCTGATTCGGGGGCTCTGGCTCACTTAGGCTGGGGGTAGGGAGGGGTATGGATGCGGAGAGATCCTGCGGCGGCAGAGGCCAGTGTGACATTGTAGCAGCCTGAGGCGCGCCATGCGTTCTCCCGGAGAAGTTGTCCCTGGATCACGGGACCCTGGCAGTGGCGAGCTGCACCGGCTCCCGGGAGGGGCAGTGTGGAGAGTGACCTGTGCTCGCACACAGGCTTCTTGGTGGCGGCAGCAGCAGCCTTAGCGTCTCCTGCCCGCCTCTGGGGTCCATGCTGATAGCCGCGGCTCGCGCCCGCCTCTGGGGTCCGCGCTGATAACCGCGGCTCGCGTCCATCTCTGGAGTTTGTTTAGGCGGCGCTCTGAATCCCCTCTCCTTGCGCGCCGCGAAACAAAGAGGCAAGAAAAAGTCTCTTGCTTCTTCGGCAGCTGCAGACTTTTTCCCGGACTCCCTCCCGGCTAGCTGTGGCACACTAGCCCCTTCAGGATGTGTTCACGCCGCCAACCCCAGTCCTCTCCCTGCGATCCGACCGAAGCCCGAGCCTCAGCTCCCAGCCCCCGCCCGCCCCGGTGGGGGAGCAGACAAGCCTCTCGGGCTGGTGAGCGCTGCTCGGCGCCGAGCCTCTGTGCGGGAATCTCTCCGCTTTTCCCTCTGCGCCCCTGTTGCTGTGGGATCCGTGCTGATAGCCGCGGCTCGCGCCCGCCTCTGGGGTCCGCGCTGATAGCCGCGGCTCGCGCCCGTCTCTGGAGTTCGTTTAGGCGGCGCTCTGAATCCCCTCTCCTTGCGCGCCGTGAAACAAAGAGGCAAGAAAAATTCTCTTGCCTCTTCGGCAGCTGCAGACTTCTTCCCTGGACTCCCGGCTAGCACTGAAGCCCGAGCCTCAGCTCCCAGCCCCCGCCCACCCCGGCGGCTGAGCAGACAAGCCTCTCGGGCTGGTGAGTGCTACTCAGCACCGATCCTCCGTGCGGGAATCTCTCCGCTTTGCCCTCCGCACCCCTGTGGCTGCGCTCTCCTCCGTGGCTCCGAAGCTTCCCCCCTCTGCCACCCGCAGTCTCTGCCCACAAAGGGGCTTCCTAGTGTGTGGAAACCTTTCCTCCTTCACGGCTCCCTCCCACTGGTGCAGGTCCCGTCCCTATTCTTTTGTCTCTGTTATTTCTTTTTTCTTTTGCCCTACCCAAGTACGTGGGGATTTTCTTGCCTTTTGGGAGGTCTGACGTCTTCTGCCAGCGTTCAGTGGGTGTTCTGTAGGAGCAGTTCCACGTGTAGATGTATTTCTACTGTATCTGTGGGAAGGAAGGTGATCTCCGCGTCTTACTCTTCCGCCATCTTGCCCCTCTCACCGCCCCTGTTCTTTATAAACAAAAATGATAAACTTTAATATTAAGAATTATGTTACATACATGTAAGGAATTCCCTGGTGGTCCAGTGGTTAGGACTCGCGCTTTCACTGCTGAGGGCACAGGTTCAATCCCTGGTCGGGGAACTAAGATTCCATAAGCCATGCAGTGTAGCCAAAGGAAAAAAAAAAAAAAAGAATTTTGTTACATATACATGTAAAGAATAATCATAAAGATCAAGGGATAGAACATGACGAGTGGGCACCCAGGAGTACCCTTCCCTTGTCAAGCTTCCTCCCCACGCTGCGGCAGCTGTTCTCCCAATCCTGTGACAGTAATCTTGTCCTCAGAGTTTACCCCCAGGCACACATCCATAAATAACGCAGCCCAGCTCTGCCTAGTTCCCAGCTCTGTACACAGGTTTACGGCGCATGTGGCTTTGTTGCTCGTGGTGGCTCAACATTGTGTCCATGAGACTCTTTCATCTTGTGGATATAGTTTTTTTAAATCATTTTTATAGCTTTTAATAATATTAAATTAAAACAATTGCTGTGGAATATTGCTTCGTATGAGCGTGCATAGTTCATTTCTGTATCCAATTGTGATGGCCTTCAGGTTGGTTTTGGCTTTGGCTGCTGTGGCTATGTAGTCCATGTCTGTGTGTCCTGGTGCGGCGCTCGTGGGTATGTATTTAACTGGGAGCCGCACTGTGGGTCCCTGTGTGTGCGGATTTCACTACCTGAGGCCAGATTGTTTCAGAAGTGGGTGCATCCTCGCTGTGTATTAGGCTTTCCATTGCTCCACATCCTGCTGATATTTGATACAGTGTCTTTAATGTTTGCCAGTCTGGTACGTGTATGCATAGTTTTTCTGGGTTATTAGTAAAGTCGTGCATCTTGTTGCATTCATGGACTATTTCCTGTTGTTTGTTTTTAAAGTTTTAAAAATTGTGGTCAAATACACGTAACATAAAATTTACCGTCTTAACCATTTTAGTGCACATTTCAAGGTCATGAAGTAATTCATACTGTTGTGTAACCATGACCACCATCCATCTCCAAACTTTTTCATCTTGCAAAACTGAAACTGTTCCCATTAAACACACTAACTCCCCATTCCTCTCCCTCAACCTCTGGAACCCACCATCCTACTTTCTGTCTCTATGGATCTGACTTCTCTAGGGGCCTTGTATGAGTGGACTCAAACATTATTTGTTCTTTTGTGTCTGGCTTACGTCACCGAACATAATGCCCTCAAGGTTCATCCCTACTGCAGCCTGTGTCAGAACTGCCTTCCTTTTTAGGCTGAAGAACATTCCATTGTATGGGTGGACCATGGTTTGCTTCTCTATTCATCCATCAGTGGACACAAGTAATATGTACATTAATTTCTCACATCATAAATGTTTGTGGAATAACTTCAGAAAGTCCTATGAATCAAAAGTTATTTACCATTAACTTTTTCTTAAACTTTTTACTTTGAAAAACATCAAAGCTAAGAAAAAGGGAAAAATACATATGCGCTTCACTCGTTTTCGGGAATTAATACTTTATAGTATTTACTTTATTCCCTGTGTGTGTGCTATGCCTGTGCATGTGCCCGTGTGTATACGTGTGCTGCACATGTGTGTGTGTAAGGGCATCTGTGCATTTGCACACACACGTTAGTGTGTGCATGGGTATATGTGTGCTATGTATGCATGTGTACGTGTGTTCATATGCTAGTGTATGCATGTATTTGTGCTGTGCACGTGCATATGTTAGTGTGTGTGCCTGTGCACGCGTGTGTACACCTGTGTGTGTTTGCCGGAACCACTTGCAAGTTGATTACAGGCTGAATTGGGCCCCAAATACGTCAGCACACATCTGCTCAGATGATCCTGTGTAGCCATGTAAAGGTCATGGATCTCGGGCATTTAAATGAGTGGAGCAGAATGTCCTAACACAGAGTCTGTCTTCTGATTGCTGTAACTGTCTCAGTAACGTCCTTCACGCCTTCATTAAGTCCCATTCAGGGTCCACCTTAGGCCCCCATTACATTCAGTCATCTGCCCCAGGTCCCCTTTAAGCTACAAGTCACAGTTGGAGAGCCCGGCCAGGGCCAGGGCGCACCCCTCCTGTTGCCCTGGCCTCCTGTGTTCCCATCGCTCAGTGTGGCCCCAACTTGGATGGGGCTAGCGCCTCTTTCCTGGGAGGGTCCCGACGCCCAGACAGGAGGGTTTATCCATTCGTTCTCTACTTGGATGGCCTCTGTGCCCCAACCTCTTCCCCCTGCTCTTCCTTCAGAGACAGCGAGGTACACGCTCTGGGCATCATCCCTGGTGCACGAAGCCACCTGCCCAGGAGCCATGAGCCCTCCTTGCTGCTGGGAAGCAGGACCTGAGCGTGGTGCTCTCGGCTGCCCTGAATGCGCTCCACCTGAAATCAGAGGGCGGGATGGACTGTCCTGCCTGGGCTTCCAGTGCGGCCACCTCCCGAGAGGAGCCCGGGGCACTGGAATCAGGCCACTGCTGGTCTGTCCTTGCAGGAGACCGGGCCACACTACAAGAAGTTCCTGGCTTACTCCAGGATCCTGGCCATCACGTGGCCAGAGAAATTGGTATCGTTTTTGTTTCACACGTTGAAATGTTTGATGACAGAAAGATTTTGTTCAGTTTCCTGATGTGGGTGAAGTGTGGAGTCTGACATTTTCCTAGATATGTACATCCTGGTTCCCACAAGAGGGTGAGCCCCTGTCCAGAGATGAGAGACCCCACGTGTGTGACCTGTGCCTCCTGGGAGAGCAGCCCTAAGCTAGTTTAAAGCTGGCCAAGTTCTGTCTACACGGTAGATTTAGACCGTCCCGTGTTCTGTCTATACTGAGTATGCTTAGATCTGACCATATGCTGTCTGCAGTGAGAACATTTAGACCTGACTGTGTTCTGTGTGCACTAGGACGTGGAGACCTGGCTAGAGACCAGGCCTGGCCTCAGCCCTGGGAGCTTCAGGGCGGACGTGGAGACCTGGGTAGAGACAAGGCCTGGCCTCAGTCCTGGGAGCTTCAGGGCAGACGTGGAGACCTGGGTAGAGACAAGAACTGGCCTCAGCCCTGGGAGTTTCAGGGCGGACGTGGAGACCTGGGTAGAGACCAGGCCGGGCCTCAGCCCTGGGAGCTTCAGGGCGGACGTGGAGACCTGGCTAGAGACCAGGCCTGGCCTCAGTCCTGGGAGCTTCAGGGCGGACGTGGAGACCTGGGTAGAGACAAGGCCTGGCCTCAGTCCTGGGAGCCTCAGGGGGGATGTGGAGCTCTAGGTAGACACCAGGCCTGGCCTCAGTTCTGGGAAGCTCCGTGCCTGTGTCTGAATGTCAGTGCTCAGATGTCTGGGGTCTGGAGCTGAGGCGGGCTTGTCTGGGTAACAGCCTCTGCTCTGAGTGTGGTTCATGGCCCTCCCCGGGGTCAGTGCTGTGCTAGGGGCCTTGGTCCTTACCCCTGTGAGGTTCACCTTACCTGGGGCTCATGGAGACTTCTCAGGTGGGCTCTGTGGTAATTATTCCAGTTCACCAGCACGCACAGGGTGAGGAGAGAGGCAGGGTTACCTGGTGAGTTGATTGCTGGGCACGTGGATCGCGGCTTAAGGCCGATGGGCAGCAGATGAGACGTGCCCCTGTGATCGCCTTCCAGCCGACCATCTCTGCTCAGCAGAGTCTGGACCTGCCCCTGCTCTTTCAGTGCTGCTGTCTCGTGAGTTTTCTCAACACCTCAGAGGCAAGGGCCGAGCCTGTCCGAACCAAGGTAGTGTGTTCAACTTTAGCATGAAAGTTTTAAAAACATGAAAATCACATGGAACCCAAATGAAAAGAGGAGGGGACTGACTTCTCTGGGACTGGCTTGGGGGGAGGAGATGGATCCTACACTTCTTTCTGCAGTCCCAGGAGGGCCCGGGGACCCAGCTCCTTCCCACGTTGGGGGCCCAGCCAGCACAGCCATGGTGTCCTGACCAAGCGGACCTGTGACCCCAAGGTGTGGGGTCCGAGGAGGTGGGGTCACCCTGGTGAGTGCAGACGTGTGACCCAGGTGCAGGATCTGGGGAGGTGAGGTCACCCTGGAGACTGTGTTGTGGTGTCCCCAGGTGCGGGGTCTGGGGATTGTGTGGGTCTCACCCCATCTGTATGGGTCAGTCTCGTGTGCAGCGGGAGACCCCATATCTGCTCTTTGCCCGCAGTGTGTCTCGTCCCTTCTGAGATTTCTAACAACTTAATTGAGGGTGTTGCCCTGATTAACCTATGGAACCTTTTCTTCTCTTAATCTTGTCACATTCATAGGGAGACAGGTACCTTTGAGCGGGTTGCTGCTCCGTGTTCTGCTGAGTGACAGCCCTTGGTGGTATCATATTAATATCACAGCATATCATATATCATGTCTAAACCATGGGGATCACCGCTGTCTGGGTTCCCCTGGACACAGCTCAGGTAGCACAGACTAGGCCCCTAAGAATGGTCCCCCCACGTGCCATGTGAGGGTACAATGGTGGCCCCAGAGGTGGAGGACGGTGCTTGGGCCTCACACATTTGTGTAAAGGGGAGTCAAATTGGAATCTCAATTAACAAGACATCACTTTAAAAATTTATTTTAAGTGCAATAAAACACACATCACACACCCTTTACCATCATCACCATTTTAAGTGCACATTTCCAAGGCATCAGGTACATTCACTTTGTTGTGGAGCCATCACCACCTTCCCTAGAACTTTTCATCTTGTAAAACCGAAATTCCACAACCATGAAAGTCTCACTGCCCACCCCCTCCTGCAGCCCCAGCACCGTCCACTTCGGTCCATGAGTTGTCAACTCTAGGGCCCCCATTTGAGTGGAATCCTGCAGTGTTTGCTGATGGGTCATTTTGGAAGAGCTGACTTTCAGTCTGAAGGTCTGCCTGTTTGCATCTGAAGAATCTGCATTTAGGGACAGGGTGTCTGGGGCACAGATGAGCTGGGACCTGACCAGTCGCCTGTGGGGCCCTCTGGTCCCGTCCCTTGAGCTGTGCCTCATCTGTGTCATGGCTGTCCCCACTGGCACCCCTGGGATGCTGGTGTCTGAGTGAGATTCCTCTGGTGCCCTGCTCCCCTGCCCTCTTCCTGCCTGCTGGGGAGGGGGCTGCTTGCTGGGTGGTCTCTGCTCCTGCGGCAGGAAGGACCCTACAGGGCAGACCCACAGTGTGGGGCATGATCCCAAGCGCATGGGGCCCTCATAGGACACAGCATCAGGGCCATGACTAGTGCTCAGACCACCTCATCACCGACATGGAATGTTCCCAAGATCCCGCTCAGGAGGGTGTGGTGGGTGGCCTGGGACCCCAGAGGCCCCATTCCTATCCTGGAGCTTGGAGAGCACATCCACCATGGGCTCTGAATTCACCCCACGTCTCAGCCGTCTCCCTCTGTCCTGTCTTTGAACACAGGAAAACAACTTCTCCTGATTATTGTCCACAGCATAGGCCTGGTCCTGTCGAGATTAGAGTTCTTTAATTTAGGCGCCCTGGGATAACAGCTGTTTTTAGGCCTAAAGAAGGTATAGCTCATGAGTGTAAAACATTTTCAGTTGAAACTAATATTCGATGACTAGGTCTATACTACTTGGTTGTTGACTTCTATCAGTCATAATTCTCCTGGTTTTAGATCTGATGTGGGAATTGTAGAGGAGTCAAAATTAAAATCTTCATAATCTGTGTATTCGTAGCTTCAGAATCATTGATGGCCCATAGTTTTTATGGTTAGGGGAGGGTTATTGATTTCATGTATCATGAAAAGGATTCGTAGTGATGACAGGGCAATTATAATGATGACTGGTAAATGGTTCAAATTGTCTTGTGCATCTAGTGTATGTGTATGCGTCAGCTTAGTTGTCAATATTAGTTAAGTTCTGTTTTAAAAATGGCTATTAATGTGTGATCATGAAAATGTAAAAGTTCTTCCATGACAGGTAACGTTGCACCTTGAGAGCCTAGTTGAAATGGATGTGCCATAGTGATATACAAGATTTTTGCCTATGATTTAACTTTGATGAAGTTACATAACTTATTTTTATCTCATTTATTGAGAAAGACATAACTGTCATGGTGTTGGCTTGAAACTGGTTGAAAAGAATTCGATTCCTTCCTTCCTTATTTTAAATTTACATAAGTAGGATCTTCAAACATAGGATATGGTAGACAGCATCCATGTAACCATTCTAGGTTAGTAGTTGTTACTCTACTGAGACTTCTCATTTGAATGCAAGAGCTTCTCAAATTATAAAGATTATTAGCATTACTGCTGTTAATGAGATGAATGAGCCTATAGATGAAAGATTTCCTGTTGTGTGTGCATCAGCGTAGTTGGAGTAATGTAGTGACAACCCTGAAAGGCCAAGAAAGTGCTGCGGGAAGAAGGTCATATTTACTACTACAAATATAACGATGAAGGGAATTTTTGCTCATGTTAAGTGTATAACCTGAGAAGAGTGGAAATCAGTGCATGAAGCCTCCTATAATAGTGAACACTGCTGCTTTTTTTATCTGTGTTCACGCTCATTGTGGTGCCACCAGACGCTCCCTCAACATGCAGAACGATGCCGGCGAGCTCGGGGGCCTGTACATGCTGCGGAAATGCTCCGCCGGCAACCGCCTCATCGGCTCCAAGGAACATGCGTCCATACAGATGAACGTGGCTGAGGTTGACAAGGTGACAGGCAGGTTCAATGGCCAGTTTAAAACCTACGCTATCTGCGGGACCATTCGCAGTATGGGTGAGTCAGTTGACTCCACTCTCCAACTGGCCAAGGCAGATGGCATCATCTCAGAGAACTTCTGCCTAGAGAGGAACCTGGGTGTGGAATGTTTGTCATAAATAAATAGTGAACCCCCCCCCAGAAAAATAGTGAACACTGCTCCCATTGACATTACATAATGGAAGTGTGCTACTTCGTCGTATGTACCATGGAGGACAATGTCCAGGGATGAATTAGCTAAGACCATTCCTGTCACACAACCTACTGTAAAAAGAAAAAGCCCAAAGCTCATACATAATAGAGTGGGAGATCATGTAATATTACCTCCATGAAGAGTTGCTAATCAGATAAATACTTTCACTCCTGTCGGGATAGAAATAATTACTTCAGCTGATGTGAAGTATGTTCATGGGTTGACATCTATCCCTACTGTAAACATATGATGGGTCCACAAGATAAGTCCTAAAAAGCCAATGGACATGACTCACACTATTCCCATATATGCAAAAGGCTCTTTTTGTCCTAAATAGTATGTAATATGTGAGATTATTCCAAACCCTGGTAGGCTACAAGTAACAGACTTCAGGGTGACCAAAGAATCAAAATAGGTGTTGGTATAGGATTGGGTCTCCTCCTGCAGGGCCAAAGAAAATAGTGTTTATATTTCTTTCTGTTAACAATATGGTAATTTCGGCTGCTAGAACTGAGAGTGATAATGATAGTAACCTGGCTAGAATTAGGGCAGATCAAACAAATAATGGTGTTTGGTATTGAGATATGTCTGCTGGTTTTATAGTAAAGATTATAGTTGTTGACTGAAAAAAACACACAACGTGAGAGTTTTGTGTGAAGTTTTATCTTGGGGCAAAATGAGGACTGTAGCCGGGGAGACAGCATTTTAGATAGCCCTGAGAAACCGCTCCAAAGAGGTAGGGGGAAGGTCAGTATATATGTGATTTTGGTGCAGGGGGAGTACGTGCAATCAGGCACATATTTTTTTGCAGAAGGATTCTGCTAGTCATGAGGAGCGAAGTCACCCATGAAGGATTTTAGTGCTTTTCTAAATACGAGGAGATGCAAGAATTGGGCTCATAAAATCTTCTCCTGAAAATATCTAACTATCTGAAGACCTGTTCTGCCAGTTTTTCCCAGGGCATAGAGTGCCTCATTCCTGATCTTCACCCTGAACTCCTTTCAGGTATTAAAGGTCACCAGCTGCTGCGGCTCATAATTTAATCCTTGTAGAGGTAGATGGCAAGTGCCAATTTGTAGTTGTCATAGTGATAAAATTAATAGCACCAAGAATTGAAGAGACACCTGCTAAGCGTAAGGAGAAAATGGTTAGGTCAACAGAGGCTCCTGTGTAGGCCAGATTGCTGGATAGAAGTGGATATACACTTCAACCAGTACCAGAACCAGCTTCTACTGTTGATGATAGGAGTAGGAGTAAGAATGATGGGGGAAGTAGTCAAAAGCTTCTCTTACTTTTCAGGGAAATGCTATATCAGGTGCCCCAGTTATTAGTGGGACAAGTCAATTTCTGAACCCTCCAATCATAATGGGTACAACTATACAGACAATTATTACAAATGCAGGGGCTGTTATGGCTACATTACGGATTTGGTCATCTCCAAGTAGCGCTCCAGGTTAGCATAGCTCAACATGGATTAATAGACTTAAGGTGTTGCCTACTATTCCAGCTCAAGCATCAAATAGTAAATATAAAGTGCCGATATCTTTGTGCTTTGTTGAAAATGATGAGCAGTTTATGAACATAAGTAAAATGACTGAGTTAGCATTAGACTATAAATCTAAAGAAGGAGATTGAGCCCCCTTTTTGCCAAGCCCTGTGTTCAATCAACAAATTGAATTGCAAATTCAAAGAAGCAGCTTCAGTTCTGCCTGTGCTTCGCCCATCTTTTTTTTTTTTTTTTTTTTTTTTTGCAAGGTGGGAGAAGTATTCAATAGATTGAAGCCAGGTGACTACAGTGTTTCCCTGTTAACTAAGATTTCGTGGGGTGGAAGCCCATCAATCTAGTGAGGATTTAGCTTAATTAAAATGTTTTATTTGCATTCAATTGATGTAGGATAGAGTGTTGCAATACTTATTTTCAGGAATTAAGTAAATTATACTTGCTTATGGTTTTGAAAGCTCTTGGTCTAAACTAACCTAAACTCCTAGCCCAGCACTGATAGAAATGTGTTACAGGTAGTAATAGTGTGGATATTACAATTAGTAATGATGGGAAGGTTATTTGTTTTGTATGTTTGAATTGTCATTTTATTTTTGTGTTGTTTATTGAAGGGAATATAGTTGGTGATGTGGAGTACGTCAGCTGCATGTAGAAATACATGTTAAGTAGTGCTCTGATGGCTGTTAGTGTTGGTAGAATGTTATCGTTTTTTTATCTCTTAGTAATTATTCACTTGGGTAAAAACCTTGACAGTGGTGGTAGACCTCCTAATGATCCTTTAATGGTGAGGATAAGGATTGTGATGGAAACTGTCTTCTTTCATGTGTGTGATAATGATAGTTTCTGGTACATGAGCTGGCCATAAATGGTAAGAAGATAGTGCTATTATGATATAAATTAGTATGTTTAGAATTTCTGTGGTTGAATTATACATTATAATAGCAGTTATTCATCCTATATGGGCCATTGATGAATGAACAGGCTATAATTTTTGTAGTTGAGTTTGGTTGAGTCCCCCTCAGCCTCCAATTATGATTCATAATATAGCTATGATTAATAGTATGTTTAGGGTTATGGTTCGTGAGACTTGGTATAAAACTGATAGGGGTGCAAGTTTGTCACGTTACTAGCATCAGGCCTGCTGTTCATGGAACGCCTTGTGTTACTTCAGGCACTCAGAAGTGAAATGGGGAAAGCCCTAATTTTGTGACAAGGGCTATTATTAGGATGGTGGATGCTTTGGATTAAAGATTTTTGTAATGTTCATTGACCATAGTATATTGGATTAATAATTATAGCCATTATAGTAGTATTGGTGCAGTGGGTTGTTTTAGAAAATATTTGTTGGATGTTTCTATAGCTTATGGGTTAATTTTTTTATTAGAATGGGGATAACGTTAACCAGTGTGAGCTTGTTACTACAACTGTGGTTCCTGAGATGACGGTCCGTAGAATGAAAGTGAAAACAATAGGGCTTATTAGTACTGGAAGGATATAAACCAACATTCTTGGGGTGTGGGCCTGATAGCTTACTTAGCAGACCTTACTATAAAATGTACTATAATGTGGTAGTATGAAGAAAGTAAAATTCTTAAGGGTAGGTTCAATTCCTATGATTCTAGGAATAAGAGGGTTTAAACCTCTATTATTTACTCTATCAAAGTAACTCTTTTGTAAGACATGTTTCTTATGTTTGTGGTGGGATGCCTGATGTGATGACAGGTAGAGAAACCTCTCATATAGATAGGGCTAGTATTAGTGGTAAAAAAAAATTTTTATAAGAGATAAGTAAGTTGATCATATCAAAATTGTGGATAGGATATTTGAACTCATAGAAAGGAGACTGTTAGGAGTGTTTTTTTGGTTTGTTTTAATTATTTTTATTTAAAAAATTTTTGTTTTGTATTGGAGTATAGTTGATTTACAGTGTTGTGTTTCAGGTGTACAGCAAAGTGATTCAGTTATTATACATATACCTATTCTTTTTCAGATTCTTTTCCCATATAGGTTATTACAGAGTATTGAGTAGAGTTCCTTATGCTATACAGTAGGTCCTTGTTGGCTATCTATGTTATATAAAGTAGTGGCTATATGTTAATCTCAAACTCCTAATTTATCCTCCCCCCCTTCCCCTTTGGTAACTGTAAGTTTGTTTTCTATGTCTGTGAGTCTGTCTGTTTCGTAAATAAGTTCATTTGTATCATTTTTTTAAGATTCCACATATATGTGATATCATATGATATTTATCTGTCTCTGACTTCACTTTGTGTGATCATCTCTGGGTTCATCCATGTTGCTGCAAATGGCATTATTTCATTCTTTTTAATGGCTGAGTAATATTCCATTGTATATACCACATCTTCTCTATCCATTCATCTGTCAATGGACATTTAGGTTGATTCCATGTCTTGACTATTGTAAATGGTGCTGCATTGAAGGTTGGGGTGCATGTATCTTTTCGAATTATGGTTTTCTCCCAATATATGCCAAGGAATGGGATTGCAGGATCATATGGTAGCTCTATTTTTAGTTTTTTAAGGAACTTCCATACTGTTTTCCATAAAAAATGTAAATTGGCTGTACCAATTTACTTTCCCACCAACAGTGTAGGATGGTTCCCTTTTCTCCACACCTTCTCCAGCATTTACTGTTTGTAGACTTTTTGATGATGGCCATTCTGACTGGGTGTTAGGTGATACCTCATTGTAGTTTTGACTTGCATTTCTCTAATAATTAGCGATGTTGAGCATTTTCTCACTTGCTCTTGGTCATCTGTATGTCTTCTTTGGAGAAATGTCTATTTAGGTCTTCTGCCCATTTTTTTATTGGGTTGTTTGTTTTTTTTTATATTGAGCTGCATGAGCTATTTGTATATTTTGGAGATTAATCCCTCGTTGGCAAATATTTTCTCCCATTCTGTGGGTTGTCTTTTCGTTTTGTTTATGGTTTCCTTTGCTGTGCAAAAGCTTTTAAGTTTATTGTCAAAATGACTGTACTACCCAAGGCAATCTACAGATTCAATGCAATCCCTATCAAATTACCAATGGCATTTTTTGCAGAGCTAGAGCAAAAAATTCTTAAAATTTGTCTGGAAATACAAACAACCCGAAATAGCAAAAGCAATCTTGAGAAAGAAAAACAAAGCTGCAGGAATGAGGCTCCCTGACTTCAGACTGTACTATAAAGCTACAGTAATCAAAACAGGAGTGTTTTAATGATGACATTGGCTGTATATAATTCTGGCATGTAGGGATTTTGAAATGCTCCTAAAAATAGATGGTTGTGAAAATACTTACTACAATGATACTGACATATTCTGCTAGAAAGAATAGGGTGAATGGGCCTGTTGCATTTTCTACACAGAAGCTGAATACAAGTTTTAATTCTCCTTCTGTTAAATCCAGTGGGGCTCTGCTGGTTTCTGCTAGAGTAGAGATAAAACAATTTCTGGCTAGGGGTCAGGATGTGAAAAATAGTCAGGTGTTCTTGTGTAATAATTACTGTTGAAAGTATAATGATCCATTTATCTGTAGGAATAGTAACAGAATAATTGCTAATGTTACTTCATATGAGATTGTGCTACTGCCCACAGAGCTCCGATTAATGCATATTTTGAATCTGAAGCTCATTCAGAGCAGAGGATGGAATAAACGGCTTGGCTTGATATAGCTAGTATAAATAGTACGCCTAGGTTCATATTAATTAGTGGATAAGGTGTGTTAAGCGGAATTCATAATGTGACAGCGAGGGTTAAGGCTAGCATTGGTGCAATAGTAAACATATAAATTGATGAGATTGATGGTTGTAGTGGTTCTTTAATAAATAATTTGACTGCATCAGCAATGGGTTGTAATAATCCATAGAGGCTGATGATGTTTGGCCCTTTCGGGATTTGCAGATAGCCTAGGATTTTCCATTCAGTTAAAGTGAGGAATGCTATGGTGAGCGAAATTGGGTAATTAGTGAAAGAACGTTGATTATAAACATATTCTTAGGAAGAGGACTTGAACCACTGTAGATAAAGGTTTAAGTTTTATGCAGTTACCATGCTCTGTCACCCTAACACACACTGTTCTACAGTAGGGTATGTATAAATTAATTGAATGTAGATTATATAATCATTTAGTTTGAAGATATTTTGTAAAGTAGGCCTTATTTCTCTTGTCCTCTCATACTGGGAGAAATCTGTAATAGAAAGAAATCAACTGGGATTACTCCAGTCTGAGCTCAGATCACGTAGGACTTTAATTGTTGAACAAACAAACCATTAATAGCAGTTATACCATTGGGATGTCCTGATCCAGCATCGAGTTCGTAAACCCTAATATCAGTATGAACTCTAGAATAGGATTACACTGTTATCCCTGGGATAACTTGTTCTGTTGATCAATGTTTTAGGTCAATAGGTGTAAAGCATTTTGACTAGTTGGTCTAAGTTTTAATCACTCAAAGGTGGTTTTACTCTCCAAGGTCACCCCCACCAAAATCGTTAATCCATTAAAAGGTATGTTATCCCTTAAAGTTCAGTTATTATTTTTTTGGATTAGTTAATTAACTAAAGCTCCATAGGGTCTTCTCATCTTATACGTTATTCCCACCTCTTCAGGGCAAGGTCAATTTCACTGATTAAAAGAGACAGGAAAACCCTCGTGTGACCAATCACACAAGTCCTTATTTACAGAAAAAATGATTATGCCACCTTTGCACAGTCAAAATACCCTGACTATTAAACAGATGTCACTGGGCAGGCAGTGCCTCTAATACTAGAAGTGCTACAAGTAATGTTTTTAATAAACAGGCAAGGTTTGTGATTGCCTAGTTCCTTTTACTTTTGTTAATCTCTCCTTAAATGTGTGCCTGTCTTGGGTTGACAAATGTTTTAGTAAATAATCAGGTATTTGTTTAGGTTTATTTATTATTTATTTATTTAGCATGCAGGCTCAATAGTTGTGGCACGCAGGCTCTCTAGTTGTGGTACGCAGGCTCCGTAGTTGCCCACGGCATGTGGGATCTTAGTTCCCCAACCAGGGATTGAACCTGCATTCCTTGCATTGGAAGGTAGATTATTAACCACTGGACCACCAGGGAAGTCCCGTGTTTAGGTTTATCTTAATGTTAACTGTCAGTAGGTTATCCGTTCTGATGTAAGCTTATGCAAGGAGAGACATTTCTTGTTACTCATATTGACAGTATTATTGTACTTCTATTAATTAATAGATTAGTCCAGTATTAAATTAGGAGTTGGTTTGTTTACTGTTAGTATTAAGATGAATGTGTGCTTGACCTTGAATGCTTTCTTAATTGGTGGCTGCCTTTAAGCCAACTATGGTATTGTTAATGCTTACTCTCTAGGGAAATTTGTATCCCGTAACTAAAAGCTGTACCTTTTTTGCATAACTTTTACAATTATGTTAAAAGTTATGTTTTTAAAGTAATATTTCAAGTTGAACTAAAATTCTTTTCTGGACAACCAGCTATCACCAGGCTTGTTAGGTTTGTCACCTCTACTCATAAATCTTCCTACTCTTTTGCCATATAGATGAGTTTGTTCCTGTAAACTGTTAATAACTCATCTGACTTCAGATTATTTAACTTAAGTTCTCTATGTTAAAGTTTTCTAGTTAAACCATTATGCAAAAGCTAAAAGAGGTAAACTTTGCTTTTTGGTACTTTTAATGATTTTTTCATCATTCCCTTATAGTACCTTATCTATAGCCCCTGATTTAAATTTCTATCTCCTATACTTTATTGTTTTTAATTTTGATTGAAATATAGTTGATTTACAATGTTGTGTTAATTTAGGTGTACAGCAAAGTGATTCAGTTAGACATATATATATATAAATATAAAAATATAAATATAATATATACATATATATAAATATAAATATATAAATATATATATTCTTATTTTTACTTTCCCTTCCATTATAGGTTATTGAGTATAGTTCCCTGCGTCCAGTCTCTGTTACTGATGGCTGTTCAGCAGTTAGCTGTGATTCTGGTGTTCGTGCAGGAGAAGGTGAGCTCCAGGTCTTCTGCTCCACCACCCTGTCTTCTCTCTTATCTCCTATACTTTAGATGTTGGATGAATGTTTTATTTACTTATGATAGTTGAGTTTGGTGGGGTAGTTTTAGCACCGAGTGTTCATGCAGTATGAAATCTCGTGGGCATAAACTAGGTGCTTTTCTTTAAGCTACACTTTGATTCATCACATTTTCCAGGATGCTCACCTTGTTACGACTTATCTCCTCTTATATGTTTGAATATTCGTAGGGACTGGAATCTAATGTGAATTGGACTATATAATGTGTTATGTAAGATCAATAGGCTGATGTACATGCTTATACACATGGGATAGATAATACCTGATATGTATAATTGTGAATTAATTATGTATGATAAAGCATATGTATGTATTTACATATGTGGAAGGGCACATAATGCACAAAGTACATAGTAATGTTAGTTTTTAATAATGTCATTTTTTAATACTTACAGCAAGCTGTGTCCACCTCAGATCAACTGAATTAAAACCTCTGGGAACCTGGAAAACTGCATTGTTGACAAGTTTTTCCCACCCCCGGGGATTCTGATGTCCTCTCAAATTTGAGAACCTCTGTCCTAGAAGCAAAGGATGTGGTCCACTGTCCTGGAGAGACAACAAGCTCTGAGGGAGGGCAGAGGGGGAGGGACCACCACATACCTGGCTCCACATACCTGTTCTCCTGGGTGCTGCAGAAAGTCCCTGAGAGATTGGCCCAGAGAACCTTTCTCCCAACTATACGTTGCCTCCCTCTTCAGGGAAGTACAGAACTGACCTTTACTTAATGCTGGAACTATTGAATGAGCATGGGCACCCCCCAAATTCAGGCACATGAAGCTCAAAGTCTGAATCTATAGAAAATTAACTTGTCTCAAATTAGAAAGATAGTGTAAACAATTTTCTAGGACTAACTCTTCTCTACCCCTACAGCTTGTTATTGGGAGGGGGTGCTAATTAGGAAAAGTGTCAACGCATGAACTATGACTTCAAGTTTCAGGGGTCTACAGTCTTGTACCCTCCATCAAAGAAGTTTCTCAGAGCATCTCGGTATCTGTGCTGATGCGCACATACCAAACTTTATAGATCTTCTATGGATGCACAACTGAAATTCCAGGAAACCACGGGATAATAGCCTAAGAAGTCATTTTTTAACTCAAAAATTCAGTTCTGTACTTATCCTTCAATCTTCTTACTGGTTAAATTTCTCCAGTCCCTGCCATCCCAGCTGGCCATCAGCCCACCCGATGTCAAACCTGGGCAGAAAGCACTTTGGTCAAAAGCATTTCTCTTTCTTCTTCCTTTGTTAGAGGGATATAAAGGCTCAGCTTTTAAACTGTTCCCCAAGTTGAAAAATGTGATATATAAACTCAGTACCCAAGGAATTAAACTTGCCTTAGTATGGATTTAGCCATTTTTTACAATTTGTGGGAAAGGCAAAAGAAAAACCCGTATTGAATTTCATACAATTTTTATCATATCGTAAAGTGAAAAGCCACTTTCCATTTAGACGAGGAACTCTGATGGGCTTCTGGGTCCCCTAGAAGAAAGTAAAAACCGAAGAGCCAAGAACAGAGCTGGGCGTTCCCTGAGATACATAGATGTTTCCTGGGAAAAGGAAACTGTGAGAAACTGTTTCAGGGCAAACCACTGCATGGTATTTAAAAAAATGCAGGCCCTTTGCGTTCCTTGGAAAATTATGTCTTACAGGTTGTCAACTGATCTGAGATGGTGATGTTTGGATTTTCTTTTTTCAGGTGAGTGTTGATCATTTAGGGATGGGAAGGTGACCATGGCAGGATTTTTTGGTCCTGTGGTTCCTCTGGGACAGAGCTCCTAGGGCTTCAGAAATTGAGCTCATTCAACTATTTGCCAGGTGCCAGGACCTTCACTCAGGGATAAAGAGCAGCTCTCTCACCTCTGGAGCCATGCTCTGTTGGCATGGGCTGGAAGCTTTGAGAAATGAACTCCCGCTGGGCACACGTGCTGGTTTCTATGGCAACAGTCATCGAGGTTTGGGCCCAGGTTATTGGACTTGGTGAGTCCCCACAGAGACTAAAGACAACCTGTCTGGTGCCTTCCCAGGAACGACTTTTTTATCTTCCCCAGCCTGGCTTCTGATAGTCACTGACAGCTCAGTACAATATTCATGCTTCTGCATCCCAGATACATCCCACAAATTCCAGCTCCTGTCAGGCTGTTGCAAGTTGCAACACAGCATGTTCTGTCCAGCAAGTTGCAAAGACAGCACGTTTTATTTAACTTGGCTTTCTCGCAACAGAACGTTACTTACATCAGTTATTTTTGTTAACTATAATTTAGTGTGTACCTATGATCTGCCAAGCACTGTCCTATGCACTCAACATAATTTCATTCTTCAGAACAGTACCACAAAATCAGTGTTACAATCCCATTTCATATTGTTTAGCCTCCAAGTGTTTGTGTCTTTTTGCATTTTTTTTCCTTGTAGTTGACTGCTAACCTCAGGATATTGTGGTTGGAAAAGATGGTTGATATGATTTCAATTTTCTTCAATTTACCAAGGCTTGCTTTGTGGTCCACATGTGATCCATCCTTGAGAATGTTCCATGTGCTCTTGAAAAGAACGTGTATTCTGCTGCTGTCCAATGGAATGCTCTATAAATATCAATTAAGTCCATTTGGTCTAATGCATTATTTAAGGCCTGTGTTTCCTTATTGATTTTCTGTCTGGATTAGCTGTCCATTGATGCGAGTGGGCTGTTAAAGTCACCCATTATTATTGTGTTACTGTCAGTTTCTCCTTTTATGTCTGTTAACGTTTGCCTTATATACTGAGGTGCTCCTGTGTTGGGTGCATGTATATTTACAATTGTTATATCTTCTTGGATTGATCCCTTGATCATTAGGTAGTGTCCTTCTTTGTCTCCAGCTTTCTTTTGAGTTCTATTTGCACAGAATACCTTTTTCCATCCCCACACTACGGTCTGTATGTGTCTCTAGATCTGAAGTGGGTCTCTTGTAGACAACATATATATGGGTCTTGTTTTTGTATCCATTCAGCCAGTCTGTGGCTTTTGGTTGGAGCGTTTAATCTATTTACATTTAAGGTAATTATTGATATGTATGTTTTCATTGCCATTTTGTTAATTGTTTTCTATTTGTTTTTATAGGCCTTTTTTCTTTCCTCTTTTGTTCTCTTGTGATTTGATGACTATCTTTAACGTTCTGTTTGGATTGCTTTTTCTTACTTGTGTGTGTATCTATTACAGATTTTTGGTTTGTGGTTACCATGAAGTTTTGATACAGCAGTCTATAAATATACAGGATTGTTTTAAGTTGCTGATCTCTTAATTTCAAATGCATTTAAAATATCCTGCATTTGTACTCTCCTCCTCTCATGATTATTGGTTTAGATATCATATTTGTGTGTGGGTGATTTCCTACCTTTACTGTATGTTTACCTTTAAAGGGGAGTTTTCCCATTTTGTAATTTTCTTGTTTCTACTTGTGGTCTTTTCTTTTCTGCCTAGATAAGTTCCTTTAGCATTTGTTGTAAAGCTGGTTTTGTGGTGCTGGATTCTTTTAGATTTTGCTTGTCTGTAAAGCTTTTGATTTCTCCGTCAAATCTGAACAAGAGCCTTGCTGGGTAGAATATTCTTGGTTATAGGTTTTTTCCTTTCATCACTTTAAATATACCATGCCATGCCCTTCTGGCCTGCAGAGTTTCTGCTGAAAAATCAGCTGATAACTTTATGGGGGTTCCTTTGTATGTTATTTGTTGCTTTTGCTTTGTCTTTAACTTTTGTCAATTTGATTACCATGTGTTTCATCATGTTGATCCTGCCTGGGACTCTCTGCACTTCCTGGACTTCGGTGACTGTTTCCTTTCCCATATTAGAGAAGTTTTCAGCTATTATCTTATCAAATATTTTCTTAGGCCCTTTCTCTTCTCCTTCTGGGACCCCTGTAATGTGAATGTTGGCACATTTAATGTTGTCCCAGAGGTCTCTTAAACTGTCCTCAATTCTTTTCATTCTTTTTCTTTATTCTATTCCACAGCAGTGATTTCCACCACTCTGTCTTCCAGCTCCATTTTCTGCCTCATTTATTCTGCTATTGATTCCTTCTAGTGTATTTTTTATTTCAAATATTGTATTCTTCAACTCTGGTTGTTCTTTATATTTCTAATTATATTTCTAATTCTTAGTTAAAAATTTCCTGTAACTTCTTGTGCTGTGCATTCATTCTTTTGGATCATCTTTATGATGATTACTCTGAAGTCTTTCTCAGATAGATGATTGCCTGTCTCCACTTCACTTAGTTGTTCTTCTGGAGTTTTATCTTGTTCCTTTGTCTGGAAAATATTCCTCTGCCATCTCATTTTGTCTAAATCTCTATGTTTGCAGACTGAGTTCCGCAGGCTGCCAGTTTCTAGTATTCTTGATTCTTGTGTCTGCCCCCTGTGGGTGAGGCTGGTCTAGAGGCTTGTCCAAGCTTCCTGGTGGGAGGAACTGGTGCCTGCCCACTGGTGGGTGGAGCTGGGTCTTGGCCATCTGGTGGGCAGGGCCATGGTAAGGGGTGTGTCTAGAGGCAGCTGTGGGCTCAGGAAGTTTTTAGGCAGCCTGTCTGCTGATGGGTGGGGCCAGCTATGGTGCTGATGACCCAAGCAAGATGTCTGCCTCTTCAAGAGTTCACGTAGCTGAACACTCCCTGAAATATCCACCACCAGTGTCCACATCCCCAGGGAGAGCCACAGCCACACCTCACCTCCCCAGGAGACCCTTCAAGACCAGCAGGTAGGTCCAGTCGAGGCTCCTGTGAAGTCACTGCATTTGTTCTGGGCCTGGTATGCATAAGACCTTGTGTGTGCCCTCCAGGAGTGGAGTCTCCACTTCCCACAGTCCTGTGGTGCTCCTGCAGTCAAGCCCTGCTGGCCTTCAAAGCTGGGGAGCCTGGCATGGGGCTCAGAACTCTCACTCCTATGGGAGAACTTCTGCAGTATAATTCTCTAGTTTGTGGATTGCCCACCCAGGGGGTATGGGATTTCATTATATTGCAAGTGTGCCCCACCTACCATCTTGTTGTGGTCTCTTCTTTATACCCTTGGATGCAGAGTATCTTTTTCGGCAGATTCCAGTCTTTTTTATCAGTGGCTGTTCAGCAGTAAGTTGTGTTTTTTGGTGTGCTCGTGAGAGGAGGTGAGTCCAAGGTCCTTCCACTCCACCATCTCCACCAAAGAGCCTTACTTCTGCTGCTAGGATTGGGGAAGATGTATTTTGAGTTTCCTGAGGTCACCCTCAGATGTACTCACACTGCTTGCTTTTCTGTTTGGTCCATCTCCAGGGACAATGAACTCAGGTAGCGTCTGCTTCTTTCTTGTTTTGCCCCAAAGGCAGTGTTCCACAGAGTAAACCAGTAACCTTGAAAATAGTCACAGTTCTAAGACAGATTTTTTTTTTTTCCTTTGTGCTTTGTCGAATTTCACTTGCTCACAGGGAGCTTCATGCAGAGGCCTTGCACCTGGCTTTTCAGACCAGAGTTTCTAGTGTGAAATCACAATCCCTATTTCATAGATAATGAAACTGAGGGCCAAATAAGCCAAGTAGCACATCTGATGTTCCACAATTATATGTGATGGATTCTAGATGGGAACCCAGCTCTTCTTGATTTCACCAAACCCATTGTGTATTTCCATTACTCTGCTACCTACCTTAGACAACAGGTTACCTTTATCATTCTTCTTAGAAGACTTAATAACTTAACTCATATGTTGTTTCCAAGCTTCTCCTCTGTGCTTTAAACCATCATAACTCCTTTAAACAGTTCTTTCTCTACCATCCTTTACTGAACCATCTTAACTTTTCCACCTCTCTCGGTAAAGGCCTAAATGGGAAAAATTGTCTTAATAAGACTAGCAGCAGTTTTCAAATTATGTACCTTTTAATGCCACAACCTGCCAAGATCATGGCCTTTGGGATGTCTCATGCAGATTTCTTTGGGCTATGTTTGTTCTGACAATTATCTTCTGGGTTTCAACCTTCTGAAGGAAGCAGTCGTGGGGAGGGGCTGAGGAAAGATGGGTATGGGTGAAAGAACAGAGATAAATTGTCTGGAATAATTAAACAATCTGATGTATCAACATGTAGTAGAAATAATAGGACACCATCTTATAAACTATTCTAAAGCAATGGATGAAGAATGCTCACTGAAAATCTTAATTCAATGCTGATCTATCATTCGGGATAAAGGCTGGCATCTTTATCCACTTGCAAAATTTTGCCAAGTGCCAGCATCCCAAGCCAATGATCACAGCAAATAGGCTGCCTCCTAAGTAAATTTCACATCTGCAAACTTGATTATTGCATTTTTTCAGGCATTAACATGCAAAAAGGCTGAGAATATTGCAGCCATCTCTCAGTGCAGTGGTTTTAGTAACAGGGCTAGAGCTGGTTTCAGGATTTCCTCAGTTTATAGGGTTTACCTTTCTCTAGGCAGGAGGTTTATTTATTAACCCATCTACTTTTTATTGGGATTTTTAGGTTTTGCTTTTGCTAACAGGTTGGCCTCCATTTACTGGGCCTCAGCAAAGGTTGTCATGCAAGCCCCCAGAGACACACCACACTCCTGGACATAAAATCAGGAACATAGAAATTATCCAGTAGCTTGGGACACTCAAGCTCTTTCTGCAAAAGGCCAACTTTTCAATTCACAGTAAGTGAGGAATGACACCAAATCAGCAACAATTTAGTCCTTGTCAGAATCATTCAATTTTTTTAAGTAGAAAATAAAATTCAGACTCGTTACTCTGCTTTCTAGACACAGGTTATTCTGATCCCATCCTATCTTCCCCACTCTTCTCTTCACTCCAAATGGAAGAAGTGCTTTGCTCTGGTCTAATGACAGCAAATATTTATCCAACTACTATTGTGTGCCAGGCACTGTGTGAAAAGTCATTTGCATGGATTATCTGGAACTACTCCCAGCTGCCCATGAGAAAACTAAGGCACAAAGAGGTTGGCCCAGCATCACACAACCTCCTAGATGCAGAGTCAGAATTTGAACCCTGGAAAGTTTGACCCCAGGGGCTGAGCTATTTACTGTGACATCACTCTGCCTCTCAAGCCACCCAGGACAGACTGAACTTTCCCTCCAGCCACCCAAATTTTGACCTTCAGAGCCCTGCTAAAACCCTACTGTTTCATGACACCTTCTTTGACCACTTCAAGGCCACAGCAAATTCTCTCTCTTTGGATCTCCTCAACCATTTGCTGTTACCACAGTGATTCTGGCAGTGACACTCTGCTACCTTCTGCTCTGTGACAGTGGAGGACGGTGGAAAGAATTGCTCCTGAATCCCACAGACTTGGATTCCAAACCCACCTTGGGCACTTTTAGCTGGATGACTGTCCATTCATTCACCATCAAGTATACATTCAGCACCTAACATATGATAGACTCTGGGGTCGCAGTGGTGAACACAACACAAACCACTCCCTTGTCCCTTTAGAACTTTCCTGGATCTTGGGCAAGTGACGTCATCTCTTTGAGCTTCAGTTTCCTCATCTCTAGAATGGGAATAATAATACCAATCTTACATGCTCTGCTCATAACAGCCAAAAAGTATCAAAGTACCCTGTAGAGTGCCTGGCACACCATAGGTGCTCAACAAATGGTAGCTGTTTTAATAACCACCATTATAACTGTTCAGTTCTTTTAGCTTCAGTCTTATTCCCCAACAAGGCTCCACTTGCCCACTTGCTGTATGGTCTGACTGCATAAGTCATTCTCTCTCTCTCTGTCTCTCTCTCTCTGTGTTATTTCCAAATGGCAAGTCAGGATTTGGTGAGCTGAAAGAGACAATCATGGAGACAGTCGCAAGGGTGGGGTTTCCCTGGCTTCCAGTAATTGATTGCAGCCCATGTGGCTGCTCTTCCTTATGGGTAAGGCCAGCCCCAAACCTAAAATCCTGGGGCTGATCCAACCTGATTAGCATTTTCTATCAGCTTCTGTTGGGCAGTAAGAACTCCCCAAGTCATCTCTTGTTGGCATTGTTCAGACTTTCTGCTTTAAAGGGAGATGGCTCTCCAGGCCCCAAACATTAACCATTTAATTCACCCATAAACTCTGGGCCCCTCGCAGCCACCCTTCCATGATACAGAAGTTCCTTGCAGCCACAGCTAAACAGCTTAGAAGTAAGAGCATAGCTGCCTTCCCTTCCAGGCTTGTTTCTTGCCAGCTCCCAACCCTGAACTCTGCACTCCAGTCATTCCAAACCTCTGGCTACCTCCCTGATACACTCTGCTGCTTCTCTCCCCTGTGCCTTCATCACTCATCTCATTTCCTCATTCCTTCCCTTGCCCACCTGGTAAATTCCCTCTCAGTTCAGGGCAACCTCATAAATGAAATCTTCCCACATTCACCCAAGTGGAGTTGACCACACCCCTCCTTGGTCCTGTTCCTCTGTAATGGTTCCTTCCATCCTTCAGGACACTTAAAGAAGGGAGAGCATGCCCACAAATATATCTGATGTCAGCCACGTATCTGACGCACTATGGGCACTGTGTAAGCTCACTCTGTTGTTTGCATAATCTTTCCTCCATTAGATTATAAGTAAGTTGAAGACATGCATCACTTTTTTAATCACAGCATCCCTGATGCCTGACACTTTGTAGGTGCCCCCCAAGGATGTTTATAAATTTAAATTCAACTCACACAATAGTTGACAAGTGAATAATCAATGTCTACTATGTAAGTGTCCAAGTGGTTAAGGTTTCATGTAGTAAGACCAGCAACAGAGCAGTCTCTATGCCTTCATCATTCGACTGAGCCCAGGAGGCCCACATTTAAGGTCAGCTTTAAGGGCTGGAAATAACAAAAAGAAGGGAGAAAAAAATAAAAAGCTCTCACTTACTGAAGTAAACAAACATCAACAGCAAAAAGAAGGCAAGAGATAAGAAAGGGGTATAAAGATTATAGTGATATCCTGGAGAATTCCATCCAAGCAGTCTCACTGCTGTGCTCTCCTGGCTGGATGGGTGGAGGTATAATTTATATGCCCAGACTTCATCATCCTGATTTTTTTTTAAAGGTGATAAGTTGTTTTAATCAACCTGGCTTATTCTTTTTTCCCCATGTCTGACACAGTTGTAAGCTAGAAGGCCATTTCCTGCAATTCCTCCTATTTGGCTGATATATTATGTTCTCTTCCAAGTTTTTCTCTTGAGAGCATCCCCCTTTTATTATTTTTCTTCTCAGTTCTTATAATGAAAGTTTTGCAAAATATGACAAATGTTTTTATTTCTGATCTAAAAGGGAGATGGTACAAAATAGAAAGAATATGAGTACAGCTGGAATGATTTTTGAGCAAAATGTGTTCTTAGCAGACAAACATCATGCAAATTATAGAAGCCGGAGGTCACTGCAGTTAGTGCACAGCATCTCAGTTGTGAGAAGGCCCTAAGAAGAAACAAAATGAAACCTGCCCTGCCTCACTTAGGTGATCTGTCTTCTCCTCCTGCTGCTTTATAAATTACTGTCTTTTTTTTTTTTTAAATGAAGACTGCATCCATGTTTATGTTGGGCACTGTGCTAAGCTACACTGTCAGCACACAGTAAGGTTTTACCTTGATTAATAGTAATAATAATCATGCAACGTGAGAAAGTTTCAATTTCCCACAGCTTTATCTGTCAGCTCCTTTGCACCTTCCCTGAAGTTGCCAAAAAGAAAGAATTCATTTGCACACACATCCACCCTGTGCCTCAACCATCCCACTTTCTTTATATGCCTGATGAATTTCCCAGGGATGCAAGGTACCAGGAGGAAAGCACTGCAATCCTGAAGCTCTATTCAGAGCACTTCTCTAACTCTGCTGCATGTCCTTGAGCAAGTCACCCAATGTTCTAAGATGGTTCTGCCTCCTTGCCTGCAAACATTGGGGCCTCCACCTCTGGTTGTCTGCCCTGTCAGATGGCACTGCCTTGGGACCAATCACACTGACCAGTGAAATAATGCTGCTCTTCATCATCTCCCACAGGGTTTCTTATACTTAACTTGTCTCTTGCAGGGAAGGGGTTTACAACAATGCTGATCATACTTGCTCATCAAATGATCAACCTGAGCTGAACTGATCCTCTATGGTTAATCTATTATTCATTCCTAAAGGCTCAGCCCAACAGTCATCTCTTCTCAACTTCTCTCATGGGACCACCTTGTATTACACACACACAGACACATGCCTTCTGTGACCTCAACAGCCCAATGTTTAGACTTCAACTTAATACTTGCTTCCTGTCTGGATTTACCCCAGGCTCACAAGGATGGTTCCACATAGACAAATCAATATGATATACCACATCAACAAAAGAAAAGACAAAAGCTACATGATCATCTCAATAGATGCAGAAAAAGCATTTGATAAAATTCAACATCCATTCATGATAAAAAACTCTTACCAAAGTGGGTATAGAGGGAACATACCTCAACATAATAAAAGCTATTTATGACAAACCTACAGCCAATATAATACTTAATGGTAAGAAGTTGAAAGCCTTCCTGCTAAAATCTGGAACAAGGATGCCCACTCTACCACTTCTATTCAACACAGTACTGGAAGTCCTAGCCACAGCAATCAGACAAGAAAAAGAAGTAAAAGATACCCAAATTGGAAGAGAAGAGGTAAAATTGTCATTATCTGTAGATGGCATGATACTATATATAGAAAACCCTAAAGATTCCACACAAAAACTACTAGAACTGATAAATTCAGCAAGGTAGGGGGATGCAAGATTTACATACAGAAATCTGTTTAATATCAGAAAGGGAAAGTTAAAAATACCTTTTAAAATCACATCAAAAAATATATATACTTAGGAATAAACCTGACCAAGGAGGTGAAGTGAAAGACTTACATGCTGAGAACTATAAAACATTGATAGAGGAAACTGAAGATGATTCAAAGAAATGGAATGAAATCCCATGCTCTTGGATTGGAAGAATATTGTTTAAATGGCCATACTACCCAAAACAATCTACAGATTTAATGCTATCCCTATCAAATTACCCATGACATTTTTCACAGAACTAGAACAATAACCCTCCTAGACTTCAGACAATACTACAAAGCTACAGTAATCAAAATGGAATGGTATTGGCTCCAAAACAGATATATGGATCAATGGAACAGAAGAGAGAGCCCAGAAATAAACCTATACACCTACGATCAATTCATCTTCGACAAAGGAGGCAAGAATATACGATGGAGAAAAGACAGTCTCTCCAGCAAGTGGTATTGGGAAAGTTGGACAGTGCATGTAAATCAATGAAGTTAGAGCATATCCTCACACCATACACAAAAATAAACTCTAAATGGCTTAAAGACTTAAATATAAGATATGATAGCATAAAACTCCTAGAAGAGAACATAGGCAAAACATTCTCTGACATAAATCATACCCATGTTTTCTTAGGTCAGTCTCCCTTAGAAATAAAAGCAAAAATAAACAAATGGACCTAATCCAACTTATAAGCTTTTGTACAGCAAAGGAAACCATAAAACAAAAAGACAGCCTGCAGAATGGGAGAAAATATTTGCACAATGCAACTGACAAGGGCTTAATTTCCAAAATACATACAAACAGCTCATAAAACAAAAAAACAACCCAGTCAAAAAAGGAGCAGAAGACCTAAGTAGACATTTCTCCAAAGAAGATATACAGGTGTCCAATAGGCGTGTGAAAAGATCCTCAACATTGCTAATTATTAGAGAAATGCAAATCAAAACTACAGTGAGGTACCACCTCACACTAGAGTGGCCATCATTAAAAAGTCTACAAATACATAACATGCTGGAGAGGGTGTGGGGGAAAGGGAACCCTCCTCCATTGTTGGTGGGAATGTAAATTGGTACAGTCACTATGGAGAACAGTATGGCAGTTCCAGAAACTAAAAATAGAGTTGCCATATGCTCCAGCAATCCCATTCCTGGGCGTATATCTGGATAAAACTCTAATTTGAAAAGATACATGCACCCCAATGTTCATAACAGCACCGTTTACAATAGCCAAGACATGGAAGCAACATAAATGTCCATTAACAGATGAATGGATGAAGAAGATGTGGTACATATACACAATGGATTACTCAGCCATAAAAAAGAATGAAATAAGCCATTTGCAGCAACATGGATGCAACTAGAGATTATCATACTAAGTCAGACAGGGAAAGATAAATACTGTATGATATCACATACACGGAATCTAAAATATGACACATGAACTTATTTACAAAACAGACTCACAGACATAGAAAACAAACTTATGGTTACCAAAGGGGAAAAGGCTTGGGAGAGGGATAAATTAGGAGTTTGGGATTAGCAGATACAAACTACCATATATAAAACAAACAACAAGGTCCTACTGTGGAGCACAGGGAACTTACTCAATATGCTGTAATAAACCAAAATGGAAAAAAAAAAAAAAAAAAGATCACCAGGTTTAGAAGCAAATAACTGAGGAGACCCAAGGAAAAGAAAGAGAGAGATTCTTCCCATTAGCTTCAGCAAAAATTCTGAGATTGAGCCTCATTGGCTAGCTTAGGCCACATGATAATCCCTGAACCAATCACTATAGTGACATGGATAGAGTGTCCTCATTGATGATATGTCAGAAGAAGGGAGAGTGGGTGTAACCAGGTCAGAAAAAGGAAGAGTGGATGAACAAGCAAACCTACACAGTTATCTCATCAGTATTTAGCATTCATTAGGCACCTCTGGTGTCCTGGGCCCAGCCAAGAAACAGCAGTCGGTGCTGTGTTGGGTTTTTATAAGCACTCAGCAAAGAGAGCCACAAAGAAAAGCTTTCTCCTCTGATACAACCCCCTCCCTCAAAGTCATTCCAAGAAAGGAGAGTAATTTATTCCAAGAGCAGTGTGACTTAGATTTCCTAGTCATTGTGATTGAGACATTTTAGGAACCAAGATCAAAATTCAGCAGTAAAAGTTGGAAGTAGGTAAAAATACCTCTACTTGCAAATGATAAAACTCAATCATGGGTAAAACTACTAATAAATATTAAAAGAATTTAGTAAAATAACCAAATAGAAAATTAACATACTTTGCCAGCTATTAAAGTATTGTCCTTCAGCTCCAAACCCACCCATGTATACTCAGCTTTGTGAAGCAGAAATGGGATTCTACAAACCCAATTTCAGTTTTGTCAGTTAAATGAATAATGAATTTATTATTACTAGATCTTACAGGTCATGTAAACCTGTGAGATCTCCTTATTAAGTGTCAGTACTACAGATTTGGACAGATTTTTCTGTGTGGCTTTAACAGTAGGGGGCCCTAGAGGGAGACCACAAGGCTGGAGGAGGGAGAGGGGACTCGCTTTTCCCTGTTGGCTTCCTGCCTACTTCCTATTCCTGTGAATGTCTCCAAGCAATGAGCCCTCACTCTAGTAGCAGCAGTGGGATCCAATTTTCAGCTTCTCTTAAGAATTACAGAACCAGCCTCATCATGTACCCTTCAGAGACACCAGCTCCAGCCAGTTCATGTCCTCTCCTCAGAAGTCCACTTCGCATAGGCCCTTTCTCTGAGCTTGGAGAGGCCAGCACTGGCCCAACAGACCCCTCCTCAAAGTCCAAGTGTCAGCTCTGCAGGACCCCACCCCAAACCTCTAGATTTAATAATTTCATCCTCTTCCCTTTTAACCAGCCCTATGGGCAGTAGCCACTTCCTGAAGTGCCTTCCTCTGTGACACCTTGGGGTATTCTTTTCATCTTTTCAGTTACCCACTTAACACCTTTATATCAGTTAGCAATTAGTTGTATGAAATAATCTGTGTTAAAATAATTGTTACTATTTCTGTCTTCTGACTGGACCTTGATTGATACCTATTGCAGAAAGTGACAGAATAACCAATTAGAAGATGGAAGAGAAGATAAAACCCCATTCACAATAGCAAAGGGGGTTAAAAAGTAAGATTTAAAAAAAACCTAGGCATTAACCTCACAAGAAATGTGCATAACCTGTATGAGGAAACCCATAAAATACTCCTGAAAACACAAAATTTGTTTGAACCAATAGACATGTTCTTAGACAGGAACACTCAGCATCATAAGGACATTTATTGTGATCCCAATAAAGATTCAATTAAGTTTTTCTTTTTCTGAAGCTAAACAAGTTGATAATAATGTTCATATGGAAGAATAAAAAAGCAAGAATATCCAAGAAAGCTCCCCAAAACAAAGAATAATGGTGAGGTAAGGGCTAGACCTACTGGATATTAAAACATATTATAAAGCCTTTATGAATAAAACAGTGTGCTATTACATCATTGATAGGCAGACCAATGATCCAACAGAAAACCCCAAAATAGATCTAAGCATATATGGCAATGTAATACATGATGACAGCAGTATCTCAAATAAATGGTAAAAGATAAAGTTTTAATAAATGATGTTGAGACTACTAGGTGACCATATGGAAAAAAACCACAATATTCATTTCTCTAATTCCAAACGGAGTAGAGATTTAAAAGTTTTAGGATAGGGGCTTCCCTGGTGGCACAGTGGTTGAGAATCTGCCTGCCAATGCAGGGGACACGGGTTCGAGCCCTGGTCTGGGAAGATCCCACATGCCACAGAGCAACTAGGCCCGTGAGCCACAACTACTGAGCCTGTGCGTCTGGAGCCTGTGCTCCACAACAAGAGAGGCCACGACAGTGAGAGGCCTGTGCACCGCGATGAAGAGTGGCCCCCACTCGCCACAACTAGAGAAAGCCCTCGCACAGAAACGAAGACCCAACACAGCCAAAAATAATAAATAAATAAATACATAAATAATTTTTTAAAAAGTTTTAGGATAAATTCCAAACAGAGTAGAGACTTAAAAGTTTTTAAAAATACATGGGGAAGGGACTTCCCTGGTGGTCCAGTGGCTAAGACTCTGTGCTCCCACTGCAGGGGGCCCAGGTTTGATCCCTGGTCAGGGAACTAGATCCCACATGCTGCAACTAAGCATTCACATGCCGCAACTAAAAGATCCTGCATGCCGCAACGAAGAGCCTGCATGCTGCAACTAAGACCCGGCACAGCAAAATTAAATTAAATTAAATTAAAATAAGGAAAATCTGTCCTAGCTATGACTCAAAACCTAAAAGCAATAAAAGGAAAGATATATACATTTTTTTTAAAGTTTTTGCACAACAACAAAAAAATCCTATAAAGTTAAGAAAATGGCAAGCAGGGAAACTATTACAATGAAAATCATAGACAAAAGACTAATATTCCAAATATATGAAAATCTAAAATTAAGAAAAAGACTAACAAATTTAAAATAAGCAAAGTATATGAACCAACAACCCAAAACCTTTAATTAAATAAAGATATTTGACCTTGTTCAAAATAAGAGCAAATAAAACTACATACATATGACAAAAGAGTCATATCTAGAATATAAAAAGAATTCCTAAAACAACTAAGAGGCAAAACAATCTAATATAAAATGGAAAAAAAACTTTAACAGGCATTTCACAAAAGAAGATATTCAAATGACTATGAAACGGTGTTATACTTAACACCACTAGTCATTAAGGAAATACAAATATAAATCATAATGAACCATCATTACATACCCACCAGAATGGCTAATTTTTTTTTTTTTTTTTTAACATCTTTATTGAAGTATAATTGCCTTACAATGGTGTGTTAGCTTCTGCTTTATAACAAAGTGAATCAGTTATACATATACAATATGTTCCCATCTCTCTTCCCTCTTGCATCTCCCTCCCTCCCACCCTCCCCATCCCATCCCTCTAGATGGTCACAAAGCACCGAGCTGATCTCCCTGTGCTATGCGGCTGCTTCCCACTAGTTATCTATTTTACATTTGGTAGTGTATATATGTCCATGACACTCTCTTACCCTGTCACATCTCACCCCACCCCCTCCCCATATCCTCAAGTCCATTCTCTAGTAGGTCTGTGTCTTTATTCCCGTCTTGCCACTAGGTTCTTCATGGCCTTTTTTTTTTTTTTTTTTTTTCCCCTTAGATTCCGTATATATGTGTTAGCATACTGTATTTGTTTTTCTCTTTCTGACTTACTTCACTCTGTATGACAGACTCTAACTCCATCCACCTCATTACAAATACCTCCATTTCATTTCTTTTTATGGCTGAGTAATATTCCATTGTATATATGTGCCACATCTTCTTTATCCATTCATCTGTCGATGGACATTTAGATTGCTTCCATGTCCTGGCTATTGTAAATAGAGCTGCAATGAACATTTTGGTACATGACTCTTTTTGACCTATGGTTTTCTCAGGGTATATGCCCAGTAGTGGGATTGCTGGGTCGTATGGTAGTTCTATTTGTAGTTTTTTAAGGAACCTCCATACTGTTCTCCATAGTGGCTGTATCAATTTACATTCCCACCAACAGTGCAAGAGTGTTCCCTTTCCTCCACACCCTCTCCAGCATTTATTGTTTCTAGATTTTTTGATGATGGCAGAATGGCTAATATTTTAAAAGACTAATAAGTTTTGGCAAGGATGTGGATCAATGAGAGCTCTCATAGGCTGCTGATCAGGCATAAATTGGTACAACTATGTTGGAAAACTATTTGGCAGTGTCAGCTAAAGATAACATGAGTCTACCCCATGACCCAGAAATTCCACTTTTAAATACCCAAGAGAAATAAGTGTAGATGTCCAAAAATGAAATGGACAAAAATTCTCATACTAGTGTTACTCAAAAAAGCACCACCACGCCAAAAAAAACTGGAAAACCTAAGTGCCCATCCACAGAATAACTATAATTTATTTAATCATACAGTGAAATACTACACAGTAGAAAATAACCAACATGCTACATATAACCACATGGATGAATCTCACAGATGCTCAATGAAAGAAGCCAGAAATAAAATCATGCTGTGTGATTTATTTATATGAGGAAAAGGTATCCATGGTGCTAGAAATCAGAATACTAGTTAGTTCTAGCAGCACTGTTGACTGAGAAAGAGCAGAAAGAAGGCTTCCAGGTTCTGGAAATATATCTTGATCATGATGATAGGTACAGATGTGTATGTAAATAAAAGTATATCAAACTTTACACTAAAATTAGTTCACTGTACATAGTTTGTATGTCAGACCTAATGAACTTCAGGGATACCAGAAAAAGAAAAAAACTGAAATACTATTTCTCACCTATTAAACTGGCAAAAATTTAATAAGTTTGACAACACTCTCTGTTGGTGAGGTTATGGTGAAATGGGCACTTCATACATTGCTAGATTGCCGGTACAACTTTTATGGAGGAGAATTTGGCAACGTCTAGCAAAATCACATATGCATCTATCCTTTCACCTCACAATTACACTTCTAGGAATCATTACTGTCAAAAATACAAAATGATGGTGTATAAAAATATTTATTGGGGCATTTTTTGTCATGACAAGATTAGAAACAAGATCTATGCTCATCAACTGGGGGTTTGTTGAAAAAACAATGAAATTTCCATATAATGGAGGATCATGCGGTATAAAAGAGGATATAGAATACTTTCCTGGTTATATTCTTCAGTGACAAAAGGTGCAGAATGCTCTTTGGAGTATGTGATTTGAAAGGGCAGGGAGTGTAGTGGTTTAAAGATAGCTATGAATTCTTTCACACTCTTTTCGTCCAGAGTTGTGACCTCTTTTCCTTCCTTTTGAATCTGGGCTGGCTTGCGACTACTTTGAACAATAGAGTATCGTGGAAATGACACTCGATCAGTCAGACTCCAGCCTTTGAATGGACTGTCAGCTTCCCCTTTACTCTCTTAGAACCCTAAACCATCATGTAGGAAGTCCTACTACCCTGCTAGAGAGACCACTGCATAGCCCTGAAACCACTTGGAGAAAAAGGAGGGCCCAGCTGAGCCCACATTTCCAGCCATCCTTGCCAAGGCACCCGGCACGTAAGTGAGTTGTCTTAGATCCTCCTGGCCAGCCCAGCCCAGTCAAGCCCAACCACCACAAAAATAGCATTGACACCACATGGAGCAGAAGAAATTGCATGCAGTAGTAATATGCATATTTTTATTTTTAAAGTGTTACATGTATTTTGTAGCAAATAATCGATTGGACATCACTAGGAATCAAAATGTCGAAAATAAAGAAGTATAAATCAAAGAAATTAAAGACCCCATAAAGTTAAATTTGAATGGAAAATATCAGTATGTACTCATATTTTTTCTGTTTCTAAAAATAAGTATTTCCTAGTTCTGTCCACTGAAAAGGCGTAGAAGCAATGACAGCCCAGTGGCAATGAGCAACACTAGGGCCAGATTGCACTCTCTAAATATCATTACCCACAAAAAGGCACCAGGACTTCTCATAGAAATGACTGAATCCAAGTCTGAGGTTGGAAATACACAAGATTAGCCTAAGGTATCTTGTACCAGGAAGGCAAAGAAGCTATCAAAGACAAATAGAGTCATGCCAAAAGGTCATAGGAGCCAAATCAAAGAAACATAGTGGTCTAAGATGACATCATGTGAGAAAAATAATGACTGCACTGGATTGAAACATATCAAATATATAAAAATTCATGAGTTCGTCGTGATACTAAAAAAAAAAATAGGGCTTCCCTGGTGGCACAGTGGTTGAGAGTCTGCCTGCCAATGCAGGGGACACGGGTTCGAGCCCTGGTCTGGGAGGATCCCACATGCCGCGGAGCAACTGGGCCCGTGAGCCACAACTACTGAGCGTGCGCGTCTGGAGCCTGTGCTCCGCAACGAGAGGCCGCGACAGTGAGGCCCGTGCACCGCGATGAAGAGTGGCCCCCGCTCGCCGCAACTGGAGAAAGCCCTCGCACAGTAACGAAGACCCAAAACACAGCCAAAAATAAATTAATTAAAAAAAAAAATCATTCATCACCACTGGCGGTTGCTAAGGCACCAACTTATTACTCTAAAATTTGATAAAGTGAAAAGATCACTTACTTTGCCTTTTCTGTATGAATTCTGTTTCAGAGTAATGAAAAGATTACTGGGGCAAAGTTCTTCCATACAGAAAAATCCCAGGTAATAAAGTCAGAAGGAGTGGTGAAATTTGAATATCACCATTTGGCAACCCCATTGAAATAACAGATTTAGGCAATAACTATGAATGGATGCTAAAATTCATTAGCTGTAAGGTTGATGGAGAACATTACAATGGAGAGATCAGGCTGACATCACTTAAACACATTAGTCTATCTTTGCAACACTAAAAATGGGAGAAGCACACATTATATGCTTCCTGATGTATTACAATACAAAACATATAGCTCCACCTGTGAACCTATGAAATGCTCCTTTCAAAAAAAAAAAAAAAAAATGAACCTGAATCTGCTCAATCTCTAGATACAGCTGCAAGATAACAGGAAATACCAGGAATAGAGTAACAAGCTAAATGACATAATGAGAAAGTAAAGTAATCAACCAAATCCAGAATGTGGAATATTTTGCAAGCCAAATGTTCTAGTACCTCCAACAAATAAAATGGCATAAGGGGTGGGAGAGATGGGTAAGAGAGTCTGACAGAGATATGAAAACCAAATGCAATATGTAGACCTTTTTGAGACCCTATGTAACTAACTGCAGAGTGACTCAGGAAAAAACTCTTTTGAGTTTATCAGTTTCTTAGTTAACAAGGTGAAAGTTAAACATTTACCTAACTTATGACCTAGAAATTCCATCCCTAGTTATTTACCCAAGATAAATGAAAACATATATCCACAAAAAAGACGTGTACAAGGAAGTTCATAGACATTATTCATAATAGCCAAAAAGTTGGCACCGGGGGGTTGGGGAGATGCCCATCAACAGAAGAATGGATTTAAACAGAGGGTGGTATATTCATACAATGGAATACTAGTTCTTAACAAAAACGAATGAATTACTATATACATAACATGGGTAGATCTCACAGATATTATGTAAATGGAGAATCTAAACATAAACCAACATAATATGATTCCCTTTATATGAAGTTCTAGAATAGGCAAAACTAATTTATGAAAAAAGTAAGGAAAGTGATTGCCTCTGAAGGAAAGTTGACTGGGATAAAAGTTGACTGAACTTTCTAAGGTGATGGGAATGTTATATATCTTGATAGGAATGTGGATTACAAGAGAGTATGTATTTGTCAAAACATGCGGAAATGTACACTTAAGATTTGCAAATGTCACTCAAGTAATTTTTTAAAAAGAACTATAAACAAATGCTAACTGTAGTCAAGAGGTTTTCTTTTCATAGTGGTATTAACAATTCTAAAACCACTTTCTGTATATTCTAGGCTTGAACAAATAAGTAAATACTTTGAGGGTAACATACATTGAGGGCCAGGTTTCTTAGGACTGGAGGATAGAGATACAAATGTGGAAAGGGGAACAACTAAAAATGTACTGATTGGGACTAGAGGCATCAATGCTAATTTATAGGTTTTAATATAATTTTAATACTTTCTGGTTTTATAAATAAAAGACATGTGTATATATGTATTTCCTATCTCTGTCCACTGAGGCATCACCAAAGGAATAACAGTAGCAGTGAGCACACCTTGCACCCAGAGCTTAGCTTCTGAATACTATTCTCCATTAAAAAAAGTAAGAACTTTTTGAAAAAGCTGAATCCAGATCTAGAACAGGGAAAACACAGGGGATCCTAGAACACCTTGTTGCACCAAAAGTTAAAGAAGTGCTCAAAGAACAAGGAGCTCCCCACTAGTTACTTATTAATTAACTGTACAATGGAGAAACCTGGGGACACTATCTTAACCATATGAATCTTAACCAAATGATCAAAGTCAACATCACCAAGATCCTCCTGATATGATGCACTGAGACCAACACATCACTGCTTTGGCATTACTGTCAAAAAGGCATAACTTAAAACTAATCGTAAGGAAACTTCAGACAAACCCAAATTGGGATATTCTACAAAATAACTGGCCTGTACCCTTAAAAAACATGACAAGGTCAAGAAAAACAAAGATAGATTGAGGAACTTTTCCATATGAAAAAGACTATAGGGACACAACAACTAAATCGGTGATCCTGGATTGGGCCTGGGCTGGAAGAAAAGACTTAACTATAAAAAGAATTATTGGGAAAATTGCCAAATTTTGTATGTGGACTGAGGGTAGATAATGTATTATGTCAGTGGTAACTTTCTGGCTCTTGATAATTATACTGTAGTTATATAAGAAAATGTCTTTGCTTTCAGAAAATGCACACTGAAGTGTTTACTAGTAAAGGGATATGATCTGCAATATACTCTCACATAATTCAGAAATACGTATATAAGTAGTAAATCAAATACAGCAGAATGTAAGCATTTGGCAAATTCAGGCAAAGGGTATAATGAGAGTTACTTGCACTATTCTTGCAACTTCATTGTCAGTTTTAAATTATGTATTTTTTAAATAACCAACCCCAAAAATAATCCTTTTGTAAATCAGAGAAATGAATACCGACAGGGTTAGATGATCTTTAGCAATTCCTGGTAATTCTGAGTGCTGTGATAATGACATCGTGATTATGTTTAAGTCTTTGCTAGTTAGAAATACATACTGAATTATTTGTGGGTGATACGACATGATGTCAAAATCTGCTTTAAAATATTCCAGTAAAAACAAAAAGTGAGGGGATAGGTAAAAAGAATGGTTGAGGGGCTTCCCTGGTGGCGCAGTGTTTGAGAATCTGCCTGCCAATGCAGGGGACACGGGTTCGAGCCCTGGTCTGGGAAGATCCCACATGCCGCGGAGCAACTAAGCCCGTGAGCCACAACTACTGAGCCTGCGCGTCTGGAGCCTGTGCTCCGCAACAAGAGAGGCCACAACAGTAAGAGGCCCGCGCACCGCGATGAAGAGTGGCCCCCACTTGCCGCAACTAGAGAAAGCCCTCACACAGAAACGAAGACCCAACACAGCCAAAATAAATAAATTAAAAAAAAAAAAGAATGGTTGAATACTGATAAATCTGGGTGATGGGCACAGGGAACTTCAATACACTATTCTCTTTCTTGTTGCACATAACTGAAATCTCCCATTAAAAAAAAAAGTTTGCCAGATACATCAGGAAAGCATTCTCCAAGTAACGGAGAGGGAACCTTATCACCTGGGTCCCAGTTTCCACTGTGCGGTGGCCTCAGCAGGAGCCTGGGCAAGGTGAGGTCCATCTGGTTAGCTCTGCCTGGTCATCTGCAAAATGAGGCTCAAAGCTGCCTGTCTGTCTCACTGCCAGGGCTCTTCCGAGGTGCAGAGTGAAAGGGATTTGCCAAGTCTCCCTGGCAGTGGCCACGTGTGCGAGGGCGGAGCTCTTGTCGCGTGGCTGCCCCCTGCCCGCCATTCAGCCCAGCCAGGTGGGTTGTCCCCAGTCAGGTGGGTTGTCCCCAGCCAGCTGGCCGCCTGAGCTGCTGGCCTTCAGGGTCCCCTGTAGGCAGGCTGCATCCCACATACACATCTTCTGCTTTTCCAAATACTTTGGCAGCAGCAAATGTGGGGGTGGCAAGTGAGGGGGGGAGCTGCAGTAGGCCTGCCTTCATTACGGAGGAAATAAACACGTCAAGAGTGATTTTCCTCCCAGGAAGAAATTAATTTCTAAATGAAATAATGAGTTTCCTGATAGTCATTTGCAAGGCTTGGGACCTCGGAGCCGGGCCCTCTCCCTCTCTCTGTTCACTCCCCCTCCACCAGCTGATCAGCTTGCCCTGCCTTGTCTGCAGATTAATGCCCCTTTCCCTGGCTGAGCTCGCCCTGGTGACACATGAGCCCTTCTCGGTCTGAGAAATGGGATAATGAGACGTCCAATTAAGGTGAGGTTCCGTGAGCGCTGGCTCCAGAAACACAGCCTGGCTGCGGGAGAGGGCTTTCAACTGGCTCGAGACAAGGAACAGATGACTTTGGGGACCACAGTCCTGAACGCGCCATTCTCAGGGCAGCTCTGGACAGGCACAGCTGTGAGGCAAGCCAAAAGTGGCTCCCTGGCCCCTGGCAAGTGAGGGAGGGGACCTGGCAAGGCGTCCTCAGAGAATTAGGGTCACCTGGGTAACTAGATATCTTACTGCTGTGTACCCTGCCACTGCTTACCTTTCAGACTGCTGCTGGTCCTGCCACTGAGGCCACATGGAGTGAGGAGTGAGCTGGGTGGCTCTCAAGGCAGAAGGAGTACCCCTCCCCCAAAAAAGTAGAGACAGAAGAGCTGCATCCATAATAAAAGTAATGATGGTCATCTATCATTCATTTAGGGTTAAGTGTTTGAAATGTATTATTCATTTAATTTTCCTTAAAAATACGTTTATTATCTCCACTTTTGTTATATATTTTTTAAATACTTAGATACATTTATTACCTCCGCATGAGAAACCTGAAACTGAAGATGAAGTGACTTTCAGAGACCACAAAATAACAGGTGGGGAAGTAAGATTTGAACCTAGAACAAGTTTGAGTATTAAGTCCCAACTCTTAACCTCTGTGCTACACTGCTACCGACTCTTAGGAACCAAAGCCCAAATCAGAATGGCAATTACCCAGGGGCCACCAGCTCCAGGAATGGAAGGCTCAATCAAGGGGAGTCTGGAATTCTGGGGCAAGAAATGTACCCCTGGGCCTGGGGCAGAAGGCTGACCTCCAGTCTCTCTGAAGGTCACCAGGCTAAAAGCCAGGAAAACAGATCCCACATGACACCCTTCCTGGTCCTTCAACCCCGAGAGGGTTTCTTGGATTCACAAAGGAGGAACTGTCAACCTGAGAGGTGATCTGAACTACCCAAGATTACCCAACTAGAACAGAACCCAGGACTCCAAACCTGTGCCCAGTAGCCCAGCGCTCCCTTTCCTCCACAGCAGACCTCTTCCTGGGGGAGCCAAGGGATAACATCACCACTAAATGCCTCTCAGGGCTTCATGCAGCCTTTCCTAAAACAAGACCCACAGTCTAGTGACGTATTTCACACTCTTTATTCAAAATCAATCTTAAACAGAGCCTATTCACCAGTAGTCCTTGTGGATTATCCCCATGGGTGGATAATTTAATAAGCCCATGTATGAGTTTCCTATTGCTGCCGTAACAGATTTATCACAAACTAAGTGGCTTAAAACAATGTAAATATATCCTCTTAATTTCTAGTCTAGAATCCATTTCACTGGGCTAAGTCAAGATGCCAGCAGGGCTGGCTCCTTCTGGAGACTCTAGGGGAGAATCAGTTGCCTTTTTCCCACTTGCAAAGGCAGCCTAATATGTCCAGAAAAAACTCTAATCCAAAAAGATATATGTACCCGCTATGTTCACAGCAGCACTACTGGCAATAGCCAAGACATGGAAACAACCTAAATGTCCATCAACAGATGAATGGCTTAAGATGTGGATATCATATGATATCACTTATATGTGGAATCTAAAAAAAAATGATACAAATGAACCTATCTACAAAGCAGAAACAGACTCACAGACATAGAGAACGGACTGGTGGTTGCCAAGGGGGTGGTGGTGGGGGAGAGGGATGGAGTGGGAGGTTGGGATCAGCAGATGCAAACTATCATATACAGGATGGATAAACAACAAGGTCCTACTGTAGAGCACAGGAAACTATATTCAGTATCCTATGATAAACCGTAATGGAAAAGAATATTTTAAAATATATATATATATATATATATATATATATATATGTATATATATATATATATGTATGTATATATGTATACCTGAATCGCTTTGCTGTACAGCAGAGATTAACGCAACACTGTAAATTGACTATACTTCAATAGAAAATGAAATAAAAATAAAGGCAGCCTGCATCCCTTGGCTCATGGTTCCTTCCTCCATCTTCAAAGCCAGCAGCAGAGCATCTCACTCCCATGGTCACATTGCCTCTTTCTTCTACAGTCAGATCTTCCCCTGCCTCCCTCTTGTAAGGACGCTTGTGATTACCTTTTGGGTACAGGTGGGTCCCCATCTCAAGATTCCTAACTTAACCACATCTGCAAAGTCCCTTTTGCCATATAAAGTAACGTGCACAGGTGCTAGGGATTAGGACCTGGATACCTCTGTGGGCCATTATTCAGCCTACCACAGCTTATCCCCAGTGAGGGGAAGACAGGGCTCAAAACCTTCCAGAAAACCTTCCAGACAACCTTCATAGGGCAACTGGGTTAATATTAAAATTACTGAGTTTGCCTCAAGTAAAGACAGGCAGGAGAGGAAATAGGAAACAGAAGATGACTGAGAATGAGCCAAGAAGACTAGCCTCGTGTTGAACCAAGGATGGATGCCCACCCTTTCAGAGGCCTCAGACACCCCTCCCTCTGGGAATAGAAGGAAAAGTTTGACCTTCTCCTCAAAAAATGCACAGACCCCCAAACATACCATTCAGTATATAATTTTTGATGTTTCGCAGACCCACTGCAGCCCATCAAGGCTAAATATTTGCTGCGTACAGACCTAACAGACTCAACTGAGTGTTCAGGTCAGAGTCTTATATCCCTAAGTCACTCCTCCTTAGCTCACTCTGTTTATGTGCTGACCCTGTCCTGGGCAGCTGGGGTTGGCACACTAACCAAAACCAGCCATCCAGCAAGTGATGGCTTAGGGCCTCCGCTGGTAAAGGCTCAAACTAGAATACACCACCAAAAACAAAAACAAAACAAAACTAACAGAGATTCTGGAAAATCTAGCTTCACTCATATAAGTTCAATTTTCATAAACGGTACAATGAAAATTTATACATTTGAGTGGTTGGGGGAATTTTATTTTCAGAATCCAACATGCTAGATAATAATCAGACACCTAGGATAAATAAAAAATTTATGTACATTATGAGAAAAAGAACCCAATAGGAAAAAAAAATGGGCAAGGACATGGATAGTTCAAAAAAGAGACTAAATAAGGCTCAATGTCATTAAATTAAATCCAGGATATAACACTACACATCACCCAAATGGTCAGAGTAACAGAGAGTTCTCTCTTTGAGAGAGTGTTGGCTAGGATGTGATGCAAGAGGAACTCTCGCATAATTCTGCAAGGGGAGAGGTGTACATTACTACTCAACTAAAGCTGAACATATGCATGCTGTATGACCCAGTAATTCACACAAAAATATATTGTTAATCAAAAGGTATATATTAGAATGTTAATTAACAGCACCATTACTTTTTACTTTTCTTAAATTGTGGTAGAATGTACATAACATAAAATTGACTTGTTATCCATTTTTAAGTGCACAGCTTGGTGGCATTAAGCATATACACATTATTGTGCAACCATTACCATCATTCATCTCTAGAACTTTTTTCATCTTCCCAAACTGAAACTCTGTACCCAAATAACTCCCCATTTCTTCCTCTCCCAGCCTCTAGCAACCACCATTCTACTTTCTGTCTCTATGAATTTGACTACTCTTTGTGCCTCACATAAGTAGAATCATACAGTATTTGTTCTTTCGTGACTGGCTTATTGCACTTAGCATAATGTTTTCAAGGTTTATGTGTCAGACTTTTCATACTTTTTAAGGCTGAATAATATTCCATTGTCTGCATATACCATATTTTCTTTATCCATTCATCCATCAGTGGACATTTGGGTTGCTTCTACCTTTTGGCTACTGTGAATAATGGTGCTATGAACATGAGTGTACAAAAATATCTGTTTTGTTCTCTGCTTTCAGTTCTTTGGGGTATATACCCAAAAACAGAATTACTGGATCATATAGTAATTCCATTTTTAATTTTTTGAGGAATCTTAGTATTGTTTTTCATAGTGGAAGCACCATTTTATCTTCCTACCACCAAAAGGGTTCCAGTTTTTCCACATTCCAACACTTGTTATTTTCTGTTTTTTTCTTAGTATAGCCATCCTAATGAGTATGAAGTATATGTCATTGCAGTTTTGATTTGCATTTCCCTAATGGTTAATGATGTTGAGCATCTTTCATGTGTTTATCAGCCATTTGTATATCTTCTTTGAAGAAATGTCTATTCAAGTCCTTTGCCCATTTGTTAATTGAGTTGTTTGGGTTTTTGTTGTTGAATTGCAGGAGTTCTTTATATATTCTGGATATTTGGATATTAACCCCTGAGCAGATATATAATTTGAAAATATTTTCTCCCATTCCATGTGTTGCCTTTTCACTCTGTTGATAGTGTCCTTAGATACACAAAAGTTTTAAATTTTAATTTAGTCCAGTTTATCTATTTTTTTCTTTTGTTGCCTGTGCTTTTAGTGTCATATCCAAGAAATCATTGCTAAATCCAACGTTATGAAGTTTTCCCCTACATTTTCTTTGAAGAGTTTTATGGTTTTAGCTCTTACATTTAGGTCTTTAGTCCATTTGAGTTAATTTTTGTATATGGTGTAAGGTAAGCATCCAACTTCATTCTTTTCAATGTGTATATCTAGTTTTCCCAGTACCGCTTGTTGAAAGACTATCCCTTCCCTATTGAATGGTCTTCTCGAAAATCATTTGACCATATATGTAAGGGTTTATTTCTGGGTTTTTTGTTCTATTCCATTGTTCTATATGTCTGTCAACAGCACCATTTTTAATAGCCCAAAAGTAGAAACTACCCAAACTTCCATCAATAGCAGAATAAATACATAGTGAGATAATTGTACTGTGGGAATACTATACAGAAATGAGAGTAAAAGATTTATAACTAGTAACACTACGAATGAATCTCACAAACATATGTTGAGCAAAAAAAAAAAAAAAAAAGCCAGACACGAATACTTACTTTATGATTTCATTTACATAAATTACAAAAGCAGGCAAGTCTAATGCTTCTAGAAGTCAGGATAGTCATTACTCCTAGAGGAAGAAAGCAGGAATGACAGGAAGGGCGTGTGACAAGGACAGGAGGGGCTTCTGAGCTGGGGGTGATGTTACATTTCTTGATCTGAGCGCTAGTTTCCTGAGTTTACTGAATTAGTAAAATTCATGAAACTATACATCTATAATTTATGGATTTTTCTGAATTATATTGCAATAAAAAAAGTTTCTTTTTAAACACGTATTCTATAGGCATAAAGCCTAGGAAATATTATTTCACTGCAAGAACTATTATCACAGCCTTTGGTCTATCAGCAGCTCAGCCAATCAGAACTCAGCAATGCCCAGCCTGTTCCAATCACATACACGGAGTAGTGGTCAGCTGAAAACAGCTTATCAAGTTCCCAGCATCAGCTACTACGGTTCATGTTCTGAGTTCATAAAACCGATATAAACCAAGTGCATTATCCATGATCAGTGTCTAATAACAAAACAATACGATTATACCTGTTGCTAATACGTCTACAACTGGGAGACAGCATGACAAGCACAGACAATTAAATCGGGATATGCAGTAAGTTAATCCTGCGAGACTTGGGAAGAATGAGACGTGCCTCATCTCTTACTGCCACCAGGAGCCTTGTGAGTGACTCCAAAGCACCGCTGGCCACAGGAGCCTCAGGAAAGATGTTTTCAACCTGTTCTGCCCCTTTGTACTGCTTCATGCGAGGCTGTGTCGTCTTTGCTCCCCTCATGCCTTTCAAATGGTTCCCTCTGTCGCCTGTGAGCACTCATCACCTGCCAAACCCTGCGCTGAACACTCCCTGTTTCATCTCCTCTGCATCTGCACAACCACCCTGGAGGTGAGGACCGCACTACCCTCATTCAAAGGGAAGAAGATCGAGGCTTGAAAAGTGTGAACCCCCGAGGGAGGCTGTGCATGTGTGGCGGTACGTGGGAAATCTCCGTTCCTTGCTCTCAACTGTGCTGTAAACCTAAAACTGCTCTAAAAAATAAAGTCTTTAAAAAAACACGTAAGCGTCTTTCCCAAGCATAAGCAGTAAGTGGCAAATGCGGATTCAGAATGAGGCTCTCAGCCTCCATACCCTGCCTCTTGCCCACAATCCCATAGCGCCTCTGTATCCTGATCTGTCGCCAGCCACAAACAGCTTGGAGCCTTGCTGAGAAAATAAGACCTATCAGGACAAAAGGAGAACCCCCAGTGCCCTCAGTGATCAGGGGGCACCTGCTGTCTTACCCACCAAGCAGGGACTGTGTCCTGTTTACCTCAGAGTCCTCATGCAGAGGACCAGAGCCCAGGGTAAGCCTAGCAGAGTAGGTGCTTCATAAGTGTCTGTTGACTGAGGGGGAGAGGGGGAGGAACTGTTCCTTTGACAGGAGACCACGGAACAGTCTAGAAGCCATCACCACTCTCAGAACCCCACAGGGCTGCAGAGTCACAGTCTCCACCCACCCAAATATAGGAAGTCAAAAGCGGAGTTTAGGGCGTAGCTTGGTGCGATTCAGATCCTGCCTTTATTTAAAATTTCGATATTTTGCTCAACACGATTTTTTTCTCTAATTTTGATTTTTTTGAATATTGCTTTAAAATACTACTCTTCTTGATTTTTGAGTCTTTTGGCACCCCCTTACATTTCGCTCCGGAGGCAAGTGCCGCTCTCTCCGCATCCCAGCGCTGCACCGTCTTCACACTTGAAGAGAAAGCCACATTCAGGACACAGCAGTCTTGTGAGTGCAAGCAGCAGACTCTCAGTCCACAACCACAGAGTTTGTGCCCGGACTATTCCAGCTCCGCCATCCCCAAGCAGTGCAAATGCCTATGTTGGCAGCTCCTAACCACTGGAGGACAATTTGAACAATGTTTCGGTCTTCAATTAAATTTCAAGAACACCTGTTTCATCAGGTTATAAATTCCAAGTGAACTTTAAGAGGCGTCTGTTTGGCACACAGAGCTTTTATTTTCTAGGCTGTAACCACAGCAACATTTTTGCTTGATTATCCGTCCTTCATTCCTGCCACACACACCCCACCCTCTTCGTCCGCCTTTGGTGGCCACAGGGAGCTTATGGTGGCTTTTCACACTCCCCATTCAGCTCTCCGGCTGGCACAATAGCAGCACAACAGCATTTCGTGCTGTTGATTTGCCTTTTCCTGATGGCTCACCTAAAATTGGGATACTTGTACAAGAAAGCACAGTGCTGTAAACGGAACTTCCTTCACTACCTAAAACCGAAGAACTCAAACAACTGCCCCTTTTTTCAGCATCTCTAGCACATAATTCAAGCCCTAGGCTGGCTGCCTCACATGTATGTGCCCCCTCTCTGAGCTACAGTTCCCTGCTCTGTGAAAGGAGGTGATGACAGTCACCCCCCAGCACTGTAAGGATTAGGGGACTTTCTCTGAGGTCACACATCTAGTAATGCAGGGGACCCCAACCTCCAGGCCATGGACCTGTTAGGAACCAGGCCGCACAACAGGAGGTGAGCGGCGGGGAGCAAAGCTTCATCTGTATTCACAGCTGCTCCCCATCGCTCACATTCCCACCTGAGCTCCACCTCCTGTCAGATCAGTGGCGGCATTAGATTCTCATAGGAGCTCGAACCCTACTGTGAACTGTGCATGCGGGGCATCTAGGTTGCGAGCTCCTTATGAGAATCTAATGCCTGATGATCTGAGGTGGAGTTGAGGCGGTGATGCTAGCACTGGAGAGTGGCTGCAGATACAGATTATCATTAGCAGAGAGGTTTGACTGCACAGAGACCATAATAAATCAGTTGCTTGCAGACTCATAACAAAACCCTATCAGTGAGTGGCGAGTGAAAACAAGCTCAGGGCTCCCACTGATTCTGCATTATGGTGAGTTGTAGAATTATTTCATTATATATTACAATGTAATAATAATAGAAATAAAGGGCACAATAAATGTAATGCGCTTGAATCATCCTGAAACCATCCCCCCTCCCGGCCCAGTCCATGGAAAAACTGTCTTCCACGAAACCAGTCCCTGGTGCCAAAAAGGTTGGGGACCATTGCAGTAAAGGGTAGAGTAGGGAAGGCCCAGAAGCCAGCCCTTCAGATTCCAAAATCTGCCCACCTCACCGACTTCTGGTTCTAGGACCCCAAAGTGACTCTATTAAGGGTCACCTAGGGGTAAAGCAAGGAACACATGTCAAAAATGGCAGTAGTGAGGATGAAAAACTTAAAGAATACCATCACCTGCATGAAGGCTTGATTGGGAGGGTGGGAGAGTTGTTAAACCGTCCCCACCTGAACTAGGGTTAAGCCCAGACAAGAGTCGGGAGATAGGCTGGGTGACGGGAATGACACTGGGGTTGCTGTCAAGCACACTCTACGCTGACTTGCCTAACTTCTCTATGCCTCAGTTTCCTCTTTTAGAAAATGAGGAAGTAGTTTCCAATTCACGGGCTTGAAGTATGATTTAGAAGAATTAATGTAAAATGTTTAGACTAGGGCCGGAGATATAGTAAGAGCTCAATAAGCGTTAAATTATTATTACTATTATTGTTGTTGTTAAGTACCATATAAAGTGCTTTCTCCATGCCATCCCCCCTTGCTACCATCTCCAAGATAACGTTTCAAACTCCTGGTGGTTTGGGCCATCCTCACTCACATCCACTGTGTGCTCTTCTGTACAGCGTGGGCTTGCCTTCCCTCATGCTATCAGGTCCCCCAGGTGCCCTCTGCTAACCAGGACTTCAAGAGCACACTTGAGGCTGTCACCTCTGTCAAGGCTTCCCTGACCACCCCCGTCCTCGGTGACGTCTCTGTCCTCTGCACCCTGGCCAACACATGCTGCCTTGTTTCCCCACATTCACATGACACATCCGAAGGCACCCTGGCCTTGCCTATCCTTCCGCTGATGCAGACAGACCGTGGACCATCCCAGGGCCTGTGCTCAGAGCCCAGCTCAGCCCTGCCCAGTCCCGATGCTCGTTCATTTATGCCTTCCTCAGATAGCTATGTGTGCTCTGTGCTAGAACATGAGGCTACAGCAATGAGCAAAGCAGGGGCAGAACCTGTCCTCGTGGAAGGTGATAACACACAGGTTATTCGAGAAACAACTATACGATTCCAAACTGTGATCAATGCAGTGAAGAAAAATAACAGTAAATGAACTATCTGGAGATGGATAAGTATCCTGCCGCTCAGCATCAGCTTAAAACTGAGAACCTTTCACAACCTCGTCCTTTTCTAACAATCACTTTACTTGACACATCATACACTATCATCTCTAAGCACAAAATCCCCAAATCATTGAGGTAGGAAGAAACCAAATGGGCTTTCCCGATTTTTCCTTGCCTTGGCAAAGGGCTGGCTTGCTCCGTGGCACAGAAGTTTCGGGCCCAGGCTCTGCGGCCTCTCGGTTTGGCACTGGTCTCTGGTTTGCAACTGAGCCTCAGGGCGGGAGCGGCTCATTTGGAATTCTGGCAAGGCCTCCAGGAGGGAGCAGCATTCAGATTCCCTTCAACTAATTTTTTTTCCAACCATAAACAGTGCTTGGGTTTTTAAAAGCCACCAAAGCGAGAGAATGGTGAAAAATAAGATGCTGCAAGCAAGAAATGATAGCTAAAACCCATGCCTGGGGTCCGACCTGTGCAAACATCCAGCCAATTGTTAGTTCTAAATCTGAATGGAGTTTTCCAGGTGCTTTCAGGGGATCACGGGATTTTATTTTTCTATCAGAGCACTCTCTAAAGGGATTTTGGGCTAAGCCTGGCAATTCTCCCCTTTCTTTTCTGGAATAGAAGGCAGCCAACTTACTCTCACCTTCAGTCTTAAGTCTAACTTGAACAGTCCACTCATTCATCCTGGTTGCCTTTCTAGGGCCTGCAATTACTGTGTGTGTGGAGGCCACAGCCGACCCTCCTCTACCAAGCCAGCCATGCTCATGCTGGGAAGGGCTCATTTCCCACTCAGCCTGTCCGCCTGCAGTGATTCCTGCTGGGGTCAGGCTTTCCTTTCCAGCCTCTCATTTCTTTGCAGGTTTCCCCTCCCGGGAAGCACAGGACCCAAAGCAAATACTCAGCTTCAGCATCACCTGCTTCCTAGCGCCACCACTGTTGACTCTTCTGACCCGTGGACTCCAGAATTGTTTTCCTACCGCTGTGAGACCTGCTGCTTTCCCTGCCTTAGCTGACTGTCTTGAACCTGACTTCATCCATTCCTGTTTGCCAAATGCTGTGCCATCTGCCAGGCAGGTCAGATTCTTGGTCATGGCCATGGGGTGCACCTGAGCTAACCTGGCCTTTGAAATCAGGCAAGCTTGGGTTCCACTCCCAGCAACCCCATTCCCAGCTGAACTCCACTTTCCGCATCAGCAAAATATGGAGTTCCATAAAGTTAGAAAACAGAGAAAAAAAATAGTTTATCACTTTGCAGATTGAATGTCCTTAATGACATTACGTATATTCACCTGGTCTTCCAGGCTTAGTGGACATCCTATCGTGATAATAATACCAGTCCCGTGGGACTATCCTGAGGATTAAAAGGGTTAATATGTGCGAAGTGCCTGAATTCCTGCCAGACCCTTGGAAAAGACTAAATAAATATTTCACCCTCTCCCCCTTTAGTTCAAACTGGTCCTTTTCCCACCTATACCATTCTAACATGTATTATATCACAACTGCCTGTTACATGCCCTCTAGCCCCATACTGGATGGTCTTAATTACAGTACTCTCCATCTTTCTATGCAACTGTCAATCAGAAACATCCACTTGCTTGGAGGGGGACAAAACTGGGGTTGGCTGTTATCTTCACCTTGTCTTCTGGAGTCCCGTGGAGCTTAGGATTTTTACAGAAGTATATCATGGCAGCTGCAGCTGTCTCATGCTAAAATTGAGAAGTCAAGATGTTTATTTCATAGAAGCCCACATTTCTGGCAACAACCTGCACCTTGTCTATTAGGAGAAATGAGTGGGTCTATACATGACTTACTGCCTCTGTGGAGGTTTGGTTTAGATTGTCTCCAAGTACGTAAAAAGGTACATTTTCCAACCCAAGAATTGATCAGCATTATCTACATCTGCAAACCTGTCCTTTATGTATGCTGTACATTACTTAGGGGAAAAAAACCCACCTCTGCTTTGTAACTAGAATTTTCCTTTTGCTTGATCGTGGCTGTGGGCTGAATTAATGTGACAAAGGGGGTTGCTGGAGAGAGAGCCTGTTACAAAGGTGTGGTAACAATTGCTTTCCAGGGGAAGTAACCAAATACACTCCAGTCTTGTTGAAAAGCACACATCTGATAAATATACATGTGATTTCAATGGAAGAACAGTTCAAACTTACTTAGGTTTTTAAACAGCAAATACAATCTAATTCAGCCTCTCCCCACCCCACAATAAGAAGCTTATAGATTATTCCAGCGCCTTGTATCCCAAAGACAAGATGCATATACATCTGTGAATAAGTTTGTCTACATGTGCATGCACTGCCCACGCTGTTCCCTTTTAAACCTCTACTTTTCTCTGCTTGGGAACAAAATAAGCCACCAGGTGATAGCTCCTAAGCACAAGGATGGGAACATGGCACTTATTTCATAAGCATCAATATAGCCCATAGGAAGCTGCCTGGCAGGGAAGACTCAGAAACCCTTCTCCTACTACCCTATAAGTCTATCTATCTTAGGCACAAAGAAAACACAGCCAGATAGCAAAGGCTGCTCAATACTGCCCCCAGAAACCCCACCAAAGTTACACAACTCACTTCTGCAAGGGAGACTAGCATACAACAGCGTTCCCCAAATGTGTTCCTCTCAGGATGTCTTTTGATGAATCATCTCATAGGATTAATATTTTGTGAACTAGTTTGGGAATCATTGCTTTGCCAAGAATGCCTTGGCAAAGAGGATGATTTGGAAGAGAAAGAGAGGTCATCTCAATAAATTCTTACCACTCATCATTTGGCAACCTTGACTGACTCCTGGCGTTTCACTGAGGGCAGAGGCATAGAGATTTTGATGGGCTTAAGCAAACTCTCCTAGGGAATTCAAATTCTCTAGAAAATAACTACAAGACCAAATGGCCTCCCAGAGGAACACTCCCAGAGGCTGGAACGCTCCCTCATTTGTGGTCCCCATAGCTAGGACACACTACTACACAGCAGTGGATGTCCAAGTACGTGTTGGATTCCTTGATAGGAGATAATTCATTTACATGAGAGGAAACCCATCAGCCATCTTACCCCTCCAACAGGGCTCCAACAGGCATGCATCTCTGGCCTGAAGCATGAGCACTAACTTCCATTTTGTGGCCCAAATGTGACCCAGGGCAGGCCAAGGGGAACCACAAACCTGTGCCCCTGGCCATTCCTGGAAAAACAGCCTTGACACTGAGAGAAAGCTTATCAGGATACCTGTGATGAAACCAAACACCTTTTTTACCTTTGGGGAATTAAATGGTAAAGTACCAAACAGGAGCTTGCCTTCTTTCCACTGGGTTCTCCTAGGCCAGCTACAATGTGCTCCAACTGCTCTGACTTTAACACCAATTTTTGGGTTAATTTAAATTCTGATTCCACACCTCCCTGGGCCCCAAATCCCAAGAATAATAAAGGTTAAGACTTTTCAAGGCCAATACCAGTTGAATGCATTCATCCCTTCCTCACCCCTTCAGGGACAGGCTCAGGGCTAAATGTAGAGATTAGGGAATTACCATTCAATTAGAAGCTATACTAACTGATAAAACTAGCTGATCCACCCAGATAAAACTAGCTGGGTTAACAAAGGTACCTAACAAAAGAAGAGTCTGCCAAATTTAAAGTCTAAAAAAATGTGGTGAGATTTAAAATAAAAGGAAAAACATCACCCTGGGGTGGTGGGGGGGGGGGGGGGCGGGGCGGCGGGGAAGCTCCTGGAAGCAAGTACATTCAGTTAACTGATACAGCTATGTCGTATCTTCCCTCTTTCTGGGAGGCTAAGCTAACCCATGACAGAACAAACCCACTGAAGTAATAATTACAAAATAACAATATGAAGAAGTTAAATTTTAGAACACTTTCTTTGGGCAAAGCACTCTGCAAAGCATTCTTTATGGACTATTTAATTCCCACAATGATTCAGTGATGTTCAAGGTACTTTATCCTCTTCAACACATGAAAAACTGAGGCTTAGGGATGTTACCCAGCTACTAAGTAATGAAGCTGGGATTTGAATGCAAATATGTTTGAACCCAGAGTCAAAGCTCCCAACCAACATACTCAGTAAGACATAGGCTATAACGTCTTCCTGGAGCTGTGGCACTTAGAAGGGATCAAACCAAAATTCCAGCCTCCTTTTTACACAGCTAGTGAGTATCATGTGCCTGCTACGTTCCAAGTGCTACCTTGCGTGCTCTACATCCATCGTCACTGAATCCTTACAGCAGTGCTTTGATGTGGGCCACACCTCCATTTTACATACAGAGAACTGGGGCTCAGAGAGGTGAAATGTCCCACGTCACCCTGTTAGGAAGAAGCAAAGCCAGTACTCCACCCCAAACCATGTTTCATTCCAAAGTCCGTAACCTTCACCTCCAGACCCATACCTCCATATCAGGAGTTTCCATTTACAAATTTGGAAAAACTTGAGATGTGTGGAACTATCAGAGTACACAGAGAATCATGACAAACTTCCCTTATAAATTCCAGAGTAATCTCTTGGTCTCCCCAGATTCTGAAAACCAAGCAACCGGCCCCAAACAACCAGCATCAACTCAATACGCAGTCCATCATGCTGAAATTTCGTAAGGGAAGATGGGTGATAAATGTTTCTCAAGTTATAAAAATTCCCCTAGTAGCGTCATGGATCATGGAGGCTTTTATGTGAGTCTGGGCCTCCCTCCAGTTCTTCCCAGGACTCCTGCTTGGATTCCTACACTTACGAATTGTTAGCTTTTGCAGCAGGGTTAGCGGAGCTCTGCAGAGAGCTGTGATATCAGGTGCCAGCTGTCTTAGCAACTAACAGATCTGTGCCCTCCCCACTTCCCTCTCCCTACCACCCAATGCACAATGAGTTTTAAACCCTGCTCTCCAGTTCCCACTCTTAATAGCACAGGGTATCTCAGGACCCAACTTGGGGCCCAAGTGGATACCTTGTAGAGACTTTGGCTAGTTTTCTAAGAATTTCTTCTCCTCCTCTCCCAGGCTGGCCTCATCTGCCTGCTGGAGAAGTTTCAGCAACTCTCGCCACAGCATCGGGCTTTCATCTCAGAGGACAGCTTCCCAGTGAAGTTGATGCAGCCCACTTTCCATCCTGGGCGCCTGTCATTATCAAATATTCGAGTGGAACTAATGAATGCCTTTAACTTCCCTTGAACATAAAGAGCGTTGAAGAAATCGAACCACGAGAGCCTGCCGACTTCAGGGAATTAGTCTGGTCTTTGAGAAAATGTATTTGCCATCCTCTCCCCCACAAAATACTTCTCAGTTTCTCGTCGCCACTGAAAAGGATAATACCTTCACCATTACTATGCCAGCAAGAAAAATGTTTCTTTCCCCAGGAGGCAGAAACATATTTTCTGACTAAGCCTAAGAGACACAATGTTAAAATTTGAATTCACTTTCTTTATAATATCTTTAAAATACCTGGGACCTGTCCCTGAGTTCTGTGCAGTCAGCAGTTTCCCCAGTAAGCTCATTTATTTTTCATGCTGACTAGAAACAGAGTTTGATTTTCCCCAGTCCCATTTCTATCTCCCCTGGAAACTTCCAGAGGAAGGACCTTGATATCTAGGAAAAGAGCAACTTGGAAGAGAAGTATGGAAGGGCTGGCCGTTGAACAGAGACCACAGTGGCTTCCTGAGGAAGGCAACACTGGAGAGCACATCTCAGGGATTTTTCTCCATTTCCTTTCCTGAAGGTCCCCGGGTAGAGCACGTCCCTGAGAGGACTCCGGGAAGAGAGCTCTGAGCATCTGCTTGGAATGTTCCATCACACCGTTTCACAACTGTAGGAGGAAGAAAACCCAACTGGTGCAGGATGAAGCTGACACACTCTCTGGAGTCAGGAGCAGGGGAATCTGCTACTGAGGGAAACAAAAATGGAGCCATACCAAGGCTCTAGTCAAAACTCTGAAAGTATCAGTGTCCCGATTCTCACAGATACGCCCTAAGGACAAGAAGGAATCATTCCCCATATTCCCTTACCTGACCATGCACCCAGAACTATGGGGGTGACTTCTCTCAAATTTTGGAGAGTTCTGAAAGGACAAGGATGCAGCCTATTTGAGAATCAGAATTCAATCTACTAGTCAGTCTGTCCTCCTAGCATCAAAGAGCCCAAACAGTTAATAAAGTATGAACTCTCAGATTTTTTTTTTTTAGTATCTACTCAATACATATTTATTGAATATTTGAATAACAGTATGATTGTCAACTCACTTGGAAAATGCCTTCTTTTTTTTTAACATCTTTATTGGAGTATAATTGCTTTACAATGGTGTATTAGTTTCTGCTGTATAACAAAGTGAATCAGCTATACATATACATATATCCCCATATCTCCTCCCTCTTGCGTCTCCCTCCCACCCTCCCTATCCCACCCCTCTAGGTGGTCACAGAGCACCAAGCTGATCTCCCTGTGCTATGCAGCTGCTTCCCACTAGCTATCTATTTTACATTTGGTAGTGTATATATGTCCATGCCACTCTCTCACTTCATCCCAGCTTACCCTTCCCCCCCTCCCCGTGTCCTCAAGTCCATTCTCTACATCTGTGTCTTTATTCCTGTCCTGCCCCTATGTTCTTTAGAACCTTTTTTTTTTTTTAGATTCCATATGTATGTGTTAGCATACGGTATTTGTTTTTCTCTTTCTTACTTCACAGACTCTAGGTCATGAGTCTGACAGACTCTAGGTCCATCCACCTCACTACAAATAACTCAATTTGGTTTATTTTTATAGCTGAGTAATATTCCATTGTATATATGTACCACATCTTCTTTATCCATTCATCTGTCAATGGACACTTAGGTTGCTTCCATGTCCGGGCTATTGTAAATAGAGCTGCAATGAACATTGTGGTACATGACTCTTTTTGAATTATGGTTTTCTCAGGGTATATGCCCAGTAGTGGGATTGCTGGGTCGTATGCTAGTTCTATTTTTAGTTTTTTAAGGAACCTCCATACTGTTCTCCAAAGTGGCTGTACCAATTTACATTCCCACCAACAGTGCAAGAGGGTTCCCTTTTCTCCACACCCTCGCCAACATTTATTGTTTGTAGATTTTTTGATGATGGCCATTCTGACAGGTGTGAGGTGATACCTCATTGTAGTTTTGATTTGCATTTCTCTAATGATTGGTGATGTTGAGCATCTTTTCATTTGTTTGTTGGCAATCTGTATATCTTCTTTGGAGAAATGTCTATTTAGGTCTTTTGCCCATTTTTGGATTGGGTTGTTTCTTTTTTTAATATTGAGCTGCATGAGCTGCTTGTAAATTTTGGAGATTAATCCGTTGTCAGTTGCTTCATTTGCAAATATTTTCTCCCATTCTGAGGGTTGTCTTTTCGTCTTGTTTATGGTTTCCGTTGCTGGGCAAAAGCTTTTAAGTTTCATTAGGTTCCATTTGTTTATTTTTGTTTTTATTTCCATTTCTCTAGGAGGTGGGTCAAAAAGGATCTTGCTGTGGTTTATGTCAGAGTGTTCTGCCTGTGTTTTCCTCTGAGTTTTATAGTGTCTGGCCTTACATCTAGGTCTCTAATCCATTTTGAGTTTATTTTTGTGTATGGTGTTAGGGAATGTTCTAATTTCATTCTTTTACATATAGCTGTCCAGTTTTCCCAGCACCACTTACTGAAGAGGCTGTCTTTTCTCCATTGTATATTCTTGCCTCCTTTATCAAAAATAAGGTGACCATATGTGCATGGGTTTATCTCTGGGCTTAAGGTCATATATGACAAGCCCATAGCCAACATCATTCTCAATGGTGAAAAACTGAAACCATTTCCTGTAAGATCAGGAACAAGACAAGGTTGTCCACTCTCACCACTAATATTCAACATAGTTTTTTTGGAAATTTTACCCACAACAATCAGAGAAGAAAAAGAAATAAAAGGAATCCAAATCGGAAAAGAAGAAGTAAAGCTGTTACTGTTTTCAGATGACATGACATTATACATAGAGAATCATAAAGATGCTACCAGAAAACTACTAGAGCTAATCAATGAATTTGGTAAAGTAGCAGGATACAAAATTAATCCACAGAAATCTCTTGCATTCCTATACACTAATGATGAAAAATCTGAAAGAGAAATTAAGGAAACACTCCCATTTACCACTGCAACAAAAAGAATAAAATACCTAGGAATAAACCTACCTAAGGAGACAAAAGACCTGTATGCAGAAAACTATAAGACACTGATGAAAGAAATTAAAGATGAACTCTCAGATTTTGAAAAGGGTGGCGGCTGCTACAATGGGATCAAGGCATTGGAGCTGTCCCTGGTGCTGCTTCAATGGCTACAATAGCCTGGGCACCCAAAGAGTCTTGCCTTTTGATCTGCCCATGGCTTCTGCCCTTGTCCCACTCCTTATCACTGTTCTTCTGGTTATATAGTCCCAATTTATGCCTTTACAACCACACCCATTCTTAATCTCTGCATGTTCTGCAACACTCCCCAACCTCACTGGACTGAACTCCACCTATTGATTGACATCCTCTGCCAACAACACAACCCACCACCACCTCAGATCACTGAACACAAACGTAGTAGAACTTCATCTTGAGAGGAATGTGGGGTGATTGAAGGATTTTAGGCAGAGGAATAATGTCAACACGTTTGATGCTTAGGAAGGTCATGCTGACCTCAGTGCAAGGAATGGAGGGGGAAATAGGAAACTAGGTTGGTTTTTGCATTAACCTAGGCAAAATATAATAGACTAGATAAGAGTAGCGACAGAGGAGCTAGGGAGAAGATTGTGGTTTCAAGAAATATTTAGGCATTAAGATAAGCAAGATGTGGCTGAGGAACATGTGGTTTATATGGAGAAAAAAGAAGTGAATGTCAAAGATAACCCCAAAGTTTCTGGTTGGACAATAGGTAAGATGGTGTTAACAAATATTGAGTTGAGAACACCAGAGAAGATACAAATTTGAAGGAAAAAAATGTCAAATTCAATTTTGTATGTATAGAGTTGAGGGAATTTGTGGAATATCCATCTGGAAATGCTAAGTGGACAGTTGACTATAGATCTGGAACTCAAGAGACACATCTGAACTCAATATAGAGATGTTAGAATTATCAGATACAGGTGGTCATCAAAGGCATGTGACTGAGTATGAACAATCCTAGTCAAAAGAGATCCAAGGAAAGAACTCCAATGAACCCAATATTTGCTTCTCTGGAATATGAATTTTCAAAGTCATTAATAAGTAGTGGGGAGACAGATAGGAGGTGCATACATAGGAATGTGTGTCAGGAAAACAAAATGAAGAGAATGTTTCCCTGAAGAGTGGTCCATGGTGTCAAAGAATACAGAGATCACATAAAATTAGACTTGAGAAGTGTCTACAAAATTTAATGACAAAGATCTTAGGTGACCTCCATCTGGCTAGCCTTTCACCCCAGAGAGGGTGACAGTGAAGCCAATTTAAAGTAGGTTGAAGAGAAACTGGAAGGTGAGGGATTGGAAGAATAAACAGATATAACTCTTTTAAGTTTAGCTGTGCAAGGAAGGAAACACCAGAGGAGTGGGCTGAGGACACTCTGAGGACTTTTATTTTTGTTGTTAAGATGGAAAAACTTAAATATATTTAAATGCTGGCTGCATTGAGCCAATTGAAAAGGAGAGGTTAAAGATGAGAAAGATAACTGGTAGATAAAGATTCCTGAGGAAGTAGGGGGAGGGAATCTGGGATCCAAGGCACTAGCGTCTCTCCCCTGGAGACAGAGGTACAGAGGTCAGAACCCACAGATCTATAAGTAAGTGAGTCGAATGATTGGCTGAAAGTTAGGGAGTTCCTGCCAACCCTCCATCAGATGCCAACAGTAACACACTTTCTCCCTACCACTTCATCATCCAAAAGAAGAAATAAATTTGTTCTATCAGAAAAACTGGAACATATTGGTGGGCGTTAGGAGGAGGCAGATTTTGATTCAAGAGAAGAAATTTGCTAACAACTGGAGCTGTCCAGTGACAGAATGGCATCTGTAGTGAGCTGTCTATCAGAGGCAGTGTTCAACTAGAGAACAGAATGCTATAGCCTTCCTGGCCAATCTCAGTGAATCCTGTACTAGAAAGAAGTTTGAGCTAGATAGTGTCTAAAGACCCTTTCAACTATAAACTACTTCTGTTTTCAAGGTGGTCTCCGACTCTTTCCCAGGAATCCTTGAATTGGCTACTGTTTTGCCCATGAGTGATCATGGGGGTTCTTAGACCACCAGGGCTAGAGCTGCCATTTGCAGAGGTGCCCCTAGGGGATGTTCAGGAGACAAATTTGTCCACTAATAAACAACATTATATCCTATCATTTCACTGTTGGAAATTTATTTTGTGGAGCCTTGCTTACCCTCAAGAATTCCCTGTGAAAATATAAACATGCTTAGGAGGGTTTCCATTTTACAGTGGCATCAGCCAACATCTGGAAGCAGACCTCCATGGGAATGGGCAGTCCATTTCATGGCTGAGAGCTGGATTCTAGCATCATACTGCCAGGGTTTGCATCCAGCTCCATCACTGTCAGCTCTGTTGACTGTTGGTGAGTAACTTAACCTCTCTATGCCTATTGTGGAGGATCAAAAATCTAATACTTAGTGCCCAGCACATAGTAATCACTCCATGAACATTTATTAAATGTACAAATGAGGCAATAATGCCAGGAACCTGGGACAGAATACAGTCATGGTTGGTGAGAGGATGCTAAAGAAATGGTATTTACTTCATTATCCTCCATAAAATTTTATAATTTGAGATTTGCCCATATCCCAGCCTTTTAGAAGATATTCTTTCAATGGTATAATTATTAGCTGACCAGGAAACACAAATGTGTTTGTATTTCCAATAAAAAATGCTCTGAGCTATAAAGCTTGACCAAGAAAGTAGGTTCAGGTTCCTCTTCATTATTCTCTACAGGGATCATTTCAGCCCAGCTAAGGATGCTGTACTGATTTCCACCCAAATCATACTGGTGGCTGATAGTTATTTAGTACTTACTATGAGCCAGGCAGCTTAATTGCATATATTATCTGTAATCCTCACAAAACCATGAAGGACACGTGTTAGTCAATTTTACAGATAAAAAATCTTGGTTTAGGGAAGTTTTTGCAGCTTGTCGAAGGTCACACAGGTAGTAATTAGCAGGATCAGGATTCAAAGTCAGGTCTGTCTGACCACCAAGCCCACGTTTGCTACTGTGCCCCATTTCTTCTCCAGTAAAGACCCTAGTAGATGGTAAGGCAGGGTAGGGTAATACCTTTGTTTCCCCTGCACTGTTTAGCCCAACACATAGGAAGGGCTTAGTAAATGATTATTCAATTAAACTGCCAAGTACTTGGTAATTTCCAGATTGTTAGCCACTGTTGCTGTGTCTTGTGCCTTACCTAACTTCCAGCAAACAGTAGTCTACTAATAAACTTGAGTTCCAAAGCCTCTTCATTTCTGTTTTGCCCATGAGAGACCCTTGTGGGGGATTCCCTTAGGGGATTTCCCCTAGAAATAGACCCTGGACAGCCCAGAGCCCATAGGAAGTCATTCAACTGCCTGGTCTTTAACCTCATGGAGGAGCTACACTTCCCATAAGAATTCTGGTAACTTCCCTGGTTACCAGCACTGGAAATTTACCTAATATCTGATACAAATGGAATCAAGGAAAGCCAAGATTGAAGGCATGCAGAACAAAGACCAAGCCTCTAGCGTGGCTGAGCCAGGAAGGTAATCTTAGACTTTTGGCTGAAGCCAGCACATTCTAGGCTCTTTATTACCCAGTCTTCTCTGCACTATGCCTCTGTGCCTCCCACCAGGATGCTTCCCAACCTGGCCCCTACACACATCCATTTCTTCCTCTGTGGTGTGACTTACAGCACTTCCTTCTTCTGGCATGCCTCTTCCTGCTACTTTGTCAATTCCAATCCATGCTGCAAAGATCACATCCAGGAATCCTTCCCTGACTGTTCTATCCCTCTCTAATCTTTGTCTCTTCATTTCTAACTCAAAGCATAGCTTAGACATAACCATGTGTAGCCTCTCATCAGCCACTGATGCTTCATGCTGATATTCCAAGTCCCCACAAGTAGACTAAGCATCCTTTACAAGTAAGAACAATGCTTTCTATTCTTCCCTCCACCATGCCAGTGGCCAGGTCATTGTTCAGTGAGCCCAAAGACACAGGATACCTCCAAACCAAGTTTCTCATGCTGCGATAACTCAACGTGCTTCACCCTGGCAGGCATGGAAAGTGCCCTTTCCATCAAAACCAAGAGCCATCCTCATCCCATTGGCTTTCCTAAGTTATCTCTAACCAGATTATCCTTCTCCTACAGAACACAGAATCCTCCAAGGAGGCCCAGATGGATGCCGGCCTCAGCTCTTCAACAAATTGATCTCATCATCTTCCGATACGAGTATGGAATTATCCCTTCCAAAGCTGTATAGTCCTGGAAAAACACTAGTGGTGACTCATGCAGGGGTGGGGGTGGGGCAGAGAGGAATGGGAGAAAGAAAAGAGAGCATACAGGCTGGTTATGGAGCCACAGAACGAGGCACATTAACCAATTCTGCCAATTATACAGCTGAAGCAATTAAATAACGTCACAATGGTAGGAGAAAGTGTAAACAGAGCCCACAACACTACCCTGTGGGCCAAAAGAAAAACAAACTTGGCTGCTGTGGTGGAAAGTCATTGCCGTCATGGCTCCTGCATCCCTTTCTCCCTTTACATCTGGTGATAGAACTCCTCTCCCCTTAGCAAACCTATGCCACACATTTGGGGTTAGGCGCACTTCTTGGTGAGGTGGGCATTGTACCAGGATTCGTGGAGTGTACCTTCCCCCAACCTCAATGGTTAACTCCAGGATGGGCATAGCACTCTAGCAGAGCTGATTAGAATAATGCCTGAGAATGGAAATACAGATACTGACAGAACTATTGGATTGTGAACTTGGAAGATGCCAGCTTGTGAATGCCAGTAGCCATCTCTCCTTCCAAACAGAGAAACCTTGCCTGAGAATAAAGGCAATATGCTAAGGAGAGCAGAATCCAGAGGTGGAGAGAATGGGGGGCTTTGATGCTTCATTTGAGCCCTAGATCCAGCCAAGACTTAGCACCTGGACAGAAATCTCCCCTTTTCCTCAAACTAGTTAGATATGGGTTTCCAGATATGTTTTGTTCTGTTGTTTTTGTTTTTGTGAAAGAGACCCAACCAGTATAGCCACTGAGGCTGAGAGCCAATATTCCATGGGGAAAACATGCCAAACATCAGAGAGATCTGTAAGACAGTATCACCTCCAAATTTTATTGAAGCAATTCGACAATCTGGCAGGACTTGCAGCCTCCTGCACTGTGGAAGCAACCTACCACACTGTGCTTAAACCAACAAAAGAGAACCCTTAAGTATAAGGCTCAGAGGAGAATGCGGAAAAGGGAGATATCTCAGTCTTCCCCTAAAATCTAATCTAATCTGAGATTCAGGGGGGCTGGAAGCATAGCCCTAATTCAACCAGAGGCCTACCACGAGCATCTGTGCACTCTAGCCCTGAACCTGAACATCTTCTGAAAGGCCCTCACCTAAGCCCTGAGTCAGCTTTTCTTCCTGGACGCTGACCACCATGTGAGAACCGCCTTCCAAAAGGAGGAGTGGGGTACAGAGCCAGAGACATCACCAAGTCACTCCTGATGGCCTCCCAATGCATCACTCTTCTCTCATTTCCCAGGCAGAATGCCAGTGAGGCATCCACAGCTCCCTGGAGGGCGAGAAGCAACTTCTTAATTAAAGGAAAGATCTGTACCTTCAAAGTGATTTACGCAGGGAACTAATCCTCCACTGGTGGACACTCACACAGACACTCGTTCTAGCAGAGGATGTCTGGGCAGACCTGGCATCAATGCAAAACTGCTCCAGCCCCCAAAATTGCCTTACATACCCTGCATTAGAAGGCCCTGAAGGACTGGAGGTAGAGAACGATTCATCCACTGATGCCGACAGTGGTAGCAGAATGCTGATTCCACGTGGGACTTCGTGTGAAGTCGGAAGATAAGGGAGCATGAGAGAAACAAAAAGACAAGCCATTTTCTCTGGAAGCTAATCCTTGGAGCTCAGCTTGGGATCTCGCACTCTCTTTCACAACCACAAACTAGAGCCAAGATAGAGTTTCTCAATCCTGGATACACATTAGAATCACCAGGGTAGCATTAAAAATTTTTAATGCCTGAACCACACCTACACCAAAGGGAATCAGAATTTTCAGAGGAATCACCCCCGGCGGGACTGAGAACCATTGAGCCCAGAGAGCACGTTCTTCCAACCACCTCCCATCCCTTCCGAGGCACCCTCGGCACACATGGTCCAGAGAAACCAAAGACGACATCAGGGTCCCCCTTCCTCCATCCTCTCTGCTTCCCGGAGGCACTGAGGCTTCCAGCTGGCATCAAGCAGGGCTGCACCAGAGTAGAGGGCCCCAGAAACTGGAAGCGAAAGCAGCAGCGAAAAGAAAACAGAGTAGAACCCAGCTGGTTGACAACCCTTCCACATCCTTCTTCAGGACAGTGACCGCTGAATGGCCATCTTCGAGGGGTACGTGGAAGGGCAGAAACACTGACGGAGTGCAGAGTGGGCTTAGTGCTCCGGCACCCCACCCCCAGGCGCGGTAGACTGCATGAGGGTGCAACAATCAGACTCCCTCCCCTGGGATTGGAACACAGCTCCCATGGCCCATCTCAGTTGGTGCTTAAATGGCAAAAACATTTTGACGCGTGTCTAGAGGGACTTAAGCTGCTGAGAGAGGGAAAAGGGAAGAAGACACGGTGAGAAGCAGGAATAAGCCAGACTGAGGCAACTCGCTTCATCTCTTGGTGCCTTTCAGGCTCTTGCTCCAGGCTGTCTTGAAGCCCAGCAGCCGCCCCTGGCTTGGGCTCCCAGAAACCCCCAGGGGTGAGCAAGGTAACTGACGTCAGCCAACTTTCCTGCCCTCCTCACCACGGGAGCCACGTAGCACAGTGGCAGGAAAGAATCTGGCTCCAGAGTGCAGATAAGGGCTTTCCCGTGAGAGACCTAGGGCACGTTTTTTAACTTGTCTATGCCCCAGTTTTCACATCTACAAAATGGGGGCTTGGTAAACATTAAAGGAGTTATTACAGGTCACAGTCTCCAAATGGTGCCTGGCATGTTGGCCCTTAAACACATTTCAGTAAAAGTCACATTTTACTGCTCTCTAGAATCAAGTGCTCTTTCCTTCCAGTCCCAGGAAGGAAAACATATTGCCCAGTAACCCAGTGAGCTGGCTTACGGTATGTAACTCTGTGGGGCTCACACTGCCAATAGCTCAAAGGTCTCACAGTCTAGAGTAGAGTGGTATAAGTCATGACTCTGGCCCCCAAGAGCTTTGCCTCCTAGTTGGGGAAACCAGGTATGCACAAGAAAAGAAAAACATAAATTCCCAGTGACACTGTAGATGGTAAGAACCACGGTGGGTTGGAAGAGAACAGTCACTGACCAGGCTGGTCACAGAGGAGCTGGGATGTGCGTCCCCACGCTGTGTGATGCCAGGCCTGGCAAGGTGGCCACGATGTCCCGCCACCATACTCCACACCACTCCTCCTGGGAGAAACTGGAAATGCCCCTGAAAGCCGTTTTCCACATTCTGAAGATTTCTAATGATCACATTCCCACTGAGGCCCATCAGATCTTATTTTTAAATGAAGAGGTTTGGGTTTGCAGTTAACCAGAAACCACTGTGCTTTCTGTAGCTAGAGGAGGAGCAGACCCGGCCACGCCCATGCTCCAGCCCCTGGGCCACCTGCAGACGGTTCCCACAGCGGCTGGCTTCCTGTGTCTCTACCTGGGGACATGCTCTGCCTTGGGACCTTGCTCAACCAGGCTCAGGGAAGCTGCGCATGTCAGGGAGCCAACATCCCAGGTGCAACTCTCAACCAATAAAGGACAGCAGTTCGTGACAAATATCCCCATTCTCTCTCCCCGCGGTGTGAGGGGCAAGACCAAGTCCAAGGTGTGTTCCACACAATTTCCCAGAGTTTCTCCAACAGGACTGAGCCCCAGCAGGCCACAGCAGTTCCCACTCAATAGCTGACCCCTCGTTGGGTTTCCTCCGTCCCCTAGCTCACTTCCCCAACTCCTTCATGGTGGTTCCTGAGATCACCTCCCAGATGAACTGCTTGCACCAAATTCTCATCTCAGGGTCTATTTTTAGAGGAACCCAACGTGAGCCGAGAGGAGGGCAGGCCCCACGGCCAGCTGGGGCATGGGTCACTCTGAGAATTCACAGGATGCCTGCTCATCCGGACGCAGTCTGGAGTGCTTGCTTCTGCCTCCCTCCTGGGTGGTTTCTAATCATGTTTGTTCCTGTCTCTGCTAATCAACACCATTTGGTGCTGCTCAATAGGTCTCTGCTGGTGCAAGTGAATTAACAATATTTCCTGGATGTTTCTGTAATAACCATCTTTATGGGGGCTTTGCAGTGCTCAGTAGCTACACCTGAACCAAAAGAGCTATTAGACATAGAAAAGAAAAAGCAGCCAAATCCCTGCATGGGCCCCTACTAGCCCCACTCAGTGATTCACTGAGGTGAAAGCCAAGCCCAAGTTAGACACTGATGTGGATTGAATCTCCTTACAGGTAAATAAACTGGCCAACTTTCCTGCTTAGCATGTCAGCTGGGTGTTGGCAAACAGGAGCAAGCCGTTAGCGTGGCTGCTGCAAGAGCTCAGCTCCCTAGTGAATGGAGCCCGCCCAGCCCAGGCTACCAGGACCGGGAGGGTCAGGTTGTCAGCTCAAGTGAGGTGACACAGGTAAGACAGGTGACAACATCGTGGGGCTGCACGTGACTCCCTCAGCAAGTCTCTCTGTAGATTTCAGCCCTGTTTCAATAAATGCCATCCTCCTTTGAAGATTAGAATGAGATGGACTCAGAAGAAGCCACGTGGAGATCAAAGATAAGCCACGCCTCCTGCCTCCTGGATATACTGAGGGCTTGATCACTCAGCAGTGTTCAGTGGCAGGATCATTTACCAGAAGTATTTTGGCTCCCAGGACAAGAGAAGAGGAGGACATCTGGGGGCACATTCACGGGTGACCCAGGGACTTAGCCTGTGAGACTGGATCTGTTTCCTTCCCCCTGTTGCATCCAAGTATGCGCAGAAGAAGGATGAAACTAGGAGGGCTTGAGGTGGGAAGTAAGGACACTCCCGAATCATGCCAGGATCGCCAACTCTGCCGTGATTAGAAGGAAGTTGGGAAGGAGGAGAGAAGGGGGAAGAGAGAGAAAGGCAGCTGAGGAGACAGTAGAACTAAAGCCACCCAAAGGACAGAATCCATTTTGACCAGATGCTCATCAGAACTGCCAGCACTAATCCCTTTACTCAACAAATACGGACTGAGCCCTGCTATGTGCCTGTCTCACAGCCGGGTACTGGGAACACGGGGTAGATGCAGCCCCTCAAGAGTTTCCCACCAAGAGGAAAACAAGATTTTGAGAAAAAAATGTCAATGGAGTGTCACCTAAATGAAATCAGAGGGGTCGCTGAACAAATGCAGCAGGGAGTAGCTCATCTGGCTATGAGGCAAGCTCCCCAGAGTCTCAGAGTGAGGTTGCTGAAAATGAAGAACTAGCAGCAATCAGCCGGAAGGAGGCTGGGGGAGTGGGGCTTTCCAGGCAGAGGAAACAGCATGCACAAAGGTCTCAAGGCAGAAAGCACGGCTTCTCTGAAGGAGCTGAGGAGAGAATGCAAGTAAGAGGCTGGTGGGAGAGCGCACTGGAAAGGCAGAGAGAGGCTGAAACGGGAGTGACCAGTTACACTGCTGGCAGATCAACCAAAGAGGGAATTAGTGAGTGGACATTTCATATGTAAAACTTACTCAGGATGCCAGAGAGAGAGATGTGAGATGGGGACTTTGAAAGAGAAGTTAGAGGGCATGGAAGAGCGAGAAGTAAGGAAGAAAGATCATGGGAGAAAGGCTATATCCAAAGATATGACAGTAGGGAATTTCCTGGGATTAAACAGATTCCTCAGATTGAAAAAGCATTAGTCACAAGCAGGAAAAATTTAAGTACTTTCAGAATTGCTAAGCCATACCCTCGTGAGAAACAAATTTACCAATTAGAGTATCATGTTTGTGTGCAATTCTTTTCGCCTTTTTTACTAAAGTATACAAGGTTTTTCCCGTGTAGGACAGGTAACTTCTGTCATCTCCTTTCATCTCCAGACCCCCCAGTGTGCTTATGTGATGCATTTTAAATACAGTTAGATTCATTTGCTCTCGTCTGCATTCCTACTCTCCCGGCCAACACACACATCCTGCTTGATTTTTTTAAATTTACATACAGTAAAATATATTCTTTGTAGAGTGTAGCTCTATGATTTTGATCAGTTCACTGTGATGTACCCACCACCACAGTTCCACACAGAACATGTCCACCTATGATTTACGGACTATGATGGTCTCCATTTCACATAGGAGGAAAGAGAGACACAAAGGGGTAAGTAACTTTGCCTGAGGTCATCCAACTAGTTCACAAACGCCTGTGCTTTTGCTTGGGTGGTCTTGGCCCCCGAATACCAGCTACAAAACCCTAAGCCACACTGTCTTAGATTTCCACACCCAGCCCAAGTCTACATGAACATTCAATTACCATCAACTCTGTCACCAAGGGATCCCAAGTGTGCATCTGCTTGAATCCTCAGTCATAGCCCTGACTGGGGCATGTGGTAAGCCTGGCTTAACTTTCTGGAAAAAAGATTCAGGAGGACAAGAATAGCACCCCTTTTCAAACTGTCAAATAGGTTGGGATTGGGTAACATGTAGGGGGCAGATTCTAACCTCAAGCTCAAGATTTACTGAGCATTAGTTTAATCCTCCAGCCTGTGACCCTTTGAAGGCACAGGACACTTCTTATCCATCTCTATACCCCTGGTACTTAGTACATGGCAGGTGTTTAATCAACATTTGTCAGATGAATGCACACATGAGTGAACAAAAGATCATAAATTTAAACATCAAGAGGTACCAGAGAAGAGCCATGAGCCACAGGACATGTCCTCTCTTTCAATTGACATTCCACATCCTTCCCATCACAAGAGAAGCCTTACACTCCCAATTTTACTAACAATATCTCCATTCTTGTAGTGCAGCAGAGGCCATAGCCATGCCCGACCTGTTAGCTAAATTATGAATAAGGACACAGGGCTTAGCATCTCTCTGTAGCCCTTGTAGCCACATGGAACTATGTGGTGATGCAAGGCAATATGAAGCAAATATATGGATGGATAATGGGTGAAAGATGGATGGATGGATGGATGGACCAAGAGACTGCAGTAAATTTAAGTTCAAAGCTACACTTACATACCCCTTGAGGACGAAATTTTTTGTCCTCCTTTAGAGCCATACCCCCAGTGCCTAATGCATTGCCTCACACACAATAGTTTCTCAAGAAATATTTGTTGGAGAGGTGGAGTCAAGATGGCATACTAGGAGGATGCAGAATTCGCGTCTCCTCACAACTAGGGCACCTACCACGCACCGGTGGGGGACCACGGACACCTAAGGGGACGGGAGGAACCCCCAGCAACCAGGTAGGATGTGGGGCTTGGGGGGAGTGAAGGGGGAGGAGAAGTGGAGGCGGCAGGGGACTGGTACCCCTGAGGGGTGGCTGGGGGAGGGGAAGGGATCCCACACCCGAAGGGGGAAATTGGGGAACCACGTGGAGGGCAGAGGATCAAAAGGGAGCATGTACAGATTTCCCCTGCCCACTTGGACCCCCAGGAACCTGTTGGGATCCCGGGCCTGATCCTCGGCCCACCTAGGCCCCCTCCAGCCATGCAGGTCCTGAGGGAGTGGGAGGGAGGGAAGGGGGAGCAAAAGTAAAGGCTGGACCTCCAGAACCGGCACACCTGAGGGGCGGCTGGGGGAGGGGAGAAGTTCTACACCCAGCAGGACCCACCCATGGTTAGGGGTACAGCGTCCACAGGGGAGACCTTGGGGGAGACGGTGGAGGAGGCGCACGAAGGAATGTAAGGGAAGGGGGCCAGCACTTTCCCTGTCCCCTTAAGCCCCAGGAAGCCTGTTGGGCTCGCAGGCCTAATCCTCTGCCCTAGGAGCCTCCCTCCTGCAGCGCAGAGCCCAAACCCTGCCCCTGCACTCCCACCCAGGGCCCCACCTCTACACTCGGAGACCCCCCTCTGAGACCCCCTCCGAAGGGCTGGGCCTAAACCCCACCCACACAGGTTTAGGTAAGGCCTAAACCTCACCCAGGGCCTTACCTCCAAACTCCACACTCCAGAGGCCCCCCTTTCCACTTGCTGCCTCTCCCCTTTCGCCAGGTGCTAAGCAGAGGCCTCACCCCACGCTTGAACGTCACCCTGCCTAGACCCCACTCTATGCTCAAATGTCACCCCCCAACCCGCCTAGGTCCTGCCCCACCCAAAACCCTGCCCCTGCCAGAGGTCCACCCCCACCTAAACTCCGCCCCCATAGCTAAGGCTTATTTTTTCTTTTTCTTTTCTTTTTTCCTCTTTTAGATTGGGGTTCTGTTTTACCTTGTTGATTCACTGTTGTTGATTCTTTTATATTTTTATTTTTCCTAATAAATCTTTTACTTTTCTAATTTTATTTTATCCTTTATATTTTGTTAGTGATCTCTCCTTCTGGCTTGTTCCCCACCCCCCCACCCTTTTTGTTTTTTTCTGTTTTCTGTTTTGGTTTTACCTTGTTGCAGTTGTTTCAATTATAGTTTTATTTTTCCTAATATATTTTTTATCTAATTTTATTTTTATTTATTTAATTTTATTTTAAATTTATTTTTATTTTATTTTTATTCTTTGATATTGTACTGCTCTTTTTTTCTTTTTTTTTTTTTCTATGCCACGAAGATGGTGGGATCTTGGTTCCCAGGCCGGAGGTTGGGCCTAAGCTCCTGTGGTAGGAGCTCCGAGTCCAAACCGCTGGACTAACAGAGAACCTCAGACCCCAGGGAATATCAGTCAGAGTGAGGCCTCCCGGAGGTCCTCATCTCAGCACCAAGACCCAGCTCTATCCAACTGCCTGCAAACTCCAGTGCTGGACGTCTCAGGCCAAACAACCAGTAAGACAGGAATACAGCACCACCCATCAAAAAAAAAAAGAAACAACAAAAAAATATGTTACAGACGAAGGAGCAAGGTAAAACCTACAAGACCAAATAAATGAAGACAAAATAGACAACCTACCTGAAAAAGAATTCAGAATAATGATAGGAAAGATGATCCAAAATCTCAGAAAAAGAATGGAGAAAATACAAGAAACATTTAACAAGGATCTAGAAGAACTAAAGAGCAAACAAACAGTGATGAACAATACAGTTACTGAAATTAAAAATACTCCAGAGGGAATCAATAGCAGAATAACTGAGGAAGAAGAACGGATATGTGAGCTGGAAGATAAAATGGTGGAAATAACTTCCAGGGAGCAGAATAAAGAAAAAAGAATGAAAAGAATTAAGGACAGTCTCAGAGACCACTGGGACAACATTAAATGCACCAACATTCAAATTATAGGTGTCCCAGAAGAAGAAGAGAAAAAGAAAGGGTCTGAGAAAATATTTGAAGACATTATAGTCAAAAACTTCCCTAACATGGTAAAGGAAATAGTCAATCAAGTCCAGGAAGCACAGAGAGTACCATAAAGGATAAACCCAAAGAGAAACATGCCGAGACAGATATTACTCAAACTATCAAAAATTAAACACAAAGAAAAAATATTAACAGCAGCAAGGGAAAAGCAACAGATAATATACAAGGGAATCCCCATAAGGTTAACAGCTGATTTTTTTAGCAGAAACTGCAAGCCAGAAGGAATTGGCAGGACATATTTAAAGTGATGAAAGGGAAAAACCTATAACCAAGATTACTCTACCCAGGAAGGATCTCATTCAGATTCGATGGAGAAATTTAAAACATTTACAGATAAGCAAAAGTTAAGAGAATTCAGCACCACCAAACCAACTTTACAATAAACGCTAAAGGAACTTCTCTAGGCAGGAAACACAAGAGAAGGAAAAGATCTACAAAAACAAACCCAAAACAATTAAGAAAATGGTAATAGAAACATACATATCAATAATTACCTTAAATGTAAATGGATTAAATGCTCCAGCCAAAAGACATAGATTGGCTGAATGGATACAAAAACAAGACCCATGCATATACTGTCTACAAGAGACCCACTTCAGACCTAGGGACACATACAGACTGAAAGTGAGGGGATGGAAAAAGATACTCCATGCAAATGGAAATCAAAAGAAAGCTGGAGTAGCAATTCTTATATCAGACAAAATAGACTTTAAAATAAAGACTATTACAAGAGACAAAGAAGGACACTACATAATGATCAAGGGATCAATCCAAGAAGATATAACAATTGTAAATATTTATGCACCCAACATAGGAGCACCTCAATACATAAGGCAAATGCTAACAGCCATAAAAGAGGAAATCGACAGTAACAATCATAGTAGGGGACTTTAGCACCCCACTTTCATCAATGGACAGATCATCCAAAATGAAAATAAATAAGGAAACACAAGCTTTAAATGACACATTAAACAAGATGGACTTAATTGATATTTATAGGACATCCAAAAACATCCAAAAACATCCAAAACAACCACCCAAAAACAACAGAATACACTTTTTTCTCAAGTGCTCATGGAACATTCTCCAGGATACACCATATCTTGGGTCACAAATCAAGCCTTGGTAAACTTAAGAAAATTGAAATCGTATCAAGTATCTTATCCGACCACAACGCTATGAGACTAGATATCAACTACAGGAAAAAAACTGTAAAAAATACAAACACGTGGAGGCTAAACAATACGCTACTAAATAACCAAGAGATCACTGAAGAAATCAAAGAGGAAATCAAAAAATACCTAGAAACAAATGACACTGAAAGCACAACGACCCAAAACCTATGGGATGCAGCAAAAGCAGGTCTAAGAGGGAAGTTTATAGCAATACAATCCTACCTCAAGAAACAAGAAACAACTCAAATAAACAACCTTACTCCTAAAGCAATTAGAGAAAGAAGAACAAAAAAACCCCCAAAGTTAGCAGAAGGAAAGAAATCATAAAGATCAGATCAGAAATAAATGAAAAAGAAATGAAGGAAATGATAACAAAGAGCCATAAAACTAAAAGCTGGTTCTTTGAGAAGATAAACAAAATTGATAAACCATTAGCCAGACACATCAAGAAAAAAAGGGAGAAGACTTAAATCAATAGGATTAGAAATGAAAAAGGAGAAGTAACCACTGACACTGCAGAAATACAAACGATCATGAGAGATTACTACAAGCAACTCTATGCCAATAAAATGGACAACCTGGAAGAAATGGACAAATTCTTAGAAGAGCACAACCTTCTGAGACTGAACCAGGAAGAAATAGAAAATAGAAACAGACCAATCACAAGCACTGAAATTGAACTGTGATTAAAAATCTTCCAACAAAAAAATGCCCAGGACCAGATGGCTTCACAGGTGAATTCTATCAAACATTTAGAGAAGAGCTAACACCTATCCTTCTCAAACTCTTCCAAAATATAGCAGGGGGAGGAACACTCCCAAACTCATTACACGAGGCCACCATCACCCTGATACCAAAACCAGATAAAGATGTCACAAAAAAAGAAAACTACAGGCCAATATCACTGATGAACATAGATGCAAAAATCGTCAACAAAATACTAGCAAACAGAATCCAACAGCACATTAAAAGGATCATACACCATGATCAAGTGGGGTTTATCCCAGGAATGCAAGGATTCTTCAATATACGCAAATCAATCAATGTGATACACCATATTAACAAACTGAAGGATAAAAACCATATGATCATCTCAATAGATGCAGAAAAAGCTTTTGACAAAATTCAACACCCATTTATGATAAAAACGCTCCAGAAAGTAGGCATAGAGGGAACCTACCTCAACATAATAAAGGCCATATATGACAAACCCACAGCCAACATCATTCTCAATGGTGAAAAACTGAAACCATTTCCCCTAAGATCAGGAACGAGACAAGGCTGTCCACTCTCACCACTATTATTCAACATAGTTTTGGAAGTTTTAGCCACAGCTATCATAGAAGAAAAAGAAATAGAAGAAATCCAAATCAGAAAAGAAGAAGTAAAACTGTCACTGTTTGCAAATGACATGATACTATACATAGAGAATCCTAAAGATGCTACCAGAAAACTACTAGAGCTAATCAATGAATTCGGTAAAGTAGCAGGATACAAAATTAACGCACAGAAATCTCTTACATTCCTATACACTAATGCTGAAAAATCTGACAGTGAAATTAAGGAAATACTACCATTTACCATTGCAACAAAAAGAATAAAATACCTAGGAATAAACTTACCTAAGGAGACAAAAGACCTTTATGCAGAAAACTATAAGACACTGATGAAAGAAATTAAAGATGATACAAACAGATGGAGAGATAGACTGTGTTCTTGGATTGGAAGAATCAACATTGTGAAAATGACTCTACTACCCAAAGCAATCTACAGATTCAATGCAATCCCTATCAAACTACCAATGGCATTTTTCACAAAACTAGAACAAAAAATTGCACAATTTGTATGGAAACACAAAAGACCCCGAATAGCCAAAACAATCTTGAGAAAGAAAAACAGAGCTGGAGGAATCAGGCTCTTGGACTTCAGACTATACTACAAAGCTACAGTAATCAAGACAGTATGGTACTGACACAAAAACAGAAATATAGATCAATGGAACAAGAGAGAAAGCCCAGAGATAAACCCATGCACACATGGTCACCTTATCTTTGACAAAGGAGTTAAGAACATACAATGGAGAAAAGACAGCCTCTTCGATAAATGGTGCTGGGAAAACTGGACAGCTACATGTAAAAGAATGGAATTAGAACACTCCCTAACACGATACACAAAAATAAACTCAAAATGGATTAGAGACCTAGATGTAAGACTGGACACTATAAAACTCAGAGGAAAACATAGGCAGAACACTCTATGACATAAACCACAGCAAAATCCTTTTTGACCCACCTCCTAGAGAAATGGAAATAAAAACACAAATAAACAAATGGGACCTAATGAAACTTCAAAGCTTTTGCACAGCAAAGGAAAACATAAAGAAGATGAAAAGAGAACCCTCAGAATGGGAGAAAATATTTGCCAGTGAAGCAACTGACAAAGGATTAATCTCCAAAATTTACAAGCAGCTCATGCAGCTCAATAGCAAAAAAACAAACAACCCAATCCAAAAATGGGCAGAAGACCTAAATAGACATTTCTCCAAAGAAGATACACAGATTGCCAGCAAACACATGAAAGAATGCTCAACGTCACTAATCATTAGAGAAATGCAAATCAAAACTACAATGAGGTATCACCTCACACCAGTCAGAATGGCCATCATCAAAAAATCTACAAACAATAAATGCTGGAGAGGGTGTGGAGAAAAGGGAACTCTCTTGCACTGTTGGTGGGAATGTAAATTGGTACAGCCACTATGGAGAACAGTATGAAGGTTCCTTAAAAAACTAAAAATAGAACTACCATATGACCCAGCAATCCCACTACTGGGCATATACCCTGAGAAAACCATAATTCAAAAAGAGTCATGTACCACAATGTTCATTGCAGCTCTATTTACAACAGTCAGGACATGGAAGCAACCTAAGTGTCCATCGACAGATGAATGGATAAAGAAGATGTGGCACATATATACAGTGGAATATTACTCAGCCATAAAAAGAAACGAAATTGAGTTATTTGTAGTGAGGTGGATGGACCTAGAGTCTGTCATACGAGTGAAGTAAATCAGAAAGAGAAAAACAAATACCGTATGCTAACACATATATATGGAATCTAAAAAAAAAAAATGGTTCTAATGAACCTAGGGGCAGGACAGGAATAAAGACACAGACATAGAGAATGGACTTGAGGACACGGGGAGGGGGAAGGGTAAGCTGGGATGAAGTAAGAGAGTAGCATTGACATATATACACTACCAAATGTAAAATAGATAGCTAGTGGGAAGCAGCTGCATAGCACAGGGAGATCAGCTCGGTGCTTTGTGACCACCTAGAGGGGTGAGATAAGGAGAGTGGGAGGGAGATGTAAGAGAGAGGGGATATGGGGATATACTTATGCATATAGCTGATTCACTTTGTTATACAGCAGAAACTAACACAACACTGTAAAGCAATTATACTCTGATAAAGATGTTAAAAAAAAAAAGAAATATTTGCTGAAGAGAAGAGGAATGAAAAGGAAGTAGCTGACAAGCAGTCTCCCTGTGCCAAATGCTAAAAGGTAGAGGCACTCAGAGCTTGTCCAGATACTCACGTAAGTTTGACTCCCATGTCTCAGCTTCTCTACCAGGTTTTACTAACACTGATGAGGAAAATTAGAAGACCAGCTCCTTTTAGGCAGATTTTTGTTCGCACAGCCCACTTAAGTTGGGAATACCTAGAAGTTAAACAGGCTTTCTAAAGACCTAATAGAAGAGCTCGGAGCAGAGAGGACAGGACTTTCCCAAGGATCCCTGAGAAGAACTGCTTGGAGACCATCAACTGTCTTGGTTGCACCCACAAGAATCTGCAGGCAATGAGGTTCAGAGGCACAGCGCTCCTTACCCCACAATCAGAAAATAAAACATTACTAACAACACCCAGGGAGAACCTCAACATAGGAAGCTGGCCTGAAAGAGCGTGGAAAGGCAAACAGCCAACAATCTGTGGTGGCAGATGTTCTGGGCATGACCATACGAAGCAGAGAATCACATATTTAATGTGCATCACTTTCCTTTTGTCATGTTGGGTTCTGGGGTGGGTGGACAGCATGTTGCACGTTCCCCATTCCACCTTGCAGCCCAGCCTTCTAGTCAATCATTGCTTATGCAGGATCATGCTTATTCAGTCAACAAGAGCACACTGTCCTTGAAATCAGTGTGAATATGCTTGACTTAAAAATAACTGGCGTGTTGCCTGGTCCCCTGGGCATTCCCTACAGAGCTCCTGCCAAGGAGAGGCTCTGCTCCTCGGGGGTTAGAATTTGTAAGAAAAGACTGTTTTATGCATCATAAAAATTATTCCTGCAGAAGTGAGCCTTTCTCTCTAGGACACACAAGACCACAATGAATAGCCCAGCTTTGAATAAAGTTCTTCATTGAGACAGTGTGCAGATGCTGAGCCTCCGAATCTGCAAAATCTGCCTGCCATGGTGGGGTGGGGCTTTGTTAGCAAAACCCAGTTTCAAGGTTTGTCCGAACCCTTCAGGTGCACGCCCATGAATCACTGATGCCAACTCTGCAGAGGCCGGCCACTCTAGAACCTGGTGCGGTTCTCACGGAGTTGTCCAGAGGATTCTGTCCCATCACTCATTCTCTCATCCTCCACCAAGGAAACTTTGCTTCCCTGGTCCCTCAGAAAGACAAGCCCCTCTCAGAACAGTAGACAGCTCTGGGGCTCAGGGAACACGGAGCATGTTCACAAGTACTAAACTCACCACCAAATACACAAAGGGCCAGGAAGCCTGCCTTGAAACATGCTGAGGTCTTGTCCTGTCACTGTTCAGCCGCTACCCCGGGCAGATGGCATGACTGTGTAGTTAGGGTGCGCTGGTCGTTCTCTGTCTCCTCAGTTCCATTCTCCGCCCTTCTCTGCCCAGGAACTGCATCACCAGGGCCTGCGGCTGCCTTCCGATAGGCTCACCCGATGGATGGGCTGCCAGATCATCCTTCCCCTCCCCCCTCCCTGCTTTGGGCCACATCGTGGGCAGGGGCTGCTCCCTCCACACTTCAGCCCCTGCCAGGCGGCCACTTCTCCACTCACAGCTCTCGTTGGGTTCCAAGAAGACCATTCTCTCCCCTTGATACTTCAAACCCAGGGATGGTGGAAGCTTCCTGCTCCTGCTTGACTCTGGGTACCTCAACATCCCTTGTGGATTCTCATAACACTGCCCTTTGCTCTATAAACTCCCCTCATCCAACCATCCAAGAGGAATTGTGTTTCCCAGCAGGGCTCTAGCAGGTAAAGACATGCGGTGGAAAGGGCGTTAATCTTGGATTAAGGGAACCTGGGTTCTAGACGCTGCTCTGCTTCTGACTAGCCATGTGACCTCGACCAAACACTTCACCTCTCTGAGCCACAGCTCCCGAACGCATCGTCAGCATGAGGAGCTGGATCTGTGCAGGGAAGCCTACACACCCTCTGGGCCTCCCTCTTCTTCCCACAAGCACCTGCATCCCCTGGGGCATCCCTCCAGGACCCTGGGGCTCTGAAGAGCAAGCCAGACATACTGGTCATTCTAGTTCTTGTAGTGACTTTGATATTTGATACACAGAGATTAGATGGTCTTCTCTGGAGAACTAACGTAACGATTAGGATAGCAACTCATTTAAAAGGGGCTGTCTGGGGTTCCCAAGGGACTCAGGAAGGGAAGTCAAGGCACCGATTGCACCAGACGCCTCTCCTGAAGCGAGGCGGCCGGCCTTTCTTTTGTAGCTTTGTGTCGTCCACCAGGCCTGTGGGCTACAGGAGCCCAGGAGGGTGGTCAGCTCTCTGCGAGGAGGCACCCATTCCTCCGAGGGCACAGGAAGGGCACAACTGTGCCCCCTCACGGCCAACACTCACAGTCACTGGTTCCGGGGGTACCTGCGCGGGGCACCAGCAGCATCCCCTGCACTGACCCTCCTGTTTCTACCTTACGACATCCCAGGTGCTCTCCCTGGGAAAAATCATTATCTCACTTGGTCCTCACAGCCTCCCTGTGAGGCCAGCAGGGCAAGAGCTCTTGATAATTACATTTTACAAGTAATAGGCAAGTGTGTTCGGGGAAAGTGAGTCCAAGACGCATTTCCCAAAGTCGCACAGCTGAACAAGGGGAGGGCCGCGACCAAAATCTCAGGCCTTAAGTGTCTTTTACAGAACCCTATATTCGATTTAAGTGGATGATTAAACTAAATTACTGGCTTTAAGGACTTTGTATTTGGAACGAGGCCAACTCTTGCATGTTTTTATTCATGATTAAAAGCATGTCTCCTGGCTGTTCTCCATAATGTCACAGGCTTACCAGGAAATAAAGACAACTCTCCGGGAACTTTGGCCTCTTATCTGTACTTTCCCACGTGCTTTTGTGAATGTTGTCTCACACAGGTGAGGCCATTTGGGGCAAGGTCTCACAGCTATTTGGCCCCCTCAAGTCAGCTCTAGAGGCCCCCCACATCCCTTGATTCTAAGTCTGGTGCTGTTTCACCTCACAATCCTTCAGTCATTCAACAAACATGTGCTGAGTCAGCACGGGCTAGGCCTGTGCCGGAAGCCAGGTGAAAGAACAGTGGCGAACAAGGCCCAGCCCGTGCCCTTAGGATTGTTTAGAGTCTGGTGGGAAAATTGATGCACAAACCACAGTGGAGGCCCACAGGGATTGCCATGAGGAAGGTGTGCACCCCGGTGTGCTAGGAGCACAGAAGAAGGAGCCCCTCCTCCTTCCCTGGGGACGCTGCACAGAGGAGCAGGGGGAGAGCCGCGACTTGAAGGGCCTGAAGATGAGCTGGCATTCAGCAGGTGGGGCACTGAGAAGGAAGCAGCATTACCAGCCCGGAAGGAGCTACGTGGGCAAAGGCGTGAGCGGGCACGGCCCGGCCAGAAGCAAGGGTGTGACAGACTGGGGCAGGTCAACAGGCGGAAGGGAAGGCTCTCCCCAAGTCTATATGGAGATAGCCATTTCCACAAGAGGGAACCACAGTGACATTTAGGAGTCAAAAGATTTCAAAGGGAGCCACAGCAGCTTATTCCTGGCCAAACCTGTGTGATGGTTACCCCACCTGGGAGCGTGGTGTCTGATGACTTTCAAGAGCCTCTCACCAAAAAGGATAAAAAAGCAGAAACAACAATAACAGTACTCACTACAGCTGCCTAGCTCACCTGGCACCAGAAGGAGCCCTGCTGGTGTTAAGAGAATAGAGTCAGCATTTTATTGCAACATCTGTTGGACTCACCTCACTCTGAGATGAAGATGTGAACGTGCTTTAAAAAACAGAAGCAGGGGCTTCCCTGGTGGCACAATGGTTGGGAGTCTGCCTGCCAATGCAGGGGACGTGGGTTCGAGCCCTGGTCCGGGAAGATCCCACATGCCGCGGAGCAACTACGCCCGTGAGCCACAACTACTGAGCCTGTGCTCTAGAGCCCGTGAGCCACAACTACTGAGCCTGCAAGCCACAACTACTGAAGCCCGCGCACCTAGAGCCCGTGCTCTGCAACAAGAGAAGCCACCGCAATGAGAAGCCTGCGCACAGCAACGAAGACCCAACACAGCCAAAAATAAAATAAAATAAATAAATTTATTTAAAAAAAAAAAAAAAGAAAGAAAGAAACAGAAGCAGCCCACCGTCATGGCCAGTCAGGTGCAGCTGCTGAAGGAAGCTGCTCTGAGCCTAGGGGCAGAACTCCTCCCTCTGGGTGTCCTGCGCCCTGGCGGACACTTATGTCTGGCGCCGCTAAGTGTTTCTTGAGTCCTGTGCCTGGCCTCCTCAGTGAGCCTGGGGCTTCTGGGGCTGGAGACCACAGCGGCACCTTCACAACACCTAGGACCACACAGCACATGCTGAGAGTGTGAAAGAGACAAAGGGTTATAAAGGCAGCTCCCTCCTCTCCTGACCACAGCTGCATGGTACAAGCAGTGCAGGCCCTTCCTGACAGCTTGTCTGTCTGGGTGTCTCCCCAGGAGGGACAGCAAGTGATTCCCTGGCATCTTACCTTCCCTGTGATCAATTTCTCCTGGCATCTGTCGGACTCTAACACCTCCTCTGTGGCCCTCCAAGGGTGGGTTCTGTTCATGGAATCAGAACACTGCCCATCTGAAGGGAGGTACCTTTTTTCTTTTTTTCCTCCACTTTCCAGTGCAGAAAAATCAAGACAGGGGAAACCAGAGAGAAGAGGCGCTAAACTACAGCAGAGACCCAAGAACACAGATGCAGGGTTCCGAGTGACAGGTGTTTTCAGAAGGTCACAGAAGCTAGCCCAGGAAGCGGCCACACTTAGCAGCTTCCTATGTGGTGCCTCTCTTTCGATAAAAAGCTGTGGCTTTCTCTCCTACCCCGAACAGAGCACAGAAGTCCACGTCAGGGAGCCAGACCCATGGATGCTGAATGTTTTTTCATCTCCAAGAGTCTCCTGTCCTCTGCCAATAGCCAAGGAAGGGGTTATTAAACCATAAACTCTTAGTAGCTAAGATCTCAGAAACAAATTAATTTAGGAGATACTCCTGATAATTTGGCCCTGGGAAAGTAGAACCAACGTAATAAACCTGTGGGAAGGGTGAGACTCCAGTTGGGTAGAAAGATCAAAAGAAGGGCGAGATATTCAACTCACCCTGTCGAAGCACCTATCCCATGCCAAATGCATAACACACACAGTCTCTTTTCATTGCAGTCCTTGCAAGAGCAGGTGCTGTTATCCCCACTGACAGAGGAGGTGTCAGAGGCACAACGAGGCTGATGTACTTGGTCAAGGTCATATGGCTAGGATAGGGCAGGTCTGGACTTGATCCCTGCTAGTGAGCAAAGAGTCCTACAAGGAGACCATTTAAAAACAGATCTCCTGGGCTTCCCTGGTGGCGCAGTGGTTGAGAATCTGCCTTCCAATGCAGGGGACACAGGTTCGAGCCCTGGTCTGGGAAGATCCCAAATGCCGTTGAGCAACTGGGCCCGTGAGCCACAGCTACTGAGCCTGCGCATCTGGAGCCTGTGCTCCGCAACAAAAGAGGCCGCGATAGTGAGAGGCCCGTGCACCACGATGAAGAGTGGCCCCCGCTCGCCACAACTAGAGGAAGCCCTCGCACAGAAACGAAAACCCAACACAGCCATAAATAAATTAATTAATTAAAAAAAAAAAAAAAACAGATCTCCTAGCAGATCTCCACCTTAGAGATCCTGATGCATCAGTGTGGGGAGAAGTCCAGGAATCTGCATTTTTAACCAGCACCTCAAAGTGACTCCAATGCTTATGGATGTCAGGTGGTGGTTTATAAGCTGAGCTTTGGAAAGACCCTTGAGTTAGAAGCCCAGGTCCATGACCCTGAACAAGTCACTTAAGCTATGTGAGCCCCAGCTTCTCCATCTGCAGATGGTGGAGTGCACACCACACGGGCTGGTTTACAGGGAATAATGCAGGAAAGTGCCTGGCACAAGCTCACCCCTAACATTTTGTGCAAAGCACCAGCAGAGGCCCCCTGGCCTGCAGCTCACTGCCCTTCACTTCCCAGCCAGGTTCTATGCTACAGCCCTAGGATCTTGCACTAGGATCAAGTGCAGACAACTCAGGACATATTTGAAGCTTCATCCACACACACTCAAAACACTGCCCCACACCCCCAGACCCTCTGGGCCTAGGGTTGTGCAAACTAGCAGCATGGTCTGACCTCGGGAATATGGATTCAGGGAAGACACCTGCCCAAGTGGGCAGGACATTCTAGGGTTCCCAGTACTCGAGGGGATGAAGGCTTTCAATGGGCATGTTCCATTGGGTCTGTTCCACAGACACCTCCCCTCCTGAGGAAGGCACAGCGGAAAGCCAGCCAGAGCAGGGCCCTCCCAAGTCAGGGCCCAGGGGAGGGGCCCTGGTGGTCAAGGTCCAAAGACAGGGGATCGAGTGCACAGAGTTAACAGTACTATGTTATACCCTTGAAAGCTGCTGAGAGAGTAGATCTGTTCTCACCACAAAAAAGAAATGGTACTTATGTGACGTGATGGAGGTGTTAGCTAAGCTACAGTGTTAATCATATTATAGTATATATCTGTATCAAATCAACACATTGTGCACTTTAAACTTACACAATATTGTATGTCAATTATATCTCAGTAAAGCTGGGGCAGGGGGGACAATCCTACTTGGGAAAGGGTGAGCACATTCCAAGTGCCCCCAAAGACACATTGCTATTGCCAGCCCTGACAGTGGCTTTGGCCTTGGTGCCACCATTGTCAAGTTCATGCTTCTTTATGCCCCAAGCTGGACACCACAGGCAGAGGCCCATGACATCACTCACAGTCACAGTGTTGGTCATGCGGGTCCAGAGATGTTGAAGCCTTTTCTCCAAAGCAGCTGCAGAACAAAAAACGTATAGAAACCACCTGGCTCCAACGTGGCTCTTAGAATACTTCAAGGCATTTTCTCATGTGCACTTTTAACATCTCAACAGCCCTGCGGGGAGGACGGCAGGGAGACAACCCCCAGTTTATGGATGAGAAACTGAGAAATGAGAGCATTCTCACTATTATGGCACTTACCACTTTTTACCTTTTAAGGTTGGAGTTGGATGGATCTGAGTTCAAATTCTGACTCTAGCACTAGGACCTGGGGCAGCTGTTCACTTCCTCTAGCCTCAGCTTCCTCATCTGTGAGATGGGGAAATGTATGCTCCAAGTGTTAGAGAAATTGAAGGCAATAATACATGAAAGTCAATTAACACAGCGTCTAGCAAATACTGAGAACTCAGTAAGTGTCACCTGTTATTATCTACCCTGTATTATTTACCTTAATGGGGAACATGGCTTATCTGTTTGCATGACTGCAAAGCCCTGGACAGGGGCCAAGAACCATATTCCATTTCAGATCCCCCTTTCCTCTAGGGCTGAGCACAGTGTTTGGGACACAGCAAGCAACTGATAAATGCTGGAAGAATAAGTAAAATAATTTAAAATGAATAAGAAGGGGAGAAGAGAGAATGATCTACAAAAACCACAATATCCTGACCCAAGCAACATCCAATCAGCCAAGAAGCCAGGTGAAAGGGCGGCACCAGCAAACCCTTAACCCAGAGCCCTAACTGCTTCCAAGACAGACCTATTGTACGCCAGGCCCGACTCGGGCTCCAGCAAGGCTGGAGAGGTGGTGGGAGAAGGTTTGAGGAGGATCTGGGAACATAGCTAACATTAAATGACTCATTTTCAAAAGTCACCAAGCTAAACTGGAACCATATAGTGGATCACATAGATAATACAAAATTTTAATCTGCATATGTCTATATTTATTTAGTTTCCTTGGACAGTTTGACAATCCCCTTGGGACTCACTTTATGACAGGAAAACTATTTTCAGATGGACATGTTAAGAAACCGAGTCTCTGCTCAGGAACTTGGCGTGCACCCCTGGGGTTTCAATGGATAGGGTAGGTCTTCCCCTTGGCTCCTCCAAAGCGATCTGGGTACGGCCTCCCTTTGCCTCATGCAGGGCAAGGCTAGGATTCTAAGCCAGGAAAAAGTTCCCAGAAAAGAGATGGGTCATGAAGGACGAGGGCCAGAAAACTAGAGGAAAGATCAAGTGTTTGAAGGAATGTGGAGAATGAAGTGTTTTTGTTTTCACAATAAATTAATTTAGGCAGCACACACATTCATTCTCTTTTAAGCATACTTTAGAAAAATATCCATATTAGCCCTGGAAAAGAATAATCAGGATAACACTCAAGTGACTCAAATGCTATCCGCATTTCCAGTGCATTTTCTGGATTTGAAGCAAGGTTGAGCAAAGGTGAGAAGTAAGTCAGAACCTAAGGCTTAGAAAACTAAAAGGAAAAGCCCCACCCCATCAGAAAGGGCCTCGTCCCATCCTAACTCCCTCAAGTGCCCCAGGCGATCACCTTAAATGTGAGCCTGCTGGGTCTTACTATGGACTCCACACCTCCCCAACCCACTCCTAGAGCCCTCCCTACTCTGAACACCCACTGCAATCACCAACAGTAAAAGTCATCTGAAGTACCTGACCGTGACTCGTGTCAGGTATGTAATATCTTCCAGGAGGCTCCTGTTTCTCTGTTAACAAGAAGTGGGGTACACGGCCAGGCCTTCTGCCTTTGGTCGGCTGCAGGCCTCCAGGTCCGGCACTCACTCTTCCTGTCCTGGACACCCCTGTCTGCCAGCCCTTCCCATGCACAGAGCACCCCCGCCCCCAGCCAGCCCCACCCATGAGCTCGGTCTGTGCTCCTCCTCCAATCGAGTTTTTGGATCCTTCCCAAAAAACATACCAAGGTGCAGTATGGGAAAGCAGCAGAACCTGAGGAAGGATGGAAGAAGAGAAAGGAGGAAGGAATTCACAGAGCAAGGAGGGAAGAAGGAAGGAACAAAACATTTCTTGAGCATCCTCCAAACTGCTCCATGAAGTGGTCCATTTTATGCCCCATTTTACAGACAAGGAAGCTAAAGCCCAGAGAGCTTAAGTAACTTTCAAGATCACGCAGCTGATCAGTGCAAGAGCTAAGAGTCTAATTCATAACTTCCTGGCTCCAAAGTTCACATCCTGTATATTTTCCTGAAGAGTGAAAATGAATTCATTTCTGGAACTGTTAAAAATTACTAAATTTCCTGGGAATACAAAAATCATCAAACCATGCAGAGTGATCCCAAACTCCCCATGCTTACCGTCACATTTGCACCCAGCTGGACCCAAACTGAGGACCAGTGTTGCAGCAACTATGCCTCCACGCTGTGAGTGACAAAGAAGCCCCGAGCTGCTTGTCACACCACCCTGAACCTTCCAGTACATCTTGAAAAGAGCAAACCTTCCCAGAAAGATTCATTTCCCCCTCCTTATTCAGTAATTCCAGGGAAAAGAAGGTCACAAGTAGTCTTGGTACATACCCCAGGGTCTGGGTTTCATAAAAGTAGGCAAGGTCCCAACCTCCTCAGGGTCTAATTAAAACTCTGAGGCCCTACATATATCTAGACAAAACTCTAATTCTAAAATATACATGTACCCCTATGTTCATAGCAGTGCTATTCACAATAGCCAAGACATGAAAACAACCTAAATGTCCATCGACAGACGAATGGATAGAGAAGATGTGGTGCATATATATATATACAATGGAATACTACGCAGTCATAAAAAAAGAATGAAATAATGCCGTTTGACACAACACGGATGGACTTAGAGGTTACCATACTAAGTGAAGTAAGTCAGAAAGAGAAAGACAAATACCATATGATATCACTTACATGTGGTATCTAAAACATGACACAAATGAACCTATCTACAAAACAGAAACAAACTCACAGACGTAGAGAACAGACTTGTGGTTGCCAAGGAGAAGGAAGGTGAGGGAGGAGTGGATTGGGAGTTTGGGGTTATTAGATGCACACTATTATATATAGAATGGATAAATAACAAGGTTCTACTGTATAGCACAGGGAGCTGTATTCAATATGGAATGAATGAATGGAAAAAGAATATAAAAATATAAAAGAATATAAAAAAAGAATGTATACACATGTATAACTGAATCACTTTGTTGTACAGAAGAAACTAACACAACATGGTAAATCAACTACATGTCAATAAAAAACACCTCTGAAGCCCTAATTACCACCCCCGCATGTCACTCTATCATGTAAATGTGTGTGGATATAAATATTCATGTACATTGTTTTATTTTAAATCTATCATACATGCACATTTTGTTTTGTTTTAAAATCTATCTGTATCATATATATGTTTGTGGATATGGCTATGAAACAAAATACACATGAAGTCCTCATTGGGTGCCTCTGTCTGGCTGACTCCTTAAGCGTGTATTTATCTGCCTATGGACTAAGTCAACACCACACTACCTAAAACCTTCATCCCAGGAAAATAATATAACAAGAGGGTCTGGAAGATGGATGAAAGAAAGCTACTTCATTGCACAGAAGAATGTGCATTCTGGAAAAGCCTCTTTATCCCTCCTTTTCCTTCTGGGTGCTCAGGAAGTTCTATCAATATTTAAATCAAGGCAAGGTACTCTCCTGGGTTCTCTCTCAGAAACCCTTTTATCCTGGCTTGCTTTCTGAGCACAAATTGCCCAGAGGCTGGGAGAGAAAAGGCTAAGAGGTACCATCATGGACAAGACACATTGGGTCTCGGCTGGTGTCACTGCCCCTCCCACAGGGGAGTCGGAACTCATAAACTCAGGCATAGCGCCTCTGACTGTGACTCCAACTTGTTTTCATAATTGAAAAAAAATGCATTTGTGATGTTCCAGGCCCCTTAGAGGCACACACATACAAATGTGGTTTCCCTACAATAAGACTCCTACGTTATGACTTTGGCATGAACTGAAGAGCAATCATTAAGACAGGTAGAGCAAGGTAACTTTATAAACCACTAATGAGCTTGGGATTTCTCTCCACAGGATGTTCATTTTTAATTCAGAGTGTATTACTTGAGTATATCACTTTCTCTGTAATAACAACCTCCCTCCCCATCACTCACTTTTCTAGTGTGGATTCAAAGCCAATAAATTCACCTCCTTGGAGGCTCCCCTCCCCTCATCTCTACAGCCCCTTTCACATCCACAACCACCCGGTACCTTAGAGAAATATACATGTGGAAGTAGGATTTTAAGGAGCCAATGTGAAAAAGCAGGTGTGTGACAGGTGCATCTAATACCGAAGGGATGGAACACTTTACATTATCCTGATAAAGAGGAATCTGAGAAGTGACAGAGGTAGGAAGCTGACCCTCACCCCAGACTGCTGATGGGCGGGGATAAAATACTGGAAAAATCAACAGGAGTTGAGGTGAAAAGAGGAGAATTGAAGAAAAGCTGGTTGATCTAAGGCTGGCTAGATTTAAGAGGATGCAGGTTGAAACCTTTGCCCTAAGCCTCTGTGGCTCTCCAGGTGAGCCCACGGGGCAGCAGAGAGCTGACCTGGGAGACCGAATGAATGGACGTATTGATACATTAAATAATGTGGGACTGAACTCAGTGTCTCCAAATTTAAATATTGCCCACCTGAAACATTCTCAACTTAGAACCAAGTTGAGTTGTACAGCAAATGGACAGTCTCAGTACTGCCACTGTTTGATCAATGCCTGGGGTCCAAGACGCCCTCTGAGGGAGCATAAAGAAAGGCTCTAGGCTCAGAGTATAGCCTAGCTCACCATGACCTCCTGCCAAACATCCGACTTCCGTAAACTTGGCAACCTTCCTGTCCTACCTGGATATAGCTGCAGAATTCTCCCTCAGAACTCGACTTCTTGGCCTAATTTGAAACCACATGTTTGTGTGTGTATGTTTGTTTCCTCTAATCTAGAGTCTAGTGAAACAGTGAGACTGCTCAGAGAGTGAGTTCCTGAGAGGAGAAGACAGGAAAAAGGAATAGACAGATCCTGCAGTGGGAGCAGCCATGGGAGCTGACACTATGGGAAAGGTGAGCTCTTCTCCCTATTTTTTATCCTCAAGCAACAGCATCTGCACGAGAAATCAGGTCTCTCAGGCAGGGGACACCAGGACCCGCTTCTCTCTCCAGCTTGAAAACTTCTAAGCAGCTCAGGAAGGACCCCCTCCCAGAGAATGTACACTTCCAGCTGAGCCAAATAAGGAGAGAGCTGCAAAGCAGACATCCCACCATCAACAGCAGGCTGTTTTTCTTCTTGAGGGGCTCCAAGCAGAGACAACCGACATGAAAATGAGCCTTGTAATTTTGCAGAACCACTGAAATGGATGACAGGTGTGAGTAATGAGCCATTAGGATGAGTAGGAAAGGCCAGGACAGTTCACTCAACAGAGGAAGAGACAAAAATGAAGGTGCCTCTTTCAAAGGGACATGAGCGAGGAATATCTTCTGGTTCCCGTGAGAATCAGAGTCGGAGGGTGACATCTTTTTCCGGTCCCTACTGTGACTCCCAAAGGTATGCTTGGATATATAGCAAGAACCATGTCAAGGTTCATATCCTTTACCCAGAAATACCATTCCAAGGATTTTTCTAAAGGAAATCGGTAAACTAAAACAAAAAAGGATATTTTATGGAAAAAAGACATTAACTATTGTAGTATTATCTAGAATGGCCCCAAACTGGAAATAACCTGTCAAACCAAATGAAAGTGAGTTAGTCATAGTGGTTTGTATTTGCATCATAGACTATTATCCAGCCATAAGAATGACAGTTATAAAGATTGCATAAAATATGAAGTCATGTTTCTGATGTAATTGAAGGTTGAAAAACGGTTTCTATATATTGAGCACTTACTATGAGCTCCCTCTGTTACACAATTTGCATGCATTATCTCTTTTCATCCTCACAGAACCCTATGAGTAGGGAGGGGGCTGTTACTGTCCTCATTGTAGAGATGAAAAAATTAAGACAAAGTTGCTTAGTAGTTCTCCCAAGTTCACAGCAAAGCTAGGATTCAAACATAAGCTAACTGATACCAAAGCTATTTCTCCTCATTCAACATGCCATAAAAGCCCTAGACCTCAGAGGACAATAAGCAAAGGTTATTATATATGTGAAACAATTTAGGACTGAAATATATATTTATATAGCCTATATTTATGAAAATATGAGAAATAACAGATGGGACAAATAGAAAACAAATAGCAAGACAGTAGCTTTAAATCCAATCATATGAATAACATTAAATGTAAATAGTAATGTACTATTACAAATTAAATGCAAATAATCTAAACAGTGCAATTATAAGACAGAGATTGTCAAATCGGATAAAAATAAGTAAGATCTAACTACACACTGAGAAACTCATTTTAAAAGCAAAGGCCTACATAAGCTAAAAGAGTAAGGATGGCCAAAAAAATTTATTTCTATATATTAACAACAAACAGTTGGAAATTGAAATGTTTAAATGCCATTACAATAGCATTAAACAAAAAAGAATTTAGGAATAAATATAACAAAATATTTGCAATATCTGTACACTGAGAACTACAAGCTTTACTAAGATAAAGAAGACTGAAATACATGGATTAGAAGATTGATATTGTTTAGATGTCATTTCTCAACAAATTAACCTGTAGGTTAAATGTTATGCCAGCCAAAATCCCAATGGGATTTTGTTTAGAAATTGGCAAGCTGATTCCAAATTTATATGGAAATGCAAGGACTTAGAATAGCCAAAATAATTTTGAAAAAGAGTAACAAAGGTGGAGCGTACACATTAACATATTTCAAGACTTACTGTGGAGCCACAGAAATCAGAAGTGTGGTAATGGTATAAGAATAAACATATAGATGAATAAAGCAAAGAGAGTCCAATTGATTCTCAACAAAGATTCCATGAGAAAGGAAGTCAATGGAGAAAGGAGAGTCTTTTCAACAAATGGTGCTTGAACAGTTGGCTATTAATCGGCAGACAGACAGATAGAATAAAAAAGAAATATTCCTAACCCTTATGTCACTCCATATACACAGACAATTACAAGAGCTAAAACAATTACATTTCTTGAAGAAAGCAAGACAAAATTTTATGACTTTGGATTACTCAAGACTTCCTCGATAGGACGAAAAAATATATGAACCATAAAAGAAAAATATAATAAACTAGACTTCACCAAAATTAAAAACTTCTGTTCTTCAAAAGACTTATGAAAATTAAAAGAATAGCATCATATTGGGTGAAAATGTTTGAAAAACACATATCTGACCCCCAAAATGAATACAGAATATATATTTTAAAAACTCAATAAGAGGGCTTCCCTGGTGGCACAGTGGTTGAGAATCTGCCTGCCAATGCAGGGGAGACGGGTTCGAGCCCTGGTCTGGGAAGATCCCACATGCCGCGGAGCAACTAGGCCCATGAGCCACAACTACTGAGCCTGCGCGTCTGGAGCCTGTGCTCCGCAACAAGAGAGGCCGCGATAGTGAGAGGCCCGTGCATCACGATGAAGAGTGGCCCCCGCTTGCCACAACTAGAGAAAGCCCTCGCACAGAAACGAAGACCCAACACAGCCAAAAATAAATAATAAATTAAAAACAAAAAACTCAATAAGAAAAAAAGGAGTAAAAATGGGCAAATAATTTAAACAGTTTACAAAAATATGTTTACAAATAGTCAATAAGCACATGAAAAGATGCTCACATCCCTCACTTGTAGCCAAAATTAGAAGGACTGACCATACCAAGTGTTAACGAGAGTGTGGAGCAACTGGAATTCTCATACGTTGCTAGTGGAAATGCAAAATGATACAGCCACTTTAGAAAATAATATGGCAATTTCTTACAATGTTCAACATATACTTACCATACAACCCAGAAATCCCACTACTAGTTATTTACCCAAGAGAAATAAAAATCTATGTTCATTCAGAAACCTGTATGTGAATGCTCATAGCAGTTTATTTAAAATAGCTGAAAACTGCAAACCACTGTCCTTCATCTAGAAAATGGATTAACAAATTTTAGTTTATCACTACAGTGGACTACAGCTCAGCAATTAAAAAGAGAACTACTGGGCTTCCCTGGTGGCACAGTGGTTGAGAATCTGCCTGCCAATGCAGGGGACACGGGTTCAAGCCCTGGTCTGGGAAGATCCCACATGTCGCGGAGCAACTAGGCCCGTGAGCCACAATTACTGAGCCTGCGCGTCTGGAGCCTGTGCTCCGCAACAAGAGAGGCCACGATAGTGAGAGGCCCGTGCACCGCGATGAAGAGTGGCCCCCGCTTGCCGCAACTAGAGAAAGCCCTCGCACAGAAACGAAGACCCAACACAGCCATAAATAAATAAATAAATAAACCCAAAGTTAAAAAAAAAAAAAAAGAACTACTGATGCATGCAACAACAGGGATGAATCTCAGAAGCATTATATTAAATGACAGAAGCCAGACACGAGAATTTCCATACCACACGATCCCACATACATCACATTCCACAAAAGATAAAACAATAGGGACAGAAACAAATCCGTGGTGATGGGGCTCGGAACGTGGAGAGGGGACTGACTGCAGAGGGCCACAGGAACTTTGTCAAAGTAATAAAAATGTTACGTATCTTTATTGTTTTGGGGGCCGCACGATCATATTCATTTGTCAAAACTCATCAAATTGTAAACTTTACAAGAGTGAATTTTGCTGTATGTAAAAATGATGCCTCGATAAACCTACATACAAAAGAAGTGATGGAGTTTGTCAGGCATATTAAATATAAATATCACTTTACTTAACAGCAAATAAAGATGAGAAGAAGGCTTTTTTTTTTTTTTTTTTTTTTTTGTGCCTAGCTTGGAACTCCCTTGAACCTCCTGAATTATTAGCCTCTGGGCCAACAGTCACCATTGGGCAAAGTAGTTTGCTGCCTGCAGAAACCTCTCTGCTCTACCTCCCTTAAAGAGGCTCAGAAAGTCCATATTTTTTAAAATGGCACTTCCTAATTACTGAGCAATGTGTTCACAGTAAATAAATCACAAACATGTAGACTGAAATGGTTCTCGAAACAGAGACTAACATTTAAAAGGAAGAAAAGGAAATAAAAAGTTTAAAGCAGCATATGTGACAACCCACCATGAAATTATGATACCAGAGAACAATTATACTGTTCCACAGACCCCCCTCACCCTGCCTCTCTCAACTCACCCTGGATGAGAGAAGACCTATCATCAAGTTTCTTCTTGGGGATGATGATGGTGATGGTAACAGCAGCAGTAGCACAGGGCCAGGTATACCCTAAGCACTCAGTACGTTTTCACTGACTGTTATATATTCTCATTCACACCACAAGACAAGCCTATGAGCAAACACTTTAATTATCCCACTTTACAGAGCAGGAAAATGAAGCAAAAGGTTGCTAGGTAACTTGCTCAAGTTCACACAGCTCTTAAGTAACAGAGCTGCTGTGGTTGTTAATTTTCTGTATCCACTTGACTGGATCACAGTCAGGCCCTGAGAGTTGGCCAAACATTATCTGTGTGTGTATGTGTGTGAGGGAGTTTCTGGATGTGAGAGTAACATCTGAATCAGTAGACTGAGTAAAGCAGGTTGTCCTCCCTAATGTGGGTGGCCTCAGCCTATCAACTGCGACCTGGATAGAAGAAAAAGGCAAAGAGAAAACTCCTCCTTCCTGACAGATTGACCTGGGACATTTGGTCTTTTCCAGCCTTTAGACTCAGACTGAAACACTGGCTCTTCTTGGGTCTCAATCCTATTGGCTTTCAGACCAGAACATATCAATACATCATTGGCTCTCCTAGCTCTCCAGCTTGCTGACTACAGATCTTGAGACTTCTCAGCCTCCAAAATTATGGGAGTCAACTCCTTCTAATAAATCTCCATATTAGAAGGAGTTGATATATGAGATGTCCCAAGACTGATGGAGATGTGTGAGAGAGAGAGAGAGAGCGAGGGAGAGAGCCTATTGGGCTATTGGATCTGTTTCCCTGGAGAACTCGACTATTGCAGCTGGGCCTTCAATCCATGTATGTCTGACTCCAAAGCAAGAACTCTTGACAACATTGCAATTCTTCAGATACAATATGTCAATGAAAAATCAACTTGTTTTCCTAAAAGTTGAATATCTTCTCCAAGTTCTAGGATGTCCAGAGTTTTGTTGTTGTTATTTTACATCTATCCTTTACTTTCCACAGCTTCTAAAACTCAAAAACATAAAACACTTTGATCATACGTGGCTGTTCCGTGTTGGGACCCACAGTTTCTCATCCACTTGTAATAACTTCAAAGTTCTCCCTAAGTCCCAAGTCCTGATAAAATGAGAACCTCCAGTTTAATTTGAACTTTTTGTCCAAAGCAATCACATAATAGGGAATCAAACACTGAAACAGGAGGCAAGGTGGCTAAGGGGTAAGATTAAGATCTAGGACAACACAGAATTATGGGAGAACTAGAAAAACAACTCCCATTCAGCCACCTCTAAGCTCTGTGACGTATAATCATACCCACCAATCTCCATCTTCACCATCAAGATCTACATGGAGGCATGAGAAGAACATGGATTAGAAAAATGCCCAGGAAATGAACCAGGAAGAAAGCCCGTTTTACCACCTGGATCTCTGATACAATGAGAGAAAACAACATGAAACATTTTCATCTCAGCCAGATCCTCTCAGAGTGGCTCCTCCAGCCTTCAATGGTGGGGATCTATTATCCATGAATACATCTAATCTTCTAAGATGGCCTATTTCTGGACTCTCCCACTCCTTAGGTCACATGCTTACGCTCTGCTAGATAAAGCGGTACCTTCTTTAAAATACCTCAAAAGAGTAATTGAACTTGTAGAGTGTTCAACAGTTCTCATTTCTGTATGATCTCATTGTCTCTGTTCTATGGCCCACGTGACTAGCTCTGGCCAAAGAGTTGTGAGCAGAGATGATGCGTCATTTGCAGGCCGGGGCATTTTTTGCTGAGTGGGATGTTCCCTCTGCTGGAAAACTGCAGTGTTGGAGAGAGGTTGCTCCATCAGCCTGAGTCTCAGAAAGAAGAGACAAGTTCTAAGTTCCCCAAAGATGTGCAGTGGACGTGTGCTGTGAGTTGTTACAGCTACTAAGATTTGGGGGTTATTATTGCAGTGAAACAGAGACTATCTTAAATGGTACAAGTTGTTAAAACTACCTCTTTTATGCCTCAAAAGGTATATTCATGAAATAGATAAGCTAGTCCTTGCTGACCCTTCTGAACCATTCATGAGGTTTAGGCCTTGATCAAATCCCTCGTCGGGTTTGGTATTTCTAGTCTGAAATACCCTAGCACTTAAAGTCCACCCGGATTAATCTCCTCCACCATTATCATCGCCGAGCCCACTCAAGCATACACTCTCACACACGCACGTACACCTGAGCATTCACACGCACTCACACACGCTCCCACATTTACACATGCTTCTCCATTTAATGGTGCCAGCTTGTCAAGGACCTGGCAACCTGGTACCTTCCTTGTTATGTTGGTTGAAAGTGACTTCACAGAGCTACAGAAAGGATTTAACCTAAAAGGAGTGTCCAGAGAGAGTGGCCTCTGGCCTCTTCCGTTTTACAACTATGTGACTGAAGATGGGAAAACACAGCAGAAGGGGCTTGTGCTGCTGCGTCAGATAAAGCAAGACAAATTACAGGAAGAATGAGATGAGCCCTGGAGTCAGGGACAAAGAAGGGAATAAAAACTGCGGAGCCTTGAACAAATTCCTAATCAGGAAAATCATCAGCTATTCCCAAACCAGGCTGCCCATCAGAATCCCCAGCTAACACTTGGTAAAATGCAGTTGCCTGGGCCTCGTCCTGGATGTCCTGAATCCGAATCTGTAGGGCTAGGAACAGGGAGTGTCACATTTTTACAATCCTGCGGGGGACTCTGATGATGAACCAGGCTGGTGACCCACTGGATTAGGGGAGGTGTAAAGGCCCTTCTAACTGTGAAACCTCATGGTCTCTAAGGAAGGCTAGGGATATAAGAAAGCAGTGTCCCCACATGTGCAAACAGGTGCTAGTCTGTACTCAGGTGAACCTTGGTTCATTAGGTGAACTAATGAGAGGCTTTGATAAATGTGAACGGTAAAATGTTTGCAGAAAGGAAAAATAAAAATAAAAAATGGCCTTGTTGAGGCTGAGGTTAGACATGAGGGAGAACTTCCTGGAGTTCTATCTTCCTGAACTCTGAAGGTAATCCAGCAGAAACTAAGCTAGGCTGCATGTGGTCGGTAACCTGCATTCCTTCAATTGGCCACATTCTCTAGCCTGGGAGGGGCAGGCTTCATGTGTATGTGACCTGTGCACTCACAGAGGGACTCGCTCCCAGAAGGGACCCCATACTTGGTTTATGCTCTACGGTTGCTGTCTTGAAATTCTTAATTTTATCGCTGAATGTGCGTTTTGTAAGTGAAGTCTGATGTGACAATGGAGGGTACATACGAGCAGAGAGGATGTACACCAGGCAGCAATACAGGCCAGGGGCATCCAGGATGTCATGGGACCCTGTGGGGGAAGCCAGGGCTGGGACCTGAGCCCAGGTGGGGATGGCAAGGGCAGCAACAGCAGCAAGAGCGGCTGCAACAGCCCAGGAAGTAGGAGGCCTGCTCACCTGTCAGTCCTCAGAGCCCAGCCCTGTGACATCTGCATAAATATGAACTCCCTGTCCTGAGTGCCAGAACAGGAACTGCTGGGGCTTAGGCAATAAACTTTGTCAGTAAATTATCACAAAATAAAAATGTACACATGGACATCGCAATAAAGCATATCCACGAGTTATTAGGATTCTTCAAAGAATCCAGTTTTGAAAACTGCAACATTGCAAAGCAAATATCCACAGGCTTAGAAATAGAAATTGAATTTAAAGGTTGTCACATTCCACGGAAAAGAACATTTTCATATGAAACTTTAAAGTAACCAATTTTAAAAGAAGGACAGTTTTTAAATTAACTCATCCTTGTATGAAGAAAGACAATAGATGACCTAAACAAGCATTTTGAAATATATATGAATTGTGAAGCCACTCTCAGTTGCTCATGGAATCTTTACAAGTTACAGGAAATGTCAGAGAAAACATTAAAATGACACTCTGAAAATTTACATTTAAAATTAAATCCGAATTTACACAAAACTAATTTGGATGAAGAGTTAAATCTTTTTAGAAAACCTGTTAGGCCAGAATCATCAGCTCTAGATATACCGGTCTATATTTCAAAATAATTTTTTAGAAATTTATCCTAATGCTATTATAGCCAATAAGATACCCTTAACTCCCAGTAACAGTTACATCAGCAGAAAGATCCATCTCAAAATTTAAAATTATCAACACTTATTTGTGATCTTGCACTTGCAAAGAGCAACTCATGCTGCTTTCAATTATATCAATTGAAAATGAAATTGCTAAAAGTATAAATTTTCATAAACCTGACAAATGGATTTCCAGAAAAGAGAGCCAGAAAAATCTTATGGTCAATCAAGATATCACATTGATAAGGTATTACTTTTTATTGTAGTATATAAAATTATGGCAACAAACCTATTTTTTACTATTTATAATTGTTGTTACTGATATATCACAATTACACCATTATGTTTTATAAGTAATAACATATTTTTAAAGGAAAAGGTTTATGTTTTAACCCTTTAAACTGTACTTTTTTTTTTTTTTCTTTAAACAAAGGACCCCACATTTTCATTTTGCATTTGGCCAATTATGTCACTACCCTGCCTGAAGGGTAACTATTCTGAGGCTTTGCAGTAAACTTCAGGATGGGCCTGAGATCCCCATCTTGCCAAAGGTTTTTATAGTGACTTCATCAAGTACAAGAGAGTACAGTGTATCCTGTAACCCAGAAACCAGAAACTTTATAGCAGCTACGTTCTCAGTGTCTACATTCTTAGGCATTCTAAGGCATCCTTGACTTTGGGTTCCTCCTTTTGCACTAAAGCCCTCATCTTCTGAAACAGAAGGAGCTGTATTTCAAGCTTTCACCCAGTGATTCATGAGTCCAGCATCTTTAAATAAAAACAGGGCAGGGAGGGGAGAAAGCATCAGACTTCTTTGAATTTGGGCCAGTGTTTCCAAACGCAAAATACTCAACAGCCAATTTCCCCTGGCTTTGTAGATAAACAACAAGATGACCTTTTATGTCAGAAAGGAACAGTGAAATTTCCATTTCCTTGTGGAACGTTGGGTTTGAAACCAAATTTTTCTTTGTTTCTTTAAGATAACAACCCACAAAATGCCCCAACAAATGCAAATTATGGAGTTCCTATAGCCAATCCAGATATTCAAACAAATGATCTTGCCTCTTTTCTAAACAAAATATTACAATTACATCCTTAGGAATGCTTCCCTGCAGGAGTAGAAATCCCCCCTTTCCCTATAATGTTGCATCCTGGGGTTCCTGAGAAATGATCCCCTGTCCAGTGACTGGTTATTGTGAAAGCAGGCCATGCCCCACTCTCCTTCCAGCCATTTCAGAACAAACTGAGGCCATTTCCCTGAATCCTTTCTGGGAAGGGAGGAACAGGGAGTCAATTTTTCCCACGGGAGAAAAATGAAGCCATTGTCCATTCTCTGAATAACTTTTGATGCGTTCTCTCTCCTTTCCTGATTCCCCAAGTTCCCTAAGAATGAAATCATGATTCTCAGGCCACACACCAGTCTGGGGCTAAACCAAGATGGCTGTAAGAGTCACGTTCCCACCCTCCTTCAAAGAAAACACCTGCTGCCTCCACGAGCTCTAAATTTCAGGGGGTCCTGGTTATTCTTTTTACAGGATTTCTTTAAATAACAACTGTTCCGGGTGGACTTAAAATAGAACTTGAGGGCTTCCCTGGTGGCGCAGTGGTTGAGAATCTGCCTGCCAATGCAGGGGACACGGGTTCGAGCCCTGGTCTGGGAAGATCCCACATGCCGCGGAGCAACTAGGCCCATGAGCCACAACTACTGAGCCTGTGCGTCTAGAGCCTGTGCTCCGCAACAAGAAAGGCCGCCATAGTGAGAGGCCCGTGCATCGCGATGAAGAGTGGCCCCCGCTTGCCACAACTAGAGAAAGCCCTCGCACAGAAACGAAGACTCAACACAGTCATAAATAAATAAATAAATAAATAAAAGAACATGAATTTCTTTAAAAAAAAAAAATAGAACTTGAGTTACAAAATTTTGGTTTACATGCCATCTTCCAGGACTAGGTCAAATACATACAATGAGGTCCGTATATGATTATTTTGCTTTTAATCTCTCACAAAACTTTTAGTTCCATAATAAAATGTTGAGAAAAAATACTTTTAAAAAACTTTGTTGGGTTCTGTTTAATTTGCTTTTTAAAAAAGCCCTGATATAAAAGCTCTTTGTCAGAGTTCAAACTGCGAGGGAGTTCTCTGCCAAACCATCCAATATGGTTTGAGAGAAAGAGAGGAGCAGGGGGAGAGAGAGAGACCTTGACCTTGAGGATATGAGAGGAATGAATAAAAGTGCACTAAGTGACCTTAATGTCTTTCTCTGATCTTTGACATCCATCCCATCTCCACCTGCCTTATCAATATCAACATTCATTGCAAGCCCACTGGACCTAAAAGCCTCTGTGTTCCCACCAGCACTAGCACATGAGCAATGAATCAGGCACTGTTGGAGGTACAGTGTCCGTCTATGAAATTGCCAGAGGTAAGTGGACCCTAGATTGATAAGAAGCTCTGCCATGACCATGGGAATCCACACAGCCAGACACAGGAGCAGTGCTTGGCCCAGAGCAGCCATAGGTATCTATTTTTGGCTAAATGAGTAAGTGGACTTTACCATCTAAAGATAATCACAAACATGGAAAAATTCCACCCAAAATTTGGATTGGAAGAGCAACAGACCAGTGGGCCAGACAAGAGCTATGTCAACTCGAAGGAAAGACAGAGCTCGGAAGATGTTTTAGGAGGAGGGCGAGGCTAAGAACTTCACCCAAAGGTAATTCCAGACAGACCTTCATTTGTTCCCCTGTCACACTGAGAGCGGGGATGAAGATGATACCTATAGGATTGCGATGAGGCACTTTATAGATACCAAACAAACGGCTCTGCTGGTGGGAGTTACCCTCAGCATTATACGCCTCTGTTCACTTTCGGTGCCAAAGTGTGGAACTGCCTATACCTCCCAAGGTTTAGAAACCACAACAAAATCAAGATTAAATTGCTCCCTTTGTAAAGAGCTGGGAAACGTATGCAGCATAGGAAACTGTCTTCAGAACCAGCGTTCCTGCTGACTCACTAATGGTAAAAAGAAGAGGACAAAAGAAAAGAGTCTTCCCTCCCATCCACAGTCAAGCAAAGTAGGCTGCAAAAGAAGTCCACGCAGCACCAATGAGCTGGGCGGGTGCTGGTGGCTCGGGAAGACCCTTGAATGGCTGGAGGATGAAACTTCTGCACTCGCTTTGTTGAGGACCGACTCCTTGTTCGAGCCAGAAAATTACTCTGTGAATAATACGTAATTGATCTCTTTTCTTTTCCCTTTTTTGCTTTAGTAGCTAATAAATCATTTTGAATAAATAGTTTAAAAAGCATGTGAGGCTGTCACGTGACATACTAGTTGGGTACCCAAGCAAACAATCTATTCACCAAAAACATCTCCAGTATGAGCCACATTGCCAATGTCATCCCTGCCCTCTTAAGTGTACTCACCATGCCCAACCTGGACCTTTACACAGAGACTTGTAAAAAATTCACTTGTCAACCCCTCCTCCACACACACACACATGCACACACACACACACACACTCTCTGCATGATTCAGTTATGCCTCATTTGTTTGTTTACAATAACCAAGATGATACTGGGAAACTGAAGAAAATTTGGAACTGGACCATCCTTACTTGCTCTTATCATAACAGCCCACACAAACTGAAATTCGAAAGGAGTTACTTCCCTTAAGAGAAGAAATGCGGGCTTGCTCTTTTTAAATAGAGATTTAGGAAACAGCTACTTTATAGTCTTTTTTCCCAGTCATCTGACTTCTAATCTCTACTTCCTTTATGCCCAAATTTGCCACCTTTGCATAACAGGGGAAGGAAGGTAGAGATTGATAAGCCTTACATTTCAGGGAAAAAAAAAAACTTCAGTCTCTTCCAATGAAATTTTACCTGCCTGACTAACTGCTGGCTGCCATTTATATGTACTTCGTGCTGTGTTTTCTCCACCTTCATGAAAATATATGAAAGTTCAGCCTCTGTAGAGACATAAAACCATAGGATTTTTAAAATGAGAAGAACCTAAGGGATCCTCTAAGGATGATTATTCACCCTATTAAAAGAATTAGCCATGGGGTCCCTTAAAAGGACAAGATCCTTGTGTGCCTTTAGAATGGAATTTAATTACAAAAATTCACATAGATATGCTCACTTTTTCCGGAATATGCCCACTATATATAGTGAAGTGGACCTATGACATTATTTGGTTTATCTTGTGAGAGCTATAATGCAAAAGGATAAAATACAAAATGAAAGTTCTGTGCTCATCTTACCATTGAGAAAAATAGGATGATTAACTGCTATCAAGCCTGGTCCCACCCCAGGGCCTTCTCATCGCTCCTCCTTCGACCTGGAACACTGTTTTCCCCAGAATATGAATGCCTGACTCCTCACTTCATCCAGGTCTCTATTCAAATGTTCTCAAAGAAAGGTTCCCCGGTCATTCCAGCTAAAGTAGTTCCTCCCATCCCCCTCTCCCTAATGAAGCCTTATTCCTCTTCATTGGACTTATTGCCACCTGGCTTATTAGAGCCCTTCTTTCATTATCATTTGCCCCTGACTAAAAGTATAAGCTCCATGCAGACAGGGATTTTTTTTTTTCTGTTTTGTTCACCAGTGATATTTCCAGCATCTAGAACTGTGCCTGGCACACACACACATTAATAAATATTGAATGAGTGGATGAAGGAACAAGCAAGCAAAGGACAGGCCTCAAGCAGATTCTGGAGAACCTTCAGAATCTTCTCATGCTGCCACACGTCTGTGACCATCTCAAATGTGACTTTCCTATAATGTGAAGGAACTCTCTTCTTGGATAATTCCCTCCTAGATGGTGGTGGGTACGAAACAAGTTGTGTCATCCCTCTGACCTCTATTACTTTTATTTATCAGATTAACTGATTAACCATCTTCCCTCCCTAGTTCCTCAGCTATTCAAAAACATGCCTGCTAGGTGCCAGCAAATATATATGAACAAACAGGGAATGACTAAGTAGTATAGTAAGAGCCAGCATGAGAGCAAGTGTCAAGGAGGGACATGTGAGCCAATCAGGGGCCATGTTCTGAAGGATGAATCAGGGTAGCCAGACAAGGATGGAGCCATGGGCATTCCAGGAGGAAGAAACAAAAGACACACACGTATTAGAGCAGCAGAAATGATGAAAGGAAAGAAACTAGCTAAAAGATAAGGCAAAGAAGAAGAAGAACAATACATGAAATTTGAGTTTCTTGTTTTGGGTGAACGAAAAGTCTTTTGTAAAGGTCTAGCCCCTAATTGCCTATAACCCAAACGCAGACTGTTCTGTAATGATCCCTATTGTTCTCATATGTGTAGCTGCCACCACAGCCCGTCCTGGGCATAGCTGCTGGCAGCCACTATGAAAGGCAGGACAACTGGCGTCCCAGGCTGTGTGAGGGACCGAAACTGCTGCCTGAGCAGCCAGTTCTGAAAACTGTCAGATAAAGATAAGCCTCACCTGGCTAGACTCTCACAGCCATGAATTTGATGATAACCTTGGTAGAGATCATCTGCCTGGTTTTATTTTCTGGTCCGTGAACAAAGAGAGGCAAGAAATGATACAGAGAGTCGTTCAGGTCCTCAAGTCCCCTGCAGCTCACCTTAGGCCTGAACACACCCAGCTCATAGCTTTACATCTGATTTTATAAAGAAACCCTATAGGCAACTAGAGAAAACCTATCCTGTGTCAGACATGATACCCAGTGCTCTTGAGGATATTATCTCAATTAGACCTGATAATAGCCCAGTGAGGTCATTATCCTGATTCCCTGTCTTACAGGTGAGCAAACAGAGGCTCTGCAGAGGTACCACAGCTTTCCCAAGAGCACTTAATTATTGAGTAAAGAATCTGAGAGCCTCAAGGCTAAATATGTCTGACATCTAAAGGCCGTGCTTTTCCGGTTTACACCCAGCTGCCTGGACAGCAAGATACTTATCTAAAACCGGAGGTATTTATTTGGTAAGATGAAAAGTCAGGATATGATCTGAGAGAATGGATAAAAGTGCAGCTGTAAGGGAGGACACCACGTTTGTCCTCATGGAGCCCCAGGGCCCCAGTGTCCTACCTGCCACAGCCCAGTGGCCCCTCTCCCCGTCTGCCAATGCCTCATCAGGACCGAGGCCAAGTCCCTGGCCGTGTTCTTCAGTCCAAACATACAGCATCCAATTAACACAGTATCCTAAGGAGTTTTTAATGATGAGGGAAATGGTTTTGAGACAAAATAACTGAAACAAAGAGATACAAAATCTAGACACCATTGGGTTTTTTTTTTAATATTTTCTGTTTCTTTCATAGGTCTTAAATATGTGGGAATAAATAAATACGCCTTGATAGAGTAACTGGGAATACATATCTCCTTTTACTGTAAGCAACTAGGTAGTTGGAAAAATATACAAACAATGGTTTCCAAATATTGAACGACAGTCATTGCAGGGCTATGATCTCTGAAAAAAGGAAAACAAGATCAGCCCTGTTTTTGCCCTAGCTCTTGACCAGAGGAACTTTATAGACCACAGAAAGGGAGGAGAGTCCCAAGCAGGTGGACAATCTTGATGGATTGCGGATACAGACATCTGAATTTGAGTGGCCTGGGACAGCTGGACTTTGTAGAGGCAAAATTCTAGAGAGGAGAGAGCTAGGCAGGGAGAGTTTCAGAAAACTCCTCAGAGTCCCCTTCACTTTGTTGCCCAGTATTAAGGTGTGCATTAATAGGGTGAAACTCCACAGAGCCAGGAATATAATGGCCAGGGATTTGTAAGCTGAACACTTTGACAGCTGAAAGGACTGAAAGAAACTTACGTTCTGACCAGCCAGGGTAGTGACTCATCATTGATCACCACTCAGTAGAGAGTCCAGAAGGACCATGCCCTAGCAGTGGGGCTAACCAGATCTAGAGTAAAGGCTTCTATGGAATTGCCCTAACAAAACTGAAAACAAGCCCTGAAAGAATCAGGCTGTTTCCCAAGCAACATAACTCCCTGCCAGAACAAAGCCCCATTAAATGACACTCATTAAGGGAAAACAAAACGAAACAACAACGTTACAGACTGAATTGTATCCCCCCAAAATTCATATGCTGAAGCCTTAAGCCCTCTCAATGTGACTGTATTTGGAGATAGAGCCTTTTAAGAGGTAATTAAGCTTAAATGAGGTCATAAGCCCTAATCCAATATGACTAGGGTCTTCATAAGTAAAGGAAGAGACATCAGGGGAGCATGCACAAAAGGAAAGGCCATGTGACGCAACTGGAGAAAAATCAATCAAATGAAACAGATCCAGAAATGATGGAAATAGCAGGTAAGATTTTTTAAACATCTATTAGAAACATGCTCAAGAATAAAGAATAACATGAGCATAATAAGTGCAGATATTAAAAACATGAAAAAGAGAACCAAATGGAACCTCTAGACATGAAAAATGTATCAAAAGGGAAAAATTTACTGAATGTAATTGTATTAGTCAGAGTTCTACAGAGAAACAGAACCAATTTGAGATAGATAGATAGGGATTGATTTTAAGGAACTGCCTTGCATAATTATGGAGGCTGGAAAGTCCAAGATCTGCAAGATGCGCTGGCAGCCTAGAGACCCAAGGAAGAGTCAATGTTGCAGTTCAAGTTTAAGGCCATCTCCTGTGAGAATTCCTTCTCACAGGAGAGAAGGAGGTCAGTCTTTGTTCTATTAAGACTTTCAATTGATTGGATGAGGTTCACCCACATTATGAAGGGCAATCTGCTTTCCTCAAATTCAAGAATTATGTCTTTAATCAAGAAGACATAATCCTAAATGCCTATGTACTAAATAAGAAACCTTCAAATTACACAAAGCTTCAAATAACTTAACAAACCAAAAGGAAAAACGGACAAATCTAAAATTATAGTTAGAGATATTAATAGTCCTCTCATTAAAGTAGCAAAAAAATCAATAAAGTATATAAAAGATTTGAACACCTTGCAACAACTTAACCTAATTTACTATAGACACTACACCCAAGAACAATAAAATACACTTTGTTCCCAAGTGCTCATGGAAATTTCACTGAGACAAGTAATCTTCTGGGCCATAAAATAAATTTCAATAAGTTTAAAATGACTGAAACATGCAGAGTAGGTTTTCTGACCACAATGAAGTTAAGTTAGTAATAAACAAGAGAAAATATGGAAAATCTTCAATTATTTAGGAATTAAGTAAATGGACTTGTAAATAACCCCTGGGCCAAAGAAGAAATTACCAAGGAAACTAGAAAATATTTTGAACAGGATGAAAAGAAAAACCAATGTATCAAAATCTGTGCAATACAGCAAAGCAGTCCTTAGAGGGAAATTTAAAGATGTATCCAAGAAAAAAAACACAATCTAAAATAAAAGGTCTAAATTTCCATATTAAAAGCTAGAAAAAAACACAAAAGTTAAGTCCAAAATAAGTAGAAGAAATGAGATAAAGAACAAAAATTAATGAAACAGAGCTGACAAAAAAAGAGAAAAATCTATGAAACCAAAAGCCATTTCTTTGAAAAAATAAAAATAAATGAGGAAAAATAAAAACAGAAAAGAATACCCCAAAATGTTAACATTTCTTTTTCTTGGACATTTAGATTATAGTTGTTTAATTTTATTCTTTATATTTTATATTTTCTAAATATTTTTAATGAGCACAAGATATAGTCATAATCAGAAAATCAAAACCTTATTTTTAAAATTACCACTTCTGTGTTTATTTCAGAAGAATTTCAGCACCTTGCTCTCCAAGGAAAGACAGAACTGTCTTCCCTAAAGTCTGTTGATCAGGTAAAGTAACTCAGAGAGGGAACACCTCCTACCCAGGTTTGCCACTTAAGGAAAGAGATCCCCACTCTACTCCAGATGGCTCCAGTCCTGGAATGAATACACCTGCTTCTGTTCACTACACCCTTTCACCTCCTGGAGAGCCTGATATACAATTAGTCCTTGTAACCCACCAGCACTTCAAAGTAGAACTGACCTCCTTCTCTGCCTGTCCCTCTCCTTCTATTCTCTTACTCTCTAAGTAAAGTCTGAATTCTTCCTCACCCTGACAGGCCTCTCCCCACCTTCCACTCATCCTATCCCACTGCAAGTCAGATCCACTGTTCTCTACCTCCGCCTCAGAAGAGCTGTGACTTCCCCTTGAGAGGAAGCTGTCCCACTGTATTCTGCAATGCATCTTCATCAGTATTGAATGTGATACTAGACCCAATTCCCATTTGGCAACTTGTGTCTATTTCCAGCTGGTCAGAATCTTGAGAAAAGGAGAGGCCTTGCCTAACCTCCTTTCCAATATATTATTGGATTCATAATCTGCTCCACCAAGATCACATAAGTTTTTCCTGATTAAACTTTACCTGTGTGACAAATGAAGCTAATTTATGACACAACCTCTAGAAAAACAGAGTTTTATCTAGATACTGTAATACTAAAGACATAAAGGCAGAGTATTATAGTTGGTAAATTTGTTTCTCACAGGGGCATAGGTTAACAAGTCTAAAACTACTTATATACTAGGATTGAACAATAAATAAATACATTGAACGTAATGAGAACCATGTTTTACACTATGAGAGAAAGAAGATAAACCACAAGGGGGGGTCTAAAATGAGCCCTGCTGGATTTGAGTCAGAGATATCAGTAGAAACTCATGATTTATTCAAACACATGTACAAATGAACACAGAAATAAATGTAGATATGGAAGAGCAAGTGTGTGTATGTGTATGCTGTATATATCATTCCCTAGCTCTGCCCACTCAGAAAGCCTAGAATCAATGACATCCCAGTGGCAATGAGCACAGCTAATACCCAGATCTTGGTTTCTAAATACCATTTCCCAATAAAGGGCCTGAAGCATCTCACAGTTCTATAAAGTAAGAAACTGCTTTAAAAAAAAAAGAGAGATAAGCCAGTTACAGAAAGACAAATACTGCACAATTCCACTTACATGAGGTATGTAAAATAGTCAAATATCATAGAATCAAAAAGTGAAATGGTAGCTGCAGGAGCTGGGGGAGGAGGAAACGGGGAGGTACTAGTCATTGGGCAAAATGTTTCAGTCAAGCAAGATGAATCAGTTCTAGAGAACTGCTGGACAATATTGTACCTAGAGTTAACAATCGTGTACTACAGAAAAATTCCAATGTAAAAAAACATAAGGAATGAGAGAAATAGAAAAACACTATTAGAACACTACAGTCATAGTTACTGCAGACAATATCCTTTAATGAGTGTTAAAGTTAATGGGTGAAATTTTAAGGAGAAACAGGATATTTGCATAGCCTCAAAGTATGTCTCCTAAAATATTTGTTAACTACTGTGGAAATCTTAATACGTCCACAAATTCTTTGATACTTCTCCCTTTAGAAGGTGGAGTTTACTTTCCTTCACCTTGAGTGACAGCTGGACTTAGTGGCTCACTTCTAACAGACAAAGTATGGAAAGGGAAAAATAGCAATTTTACAGTATAGAAACCTGGCAGACACTACCTTCACGAAGTGATCAAAGTTAATAACACCAGCGTCTTGTCTTACTGACATCATGTAACCCACAATCTGATGTAATGAGTTATCATTTCTGAGGTATCCTTCCCCAATATCTATAACCTTAGTCTAATTATGAGAAAATAGCAGACAAAACCAAATTGAGAAACACTCTACAAAATACCTCATCAGCATTCATCAAAAGTATCAAGGTCACGAAAGACAAGGAAAACCCAAAAACACTGTCAAAGGCTGGAGGAGACTAGAAAGACATGACAAATGAATGTAAGGTGGTATCTTGGATTGGATCCAGGAACAGGGGGAAAAAAAAAAGGATACTTGTGGAAAAACTTGGGGGATATGAAAAAACGTCTACAATATAGTTAACGGTATTGTGCCAACAATAATTTTTTAGTTGTAAAAAACGTACCATGGTTATATAACATGTTAACATTAGAGGAAACTGAGGGGAAAATATGTGAGATCTCTCTGTACTATCTTCACAATTCTTCTTGTTAATCTAGAATTACTGCAAAAGGAAAAAGGGGGAAAAATATGGCTTCAATCAGCAAATCCAAAAGTTCAACTTTGAAAGATTAATAAAACGGATGAACTCCTAGGACAACTGACCAATAAAAGAGAAAATGCAATGAAAAATGAAACAAATTAAAAGAAGATCTCTACATTGAACACTACAACACATTATGAAATAGGTAAAGAAAACTCAAATAAATGGAGGGCTGTATCATGTTTGTGAACTGGAAGAGCCAATGTCGAAAAGGTGTCAAATTCCAAACTGATCTACCAGTTGTGAGTAATCTCACTCAAAATTCCAGCAGGTTTTCTTTTGGAAATTGACAAGTGATTCTAAATCTATATGGAAATGTGCAACGAAAAAATCTTGAAGAATAACCACCAAGGTCTTATATTACTGGAAGTCAAACCTTCGGTAATTAAGACAGTGTGGTGGTATTGGCATATGGACAGACAAACTGACCAAAGACACAGAAGAGAGTCTAGGGACATAAACACACAAAGATGCAGTCATCTGGGCTATAACAAAATGAATACGCAGCGCAGTAGGAAAGGCCATTCTTTTAAATTACGGGCGCTAATTCAATTGGATATCCATATGGGGAAACATGACCCCTACCACACACCACTCACAAACATCAGTTTTAGATGAACAGTTGGCCTAAATGCTGAAGGTTAAAAACATAAGATTTTTATAAGAAAACACAGAGAATATTTTTATTACATTAGACTAGACAAAGATGTTTTAACCAGTATCACAAAAAGCACTAGCCAGGGGACTTCCCTGGTGGTCCAGTGGTTAAGAATCTGTCTTGCAATGCAGGGGACGTCGGTTTGATCCCTGGTCAGGGAACTAAGATCCCACATGCCGTGGGGCAACTAGGCCCACGTGCCACAACTAATGAGCCTGCGGGCCACAACTAGAGAGAAGCCTGTGCACTGCAACGCAGAGCCCACATGCCACAACGAAAGATCCCGCATGCCACAACTAAGACCAGATGCAGCCAAAAAATAAATAAATAAATATTTTAAAATATTCTTTTTTAAAAAGGCACTAGCCAGAAAGGAAAAGATTGATAAATTATGCTACATTGCAATTGAGAACTTTCATTCATCAAAAGACATCATTAAGAGATTTTTTTTTAAAGCCACAGATATATGTATTTGCAATACACTTATCTAACAAAAGACTCATCCAAAATATATAAAGAAATCCTGTAATCATTAAGTAAAAGACAGCCCAATAAAACAATAGGCCAAAGACTTGAACAGGTGCTTCACAAAAGAGAATATCCAAATTAGCTAACGTAGATGAAAAGGTGATTGGTTTCAGTTAGTCATCAGGGAAAAGCAAGATTAAAAAGCTACAGATACCGCCATGCCCCCACCAGAATGGTTACAATGAAAAAGGCAAACCATGCCAAGTATGGGAAAGGATGTAAATCAACTGAGACTCTTATACACTGTTGCTGGTAAGAGTACAAATTAGTACAACTATGTTGAAAAACCATTTAGCAGTAGCTGCTAAAATTGAACATATGCATTCCTACAACCCAGCAACTTTACTCCCAAGAACATACCCAGCAGATATGGGTACATATGTTCACCTAAACACATGTACAGGAAAGTTCATCGTACCATAATAATACCCGAAAATTCAAATAACCAGGATGTCCATCAAGAGTAAGATGAGTATTCATAAAAATACAATTGCATGATGCTGAACCAAATAAATCAGAAACACACAAAAGTATAATTTGAAGTTCAAAAAGAGGTAAAGGCATTATAAGTCAGGATTGTGGGTAATCTGTGTCAGGAGGGCAGGTGGCATCCAAGGTGCTGATAATATTCTGTGTTTTGATCTGGAGCTGATTCGACAGGTATGTTCAGTTTGTGAATATTCATCACGTGATACATTTATGATTTGTGTACCTTTCTAAATGTATGTTATACGCATTAATAAGTTTACTGGGGGACAAAAAGTTATATACATGCCCCTAAAAGGCATGTATATAGGTTAACAAGAGAGATATGAGCACCGTCCAACACACACTTTACTGATCAAATGGCGTCCAAGAGGCTGTGTATGGGGTCAGCCAGTGGAAACAAAACTGGGAGGAAATAAAGATCCCCAATCAGCCGGGATGTAAGTCTCGGTTAGTACAGCTCCTTTTGGCCAGCAGTCCTTGCCTCAGTCGTCCCACCTTTCCCATTTCTCTCTCTCCTTTTCCATCTCTAGTTCTTCTGCACGAGAATAGGGTTGGAGAGAGACAGCTCACATTGGACTCACTGCATCCTGAACTGTGTTTCCTAACCACCTCACCAAGTCAGGATGCCAAAGTCTAACAAGCAGCTTTCTGGGGGGAATGCAGTGCCAGGAAGACCAACTCTGAAGACCAGAGAAAACAGAGGCAGGTCACCAATGTGTCCGCCAAAGCCCTTCATGGGATAAACAAATGTGAAGACATTGGGAAAACATGTTCTGTCAGTAAGAAACTTGAGGCCCTGTCCTTCACCCTGCTATCAATCAAAGTATCTTGGTGATTTCATCTCAGAATAACTATTCGCTCTGATGACACTTGGGTCTTGCCTCTGGACTATAAAGTCAAGATTTAAGAACAATGTGATGCAGGAAGCTTGGGGATTAATTAGGATTATCTAAATTCATCCTTAGATCACCAACTAAGCTCTGATTTAATGCCAAGTTCTTTCAAATGGGGGAATGCGCAGAACCATGTGACTGGCCTGTAGAAAACTTGAGTTGACCCTCTGTGACTCCCTTAGAACACCTGTCTTTAAAGTGTCCCCTCCATTGTCTGGCCTCCTGTGGCATTTCATGAGTCAGAATGTCCCAGGAACGGAGATACTTCCTGAGCTACCAATATGCTGGTGACCATTTTGAATCCTCACTTGGCACTTGTTGATGTAGCTTCCTGGTCATGGTCACTCTGGGTATTTTTCCAGACCATGCTCAGGATCAACTTCCCTACAATGCCCTTCCAATCACCCTTTCCCCCACCCTGCCCCTCCTCATGGCACCTGTGCCCCCTAGACACAGTTCCGTCACTGCAGGGCTCACATGATGGCATAATTCCTTCAGTGGCTTTCTCCCCTACTGGACTTTGACCTTTACAAGGGTGGGAACAATAATTTATACATCATGTTATCCACAGCTCCCTGCACAGTACTTAGTATCCTTATTGCTTCTTCTGATAACACATGCGATACAAGGTAATATAAAATTCACATCTCAGAGAAATAGAGAGTGTAGGCAATGAAACTTCCCCCAGAATCTTTCTGTCACAAGATAACCACTGCCAGTTTGGTGCGTATTTTGTCAACAATTTGTGTATCAAAAAATATAAATTATTAATAATTATAGTTTTTCCTGAAGATGAAACCATTGCCTACACGCTGTTTTGCAAATTGCTTTTACCACTAAGTAGCGTAAGACAGGAGCACACTTCCCTCATGAAGCACGTGGCTCTGCCTTGTTCATTTTGACAGCTGCACAGTACTCCATCTTTGGGAGGTCCTATAGTTTACTTACCTACTCCTCTACGGAAGGACTTCTGCATTATATCCATTTTCCTTGTTATACAAACAATACCACTGTAAACATTTTTGTGCGTATCTCTTTGTGCCCACAAGGGAGTATTTTTCTGGGTTACATTCTAGAAGTTGAAAGGTTGGGTCCTTACAGCTTTCCTTTCCCTCTGCAGAGAACCGGTGCAGTGTCCGTAGCAAACAGTGCCCCAGAAATGATTGTTGACTGACCAAACAATGGGAGTCAATAAAAGAAATGGTCCTAAGAATACAATTTCTGTTCCACTGCTAAAGCAGCTTTTGGAAACTGGCCCCTTGTGTTGTATGTGGTCCCTTAATATACAAGGATACACATGACAAACTCCTCCCCGCTAGGCTAAAGGCAAGGTCTTATTTGAATTTGTTCAATTCAGCAAATATTTTGAGCCTACCCTAAGCTAGAAGCAGGGGATAGAATTACCAGCTGTAATTTCTGGTAAAAATTTGATGACTCCTGCTGAAATACTAAGCATCGTTTACTAGCTAATTTCCCTTTATGCCTCGTTTGCTAGGAAGTTCAACACTCAGTGCTGATAAGAACTCTCTCTTTGGCCTCAGATTTCTGCTATATGCAGTTGTCCTCCTTAGTTTTCATTGCATTGCTTTCTTACATTTTTTTAACCCATATTTCTATAGTTCTATTGTATATGCAACTGAATTCAAATTCATATCAAGGGTAATAACTATAACTAATTACTTTATAAAGAATTTACATGTGTCATTTCATTTAATCCTTAATTTTTAGAAGTCGTCATGAAGGTAGGGCAGGGATTATCACTGTCATCTCAGATTTTCAGTAAACTGAGGATCAGGAAGATTAAGTGACTCACCCAAGACAACGTGGCCAGGAAAACACAGCTTTGAGAATCTAACCGGGGTCTCATAATTTTGTAACTGAAAAAAAAAAAAAAAAGAAAAACGAACTGATGCACCGAGTCAATATGAACACGCTTTACAGTTAAGTACACTCACCTTCTCTCACCCGGGCACCCACCTTCTCTAAATAAACAAATAAGAAGCTCTTGGGGGAGAGGCAGGGGAAGCAGAAGGCTGCCCCAGTCTGTACCAAGACTAACAGTGCCCCCCACCATCACAAACATCACGATCTTTAACCGTGATTTCTCACTTTGCACCATAACACAGCTATTTCTCTGTAGCTTATGACTCCACCTAATTATTCCAGAATCTTCCAGAAATGTTAACTCACATGGCAGAAGGAGTGAAGAGGGAGGTTGGGGGAGGGGGTTATGTAGGGAGAAGGATCGGGGGTGGGGAAGGGAGAGAGAGAGTAAAAGAAAATGTGACTTGTGACTGTTGGATAGAGTCAGCCAGTGAAAGATCCTTTCCAGTGTCCAAACAAAAGCCCTTCCTTTTCTTCTCTGCTTTGCTATTTTGATGCAGCGGGAGGAATGCGCTTTTTACACTGCGGCAACACAAATACAACTAGGAGCCACATTTCACCATTTATGTAGCGGTTTCATATCATTTTGAAAATCTATTAGAGTTGCAGACAGTTAAAATTTTTTCCTCCCGGGATAGTTTTTAGGAGGCATGGACCTTCCACCCTCCCAGCATCATGTGTTTATGACCCGTATCCTGGGCATTTCACAGGCTGGTTTCTATCAATTTCCCCTACCAGCCTCTCTGAATCCTTGACTCAGGGCTTTTCCCTGCTCATCTCTGGTATCTTTCTTCTCTTTCCTTGGAGCTTGCGTACCTGACTCGCCACTGACTTTTGGAACCTGTGGCTCACTCCCTAGATGAGACTTCAGATGGGTTGTCTTCATCCGCTCCCTAGCTGATGACAAGCCCTGGTACCACGCTGCCTTGTGACCACTGCCTGCTGCCCCAGCTCTGTAGACTCTAGTATCCGATGGTGATGGTTAATTGTATGTGTCAGGGTCTCTTTCACCCTCTCTCTCTCTCTCTCGTCCACTTTGAAGGGGTTTCAGACACCTGTTATTCAAAGTCCAAGCTGGTGGAACAAGTGTTTGGCATTTTTGTGAATCCCGCATTGCAGCTGAAGTGGTAATGTTCTCTAGGCAAGGGACATTCAGAGTCAAGAAAAACTTGTTCTAGCAAATGGTGAAATTTCCAAAATGTATCTTTCTGGGACAGAGCTGTGTTCCAAGCACAGTCTCACACATCACCTGCCTTCTCGACAGCTCCACCTGGGTGACAAAGCAGCTTCAGCTCCACAGGTGCAGAACCAAACTGGCCTTCTTCCCCACCTCCAACCGTCTCCAGGTTCCCCATCTCAGAAAACGGCATTTCTGTATGTTCAAAGAAGAAATGCTGGAGTCATTCTGACACCTCCTTCTCCCTCAATCATGAATTTTACCTGCTGGATATTTCTCCAGTATATTCTTTACTCTCCAACCTCACTACCTTTTCAAACCACCATGATCTCATGACAGCTATAATGGCCTCCTGGCCGGTCTTCCCACTCCTCACTCTTGACTCTCTTCAATTAGCTTCAAGATTAGAACGCGCTTTTAAAAACACAAACCATTGCATAAACACTCCCATGGCTTCCTACTGCTTTTAGAATTAAGTACACAGATTTGGCTTTGGCTTACAAAGGCCTGCATAGGTCTGACCCCTGCAAATCTCTCCCATAACATATTGGCCTTCTTTTGTTTGCTCAAATGCACTGTGTCTCGTGCCCCAGAGCCTTTGCACATGCTGCTTGTTGATATCTGCATGGAATGCTCGGCCCCTATTCAATGTCACTCAGCCAACTCCTCATCATCCCTCAGGTCTCAGCTTAAATGGCACCTTCTCAAGGAAGCTTTCCTGACCCTCTGTAAAGAGCTCTCACAGCATCTTGTATTTTTTCATAATATTTATGAAAACGTAATCATTTTTAAAATAATTTATTAAATGCCTATCTCCCCCTCCCTCACCCCAATTCCCAAACTGTAAGCTCAGTGAGGGCAGAGACTATACCAGATGATATCCTACTTTCTATGTATGCAACTGTGAACAAGAGAGATGCAAAGAAAAACACTCAGTAAAGGTCCTTGGGAGCACAGATGGGAAATAAAGAGGGAGAATCAGTGGGAAGGACAGTTGGTTCTTTTTTGAACAAATTTCTCCTTTATGTTTGGAATACAGGAAAAACAGTTTCCTAGATGACTTGAAGGAAAGTTGTTTTTGAAGAAATATGTGCATTTGTTGTTTTTGAAGAAGTATGTGCATTTGTGTACGTATAAATATCAATATATTTTCTTTCTTCCTCATTACTTTAATAAGGAAATCCAAAAAATCCAAGCTTAGGCTTACACATAAAACTTGACAAAAATGGAACCATCTGAAGGAAAGGCATCAATTAAAAATCAAGACCGTGTTCAGAAAACTCAACTCCCTATGGCAAACCACCATTTTCCTGGATTCCAAATAACAGGAATAAGCAAAGAACTGAAGAAATCCCTGGTGTCTATTTCACTTTTTGTGTGATAATCTTCTTTTAATAACCTTTTTTTTCCCTCTTCCAAAAATTGCACGGGTCCTTTGGGGACACTAAAAATTTTCCAAATCTTTGGTGGCATCAGTGTAGTTCTAGAATTCATTGCTGTGGGACAGCATCGAATCTGTCAACTGAAAATAAGAAATGTCCAAACAGCTGCCAGATTGGAAAGTCTGTGCAGCAGGGTTCACACCAGTCCAATGTTACCTGGGCTCAGGGCTGCTGAGGGTAATGAGACCACATGACAAACATCCAAACACATCCATTCCACAACCAGCAACCCCGCCACAGCTGTCACCCTGAGAGATCAAACACTCCTAATATACAGCTGCTATCCAAACTACTTTTGCAACTATCTTTACGTACATACCCTAAAAGTAGTACATGGCTACTTTTACCTGTTGAGGTTTAAAGAATGAGGCCTTGGGGAAGTGTCTAAAAAACATTTGGGGTTAAGCCTGGTGCCTAACTGGAAGGTCAAGCAGAGTAACATAATGTTTTGGTTTTCATAATACCTCCTACATATTATCAAGGACATAGAAAGTCTCTTATCTCACTTGGCTTTTCTACAGGCACTGCCCAAAGAGGACTCCTTTTCTGCATGCATTTCTCAAAAAATTGTCTTGAGCTGTAGCAGCATGTAAGAAAACTGCCCTTACGTTTTCCATGGAAGTATAGACCACCTGCATTAGAATCATGGGGTCGAGGGAGCTTGTGAAAATGCAGATTTCACAGCCCCATTCTGAATCTGAGGAAATGAAAATGAATCCACTGATGGAGAATAACAAGGGAGCCCAACAAGGCTTCTGACAGGACCTGAAGAATAAGAGGTACTGACGTGGGAGAAGGAGGATGCAGAGTGCTTGAGGCAGGGGAGACCAACGCAGGAAGACTTTACATGGGGGCGTGCTTCAGAGACTGGAAGGGGGGTGTAATGGGAGATGGGTGAGAAGGAAACCAGACAGGATGGGGCAGAAGGGGCGGGCTGGGAATGGCGAGTCATTGAAGAATCTTAAGCAGTCAAGTACCATGGGTGGTTTGTGTTTTGTAAAGACTGCTCTGACGCTGAGTGGAGAAGACATTTGGAGGGGCAAGAGACAAACTCAGAAGACCATGCAGATCTGGAGGAGGCTAGTAAAAGTGGAACTAGAGAAATGTACAAGTCCCAGGTATGAGGTGGAATTGACACACACTCATGGACTGAAGGTCAGGGTAAGGGGGAGGAAATTTGGGACAACAGCCAATGTTGCAGCTTCTACAAGGGGAGAGCGGTGCCTTTTGCTCAGATGGGCAAGGCTGGGCATCAAGACGTCCCCTTGGACCTGTTCAATGTGTTGGGTCCTACCTGTAAGGTGGAGATAATTCCACCAGCCTGAATGGCTTTTGTAATGATTGGAGATAATACATGCAAAGTTCTTTAAGAAACAGTAGGAGCTCAATTAATAAAAAATATATTTTAATTAGGCATCAGAATATTTGTTGGTACACTGGACACGTTTAGGCTATATTTCGTCCTTTTTTCTTCCTAAAAACACCATTATCTTGAAGCTAAACTGAATAATGCCCGCCACACAAATCCAACCTCAGAGATCTCGCACAGAGATTTTCTCTGCCTTCACCTAACTCCAATGTCCAATACCTGACACCACACACTTAATTCTCTTTGGTCTACTTTGTTGGCAGGAAACATCAGAACCATAAGAATTATGTTCCCAAGGACGTGTGTGTGGATGCAGCTCATCAACTGTCAATCTCACATGCCAATGGCTTCTACCCCCTCTTTGGTCTCACCTCTATACTTCAAGCCCATGAGTCTTCTCAAGGTTTCCCAGTACAGAGCCAACCATCACAATTTCACCACCCCTGAGACTTAAAGACGTTGCAGAGAAAATTAATCTCATCCTTCAATGGGGAGCAAAGGAGACCCTTGCCCCTGGCAATGAGACAAAGTAGGTGCTCACTGGGAAATCCCTGAAGTCCATTTTAAATGCCTTAATGTGATCAAGAACACAGCCCTGTTCACACCAGGAGAATTCGGATGGGCTGTGAGCAATTAAGCGATTCCAAAATTGTTTGCTGGAAGAACAGGAAGAGTCACTGGGGGAGCAAGCGAAATATCACCTGATCCCTGACACTGGGTGACAGTTCAGCTTCTGTGCCTTTCATCAGATTTCGGGAAAGTAGGCTTGACATCAAAAGACTTTGGCTGCCAGAAGAGGAGGAAAGTGAAGATCGTCACTGAAGGGACAAGTAAAGCCAGAAAGAGAAACCACTCAATAACTCCAAAGCACCTAGAAAATGACATGATTGGGGACAGAGGCTGAGAGTTCATCACATCAGCCTCAGCAAGGACCAATCAAGCCTGTCTGTTCCAGGACCACAAGCACAGGGGAGTGAGTGGCAGAGTAAAGCCTTTGGAACTCTCAAGAGCTGGAGAGCTCAACCCAAAGGAGGGAGCAGTCCTCACCGAGGAACCAAGCCATTACCATCCAGCCGTAACAACTGGATGCAGGTGGAGAGGTGGCAAAGGGCAAGAGCAGGCTGGCAGAGGTGCTGCTAAAGAGGCTGCCAGCCCCTCCCCATCCATCCTGATGGAGTGGACTTCTCAGCTCTCCAGGTAGACTGCCTGCATGCTGGCCTCTCTAATCAGGGAGAAGGCAATGGTCAGGCTCAAACATTCAGCATCACTGGGACTGGTACAAATGTCATTCTACAGCTGTAGTCACTGGTCAAAGGAATGTGAGACAATCCCATGGTCTTCTCCCCAAAACTTCTGCCATGGGGCATTTAACCCAGGCCCTGGTCACAGGGTTGTATCACCAGCATCATGCTAAACAGGAGGGTGTCAATTCCATTTATAAACTATCTTCCAGCCCTAAGCCATTCAAACAGTCGATAACCTTGATTATCCCCTGTCAGGGCTGCAACTGTGGAAGAAAGTCAACACCCAGCAGAGTGACAGCAGAAATAAGCCTTTCCATCCTTTCCTTTGGTACGGCTGTTACCAAAGGAGCATGACTCGTGTCTTGTCAAATGAAGTCTGAAGAGGCAGGGGTTGAGGAGTTTTTATTTTTCATTTTAATTTTTGAGACACAGCAGGATGTAATCAGCTTATGAGTTAAATAGAGACATCTGTCTGGTTCTACTTGAGACCTCCCAGCTTGCTGTGCTTAGCCCAGAGTCCTTTTTAATAATACAATAGGATAAAGATTCGGAAATATGCATAAACACCAAAAGATGGAGAGTGGAGCCACCCCCTTTCCATAGCCCGCCCCCCACTTCCCCTCAATCACTGATTCCCTGCCTCCCAAGAGTAGAGGCCCTGCTCTCTCTCCAACAGGTGAGAACTGACAGCCTGTCTACAGCCAAACTACATCTAAAGGTCATGGCACCTGGAGGGGCAAGAGGGGGAGCTTCCAGAAAAAGGAGGGAAAAAGTCCTTCAAGATTAGGGTCTTCCCTGTACTACCCTGGTTATGGATTCCCAATACTGCTGCCACTATTGGATACCAAGGGCCTGGAAAAAGCATTCAATTGGTCATTCAATGGGTATTTATTGAGCACCTACTTTGTGCCAGGCCCTTTACTAGATGCTCAGGAGATAAAACACGATACATACGCAAGTGACACGCAAGTGGGGATAGAGAACGAAAACAAACCAGCTCTATTTTTAGTCTTTTAAGGAACCTCCATACTGTTCTCCATAGTGGTTGTATCAATTTACATTCCCACCAACAGTGCAGGAGGGTTCCTTTTTCAAAGAGAAAAACAAATACCGTATGCTAACACATATATATGGAATCTAAAAAAAAAAGGTACGGATGGACCTAGTGGCAGGGCAGGAATAAAGACGTAGACATAGAGAATGGACTTGAGGACAAGCCGGGGGAGGGGGAAACTGGGGCGAAGTGAGAGTAGCATCGACATATATACACTACCGAATATAAAATAGTTAGCTAGTGGGAAGCAGCAGCATAGCACAGGGAGATCGGCTCGGTGCTTTGCAATGACCTAGAGACGTGGGATAGGGAGGGTGGGAGGGAGGCTCGAGAGGGAGGGGATATGGGGACATGTGTATGCATATGGCTGATTTGCTTTGTTGTGCAACAGAAACTAACACAGTATTGTGAAGCAATTATACTCCAGTAAAGATCTATTAAGAAAAAAAAAAACAGCACACAAATGAGCAAGGTTAGATGGAGAAAAGGTTAAGGACTATGGGGGAGACAGAGTGATGGAAGAGAGGGTCACTGGGGGCTGGGGGCTTGCTACAATAGCCAGGGAGGGCCACTCTGAGCACATGACACCTGGGGCAAAACCTGGAGGCTATGAAGAAGGTGGGTTTCAGCAAAGGGAACAGAAAATGTATCACTGGCATCAGTAGGCATAGCAGTGGAGCCATTCCCAGCCATGCAAGGTGAAAAGAGACAACAGACAGATGTAAGGAATTATGCACAAGGCGGTTCTGCCTCATCCACATGCATGGCACTGTGTGCACATGTACATGCATATTTGCGTATAAGATGTCCCATGCTCCTTCCACGGCTGGAGCGCCCATCTGGCTTTATTTAGCAAGCCCAAGACAGATCCAGAGCATGTAAATAAATGGCCAGATGAATATATCAACCCAGTTCACAGGCCACGGAAAACCATCCTGCACTAACAACAGGGCTTCCTGCTCTTCTTCACTTTGAGGGTACCATCATCTGCTCCTCCTGCTGTTTTATTAGGGAAACCTATTAGGCACGCACAGAGAGCAAGGCACCTTTCCCTCCAAACGGTCTGGAGTGGAGACAGAGCTCCCTCACATTTTACAGTGAGCTCGGGGCTGGATTTATGCTGGGTCATTGTGCCCCATTAAGGTTGCCATGGTTACACCAAGCCCGTGTTACCTGGACTTTTGATGCACTGGTCGCAGGGGCAACAGCTGCTTTGTTTCTTCTATAATTTGCCAGGAAAGTGGCAGAGAGGCTCGAGGTAGAAATGCTGGATAGGACCCCAGGGTTTAGAGAGACTGCAGGTGGACAGGGCACACCCCCTTCCAATGAAAAAGCAAGGCTCTTCCCTAAATCCACTAGCCTGCGAACGCCAGCAGGGCAGGGACCCAGACTGATAAATCTTAGTCTCCCCCAGCACCTAAAACGAGACCTGGCGCATAACTAACTCTCAATAAGTGTGACTGATTCATTTTGTGGCAAGGGAAATATTCGTAAAAGAATTCAAACGAAGAATCCACCTCGGGCACTACCTTCTTTAGAAGTCAAGGGGTAATGAAGAGGTTACAAGGAAAACTATGTGCCTCTCACTGCAAACTGGAGATCACAGAGAGTGAAATTTCTCCAGATAAGGGAAAGGCTCTGAATATGTGGGAAGGGAGGCAAGTCAGTGTCAGCCTTCCGAGAAGCAGACAACAAGACAGCGTTAGATGAGCAGAGGTTTATTTAGGGAAAATGCCTGTAAAGGACAAAAGGGCAGGAAGCAGGAGGGGAGAGAAGAGCCTTCAGACCATGATGCAGGCCTAACCCCCAGGAGAGGAGGTGGTGTGGGGGGGAGGAAGGAGGGGGGAGGGAAAATTAGACTTCAGGGCAGCTCCGGGAAAGCCTTGGCCAGGCCGATGGAAAGGCTCTGAGAAAAGGTTGTCTGTTAGAAGAGTCCCACGCTGAGGAGGAATGGCCAACTCTAGTGACCCTGCTGCACTCAGTCAGGGGCTGGGTGGACCCAGGGGAAATGTGGTCTCACCATGAATGTGGCGGGGAATCCAAAGGCAGGCAGCTGAGGCTGTGCAACTGCTGTGCTCCCCGTGCCCCAGCAAGGAGATCTGAGCAGGGCACCTCCATGACCCCCCGGAGTGGGGAGATCTGAGCAGGGCACCTCCATGAGCCCCCAGAGTGGGGGAATATTTGGGGTGGGAAGGGGAGTCTGGAACCAACATGGTTGGAGGTGTGGGGAATGTCTTCAGGCCACAAAGGCAAGATGAGGAGGTGGCTGGGAGGCTGTGCCTATCCTGGCTGGTTGCCTGCCAGTGTGTGCTCTGCCCTTCCTGCTGAAACCCAGAAACACTCTAGACTCCCGTGCAGCCGGAAGCGGCCATGTGACCCAATTCTGGCTGCTGAGATGGAAGCATGGAAGCAGAAACCTGCTGGATGTTGATAAAAAAGGGACCGGCTCAACTGGCAACGTGCCTGATGCTCTCCTCTCTTCTCCTCCTTCCTCCAGAATAGGGACCTGAGGCCTGCAGGGGAAGCAGTCCTCTCGCTACCATGAGATGATAAGCCTGAGGATGAAAGCCATGTGCTAGAGATGGCAGAGCACAAAGACAGAGGAAGCCAGGAAAACCTCCACCAAGGTGGAGCTGCTGCCCGTGGGAAGCCCACCTCCAGAATCCTTGTTATAAGAAAAAATTAACTCCCATGGGATTAAGCCCTGCGAGTCAAGCTAGCACTCCATGCAGCCAAGCCCAAGTCCTAAAATAATCCGCAGGAGATTCACACGGAGAGTGAGCAATGGAACTCCTTGTCTTTGGACAAGACATTCAGTAAAATCCCCTCCCCGATGCCTGTGGATAGCCTTGGCAGGGGCAGAGAGGGGCTTCTGGAGGGAGGTGGGCATGATAGAGTTGCTCCGTGTTTAAAGCATGCAGAGGGCAAGAGAAGAGGCTGTCCAAAAGAAGCAGTCACCTGCACTATAAATGAACGACTCCCAAACGCTGCCCTCAAGTAGTTTACAATCTAAGTGAGGGGGAAAAGGCACAGAAATTCTACCTTAATCTAAATATTAATCTTTACATTCTGTGGTTTCGTCCCCGGGCCACTCTTACCCCCATGCCCACCACCCATGACAGACATCAGTAACAGTCTCAGGACTTTCCCCTTTGGGCCTAGGGAAGGCCTGGCATCCTCCCTGCCCTCAGGCAGCCCCTACCACTCAGGTGAGGTTGGCCCTTGAAATGAGACCTTATTTACCTGGCTGGATGTCATCTGCAAACTTGAAGATTTTAGGCCACGGAAAAGAAAGTTGCAATATGCTTTTTCCTCTTATCTCAACAGACTTAAGTAAGACAATTTTCCCCTAGGGATCCCCAGAATATGATTTGCCTTTCAGATACCAGTGAACATGAAACAGGTACCCAAACCCGCCCATCGCTTTGTGGCTAATGTTAGAAAGTGATCCAAGTGATCCAGTCCTTCCTCTGGTCACCAGAGGGGGAACGCCTGCTTCTGAAGCTCTGGGAGGAGGACTAGACCAGGGCAATTACCGTGACAAACGCTGTATATTCACAGTGATGGAAGAGAGATTTCCAGGCCACACTTCACTTGCCACAATGTCAATCTCAGAATGTTAGCAAAGACGTTCGCTTACCATCACTGCTCCGTGGGTCAAGCACGGGAAATCTGATCGGTTCTGTGTTCTATGAAGGCACGGCTCATGGTCCAGAAACTTAATTAAGGCCTCCAAAGGAAACAGAAAATTCCGGTCTTTAAAAAATGAAACCAACTGCCCTCCCCTCCCCCCTCGCATCCCCAGGAAACTCACCTGGAATCAATCTTCTCATCTAAGTGCAAGTTCCACAGCCTTTTCCAATTGCCACAACAAGAAGAAGTTCCCCATGGACTTTTTCAGTTGTTTCTTCAATCTGGAGGAAAAAAATTTGATCAATAATCATGTAATTACATTTCCAATTCAATGACCATTATCACTGGATGGGGCCACCTCGGAGCTTCAAAGATGAAGTCCATCTGACACTGAAGAGTTTAGTAAAGGGGTGTCACTGGTGATGAGGGGAGGCTTTATGAGAATCACAGTCACCACCTGGTTATATGATTGGAGTCCTACCCTTTTGCAGACTTTTTTTTTTCTTTTTTTTGGGGGGGGGGGCAGAGCAAACAAAAGACAGGGTATTTATTTGGGAAACAATAGTTTCAAAATTATCCCAAAACCAGAATCTATGGGCCAGAATACACCCCCTAAGCAAATGAGTGAGGTCTTCAATAATTGCTCACTTATTAAATAAAACTTTTAATTAACTGACTATGTAGTGTTTTCCCAACATTTCCGTGATAAGAATCACTTGGAGCGCTAGAGATTAATTCCATTAACTAATATATGGAGCCTGGGATGGGCCAGTAATTTGGAAATTTTAATTTTACAAATACTTCCAGATGATTTTAATGATCAAGGAAATTTGGGAAACACTGATGAAATGTGCTTTTCTGCTTTCTTTGCAGATTTTAAGTCTTGAACACCTGGTCCCAGAATGACCCAGTGAAAAGTCTTATCCAGTCCAGCTCTAGGAAAGGAAAGTAAGTCTTCTGAATATTTGGTTTGTTGATTCCTAGAAGACACTTCCTCATTTCCATTTCCAGCCCGGGTCTTCTAGATCAGGTTTTTCCTTGAGTTGAGGCATAGCAATCCAGTCATTTTTAAAGACTGGTTTCTTATTAAAGGATCACATTTAATTAAATAACCTTTTCTTGCTTTTGTCTTGTTCTTTTCCCCTGAAACTTCTGTTAAGAAGTTAGGGTGCTTTGTATAGACTCAATATTCTGGCCTTTCCACCTTAAATCTCACACTGACGACCCCCTGTATACCAGCCTGGATCTCACTGTTTTCTTTAACGGGTCCCACTCCCTTTAGCGTCCCTGTCAAGATAATATCTCCTTCTTCCAAGGTCATTGTCTTCTAAACGTAGCTGATGATGTAGGGGGATGGAAAAAAATCATGAAGGATATTTCACCCGCCTGCCTGAATTAGCCATTGACCTTGAGCCAGAGCTTCAGGTTTTGAGGGTCAGGAATCTTCTCTTTGGGCACCAACACTCTGACGGGGCAGGAGGCCGTGGAGCTCTTGGCCTGAGTCCCAGGCAGCCCCTTCTTCTTGCACTCTTCCTGCATGTCCCTGGCGGTCACGTCCAAGCACAGAGCGCAGCCGGCCACGCAGTCCACAGCCGCGGCCTCCCGGCCGGCGCAGAAGCGCTTGCGCATCACCACCCGCGGCTCGAGCTCCCTGTGCAGGCTGTAAGCGTAGGTGGGCACGAGCACCGGCGGGCGCAGGCGGTGGAGGCTCCAGGGAAGAGCTCCGGCTGGCTCTCCCTGCAGGGCGCTCTGCATCTCCCCGCCAGGGGCCGCGCGGCTCCCGCCCGCGCACACGATGCTCACCCCCCACCCTCAGGAGCGGGACGGCGGCCTGGCGGCAGCCACGCTCCTGCCCGTGGCCCCCGGCGTCACGTGGACTCCGCCTGGCCGGCCATCGGACGCCTACAGCTGCCCAGAGAGGACCGACTACCTCGGAGCGCTGTTCCCCTTGACTCTGCCCTCGGTGCCTGGGAGTCGCGGTGCGAGTCCCCTTGGGAGCCGCGGTCTGGTGGCTCCCTTGGCGCTGCCCGGCCTGGGGACGCAGCCTGGTCCCTGGAGAGAGACGGAGGCTCCGGCGCAGCTCTCCAGCCGACGCTGCCTCTCAGGTGGCCCTCAGGTCCGCAGCAGCCCCACACCGGGCCTGCAGACTTTTTCTGAGAAGAAACCCACGCGAGAGAGTGGCATGGACATATATACGCTACCAAGTATCAGATAGCTAGTGGGAAGCAGCCGCATAGCACAGGGAGATCAGCTCGGTGCTTTGTGACCACCTAGAGGGGTGGGATAGGGAGGGTGGGGGGGAGACGCAAGAGGGAGGAGATATGGGGATATATGTATAGCTGATTCGCTTTGTTATAAAGCAGAAACTAACACACCATTGTAAAGCAATTATACTCCAATAAAGATGTTAAAAAAAAAAAAGACCAACTTACCTCTCTTAAGCTGAACAGGCGAAATTAGGAAAAGAGAGGCAAACAGAAGCTGGTTGCATAGAAAATGTGCTTAAGAGAAGGTGGCCCAAAAGGCAGGCTGCTGTGCTCTGCTCTCCCTGCACCACCTCCCACCGCTCCTGCCAACCCCCACACGGCTAAAATACCATCACCAAGCCCAGAAAGTCTCACTTCCGGCTTGAACGCCCCGCTCCCTCATCAGGACTTAAATATCCTAGCCATTTGCCCCACCTGCTTAGTTCAGGTACTAACTGCGCATCATTGACTTACCTCCTTCACAACCCCCACTAGGCTGTGTCACCTGTGCTGCTATCTAGTGGAAAATCCTGTGTGTTAACCTGGCAAAGCAACAGCCCCAGTTACTCAATCAAACACTAATCTAGGTGAAAGCATCTGTAGATATGATTAAAGTCCGTAATCAGTTGACTTTAAGTAAGGGAGATTATCCCAGATGATCTGGATGGATCGATTCAATTAGTTCAGACACCTTGAGAGCTGAGGTTTCCCAGAAGCAGAAGGAATTCCCCTGTGGAAGCAGGTTCAGCCCAGCCTGCCCTCTCCGACCACCCACCTATGGATTTCAAACTCACCTAGCCAGACCCACACCTATGTGAGCCCCTTGCAATAAATCTCCATACATATCTCCTACTGCCTCTGTTTATTTGGTTGAACCCTGACTGATACATATGTCACATCTAATTAAGAACGTTTTCTTTCAACCCACTCACCGTCTTTTACTAAAAGAAATGTATTTTGTGCACAAAATGTATGTGCCTATCATAAGTAGAAAACCAGTGCCACCTGCCATAATGGAAAGAAACCATAAAGATAAATACAATAAAAACAAAAGCAATGCCATGGAATTCCAGCTGGATGCTATTGCCTGCCAAAGGCTCTGAGCGTGAGGCCCATCCTGCTAGTGTTAGAAAGAAATGAGAGAGTGGTGATTTGATGCTGGGATGTGTCTACGTCAAGGACAAAGTCTTGGGGAGATGCAGATCAGAAGGACTGATAGAGAACAGGGGACGGAATACACTTCTCACCATGTGCTCTCTGGAATTTAATGCTACAGCTGTGTATATCCCATCTGAATCCTCTCCTGTGCAACCAGAAGTTCCCATCCAACACTTGCAGATACAACACTGCAGGTTGTGGAAGGGTGGTCTGGGAGCCCACAGATCTCCTTCCTGGTGATTGCTCAGTGTCCGGAGCAAGGGGTCCTGGTTCAACCGCAGGGAGTTGCCAACCCCAACCGCGAGGACAGCAGAATCAGCCCACCTGCCTCATGTTTCCTATGCACCCGAGAACAGAGCCCAGCAGAAGGCTCCCTAGTGACATATTAGGGTGGCAAGTTCATGCACCTTCCCTGCTTCCCAAGGAACTCGCTCTGTGCCTGTCCGCTCTGCCAAGGTTCTTTGGGGGCAGATTCATCATGTACAGTAATCAGATTCACAGCACACAGCAGAGTTTTTTTCTAATCTTCCACCTGTGTAACTGGATTACTTCTTGTTTGACAACTGGCTCTAGTTGCTCACCACTAACCTGTAGGAAGCCAAGCCCGCGGAAAGACGCAAGAGGTGCTCCTGAGTCAGGGACTGTAATATATTTGGTCAGGCCCAAAATAGGCCAAATAATGGAAGGAAGACGGACTGAGTGTTCAAATTCCAGTTCCGGCACTTCCCAGTGGGGAGATCTTAAATTATACAAATTCTCTGACCCTCAGTCTCTTCATCTATGAAATGGACCCAATAATAGAACCATGGTGGATGCCTGATATTTTGTCTTCTTTGGATTAAAGGGCCCCAATTTTCTTTGGGAATACCATCCCTTCCCAGTATCAGTCCACATGCTATGGATAGGGTGGACCTTACTCCTCCCCTCAAAGGACCCAGTATAAGCACATGACCCAGCTCTGGCCACTCAATCTAGTCTCCCTGGTTCAGGTTTGAAGACTACCTTTGGAGCATGCAACCAAATTTAGTACACTCAGAGTGACTGCTGGAGCCACTGAGCAAATGCACTTTCTTTCTACTTGGGTCTCTCCGCTGGGAGGATATAAGCCAGAGCCACTGGTGGCCATCTACCTCATAGAGAGTTTCTGCTGAGAACAAAGTCAATATAAAGGAAGGCAAAGCAGTATGAGGAGAGAGAGGTCTGATCATATCATTTGAGCACCTGGATACAGCCAGGCCTAAAGCTATCCAGATTTATCCCAAAGACTTTTTTTTTTTTTTTTTTTTTCAGTTTCATCATCCAATAAAACTAGCTTGGAAATTGAAGAGAGCTGAGTCAAGTCACTCTCACTTGCATCCTCACTAGGTAATTACACTTCCTAGGAAGATATGAAGATCAAATGAGATGCTATAAAATCACTGAGCACAACTTGATGCACAGTAAACACTCGATAAGTACTAGCTGTGGTTTTGGAGCGTCTCAGTGGAAATAAGGCACCTAAAGTACTTCTCCAGTTGCTCACACAGGGTGAGCTTATTCAATAATGGCGGTAGTTACTTCTCCATAGTAACCCCCTTAAGCACCGTTTCATTCATCCAGCAGCCCAACCAGCCAGCAGGCTCACGTGAGCATATTGCTGAAGCTCCATATTTTAGGCTCCAGACATAAAAAGTTAATAAACCAAAAAACTATTTTTTGTAAGTGGCAAAGCTCACTGTAGTCACCACCCAGCTCTGTGTGGTTTGGTGGACCTCGGCAGAGCTGTTCAAAATGGGAAAGTCATTTTGTTACCGATTAAATCAAGACAAGCTCTGGAAAGTAACCATGAGGCTCCTGCAGAAGCTGAACTTTTTTAAAAGGAAAAAAAAGGGCCAAGGAAAAAATTCATCTTGTTTCTAAAATCCAGATTTAGACACTGCCAAGAGTTATGCATGACACACAACCCCACTACATCTTGATGACAAGGAAGACTTAATAATTACTTTTTTTTTTTTGAAGGTTGATGTACTTAACGATTCTTCCAAAAATACCAATGAAGGGGGGGGAGAGGGAGGAGCAGATGGAAAGTGACAAAATGTGTCAATTGCCCACATCATTTCACAACACCAGCAGTCAGAAGAAGTCAGTTTCCAAGTGATGGAACTGCCTTTTTTGGATCCAGCTACCATTGGCAGATTTCACCTGTACCTGCTTCAGACAAGCCCCCTGCTTTAAGAGACAAAAAAAAAAAAAAAAAATCTATTAAGGGAAAACATTACGGAATGAGTGTTGCTAGATAAACTCTCTTAAAATAATCTTTTGAAGGCTTCTGAATTCTTCCAAGGTCTATGTCATGGGCAGGCAACTTATGACCCTGGCTTTATCTTGTTAGGGTAAGGACAGGAGGGAGGTATGAAATTAATATTTATTGAGTAGCTACCATATAAGTTCTCTCCTTTAATCCTCACCCCCACCCCATAAGATAGGTAGATAGTAACCCCCTTGTAAAGATCTTGAGTTCTAAATACTTAAGCAATTAAGGTCACACTAGAGATGACAAGGACAGTCTTTGTCAGACTCCAAAACTTGTATGCCCAACACCACTGCCCACCCTATGAATCTCTTTTCTCTCCCATTCTCCCAATTATTTTCTCCCCTTTTATTCCTTCTCTATAAGAACTGGAGCTCAGTGAGAACATGAAACAAGTCTGTTCTGTCCAAAAAATATTTAAGGAAGGACACGGGAAAGCAAGAAGGAAAGTTGGTCTAGCCAAGCCATTGGTCCTCAAAAGTAGCCCCAAACCTGGGTAGATGTGATGATCAGCACTATTTGATTGGCTTTCCTCTGTTTTCATCTTTCAACCCTTTGAAGTCCATGAGGAGTCTATGTCGATTAGAACTTTCCAATCAAGCATAATCCAAAAAACAGGAGAATGAGCCTGAAGTTAAAATAACAGTTGTTGTTTTTTGACCTAGGTGCTTACCATCTACCTAGCACTTTTTTTAACCATTTCATTTATATTAACTCAGAGACTCTCCATAGCAATATTATGATGTAGGTACTATTATGTCCACTTTACAGATGAGTAACAAGGCCCAAAGAGCTGAAGCCATGTGGCTGGGATCACCCAGCTAATAAATGGTACAAACCAAAGCAGCTGGCTTTGGAGCCCATTTGGAAATCCATCATGCGAGTCCTCAGAGGGTAAGCGTATCCGATAAACTATGTTCATCCTAGACTTCAGGCACATCAGGGCAAGAAGACTTTGCCTGAAGAAACAAGGAGTCCAGGAAAGGAGAAGAGCTGCAGAGTTGCCCACATCCCCTCCAAACAGAATAAGCCAGTGTCAGGATGGGAAGGGGCTTCCCATACAGCCGCCCATCAAATCATCCCCCTGCCCAATCCCCAAAGATTCACGTGAATCTTGGCCCCGGAAGGTAAAATTACAGAGCCATTAAAATGAAAACTGCTGGAACCCTGGGCAGACTCAGGTGCTACCGAAGGCAGCCCCCGGATGCAGACATCATCCTCTGCCTCCTGGTGTTGGTCAGCCGGGCACAGACGGCTCAGCAGGGGCAGCCAGAAGACAGGAGGCAGAGCCGCCACTCTTGGCATCCCTGAGATGGGAAAACCAGAGTGGCAGAGATGGCAGATGCCTTGGGTTACCAGGAGGTGAGCAGACGTGTTCATGAGTTCTTTAAGGGATGCTGGCGTCTCCATAGAACACGAGGTAGAGACAGAAATTCTTATTTGTCACTATCATCAAGACCCTACTTTTACCCTGGGCTGGTATAATCTAGAACGTACAGTATCTTTATTGAGAAAAAATATAACAATAAATCAAGCATCAGACAGGTATATATGCACATGTACACACACACGGGTTTTGTATGCAGGTGTGTGTATAGACATTATGTGTACTCATGTTTCACTTATCATTTTAAAAAGTACGTACATTTTCTTCTCCCCTGAGTCACTGAGTCATTTGAAAAAGTAGAAAAGAAACTCTTACCTCTTGTGATTTCTTCAGTTTTCTGAACAGAGAGCTTCTTAGAAGAGTCATTCAGGAGAGAACCACTTGGAGCAACCTCTGGACACAACTCATAAAATGCATCTTGGCTGTTTTCAAGACCCTGTGGCAGCATCCCCCCACCCTCTTCATTCCTACAGCCCTCTTCCTTGATGGCACACGTGCTTTTCCTTCAGTCCTCACGGGTACCTGCTTCACCTGCCCAATCTGCTTGTAAATCCCTTTGAATAAGGACTGGCTCGCCTACTTATTTCACTCCCATCCTAGTGACCAACAAACAGAGATGAACCCTCAAATCTTTACTCAACATGTGGAGGTTGAAATTTGAAAAGGAGACCCCCCCTGGAATTAGCTCTCTCCGTGTCATCTCGTCCTCTTGTCTGCTTCACCCCTGAGAGGCAAAATCTCCAATTCTGTAAGGATCTGTGGAGATGGCATGAGCTGGAAACCAAACCAAGTCAGAGAAGCAGCGTTGAAAGGTGCCATGAAGGTCTCTCGTACTATCGTTCTTTCAGCAAATGTTAATTGAGCACTTAGAGAATGCCAGGCAATTCTTAAAACCCGGTAGAAAGTCAAGCTATGAGATTAGCTTATTTCCGCAGTTGTCAATCTCTTCTCTTTTTGTCCACTTTTAAGTCATTAGAAATTTCACTCACATAGTGAATCAAAATCTTCCTCCCGATAACTTAAATCCTTTGATTTGGATATTAGTTTAAACTGCATTGTAATTAAATTATGAGGATTTAAGTGTAAAAACAAAACCTAAAAGGTATTGGGAAAAATATATAGGTGAACCTATAATCTTAGGTCAGGAGAGATTTTTCTAGATATGACACAAAAGGAAAAATTGAATAAAATTTTTGATGGATTACAAAATAAAAATTTTATGGATTTGGCAATATAAAAATTTGAAAGATGCATACACTAACTCACAGGCAAGAAGCAAACTGAAAAGAAATATTTGCAACCTGGAGGGGCAGATAAAGAGCTAATAGCCTTAACATTAAAAACGTTTAAAGTCAGTAAACAAAAGATAATACCGACAGAAAAAAAATGGGCAAAAAACACAGGCATTTGTAAAAAGAGATTAAAAATGCCAAATATGAAAGAAAAAATATTTAACCTCACTAATAATCCAAAACAAACAAATTAAAATAAGATACCACATTTCACTTATCAATCTGGCAAGTTATTTTAAACTCATAATACCCAGTACTAGGGAGAATGTGGGGAAACACAGGTACATTAGTGGCACAGCTAGGGAACAGTTTGGTCATATGCATCAAAAACAACAAAATAAAACCCTTTAAAATGTTCATAATCCTTTAAATCCTAGGACTTCATATTAAAGAAATACTCAAGAGTGTGCACAAAAATTTATGTCCAAGGCTGTTCATTCCAGCATTCAATGTATCAGAGAAAAATTGAGAGGAAAATTGTACAAAATAAAATTTTGTAAATAAATTTTGGTAAATCCTTAGAATGCTTGCAATACCTGAAAATGGTGTTGCAACTATTATAGATAGGATGGATAAACAACAAGGTCCTACTGTATAGCACAGGGGACTATATTCAGTATCCTCTGATAAACCATAATGGAAAAGAATATGAAAAAGAATGTATACATATGTATAACTGAATCACTTTGCTGTACAGCAGAAATTAACACAACATTGTAAATCAACTATACTTTAAAATAAATTTTTTTTAAAAAAAGAAAATGGTGTTGCAGAAAAATATATAACTGTGAAAGTTGTTTATAATAGTGAGCTATTAAGCCTGTTTTCTAAACTATGTTCTTTCAAAAACTATATATTTATATATACACGTGTGTGTATGTGTATTTGCCTAGGGAAAAAAATAGGTTATAACCCAATGGGTTAACAGATAATTGTAAGAGATAGATAGAATTAAGGGTAATTATGCACCACTACCATCTCTCTCTCTGTCCTCTGTAATTTTCTAATTTTGGGGGGAACGAATACGAGTTTCTTTTCTAATCGTAAAATGTTGTATTTAACCTAAGATTACATTCAGTGTTTTAAGAAGCTCTATCACACAATTAGTCCATGTTAAGTCTTTCACAAAAAATAAAGTCCAGGGAATTTTCCCCTGATCTTATATAGTTGACTTTGGGGAACTAAATGCCATCTTTTGCATTTATCCCAGCAGAATTTCATTCATTTCTGACTTCCAGCCTGTTAGGGTCCTTTCGACCCCGTGCTGCCATGGACACCTTAGCTTTCTGGCTCTGTACCTTTGGGAAATTTGATAAGCACGCTTTCTCTTCCCTCCTCCCCTCCCCACGGACACAGAATTGAGGACGGGCCACTGTGGGGTCATTTCCCCTCTCTAATCCTGCCTGGGCAGTGGGTCTGGAAGGATGAGAGACACAGCAATTTACCATGTCAACCCTCAAGACCGACAGGGAGCAGAATGGCAGAGGAGGGGAGATGGAATCAAAACAGAGAGATTATATGGAGGAGCCACAGAAAAACATTCTGCCTCAAATCTGATTACAGAGCCGAAGAAATAAAACCTCTGGGGCCAGCTCTCCTGGCTGCCTGCTTCCTCCACAGACCCAGGCACTGCGGGCGACCCATTCTGCATCACTCACTTAAATGGCAACGACATCTGACAGACAGAACACCGAGCCGTGGCCGCGTGTGTCCCTAACGTGGTTAGAGTTGGAGAAATTATTCATCAGAGAATATGCTAAAGCACTTAGGATCCCCTGGATGCATTAGGAGCAGGTTCTGTCAGCCTCCGTGAAGCACCTCTGTGTGTTTATCCTGAAAACCCCTGAGCTGGCTTCACACTGATGCCCTCATTACTCATCTCCACGACTCACAGCCATGTGGCCTCAGCACAGCCCCTTGTCTCTCTTCATTGCCCTCCAGGACCCTTCGGGGTCACTTGCTTCCCTCTCCCTAGGTGCCACAGTCTCCAGTGAAGATGCAAAGGGCGCCCACTTGCTGTTCTCCCCCGATCCCCCCACGCCCCCTGCCTGCCCAACCGGTCCCCGCTCCCCAGCATCTCCACCTGCCCTTCCTGTCCTTCCGGGTCTGGCTAAAGCCCCGCCTCTTGATGTCTCCCCAGCTTTCATTAGTGGAAAATATGCCCACTCTCAAGTTCTTACCCAACACTTTCTTTTTCTTTTATTGAATAATAGTTGACGTACAATATTATACAAGTTACAGTTGTACAATAGAGTGATTCACAATTTTTAAAGGTCACAGTTATTATAAAATATTGACTATATTCCCTGTGTTGTACAATATATCCTTGTAGCTTATTTTATACCTAATAGTGTGCACCTCTCACTCCCCCACCTCTATGTTGTCCCTCCCCACCGGTAACCACTGATCTGTTCTCTATATCTGTTAGTCTGCATCTTTTTTATTATATTTACTAGTTTGTTGTATTTTTTAGATCCCACATATAAGTGATAACATACAGTATTTGTCTTTCTCTGTGTGACTTATTTCACCTAGCATAAGACCCTCCAAGTCCATCCATGTTGCTGCAAATGGCAAGATATCATTCTTTGTTACGGCTGATTAGTAATCCATTGTGTATATATATATCACATCTTCTTTAGCCATTCATCTGATGATGGACACTTAGGCTGCTTCCATATCTTGGCAATTGTAAATAATGCTGCTATGAATTTTGGGGTGCATGTATCTTTTCAAATTAGTGTTTTGTTGTTTTTCAGTTATATACCCAGGACTGGAATTGCTGGGTCACATGGTAGTTCTATTTTTAGTTTTCTGAGACATCTCCATACTGTTTTGCACTGTGGCTGAACCAATCCACATTCCTACCACAGAGCACTTTCTTTTGTTTCTCTCCCACACTTCTGAAACAAGCATGTAAGGGTAGTAGAGGGGTGGGTGGGTGGACAGCTGTTGTGAGGGAGATTATCAGCTCATACAGAGAGGAAAGACCACCACCTCCTGCTCCTTTATGCTTTGCATACAGCATAAAACCAAGTACATGGCCTTGGTGTGCCTTGGCCTGGGTTTTCTGTGCTCTGATTCCCTGTGAAAAAGAATGGTTTTACCATCATTTCCAACAACCATTATTAAACACTTACCTACCTAATATTCTGAAGTCTGAGGTTAGGAAAAGATCTCTATGAAAGAAACTCATTATAACTCATTATAATTACATTATTGTCATCCTTAGTAGTAGTAATCGCCTTCATGTACTATGCATCTGCTATGAACCAGGTCCATTCTGTGTGTTCTATGTATACTGTCTCTAATAATTACAATAATAACTCAAGGTAAGTCCTAACTTCATGTTAGAAATGGGAAAATTAAGGCAAAGAGAGGTATAGTGACTTGCCTGGTCTAATTACTCAAAATTTGTGACGTCAGGATTTAAACCTGTGATCTAACTCCATATTCCTTTTCTCTCCACTATTCAGTGTTTTCTGGTAAACTTTAAGACTCTTCCTGCAGATTGTGAATTACTGGGCTGTACTTAGGGATTCTTTTGGCGGGGAGAATGGTGTCATGGTTAAGAACAGGATCCTGCAGTCTGGCATACTGGGTTTAAATCCTGGCTCCAAATGACAAGCTGTGAGACCTTGTTCAGGGCATTCATCGTCCTCATGGCTGAGTTTCCTCATCTGTGAAATTGCAAGTTAGCTCAATGAAATCCCAGCTATTGCAGTCCTGTGTGCCAAGCACATTATGGCAATGAGCTCATTAATCCCTAAAAACAGCCCAATGAGAAAGGCATAATCCACTTGGCAGGGAGACTTTTGAGGTGAAGGGCTGGAAAGAGTTTTGAAACCGCCAAACTTGAAAGAGCCCTCAGAAATTTTTTTAAAAAATCCAAAAGTAGCTTGTAGGTAATTTGGAAATCATTTTGTGGTTTATAGAATGCTTACGATGCGCACGTGTTCAGAGACATTGGGTTTACCAGTTGTCCTGGCAACCTGGGAAAGATTTGTTAGAGCATGAGAGGCAGAAGGGAGCCCTGTGCTTTTAGTAGCTCATTTAAAATCCTTCCTTCAATAAGTCCTTAATGCCAATAGGTAAAAGTCCAATACCTGAGCGTGTCCTACATGAATCCTATCAAGTTGCCTCAGGCCAAATTACCAGTCTTAACACCTTACACACTAACCTTCCATTCCTGCGTATTGCAAGCTTCTACTCATACCCAACTCTAATGTCCCCTGCTTAGTAGAGCCTTCAATGATTTCTGTGGAGAGAGGTCATTGTTACTCCAGCCCTGTAACCACGGTCCTTTTGAATACCTCTCTACTGCAGCACTTCTTACATCGTGTGTTAATTAAAGGTTTATGTGTCTGTCTCCACTGTTAGTCATGGATAGTGAACTGCTCAAGGTTGGGGTCATGTCCTGGTAATCTTCCATCTTTGTATCCCTAGTACCTGCACATGTCAAGTACTGAGTAAATAAATCAATAAATAACTTTCAATGTTACTGAAAAAAATCACTCCAGCAAACCAGAATTTTGCTTGGTCTTAATAAATAGTAGCTCCCTCATCCTCGTCATCATCATCCTCAAGCTCATTAAGATCCCAGCAACACAGCCTGTGTAACTGAGAAAACTTAGGACCCTCGATGGAGGATTTTCTTGCACTGTTCTCATAAATAACCAGTGTCAATCAAAAGGCTTTCTTAGAGGTCTCAGATATAACTACCTTCCTCATACAGCCAATCTGCTATGAGATGGCAAAAGCACAAGGACCATTCAAAGGTTGATTTATTGCTCTTGCAGGCACATGGAAGCCTTTGTTCACAGGGGCAGCATATGCAGTAGGCACCCTGGTAAATACATGCATTATGATGATTATTTATGGTGTAAAGCAGCTCTCCCATAGTGCCAGCTTGGAAGTCAACTGTCCACACACCTCTGGTTCAACCACCTCAGTTATGAAGGAAGAGGTGGTGTTGCAAGGAAGAAAAGCATTCAGTCAGAAGACCCAGGTTTAAGTTTTAGCTCTGCCGCTTAGCAGGTGGGTGACTTTGGACAAATCACTTGCCTCTCTGGGAAACAGTGTCCTCATCTGTAAAACAGGGATGATTTCCCTTGCCTTGTTGTGGGGATGCCACAAAATCAATACATCAGAAGGTATCTAGCATAGGCCTGATGGGGTGGTCCATGGACATCTGTAGGGTATGAACTTGGCTCTGTGGCTTTGCTCAACTTCTTTCATGACCCTCAACTTCAGGACACAGAATTGTATTCCTATCCATCTACCAGCATCCAATACAAGAGGATGAAGGAAGAGTAGAAAACAGAACGGAAAGACTGAGTCCTTGGAAGAAAAGGTACTTTATCCAATTGGACTAGAGGTGGGACTAAGAGAAAGCATCAGGGAAAACCATCACATACACACACACCCCAGACAGTGAGTGTGATACTGGGGACAAATTCAGAGAAACACCCAGTTTATTTTGGCTCTATAAAATCTGACAAAGTACTCCCCTTATGGAAAGCACTTACCATTTGTGCCCAGTTTTATGCCGTGCACATTATTAAATTACATGTTGGCTTCACTTGGCTATATGTCAGTATGCATGCTGCATCTCATAGTGTGTTGCTTATTTGTTGGAGTCAAACAGTTACTATCTTTAAAAATCAAAGGGTATGTTGGCTCTTGTTCCTGTTCATAGTTGTGACCAAAGAAAGAGCAACTTAAAAAATATTTGGATGCACCCATTCATATGGCAATTAATCAACAAAAAATTGTAAAATAACAAGTGTTGGTGAGTATATGGAAAAATTGGAATCCTTGTACATTGCTAGTGGGACTTTAGAATGGTACAGCCACTGTGGAAAACACCATCACAGTTCCTCAAAAAGTTAAACATAGAAGTACCGTATAATCCAGCAACTCCACTTCTGGATATAATATACCCAAAATGATTAAAACCAGGAACTTAGATACTTATACACCAATGTTCATAGCAGCGTCATTCACAGTAGCCAAAAGGTGGATACAACCCAAATGTCCACCAAAAGATGAATGGTTAAACAATATGTGGTATAAGCATACAATGGAATATTACTCAGCCTTAAAAAGGAAGGAAATTCTGATACAGTGCTACAACATGGATGAACCTTGAAGACGTTATGCTAAGTGAAATAAGCCAGACATAAAAGGACAAATTTTGTATGGTTCTACTTTTATGAGGCAACTAGAATAGCCAAATTCATACAGACAGAAAGTAGAATGGTGGTTATGAGGGGTAAGGAGGAAGAGGCAATGGGGGATTTTTGTTTAATGGGTACAGAATTTCTGTTTGGGATGATGAAAAGTTCTGGAACTAGACAGTGATGATGGCTGTACAACCTTGTGAATGTACTTGATACCACTGAATTCTACACTTAAATGTGGTTAAAACCGTAAATTTTATGCTGTGTCTATTTTATCACAGTTTTTTAAAACTTTAAAATATATATGGAATACATATCTGTGACGCAGTGACTGGGATGGTTCTCAATTTCTCCTTAATTGTTTCAGTACAATAGCTGGCAAACTGGCAATGGGGGAAACGTCCCAACATCAGTGCCTTTCTGGAGACCTGCATTTGGAAGGATCCTGAAGGGATAGTCTTTTCAATTCCTCCTCGTGAATGTCCAAAACCCTGCCAACAGGGCTGGTAAAATGTTGAAAGAGCCCATTCCTTCTGGAGCCTGACACTCCCTGGCAGGTCCTTAACCAAAAACAAACCCACCCTATCATCCTATTCTGAGCTTCTGTATCCGGTCACCAAATGACCAGCTGGGGCTCCTCAGAATCCAGTTAGGTGGCCAGAACTAATTCAACAAACTGGTGATATAGACTTAATAGCTTAACAGGCTACCTTTCCCAGAAATCATATTTACATTGTCATTGGGTTTTCTGGAGACAATAGTTTAAATTGAAAGAGCAAATACAAATCTGCTCTCTCAACAAATATTTGTTGCTATGGGACACACAGTAACACAGCAACAGAACACTTTTCCTTTCAAGGGTGCGCAGGTCACATGCTGCAGGTAGCTGCAGTTAAGGCATGAGTTCACTGGCCCCAAAGGAAAGAACAGAACGCTGGACATTACAGAGAACCAAGGGCACCTTTCTGTTTTGTGCCAGTCTCAGCCTATGGATAGTGATGCTAGAAATGCCAGGGGGCACTCTCCTGGGCCTGGGTTCCCCTTTCAGGACCCATGTTGTGGCTGGACCACCCCTGTGGTGCTTATTCTGACTGCAAGACGCCCTCAGCAATAACCATCAGGAAACTTTGAAAGAGAGGGTTCATTACTCACAAGTCCTAGAAGGTACGCAGCACACCGGGGGCCACACAGCCAGGTCTCGTGGAGGGTGAGGTCAGGGAGACTGGGGTTCTGCTTTTACTGGGGTTGAGGGTGGGGTTCACTCTTTATTGGTGAATTTAAAACATAAGAGTGGGAATTAAAGCTCAGAAAGAAAAGAAAAAAAGAAGCGGGCAACCGGTCAGTCATCTAAACCAACCAAAGATCTCTGAAACCAAGGAACTTGTCAGGGGTGGGGGAATGTGGCCTGGGTCTAGTCCTGTGGCTGGCAGTGTGTTTATTCCAGATAGCCATCTTTGAAGTGGATGCCTGAACAATCCAAGCTTAAATCAGGCACTCAACTTACAGAAAGAAAAACCAACTGGGAAGGCTTAACACTACCCTCTCTAAGCCTCTAAGCATGGGTCCCCTCACTCGTGAAGGAGACTCTTGGACTGCTTTCTCTCTGGGGCCTTTTCAGACCTAAACTGCACTGATTATGTTCTGCTATGATATTCGACAGCTCAGCTCCAGCCATACAAGCCTCTCAAGTTTCTCACCTGAGCCACATGCCAAACAGAGGGCTTGGTGAGTAAATAACACTGTCTTCCTGCCCAGTTAATTCCATAGGTTTCCTGAACAAGCGCAAGGCCAGTGCAGCTTTCATCCTCCATGTCTGTGGTTATTGGATTACCCCCCAGGTTCCAGCTAAATTCCATTAACTGAAAGCTGGACTTTTGAAACAGACTGAAATTTATTCCCAGATGAGCTGGGGCAGAGCCCTAGAGGCACCTTGTTTTTGCTGGCCAAAAGCAGGCAGGATGAGCACCTCAGGTAAGGGGTGGATCCTTGAAGGAGGCAGGAAAGAAGGGGGGTGGGGGAGGCGGGGGTGCATGGATTCCACAAGGAGGAGGAGCCATGGTGAGCTGTCCCCCCTCTCCCAGCCCTCCTGGGCAGCTCAGGCCACGCCCTCCCCGACAAGCAATTCTAGCACAAACGGGTAAAGGTTCTCAGGCAGAAGAATGGAAGAAAGGACTGAAGGGAAATCTTGGGCTCAGGGCAAGTTGCCCACCAACCACTCAGCTGACTGAATAACCCTGTCTAAGAGCATCAGAGCAGCTGCCTGCCCTCAAGCACTTGCAGCAGGTCCAGCATGTGCTGTACGCTGGGCAGACATTATCTCATTTAATTTTCAAGCGAAACAGGAACTATTGTCTCTTCTTTGTAAGTGATGGGACTGAGACACAAAGATGTAGGCTGACTATGCAAGAAAGCAAATTTGTAGCTCCTCTCAGCTACCCTCATAAATGACATTTTTTAAAGACTCAATTCATGGCGTGCCTTTCACCCACCATCCACAAAGCCTTCCTCATTTTCCTAATTAGAGGTGGGTGCCTCTCTAAAGTCCCCCAACCTAGGACAGCGCTTTCCCCTGCCTCTGTCCTTAGAAGAGATGGGCATACATTCGAGGCCCCTCTGGACTGCACTTGGGTGCCAGGCTCATGTGTCTTGTCCATCTTGGATCCCAAGTGAGCTGAGCCCAGGGCTGGAGCCCACAAGGCCACGTGGGTAACACAAGAGGAAACCATCAGAACACGGGATGTTTTGCCAGGGGTTCCTTCCCAGGGCTGCAGACATTGAAAGGACCACCAGACACCCTGTTCCCATCCTCCAGGCCTGGGGGAGAGCAGGGCTGACTCTTGCCTACTGTCTGTAACTAACACCGAGGCCAGACCTTGTAGTGTATGAGCCCTGGGTATTTTCTCGGTCTTATGGAGTCAGTTGCCTTGAAAATATCCAACAGCTGTGCATTCCACAGTCAATTGTACGTTAATCATGCATCACAGGATCTGCTTGATTCTCTCATCACACTTTCTTTTCTTTCCCACAATCTTATCAGGTCCTCCTGCTATTGCTATTACCTGGTCAGGATCCCAAAGCCCGGAAATAAAAATGACTCACCAGAGAGGCCAGGTCAGCTCAGGGCAGAGCGGGGGGCCAGGACGGGGCAGGGGTGGGGCTAGGGCTGTCAGAGTGGGAGGAGCCTGTGAGGAAGCTTATGCAGAAGGAAACTGTTTGCTGTGAAACGTTTAATTGTCACACTTGGGGGTAATTTATAATCAGGAAAATTAAGTGATTCCATTAGCCTCCTGTCGCTTTCCAAAATAAATCTGTCAGAGTGGGATGAGGGGGGAAAAGGAGATGAGAGCTGCTCTGTTTTAATTTGTTTTTCTGCTGATTGCCAAATGGAGGTCCAGGCTCCATTTATCTATGGGAAGGGAGTTGGCGATGGTCCTGCGTGCGCCTCTCTGCTACATTCAGCCCCCCTGCAGCCACATTTCCATACCAGAATGAAAAAACGAGCCCAGCTTGGGAAAATGGGACAAGTGCCCAGTCAATGCGGAAAGAGACCAGAGGCCTGGGAGGTGGAGACAACTCTGCCACCAGCTGGCTCTGGGGCCCTGGGCGACTCATTCCCGGCTCATACATGAGATTCTCAAATGGTCATGCCCTCCCCGCCAACATCCCCTAAGCACCGACTGATTCAAACTTCCAATAATCCTTGTGCCTAAGTCCAACATTTGGCTTATAAGAAGAGCTCAATCAATGGCAATGGTCTCCTTCCCTCCCCACCGCCAGGTATATTGCTCTCTGTGTCTAACAGATGTGGTCCTGAGGGAGCCCATGGTGGAGCCAGAACTGGGACCCACATCTAAGTCCTCAGCCAGTACTCTAAGCCCCTGCCCTGCACTGTCATCTCCTCCCCTGTGGGCCCAGGGAATGCTCTACAGGCTCCTCAGTCATCTACAACACAGCAAAGTGAAGTCCTGTCTCCGCCCTATTGCTTTCTTCTTTATATCTGAACTAGTCCAGAGCCTAACCAAATGCAAAAGTGCTTTTTTGTATTCCCAGTACTTGACACTCAACAGGTAACCCAATGTATGTTTGTTGAATTAATTGATCTCTCTGTAATATGAAATTTCTCACTTAGCTGAATGGATAACCAGATCATAACCAAGGGACAGGGAACTGTGCCTTTTTCACGGAAAATCTAAATATCTGGAGGAGAGCTGATGACGATCTCATAATTCCAGTAAAGAGAAGCCAAAGTATGCTCCTCTACCCAAGAGCTCCGATTTCCTCAGCAACTCCATCGTGGCTCCAAAGAGATGAATGCCACCAACTGATAAGGGTGCCAGAGGCCATGGGCCACAGAAATCTGCCTTTCCCAGATGCCCAGCCCTGGCCATGGACCCAGGGAGCAGCAATCTTTCTCCTGGCACAGTTCCCTGGTTGCTTCCTCGTCTATAACGTCATAACAGAGCAGCAAGGCTCAGCCCCTGTAGGCAGATCCCAGACCCAGGCACCGTGAGAGATCTTCTGGAGGGTTCAGTGCCAGGGAGTCAGGGCACTTCATGGTCCAGACAGGCACCAAGCTCAAAGCCAAGGGGGCCCAACTCGGCCACATGCAGAGGCCCAAGACACGTGGCTGCCATTATCAAGGAGTTATCCTGGGTCTCCAGTCACATTCCGTGTGCTGGGAGCGAGATTCCTCACCATGGACAATGTGTCTGACCCCACTCCCAGCCCACCATCCGCGTTCACTCAGTAATCCACATCTGGAAGGAACATATGCCCTGGACACAGTCTGGGTGGCTTTGTAAATCAATAAATAGCTTTGTTTAGCATAAACCACTCAAACTATTTGAAGACGTGCCTGCCAGGGAGCCAATGAACACCGGCTGGGAGCAAGATCCAGGTGCCTGACCCAAGTTTTTCACATCCTGGTCCCTACTGTCCTAACGTGGGTGTGGAGGGTAGAGCCATCCCCATCTCTTGAATGATGGCTGCCTTGATCCCTTATCTATATCTGCCATGAGCTAGCTAGACAACATCAAGCAAGTCCCCCAAATCAGTGTGTCTCAAATTTTAATGTGCACACAAATCACCTGGTGAGCTATTGTTAAAACATAGATTTTGATATAGTAGGACTGGGGAGGGACCTGAAATTCTGCATTTCTAACAAGCTCTACTACTGGTTAGAAATGTAGATGCTACTGGTCTGCAGACCATTTGAGTAGCAATGCCCTAAACTCTCTGAGCCTGTTTCGTCTATAAAATGGGGCTCACACTAGCTACCTAACAAGGTTGTTGGAGATTAAACACCATGACACATGCGAAGCACTCAGCAAAGTGTCTGGCACATAATGGGGCATGTAATAAATATGAGCTTCCCTGCCCTTCCACACCTTTCTAGCTGACCCCCGAGCCAGTGATTCTTGACCTTGTTTGGCTAAGAGACCCCTCAGAGAACCCAATGAAAACTAAAGGCTCTTTAGCAGTCAGGATGGGCAAGGCTGTGCTGTGGTAACAACCAAGTCCAGAATCTTCGTGGCTTAACACAACCAAAGTTTACTTCCTGTTCCTGCTACATGTCCAGCATGGGTCAGCAGGGCTTTTCTTATTATGGTCATTCAGAGGCTCAGCCTGAAGGAGGCTCCATCTCAACATACAAGTAAAAGTCCATGACCATACTGGTGGAGGAAAGGCACACAGTGACTCACACATTGGCACTTACAGCGTCTGCTCAGAAGTGACCTATGTCACTTCCATTCACATTTCAAAGGCCAAAACAAGTCCCAGGGCGATGCCTCATTTCAAAGAAGCCAAAGAAGTGCAGTCCTACCCTGTACCCAGAAGAGAGAGAGTCAGAAGTATTTGGTAAAGAACACTAAGGATTACCACCCACCTACTTCCCAGGAAAAAGAATGCAATATAGAAGCTTGCCCATAATTCCAGGAGGTCCACAGCTCCCCCCGCCTCCAAAGCCTGGTCCACCCTTTACACTTTCTTATCATGGCCAAAGCAGATTGGGGAGAAGTAGTGCTCATTCATCAATTCGATAAATGTCAATTGAGTATCTACTATGTCAGGCATATTCTGGGTGGGAGGTCCATGCCCTCACAGATCTTATAGAGGGGATAAACAGATAATAACTGAGGAAGTTACAGCAGGTAATAAGTACTGTCAAGGTAATGAACAACAGTGTGATGTCAGAGAGTAACTGGGAGGTGGAGAGAGACCTACTTTAGACGGAGCGTTCAGGGAAGGCCACTCTGAGAGGAGACACCTGAAATCAGAAGTGAAGGGTCAGAAGGAGCCAGAACTGTGCCAAGCTAAAAGAAAAACATTCCAGGCAGAGGGAACAGCAAGTGCAAAGGCCATGTGGCAGGAAGAGATCAGTGTGCTGGATGGATGGACAGAAGGCCAGTGTGGTGAAGGCTTACTGAGTCAAGTGTGCAGTGGCAGGAGGTGTGATGGGAGGTGGATTCAGAGAAGTCAGCATGGGCCTGATTGTGCAGGCTCTGGGTGTGTGTTCATGCTACCTGACCCAGATCCTGGGTGTCCTTCCCCACTGCAAGGGGAGTCAGAGATATCCTGAAGACCGTGGTAAAGAATCAACTGTAATCTTAGGACAACACAGCCCGAAGCAGAAGCCAAGACTGTGAGGGCAGATGACACTAGTGCTAAGCCCCGTAGCCTTGAGAAGAAGGTCCTCCATTAACATCTGCTTTCCCAGTCTCCTCTCTCCCCTCTACAGGACCCACTTGAGGGCTTCCTTCTATAACTCAACACATCTCTCTTTTCTCTTGTATGAAGACCCATAGTGCCTTCCTCTTCTCCCCTTGGCTGCACCGGACTGGCCTCTGTGTCTCCAGAACAAGTTTTCTGCTTTCCTACCACCAAGGTTATGATGTTCCTCCTTAAAATTCTGTTCCATGTCCTCCCTAACTGAACATGGACTATTCTTCCTGCAGAAAACAGCTTAAATCCCACCTCCTTTCTGACAACTCTAGGGATCCGCCCCCTGCCAACCGCAGCTGGAGCCAGCTGACCTCTTCTTGAAATTTTACATCTTCCCCAGCAGCACTGACTTGGCCTAATGGCATTGGTTACTGTTTCACACGCACTTCTTATCTCTGTGAGGAAACGGTAAGCTCCTGGAGGGCAGGAGTGATGAAGATGAGCAAGTGCCCCTTGGGTACCCACCAGAGTGCCTAGCACAGAGTTGGTACTCAGAAAATGGTTTGACTTGTTAAGACAGAGGCAGCAAACTGGGAAACGTATCAACATTGTCATCTGTGCCCAGGTCCCCTGGATGACAGGGTTGGGCTCATCTCTGTATCCCCAGTCCCCTAACACAGGGCCTGGAGCTGGCCAGGACTCCATGAATGTTTGTGAAATAAACCTCCAGACTCATCTTAGGTTGGTGATTTGGGATAAGTGACTTGACATCTCTGAGCCTCAGTTTCCTTATCTCTAAGCCAGAGATGATGAGTTCCTCCCACATAAGGTTATTCTGAAGACCATATAAAACATGAAAGGATTTTGGTAACTGTGGAGTTCTCACATATTATGAATGGCTGAATGGATCCCTTGTCATTCCCCAGTGGACACCACACCCAGCTGAGTAGGATGTGAACCAGAGAGTCAAGTGAAGTACATCCTGCTTCCTACCAGAACAGGTCAAACCAAAAGCAAATAATAACAGTGTTGTGTTTCAGAGAAGAGTGTCTGTGCTTTGAAGGATGAGTGCCATCTCACCGACCATGTCTGATATCAACACTGCTTGCCCTCTGATTCTTTTTCTTGTCCTTGTGGGGAGAGGGGAGGGAAGCTTGGGCAGTCAGGTCTCATGCTGTTCTCGGTCCCCAGCCTCCTTCCATCTTGTTTACATTTCAAGGGGATTATTTGAGTTGGGTTGCTCTGCAGAGATCTGCTCTGGCTTCCTGCACATTCTGTACATCAGAGGAGAGCCTGAGTGGTAATGATAAAGGTCAACGAGTCCATCATATGTGCAGACAAGAGGTTTAGATCCTACAGGGCAGTGAATGATGCAGACCTGGAAGCCAGCACCTTTCAGCACCTACATGCCCAGGTAACATTCCACCGGCAGACAGGGCTGAGGGACATTCTGGCTCTGCCGCGTAGGAACTGTGTGATCTTGGGCAAGTCCCTTAGTCCTGTAAAGCTTCAGTTTCCTCCTGGACCTACTTCATAAGGTTGAATAAGGTACAAATGCATCCAGAGAATGCTTGGAGAGCACTTAGCATAGTGCCTGGCACGTGGAAGAGCTCAATAAATTTTAGCTATTTTCATTATTATACCATCAAGGCACAGGTTTAGGGTTTGAAAAGTATCCATTTGGAGGGCTGGAAGCTAGGACCCCGATGTCCACTCACACCTCCCCAAAGGAAAAGAGCCACAATCCCACAATGCATGTCCCTAAGACACTCCCCCATGCCCACTCCTCACACTCTCAGAGACAAAGGTGTCCGAGCCCTGTGAGCTTCTGCTGTACAACATATACAGAACAGACTGGAAAGTCTCTACACGGGCAGGTTTCCAGTCCCCGGTTGCTCACGTAACGTCCACATGGCAGAACACCCCTTTTGAATAGGAAGTGAGAGAGGTGGCACGACAGAAGGCAGAGCTCTCAAACATTCCTATCCCAAAGCCAAGCCAGCCCAGGCACAATTCAGGACCACCATGGAAGTCTCACCTCATCAGCTGATGAACCAAGACATGTCTGCCTTCCCCCCCACCCTGTGCAGCACCCATGTGCTGGTCACCCATCCGCCTCACTCATCAGACTCAGAAACCTTCAAAGGCAGAGACAAGTCTGCTCGTCTTTAGGGACCCAACACCTCATGGACAATATGCACTCAACAAATGCTTGTTTAATTCAACTGAGTTGAGAGAATCCTATTTCTCTCCCCAAAGTGCAGAGAGCAATAAGCTCTACTTACCTAGTGAGGCAGCTCCCAGAAAACTCCACCAGCTTTCCTGGGGCAGATGCACACCCAGACCAGTGACCAATCTTCTCTGCTCCATACTGGCATTTCGGTCTTGAGCTGTTAGTTACCTGTTCACATCTGCCCCCTATCTGGATGGATGAACTTCTGAAGAGTAGAGACACTCCATCTTCTGGAGCAGAGGGGGCAGGAAGAGGCTCACCCATGTTATTGAGGCCAATCTGCTTTACTCAAAGTCTGTTGATTTAAATGATAGTCTCATCTAAAAAAAAAAAAAATCATAGAAACATCTAGAATAATGCTGGATCAAATATCTGGGTCCCAAGGCCTAGCAAATTTGACACATAAAATTAACCGTCATATCTTCATTCTAACAAATCGTGCTTCCTGAGGGAAGGGCCTAAGCACGACAAAGGTGAGCTTGAGGGCAAGGTCAACTAGGGTAGAGGGCCTGTGACGACCAACTCCAATGTGGTCTCAGGCAGCATCAGTAGAAGTCAAGGGACCTGTTGGCTTTCAGGGAGGCTAGACCAGGGCTGTCCTGATTCGAATGTGCATGTGAATCACCGGGGATCCCGGGTGGGGGCCTGAGATTCAGCATTTCTCACAAGGCCCCAGGCACTGCCTGCTGCCGGTCTGAAGGCCACACTTTGAGGAACAGGGTGGAGGTGTTAAGAGCACAGGCCCTGGGATTAGATTCCCAGGTCCAGGCCCAGCTCTACCCCCTTACTTGCTATGTAACTCTGAGTAACTGTGGTACTTACCCTGCATGAATCTCAGTATCCTCATCTATAAAGTGGTGGCTAATAATAGTATCAATTTTAAAAGGTCATTGTGAAATTAAAGAGAAAATGAACACGAAGTATAGTGGCACAGAGTTCAAGCCCAGTAAAAGTTGTTGGCTACTACCATTAATATACTATGCGCACCAGATTTTTAAAGAGTCCATGTCAAGTAAGATATAAATAAATCCCATATCCATTGATGTGCATGGTAAAGGGACCTAGACATAAAACCACAGGAAGAACCATTAATAAAATTGAGAACATTCTCCCTGGAGAAAAATAGATGTAGGAAGGAGGCAGAGAGGGAGTGAAGGCAGAAAAAGAAATGATTAAGGGTTCCCTGAACACACTTGAAATAAGAGTGTCCGTGGAAATGAAGTGAGAATTCTCCTGCAAGGCTCCAGAAGGTTAAACAAAGACCAAGAGATGGAGCTTCCTGGGAAGTCAAGATGGGATCAATAACAGGACTTGAGAGTAATCGAAGCTGCCCAAAAGTGAAGCATGCCGCGTGGACTGAGAAATCCATCCGCCTCCAGAGCCGGGCCAGCAAACTGCACCGCCACCCCTTAGTCCCAGGCCACGAGGCTGGTGTCACAAATCCATGGGACAATTCCTCAAACCCTCCAAGCACTTCTCGAACTTGGAGCAGCTGACATCAGTGGCTCTCCCTGAGAATGGTCTCCAATGCGCAATCCTGGCACTCCAGCCCTGTTATCCAAGGGCCTCTCCCGGGGGACACTTGGCACATTGCAAGCTTAGTCATGATGCCTCAGACAATTCATTCAGATTTATTCAATTCCATTACCAGGCCCTTTGGGAGGAAAATAGGAAAAAGAATCACTATATGTGCTGGCCAGAGAAGCAGCGTGTCCAAATAGCCCATCCCCCACCCCCCATGAAACCACGGGCCTGTCCTCCTGCGGCCTCCCAGACCAGGGCTGCCATGTTGCCAGGATGCTCCGGCAGCCACACTGCTTGGTCAGATGTTGGAACGCCTTGTCTATACCAGTCAAGACAGTTCCCTCAGTACCCTCTGCCCCAGCCCCTACCCTAGGACCCCCGGACGCCCACAGTCTAGCAACCAAAGGGTTAATGTCTGGCACACTGGGGGTGTGGTCTGCCCAATAGCCAGTGACCAGCTATGGAATATTTTGCTCGTCATTCTACTTTCTGGATGTGCCCCCAGGACTCACCGGCCACGTGCTGCTCCCCTCATGCACGTGGCTGATAATTCCCTCCATGCTGAGCAAAGCCTCCTGTGAGACAAACCACTGCTTCCCCAAACCCATGTGGCTCCATGCAGCCTTATATCCTCATCTCCTGCCCCCCCACCACCCTCCCGGTACAAGAGAAGAAAGCCTGGGAGAGAAATAGGATGAAAAGGGCAGAACCACAGCAGGGAGGGGTGGGTACCTGGGCCCAGCTGCTGGGTTGGGCGTTGGACCATCTAGGGAGACTCTTTGCCCCAAGATGGGAAGGAACAGCCCTCCATGTCCTCCTACCCCTTGGGGATGGAGGCTCATTTATTCTTCCTGCAGGAACAGTGAGTCACTCAAGGCCAAGGACAGACTGGGGGGTCAGGCAGATAGTCTTAACTTCAAATCCTGGCCCTGGTGCTCACTACCTGTGTACTTGTGAGGTAACTAAGTCTCTCAGAACCTCAGTTTCTTCATCTGTAAAATGGGAATGAGAATAAGAATAATACCTGCCTCACAGGGATGTCATGAGATTAAAAAGAGATTAAAGCACATAAAACACTTAGCCCGCTCCTTGGCATTCCATACTGAATCAACGTGGGAGTCACACCTCATTGGAGATACCCTGGCCCCCAAGCCTGGCACAGAGCGGCCTCTGACTAAATGCCCATCAAACTGAATCAAGCTAGGTTCTGTCAGGAATACTCACCAGCTCCCAGGTCTGTCCTAAAGTGGATTCCAGGGTGGAGGCAGCTGTGTCCTGGCACCCCCTCTCCTGTGTCAGCAGGAGCCAAGGCCAGGGAGATGGGGACATCCCCATCCGAGCTCTCCCGGGGAAGACAAGAGCTCTGCTGAGTTCAGGGAGCCCACGGCTCATGCAGCTGAAGCCGCTTCAAAGTCACAGCTCCTTCAGCCCAGGGTCCGGGGAGGGAGACCTCCCAGTAGGCCTTGCTCCTATGTCTACCAGGCCCAAGCAGCTTTAGCCTGAATGTTCTAACGTCTCTCTGCCTGATGCCCTCCCTGTCCTCAGTTAAAGGGCCTCCTCTGCAGGGGCTTCTTGCAGTGAGTCCAGAAGGGAGTTGGACCCACACCTGTCACAACTGGCCCCAGCAGACTCCACTGACTGCTTGACCAACCCATTGAGAAAGGCCTACAGGTGACTGTGGTCCTGGGCACTAACCCCCAGCCGGCCCGGGCTCCTGGCACTGGGCCTATTCAGACAACTCTGTTAACAGTCGGGCGCCTGTTGTGTGCCAGGCTCTGTGTCCCTTACAGGGGAGAACGGGGTACTCAGTCTGCAGAGGGAGGGAGGGAGCAGGATGAATGCACCAATGCCCATCATCTGAGGCTGCGGTGGAAAGGGCCACAGGGGCCTCTCACAGATGCAGCAAAGATCTGCAGGGTTCCCGGGGATGCTTCAGCGGGGACACAGGACTAGCACCCCATCCGTCAGAGAGGTGCTTACAGACCAGTGGAGAAGTGCTCTCAGGGGATAGGATAGAGGACAAGAGCATATGGGTCGTTCCTGGTGAGGTGGGGTCCCAGGAAAGGCAGGGGTGAGCATGTGAAGCACAGGGACACCAAGTCCATGCACCTGGGATCCAGGAGTGCTCAGAGAAACACTGACTTGGAGACCAAGACACACACATGCAGGGATCAGGGGAAGCGGCCAGAGGAGAGAGCCCTGGAAGCTGCTCTCACACATGCTGTCCCCCTTCCACGGAGCAGAGGGTGACCTCAGACCCTGGAGAACCCCAAGTACTAGTACAGGTACCCACCCTCTCCTCTGTGAGAGGCTCCTGAAGGGACCACGCCCTAAGAGGTGAGTCTGATTGCTTTCAGCCAGTCATGGTGGTCCTTTGGGCTTGGACATGTGATTCTGCCCAATGAGATGTAAGCCCGATGGAGGGCCACTGGGCAAGGTCTCCTTGCAGGTGGGTGATGGCCACCAGATGGCAACAACATGGATATGTCACCTGGAGATACTGCATCCATCCAGTGACCCTGAGGGGCGCCATCCTGGAGGCAGAGCTGAGAGAAACTCAGAGCCGGTGCAGCTGGAGCTCAGGGGGCAGGGGGGATAACTCCCTGCCTCTGGACTTCTTATTATGAGCAGTAATAAATGTCCGTACGCCCAAGTCCATCCGCTCAGAGTTTTGTTACCGGCAGCTGCAGGCCTTCTAAGAGATTTAGGGATCCCATCTCCCCTCCTGTCCCCACATCCAGCTTGAGAAACATCCAAAGCCTATCCAAACTAGGGTTGCCAAATAAAACTAAGGTTAGCAAATAAAAATACATGACGCCCAGTTAAATTTAAACTTCGGGTAAACAAGGAATAATTTTTCTAGGATAAATATGTCCTGTACTATATTCGGGACATATTTATCCTAAAAAATTATTCATTTGTTTATCTGAAATTCAAATTTAACTGGGCATCTTATATTTTCCCTGCAAGTCTACTCCAAATCCCTCATCTTCTCTTACCTAGTATTAGACTATGCTCCAAAATGGTTCCACTGCCCTTGGGGCTTCTGGGGTGGCACCAATACACCCCCTGGGGCAGCCTAGGATGTGCTCACAGAGCCCCACGGACCACCTTCTGCCCCCGCTCAGTGCTCTGGGGTTAGGGCTGGAGGGGGCCCAATACACGGTCCCTCTTCCCTACCAGAGCCTAACAAATGACGAAGAGAGAGGAGTGGGCAGGAGAGGAGATCAAAATATCACCTTGATGGCTGAGAAAGCCGATTTGGGGGAATCGTGGCTGAGAGCTGCAAGCACCTGGGCCTCCTAATACTGAACCCCAGAATTAGACAAATCACCTCCCCAGCCCCAGGCAGCCCTGGACCCTCCAGCCCTACTGTGAGCGGGGTGGGGGAGGGGAACTGCCATCTCCCTAACCCTTAGCAGGACCAAGAACAATGGAGACTTTCTCCCTCTGACTTGCTTCACTTAGTATGATAATCTCTAGTTGCTGCAAATGGCATAGAATGGATAAACAACAAGGTCCTACTGTATAGCCCGGAGAGCTATATTCAATATCCTATGATAAACCATAATGGAAAAGAATTTTGTAAAAAGAATGCATATATATGTATAACTGAATCACTTTACTGAACAGCAGTAATTAACACAACCTTGTAAATCAACTGTTCTTCAATTTTTTAAAAAAATCCTTCTTTAAAACAACAACAGCAACAATGGAGACTCAGGCAAGAGGAAATGATGAACGTTCTCACGACCCGTTTCTTCTCCCAAGCTCACTCATCAGCTAAATCCTGTCTGCCTTCCTCCCACCCACTCCCTTGGGAGAAGAGCGGTCTGGAGTATTGGGCTAACAGGTGGGCGTCCACATGGAAGGATCACCCGTGGGGCTTGATCCCGCCCCCTTCAGCAGCTCCAGGGAGCCCCGCTGCCCCCACCAGCAGCAGGCCACTCACACGAGTGCCCTTGGATGCCGAGGCCTGGCCCATGGACTTACTAGTCAACATGAGCCCTGGCCAACAAACAGAGCTCACGGCCAACCTGTCTTGATGCAATTTTCTCATCTGTGAAATGGGGAGAAGAAGAGCCCTTACCTCAGAGGGCTTGTTCACAGATAAGCCCACAGCCCATCAACCAACACAGAGAGCACTCAGCATGGGCTGTGGCTGCTTCCATCCCTGGCCCCATCCCACCAGGCGGGGAAGTGGGGTGACTAGGCAAGGATGAGGCTCTGGAGGGAGGAGAGAAAAGAGGAAGAAAAGGAGGGCTAAGCTGACTTAGTGTGAGACCTGAACCTGGAAACCAGCTGGGGGTTGGGCGGTTTTGAGGAGGAGGAGGGATGAACTGATGAATGGGGGTTGGTCTGGCCTCCAGGGTGAGCTCAGGGAGGAAACAATGCCCTGCAGGCAGCATGAGATGGAGGAAGGGAAGCCCTCCGTCCCCCATCACACCCTCAGAACCACATGGTCTCACAGTTCTGACAAGCTTGGGGTCTCAGAGTTCTGACAAGCATAGTGTAGGCTATGACTCAGGGCGTGGCTCCAGGCCCAGCCAGGGAGGTTCATGGGACCCGAACAGAAGCCACAGGAAACCAACAGCAGAGACAATGAAAGAAGTAAAGGGCAGCTGGATAGACCCTTGGATACCTGAGTTCACGCCAGATTCCGGATCAGGCATTCATTGCCTTGCTTCTTTACATATATGTTCATTCATTCATTCCACAAAATTAATTATCTCCTCTGCCCTGGGCCCTGTGCTAAGCACTGGGGGTATAAGGGTGAACATGACAACTATGGCCCCTGCCTCCATGGAAGAGCTTTCTTGTACTGGGAGAGCTGGACCCAAACAAATGCATGAAATAACTGCACATCATGGACAGTTCTGTGAGGGAGACACGAGAGCTGAGATAAAGAATTACAGAGTCCAGTTTTAGAAGGGTCATCAAGGAAGTTCTCGCCAAAGTGGTGACATATTCACAAGGATCTAACGGATGTGAAAGAGCCAGCTCTGGGAAGAGATTTTCAGGTAGACGGTGCAGCAAGTGCAAAGGCCCTGAGGTGGGAAAAGGCAAGAGGATTTAGGGCTGCAAGATCAATGCCCAGCCCTGTTCTCCATGTGGAGGCCACAGTGCTTCCCTCCACACTCCACCCTGGTTAGGAATGGCTCAGCCCACGGCTGGGATGACACCTGCCGGGTGAAGGACCCGGAGTGCAGTCAGGGGACACGATCAGGGTGAGGGCTCCTGCACACCCACTCACTTAGTGGGGAGTCAGTCACCACAAGGCAGTTAGAAAGCATGGCAGGCAGAGTATTCCTGGATGCCCATTTGTGAGGCCGCAGTATAGGGAGGTTCCCATTTGTGATGGCTGGAAGCCTCTGGAAGGCTTCCTGGAGAAACCTCACAGAGGGCCCATTTGGACAGGCTTGGGGTGTCCAAAATGAGAACAACACAGGACGGGAGTGAGTCCTGGCCATCTGTGGGGCAGAGAAGAAATCTTGGTGCCCAGGTCCACCACAGGGCAGCAATGATGTCATGGGAGGGGGCAGTTTTCTTTATACTTGCTGGGGTGGAGGAAAAGGGAAAAAAGAAAACCATTAAGGATGCTTGTTGGCTGCCCACTCATCTCCCAGCCCTCTTTTCCTCTTCCCAACCAAACCCAGATTGACACTGGGATGGCCACCCTTTACACACACACACCACGTGCTTTGCAGGAATTGAAACCTACAGCTCAAGGGGTAGGCCCCAAATGGGCTAAGCCAATCAGTACATTCTATCTCCTGGTCAGAGTCATTGGGCTGAGGGAGCGCATGTGACCAAAGCCCATCCAGTCAGAAGGATCCCTGAGACTCTGTCTTGGCCTGTAAGCCCAGCTATGAAGCCTGAGGCAGCCGGCAGTCACTGTGACAGAGAGATGGAAAGAAGCTGGGTCCCTGGTGACATCATTGAAGCCCTGGATCAACCAATCCTGCAACTTACCCACCTCCAGGCTTTCTGGTTACATGAACCAAACATCACCTTTCACGATTAAACCAGTTCAAGCTGGGAGTTCTATTCCTTACAATGACTGCAAAAGTTGTTCCACATCTAGTAAGTACTGGGCCCTGAATTAAGCTCTTCATACACACTGTGTGACGTTGGAATTATCACTCACACTGCACAGAAGGGAAACCTGAGGCTCAGGGAAATGCAGTAATCTGCCCAAGGTCACGCAGCTGGAAGTGGCAGAGCTGATTCCAGGGCCTGGGCCCTGGCCCCTTCCCACCAGTTCCTTTAGGCCCTGGAACCGAGGGTCTAAAGCCACCCTAAGCCAGAGCCCTCACCCAGACTCTATGGAGGCCATTCCAGATGGAGGATGCCAAGGACTCTGAGTTTTGTTCAGGAAAAGCTGGATAGGGCAGAGGACTAGACTTTGGGCTGGTGGAGCCCTGGGTTCTAATCCTGGTACCCCAATCCGTGGCTACGTGACCTTGGGCAAGTTGCTTCTACTTCCTGAGGCTTAGTTTCCCCATGTGTGAAGTCAGGGTTAAAATAAGTCCCTATTATGTCATCTATTACTTACTTTAAAATACTTATGTATAAACAATGTGAAGTTAATGTATATGTGTATATAAATTTACTTTCATCTTCACTCTGAGGCAATTAGTCAATAATTGCAGTTCCCTGTCTGGAATTCACACTCTAAGAAGGTGCTACCGAGGGCTTCAAATATCCTTTTCTAAATTTGCACCATAGGGTCTGTAGCCTGACCTAAAGGAGATCAGATATACTTGCCATGGGTGAAATGACAGGGGTTCAAGGAACGGGGCCAGCTCGAAAGACTGTCTTTGCATAAACAGGATTCAAGAATTCGGAAACCCAGCCACCTAGCAGAGGACTAGTGTTCCCTTTGGTCTTGTATGCCCCATTCCCTAGCTAATGGAGGGGTCTGTCACCTAATTTGCCTAGAAGGGTGGCAGGTCCTGCCATCCAAACACTGCTTCCTCCACCTGGAGTGGTTTCATGCATGGAGCTGTCCCAGCACCAAGGACAGACCAAGGAGCTCTCCGAGCTCATAGGAACAGGTGTGTTGCTTTCGTACACTTGCCTGCAGCTCTTCACGTGGCAGAATCTGGTCATCTCCAAGTAGCAAGAAAAAGATGCAGAACTCCGGCCCAACAGTAATTGTTGGAAGATGCATACTGATGGAAAAAAACCCTGACAAATATGGAACGGCCAAGAGGATTTAGATGCCTTCCCAGCTTCAGCTTCCAGGTTGTTGGGAGGATTCATGGTAAGAGATGTCTGGCAAACGTTGTTATTATCATCGTGCTTGTTATTATTCAGGCCGCTCTCTCTGTGCTGGAGGGAGGAGCTGAGAAAGGGAGGGAGGAGAAAAGAGGGGAGTTGTTTGCTGAGACTTAGAAGTCCAGCCAACAATACTCCCAGCCCCCAGAAACTGCAATATATTAAATATCAGGGCACAGGGGTTTTGAAGAACCCCTGGTAAGAACCTACCCAAGGCCCTCCACCCTCATCACCCCAATCTCACAGCCACACAGGAGCTGCTAGAGCCCGCTTCCTCTGTCACCCACCAGTGACACATGACATCGAGATATGGCTACTTTGATGTGGACACACTTTGTCATGGAGATATTCTGATGATGATTATAAGAATAACATCAGAAATAATCATTGTATCATACCTGGTACACAGTAAATGAATTGCGTTAGCTGTGTCCTTTACGTGAAGGTTCTCATGATACAGTTTCTTATGAAATATACAACGGGGAAAGTGAGGCTTTAAAAAATTAAGAAACTTGCCCAAACTCACAGAGTAAGTGGCAACAGGGATTTGAACACAGGCAGTCTCACTCCAGAACCTGTATGCCTAACCACTGGTTTATAAAACACCAACAGAATTTGTGGAGGAAGGTGCAGAAGTAGACAATCAGACTCTAACATTCAAAGAGAAAAATAAACAAACCAAAACATCCATAGAAAGTCTGAAAAAGAAGAGCTATGAAAAAGAACATGCCATATATTCCCAATAATTAAATCAGTGTGTCACAGCATATACCCAGACAAATATCCCAATAGAACAGAATAAAAACGTGAGAAAGAGACCCAGCTATGTATGGAATTGAGTATGTGATAAATGTGACATCTCAGATCAGTGAGAGAAATATGGATGAATCAATAAAACGGTATGGGGCCAACTGGGTGGCCATCTGGAGAAAAATAAAATTGGATCCATACCCCACACCATACACTTGGAGAAACTCCAAATGGATCAAAGATTGAAAACTAAAAATATATGAAACCACAAAATGATTGGAAGAAAACAGCAGAATTTCTATACAGCCATGGGTAGACATTTCTAACCAAGACTCAAATGCCAGAAGTCATATAAGAAAAGACTGATCAATTGGACTAAAAAAAAAGTTAAAACTTCTGCAGGGGAAAATGATAAGCAATGAAAATTTGGGAGGAAATATTTATAACCCATATCACAGATATAAGGCTAATCTCTCTAAAATGTATAAACTCTTACAGACTGCTAATAAAAGGACAATAAGACAATGGATGTGAGTAGACAGTTCACAGAAAAGGAAACACAAATGGCCCTTAAATATAAGAAACGATGCTTGACTTTATTCATAATAAGGAAAATACAAATGGAAAGTACCCTGAGATAATATTGTTTATCTAGGAAGTTGGCCAAAAGCCAAAATTTAACTATCTGCTCTGTTGGAGAAACAAGCTCTCTCATACACTACTTGCAGGAGAACCCCCGTGGAGGGCAATTTGGCAATATCTATCAAAATTACAAATGCATGTACCCCTTAACCCAGTAACCCCACGTCTAGGAACTCATCCTACACATAGACTTGCAAACATGTGAAGTGACATATTTATAAGATTATTCACTGCAGCATAATTTATTATAGCAGAAGAAGATGGGGAACAGCCAAATGTTCATCACTAGGGACTCACTAAGTAAATTACGGCATTCTGTATGTCCACCCAATGAAGTATAGTGCAGCTGTTCGGAAAAAAAGAAGAATGAGGAAGCTTTTTATGTACTGACACAGAAAGAACTCCAAGCTATATAATGATAAGGAGAAAAATGAAGAAGGGTGTTTATAATATGCTACTTTGGGTGTAGAAAACTGTGGAGAGGGTTTTTTTTTTCAGTTTACTTGGATTTTCGAAAGAAACTAAAACTTACAAGGGAAACATATAAAAGTGGTTGCCTATTAAGAGGGGGCACGAACTGCACAGAACAGGGACTGAGGTGGGAGGGAGAGTTTTCACTGTCAGCCTTTAACTTTTAACCACGTGACTACCTTACCTATGCAAAAAATCCAATTAAAAAATTCTCTGAGTCTAGAAGGCATGGTCTGCCTTAAAAAGAACTGTGAGTGTGGCTTTTGATACATGGAATTGATTGGAATCCAATACCCAGAAAACTCACAAAGTTTCTGAGAGAAATGCATTGGCAAAAGCCCTGCCAGCCTCTAATAAAAGAGACTGAGGCTGCTGTGGATGCAGAATGACCTCTAGATCCCCAACTTTCTCCAGACAAGAAACAACAGAAAAATCTAGGGTCAACTTTGGAGTGCCCTCTTCACAAATGACAAGGAAAAGAATTGTGTGCCATAGTGGAAAAGCCCACCAAATGGCGAAATGCCCCACGGGAGGCCCTGCCCCTCACTGTCGGCCTTTCTCCTTAGAGTGGCAAAGGGGTCAGGAGAACTGGCTTCTGAGCTGAGGCCAGCACTCACCACTGTGCCCTTGGACAGGCTGCCCAGACTCTCTGGGCCTCACTTTCCTCACCTGTCAATAAGGAATAATTCCTACAGCTCAGGCTTTTTGTAGCCCAGCATGTAGCTGCTCAACAGAAGTCATCCGGAACTAGAGAACCAGATCCCAGGACCAAACCATCTAACAGAGTGGTGCCGGGACGTGGGAGGTTCGGGGTCTCCTTCAGGAAGCATCCGGGCACCCCTGGCATCTTCGCTCCAGTGGCTTGTTGCCCATGGAGGTGTTGGGAGTCCTAGAGAGCCAGAGGGCAGGGACCAGGAGACAAGGGTTAGCAGGAGCCACTACCAAGGTACACACAGGAGCCAAGTTTAAGGGAAGTTGCCTCCAAAGCCAAACCCAAAGGGCGTGAGTCCACACAGACACGTGGAAGAGCAGTGGAACCAGAGGTGAGGTGCTCAGAGTACAGGGCCCACAGGGAACAGGGGACACCTGGAGTGGACCCCACGGCTGGTGTCTACCATGTCACCCCCCTCTTTCCTGTCCAGGGTCTGAGTCTCTTTCAGGTTCAGCACCCCGAGCACACCTTAGATAAACCAATAATAATCCAATGAATGAACAGGTACTGAAAGCTTTCCGAGCCCAGGGCTGTTCTAAGTCCTTTGTGTGTATTATCTCCAGGTACTGTCATCATCTTCATTTGTCAGATGAGGAAACTGAGACGCAGAGGCTAAATGACTTGCTTAAGCCTTTGAGACTCTGGCATCCAATACAAAAGCCGCTAATGACACACAGCTACTGTGCACTCGAATGCAGCCAGTTTGAATCAGGATGCACTGTGAGTGCAAAATACACTGCAAAGTATGAGAAAAAGGATGTAAAATATCTCATTAACAATTTTTGTATTGATTACATATTAAAATGATAATATTTTGGATATGTTGAATTAAAAAAATATATTATTAAAATTAATTTCACCTGTTTCTGTTTACTTTTTAGTGTGGCTACTAGAAAATTTTAAATTACATAGGTGGCTCACATTATATTTCTATTGGACAGCGCCGCTTTGAGGCATAAGTTGGGGGAACAGGGCATGGCAAACATTTGAGTCAGGCCAAGCACAATTTATGACTGAAACTCATTTTGCATAACTTCCTGTGGGTGTATCTGCTTCCCAGACCATCGGATCGTTTCCAAATTGTGCATTAGTTGACTCTCCCTTTTGGTCCCATCTCTTTCCTGAGCCCTGAGCACTCGGAGGGCAGGCCCTCGGGGTAAAAGCCAGAGCGTGGTGCCAGGTGCCCAGCATGGCTTCCGTCGGGGTCAGCGGAGGAAGATGACAAGGACATAAGTGCAACAGCCACTGCGCCTCCTTGGGGGAGGGGCCGTGAGGGCCAGACCAGGACCTGTGAGGCGTCAGCCAGCCCAGCCGTGTGCGGGCAGATGAAGGAAAGGTCCCAGAAACACTCACAGTGCCTGAGCTGTTTCTCTTCTCTACTCGGGCTCAGCTCCAAGATGACGGTGGACCCCCTACCCTCCCTGGCTGCAGCCCTCCAAGTCTGCCTGCCGTGTTCTAAGGTGGGATGGGAGATGGGCTAGGACTGTGGCTTTGGGACGAGTCGCCCTCCCTCCCTGCCCTTCTAGTAAGTCAGAGAAGCCAGGTGTGAGGATGACATGGGGCCACAGCCCACTCACCTCCAAAAGATGCCACATGCTGCACAGACACACACATTAAGTCAAAAGGCCCCCCAAGAAAGGAGAAACAGTGCATCAATGAACATTCCACGCTGCTTCCTCCACAGTGGCCAAGACGTGTGCTGAGCACAGGATGGGGCTCTGCGTCGCGGAGCTGGGATCTGGCTGAGGACGGATGCAGCGGAGCGTCCCCTACGCAGCGCGGAGCCCGCGGTATGGCGGCCTTCTGCGCATGCGGCCCCAGCCCCTGCACGCGCAGTTCCTCACCTGGAAGGGCATCCCCACCTGACAAACCTCCCCCCTCTTCCCGCAAGCCTCAGTCGGGCCGCGCCTCCTCTGTGCTGCCAGCCCTGCCACCCGCCCCCCCTCCCCCGGCCAGCGGCATCGGCCCCTCCCACCTCTATCCCACGGCCACACCTGCTACTGCCCTCCATCACAGCACCCGGCTCGGTGCCACCTTCCCAGCCCCGGGCTCACCAGGAGAGGACTAGAGACACAGCCCTGCCTGGCAGGCCAGCTCAGCTGAGACGTGAGCACAGGAAACAAGCACTTTTATCTCAGCCTTCCCTCTTTTATTCCAAACACGAAATAGAGAAGTCTTATCAAGCACATTTAGTCACCGCTCTTCGCCTCTTCTCTCATTACGTCGAAGGTGATTTAAGCCACGTCCTTGGCAGGCTGGAACAAATGGGACTAGAAATTCAAGTCACTTTACAGCACAGCCTGGAGTGCCTTCATCCTCACGTCAGAATTCACTCCATAAACCTTCACCCAGACCTTTCCGTGAGCCAGGGACAGTGCCACGTGGCAACGTCTCAGAACGGTCCCCGCCCTGCGGAGCCTGACGGGCTAATAAGGAAACAGCTTGTGCATCCTGAGTTGTCTGCTTATATGTGTGCTTCTGCAATAGGGAACTGAACACAAGGCTGTGGGCAAACAGATGATGGAGGGGCTGAGTCTGTCTGGAGGGATCAGGGAAGACTTCACAGAGGAAGTGACATGTTAGCTGGCTCTTAAAGGCTGAGAAGAAAGGGGGACATGTTCCAGGCAGAGGGAACAGCATGTGCAACGCAAGGAGGTATGAAAGGGCGCGTGCTGAGGAGACCAGGGAGCCAGGTTGGGTCCAGAATTGGAAGGGCCACAGGTTTTGCTGGAGGCAGCGGGGAGCTGCTGGTCAGCTTTCCTGTGGCCTTTGACAAGCAAACGGGACGAGCTTGATCCTCCCTTCTCTGCCCTTGGCCCTTGGCCAGGGTCTGCCTGTCCTTCTCACGCCTCCTCAGCCCCACCCCAAGAAGCAGAAGGAACGTGATACTGGCCCCTGGAGTCCCAAACCCCCAAATCCGCAGCTTTAGAAGAGCCTGCAAGGTGCTGTGAGGAGGCGTCTCGCCCCACCCCTCTGGGCATGCACCCTCTTGCCTTGCTGGGCACCCGAACAAACAGCTATTGGCTTCCCCGTCACCTCGATGTACAAAGCCTGGGCTGGTCCCTAACGGGCTGAGAACCTGTCACCTGGCTGGGCTTAGGAACGTAGCCCTCCACACCTAAAAGCAGCCAGCATCTCTGAGTCCTGCATTCCCTGGCCCACGGAGGAATGGACCGCTGCAAACCCCACCAGGACCCACAGGCAGGGCTGGGCTGCAGAATAGAAACCTCATTTGTTGTAGCCATGAGAGCTGCAGAAAGCCTATGGGCAGCTCCTTCCAGACCAGGGCAGAGTCCCTGGCCAACTCGGGGCTGCATCCTTAACCTGGGCCTCAGTTTCCTCCTCTGTAAAATGGGGGCTCTAACACTGACTTTGCAGGCTGGTCGGGAGGACTAAAGACCATAGGCAATAGGAGCCACCTAATAGGGTACATGGCACACAGCGGGGGCTCAGCGCACACTAGCTGTCGCCTGGGCCTCAGCTCACCATCTCCAGGGAGTGTCAGGCGAGGGGAGTTGACATCCAGCTGGATGGCTCTCCTAGCCCGTGGGGAGGGCAAGACGCTTGGAGCCATCACTCGCTCTAACCGGGTGGCAGGGAGCTTTCACTGTGAAGTAAAGTGGGATGCTTTGTCACGTGGAGGAGCGGTGCTGGGCCAACACTTCAGCCCACGGTCACCCCACAGGCCCCTGAAATGATGAGCAGATGCTGTAGAAGTGGGACTGGGAGGAACTGGGTCAGTCTTCCTCCAGCCTCGGCCCCTGGGTCAATGACCTTCATGACACAGGCTCACTGCCGAGCACCCCACCTCCTGGGCCAGCTGCATTCCTGACGGGGTCTCTCTCCTCTCAGTGTGACTGGATCAGACCCAGCAGCTGGGCATCCAGTCGGAAAGTTCCCGCAACATCTGCCTAATACTGACATCTGCCTGATACAGGCTGGGGTTGGACTCGCTCCTGAATGGCATAAAAGCAGGAGAATTGCATGCCTGATACCTCCCACTTTCTTCTCTTCCCAGCTTTCCTGCTTCTGCCCAGACCCATGACAGAGAGACCCCAGTATTCCATGGAAAGGGGGTTCCTAGGTTTCCGTGGAGGGCCCTCCATGGTGCCCACAACAGCTGTCCCTTGAAGCCCAAGGCCTGTGCTGCCCTGGCAGGTACCAAGCAGAGCTGACCAAAGGATGTTGCTGCCCCAGGCTGGCAAATAATTAGGTACCCCTTAAAAACTAATTCCTCCTGAATTCGGAGGTGATCAGAGAAAACCTGGGATGGTGGTCCTCAGCCTCTCCTCCAATACCCCAAACCATTCAGTTCTGGCCCCAAACGTACCCAGCAAACTGAAAGCTCATCAGAGAGGTGTCTCCACCCTATCTAGGGACCATCTTGTGTTCTCAGCACACACCAGTGAGAGGCCATCCACTATCCCAAACAACTTATCCAAAAATCTTCCAACATCATAGGACCTGCCCTGAAAGCAACTCCATTAAATATTCTTCAACATATTAAATTTCCAGTGGGATTTTTATGCCCCCTACAGATGGGGCTCCAGGCAGCTTCCTGGCTGGTCACAGATTAATACTGCTAAGGTCCCAAGAGGATTCCCTTAGAAACCACATATCCACAAATGACAACAATTATCGAGATGACGCCAGGTCAGACCCTGGACCATTGCGGCTGCCTTTCCTCATTCCCCTTCACTGCTGAAAGGACAAAAGATGTCTCTTGGCCCATCTAGAACAAACCAGAGACATCTAAAGCAGGTCTATGTCTGTCTGTGCCATGACTAAAGAATTAATAGTTCCCACCCAGCTTCCTTGGCAGCCTGTTGAAAGATAGAAAAGATAGGGACCCTGTGGTGAGAGGAGGGGGGAGAAGATTGGGCAAGACATATAGAGATAGTATATTAGCCATGAGAAATAATAATATTATTCATATTACTAATAGTTACCATTTACTGAGCACTTAATACCTACCTGGCTCTGAACTCACACATAACATTTCTGTATCTCTTTCCAGCCAACCTGTGAAGGGATATAACAATCCCCATATTACAGCTGAGGAAACTGAGGCTCAGAGAAGATAAGTGACGGAGCAGACATTCAACGAGTAAATGGAAAAACCTGGATACATACCCATGTTTGTCTGAACCTCAAGCTCGCCACATCTGTCACTACTCCCTCTGGTTGTAGACCCTAATCCTGGCTCTGCTGCTTCTTAACTTGTCAGGGTCCTGGGCCCACATTTCCATCCCTATCTGTTTCCTCAATTGTAGGATGAGGATGATGCTGTGGTTGATTAGCAATGCCTGCCATGGACATGGACATGGAAGAGAGGAGAGGTGGCACTTGTGCTATCCCCTATTTGGGGGATTAAATTAAATCTCCCCACCCTGGCCTGTCCAGTCTGTAACCATATGACCTTTAAAATAAAAGGTCAGTCATCTCACACTGGGGTCCAACATGCTGTGCCCAGCACAGCCCCCTACACACTCCAGAATGGTCTAGCCTCTACTCAGCTTCCAGAGTGAGCGTCCTACAAAATAGACACTGACAGCTCCCTGCTGCCTCCAGCAAAACCTGTGGCCCTTCCAATTCTGGACCCAACTTGGCTCCCTGGTCTCCTCAGCACATGCCCTTTCATAACTCCTTGCGTTGCACATGCTGTTCCCTCTGCCTGGAACATGTCACCCTTTCTTCTCAGCCTTTAAGAGCCAGCTAACATGTCACTTCCTCTGTGAAGTCTTCCCTGATCCCTCCAGACAGACTCAGCCCCTCCATCATCTGTTTGCCCACAGCCTTGTGTTCAGTTCCCTATTGCAGAAGCACACATATAAGCAGGCAACTCAAGAAAAGCATTTTGTAAACTGCAGAGGACTGACTGCTGAGCGTCTCCTGGTTCCTGATGAATTAGAGTGAACTCCTCCATTGGAGAAAATCACCCCTCTTTGCTCCTCACAGCCTAGAAGGCACTGGTTCCTCCTCTTCTCCTTGGAAATGCTTTCTGAAATAAACAAGCTCTGTGTCAAGCCCTAGTTGTACCAACTTCAGGCACCTTGAACCCTAAATCCTGATGTTCCTTCATTCACGTCTGCCCGCCTACGTGATTCAAAACAATCACATACCTTCTTGAGAAAGCAGGTTACACGGGGCCCCAGTGTGGGGAAATGGTTGGATTTTTCCCATGTGAACGAGTGACACAAGATATGAAAATAGAAATGGACAGAGGAACTCCACCCCACGGCTGATTGGTCTCCCTGAGCTAAAAAGTAGAACGAGGTTTTAAGACCCAGGCAAGATCAACAATGAATTGGCTTGCGGGGAGGAAAAGAGATGGCATTTTCTTGAGCTAAAAGGACTAAAAATAGTGTGAGGTTTTCCAAGAGGCTGTAGTGGTACTTCAGGATGTGGCTATGAAGCCTTTATTTCAACAGCTACTGGCGAGCTCAAAGCCAAGGCCACTCACCGTGATGGTCGTGGTGACGGTGACACACTGCTCACCCAGCTCCCGGGGGCCAGCAGAGCTGCACCTTGCTCCCATCTCCACGTCTCTCTCATGCTGTGCTCTCCCCAGAACGGCCTCCCCTCTGCCCAACACTGAGTCACGCCGCCCCAAGCCCTGAGTTCCAGCCACCCCTCTGAGTAGCGCTACTCAAATTTGTTCCGCCAAAGCACCCCGAAGAGCAGAGGAGAAATTGCAGTGGAAGGTTGCAGCGGGGAGGGGAGCGATATCTGAGAATTGCCTGTCAAGACCTCCACAAGTATGAAGTTCCCTCCAAATCTCAGTTTTATCCTAAGAATTCACAAAAATATCTCACTCTATTTCAAAAACATAGTCCAAGTTTGTCTTAGTGTTTACAAATCAGTTTGTTCTCTAATCTCACAGTTATAGTGTCACCCCAGACAGGAGAGCTGTGGTTATCCTGTGACCTCAAGAGCCCAGTGACTCAACGTTGTGTGCGGTGCCCCACGGGGACAAAACCAAAGCTTTCACTGAGGACCTCAGCCTCAGAGCTCCTTCAGCCATTGAAGTAAATCATCTATCCATCCATCCATCCATCCATCCATTCAACAGGTACTTACTAAGCTCTTTTTAAATGCCTAGAACTAGTGATGGAGCAAGGAGGATCCCAGCCCTCCAGGAACTGTCTCATGGAAGAAAGGGATGAGACTAGGCGTTTCATGGCTCTGTGACCAGTGTCCCAACAGGGAAGAACCAGAGGGCTTCGGGAGCAGGGAAGTGGGGATTGGGAAAGCCTTCCTTCCAGGAAAAGCACAAGCCAGGCTGCACCCCAAGATCCATGTGTCCTTGGGCAAGCCAGTTAACCAGCCAGTTTCCTCACCTGTGAACTGGGTATAATAGCTTCATACCATATTCACTGGGATTAAGTGAGTTATTCAGTGCAAAGTGCTTCATACTAAGTGTTCACTAAATATGATATATTAAGCTGAGACCAGAAGAATGGAAGGAATTGGGCTGCAGGGATGGGGCAGAGATAAAGGAGGAGGGAGAGGAAGTGTTCCAGACAGAGGGAACAACATGTTTAAGAACAAATATTCGGGGGCTTCCCTGGTGGCGCAGTGGTTGAGAATCTGCCTGCCAATGCAGGGGACACGTGTTCGAGCCCTGGTCTGGGAGGATCCCACATGCCACGGAGCAACTAGGCCCGTGAGCCACAACTACTGAGCCTGCGCGTCTGGAGCCTGTGCTCTGCAACGAGAGAGGCCGCGACAGTGAGAGGCCCGCGCACCACGATGAAGAGTGGCCCCCGCTCGCCACAACTAGAGAAAGCCCTCGCACAGAAACGAAGACCCAACACAGCCAAAAATAAAAAATATATAAAATAATAAATAAAATTTTTTAAAAAAGAAAAAATATTCAATAAATATTTGTTGAACTAATAAATTCTTTAAGGGAAGTGAGAGTAATACAATCTCCATAAGCCATATCTTTTATCTATTGTTCCCTGGCATGTGCGTGCGTGTGTGCATGTGTGTGTGTGTTTATGTGTGTGTGTGTGTGCGTGTAGGTGGGAGGCACAGAGTGGCACCTCAGCCAGGCAGCAACAGGCCAGCCTGCTGCATTTTTCTAACCAGAGTGTCAGATTCTTAAGAGCGGAGATTAAGTTTTTCCCTTCTTTAAGTCTCATAGCCCTGAGCCTTTAATCCCCCAAGGGTGACCAATTCCCCCCTCTACGCCCTCTTTCTGCTCTATCACCACCACTTCCATCCCTGAACTTGCAGGCAGAGGGCCTGGATTCAACTCCTTGCTCTCCCGGTTGGCAGCCCTGTGACCTTGGCTGGGTCTCCTGGGACGCCAGTGAGCGTGCTGGACCCCCACAGTGAGCTGGTAGGGGCGCGGGGGGTAATGCAGTAGGGTGACCAACCACCCTGGCTTTCACGGGACTGAGAGATTTCCTGGGATTCAGGACTTTCAGTGCCAAGACCAGGAAAGTCTCAGGCAAACAGGAATGAGTTGGTCACTCACAACCTTGGTTCTCCCTCTCATGTTCTGCCAACTCCTCTTCCCAGACCTGAGTCACAAGTCAACACAGAGCAGCATCTGAGCCCTTTGGCTTCGCGGCTGACCCATGGGACCACATCTATGTAGAAGGAGGGAGACAGAGAAGGAGCAAGGCTTTGGTGTTGCTGCCATGTTTCCACACTGAAGGTTGGCATCAATCCATCGTTTGAGATGGGAGGGTTGGGCCAGAGTCTCTCAGAGATCGATGGAGGGCCCAAACCAGGCTAGCCAGATGTCCACAGGGCTGGGGGCAGGGCAGGCTGGTCCGTGCTGCTCTCCAAAGGGTTGGAGGGATAGAATTTATGATGACCTGGTGGCCGGGCACACTGATCCTCCCCACAAGAGCTAATTGGGCCAGTCAGCCTGATGCTGAGCCGTCTGCCAAAGAGGGGGCGAGAGGCTGCAGGGTGGTCTCAGCTGGGCCCTCACCCCACCACACTGGGAAATCCAGGAGAGTCCCCGGGGGCCTCTGCTCAGACCCCCACAGTGTGCCCTGCTGCGGAGATCACAGCAGGCTCCCTGCCGCCCCATCGGAGAGACATCTTGTGCTTTCAATTACCAGTCCCCATTTCTGTCCTGGTTTGGGCTCAAATGCCAGGCTATATTAGGTCATGCCGAGCCAGCCCTGCTGTGCTTTCTCATTAGCCATATCACATCGTATTTTTAGGGGCAGCCAAGACTGAGACAATGCCAGAGGGCTGCTTTTCTTCCTGAGTCCCCAAACACCACCTCCATTAAAAGATTACACTTGAAGGTCCAAGGGCCCCCGTAGTTGCTGCTGCAGTCGGCAAAGGCATCAGCTCCGAGAACAGGGGCAAGTGACCGGATAAATTGGAGGCAAGGAGGGAAGTGGTCCCTCTGCCTGTTTTTCCGTCCACTTCAGCCACCTACACTCACCACCCCAAAACCACACTGAGCTCCTGGTTTCTCGTGCCCCCGTGCAAAAGGACAAAGATCCGAGATTCTTGTGGGGACCAAACTGCCTTCCTCGGAGCAGCCTCTCCTGTCCCTCCTGGCCCTCTGCAGACCCACAGCACAGCAGTGCGGGGTTCCCATGCTCTGGCGTCTGCCCTGCCCATCATCACTACAGCAGGAACATTACAGTTTGTAAAGCACTGCCTCATCCATGGTCTCATTTGACTTACCTATGGAGGTGGTGGTAGGATACCTATTTTACAGATGGGGAAGTCAAGGCAGTGTAAAGGAAGATGATGTATCCTAGCCACAGAGACAGTAAGTGGGAGGATCGGCCTTCACATGGCCCCAGGGCCTTGGCTCAGAAGCCAGGCCCAGATGCCCATTTTTGTCCACACACTGGGTAACCAAGGAGAGGCCGCTGTTCATGTGTTTCCTCTCCCTGAAGCACACTGCCCACTGCGGGAAGCGAGGGGTCCCGCAAGTGCCTGGGCCCTCTGTACTTCACTCCCACCACAGCTTCCTCGTGCCAGGACAGTCACCATCCACAGGGCCGGGGGCCAGGGCAGCAGAGAGAGAGGAAGTCCTTTCTGTGACTCTCCACTTGTCTCTGCGCCCTATTCCTGTCCAGTCCTAAATCAGTCTGTCTGTCTGTCTGTCTCTCTCTCCCTCCATACACACAGACACAAACACACATGCACACATGCCCACAGGTGAGTCTGGGATCCAGCATCCAAGAGACCCCCAGGCCATCTCAGGTTGGAGGGGGAGGGTAAGGCTGCTCCTCTGGGGAGCTTAAATTTCTTTCCTGGTCAACAATCAAAACACAGAGTCGATGTGCAAGGCCAGTGGGTGAGGGGTGGCTCCCACGGAGTGGGTAGCGGTCATCCTGGGGCTGAGATAGTAGGGATGAAGGCCCTACTATCAACGCAGCCACTCTGAGAACAGGACTGGGACTTTCAAGATTCCTGCAGCCATGAGATCCTTAGGATAAGACTGCAGACAGGAGAGGATCAGAAACAGCTCCAGATGCCTTCTATGCTCTCTGTGGAAGAAGGGCCAGGGGCAGCCCTTCGCCCACAGCTCTTTGGCCTCTAGCGCTTCCATGTCAGTCACAGGTCATGGGTCAGGACACAGACCACCCAACAGGGCTGGCCCACGGGAAGGGCTGGCCCAGGGGAAGGACACCAGACCTGCAAGTCAATCCACCTCGTGTAAGCGGCTGTGGTCACTTTTGCTTCTGCCTCAAGCCATGAATCTAGGCTGACTCTATTGAGGCTCAGTGCAGCTATGAAGCACCTGAACACAGATTGGACAACAGAGCAGGCCTTTAGCCTCCATCTTTCACTGGCCACTTCCTCCCTCTTCTGTCTACTCCACCTGTACCTCCCCTCCTATACCCAACTTCTGCCCTCAGACTCTTCCCTCACATTCATTGACCACTCCCCACACCCCTGACAGCAAAGGCCTGGGGGCAAAAGGCCATGCCAAACACCCTCTATATGCAGGGCCCTGCGATAGACGCTGGGGGTTGGGGGAGAAGGAGAGGTGGATTTGTAGAGAAGTAAAGCACAGTCTTGACCTACCCAGCAGTTTCAGGCTAGCTTGAGAGGAAGGAAAGGCTCACATTGACCAACCCCCCCCCCCAAAAAAAACATCAAATCATATGGCAAGACAAATATCCAGAATTTATCCCTGTACATGGTGGAAGCAACAAAGAAAGATCCTAAGTGAGAAAAAAACCTGAAGGAATTTGGAGAGTTGGTGACACCCCAGCTTATCTTGGAAAGATGAGAGAAATGTGGTTCCCAGACATTCCTCTTTTTCTGGAATCACATAGCTTGTAAGGAACACAGGTCTGCAGACCCTGTGTACATATTCTTGACCACAGTGCTCCCTCATTTTTCACTGGACCCACATTCACACAGAGCTGATATGCAGATATTATTGGCACTAATAGGATTCGTGCCCAATCACCGTTGCACAGTTTTGAAGGCTGAACATCTATAAAAATGTGAAAAGAGGCAGAATGTAAATGCAGAAAGCTGGAAGCCCAAATGGCGCATGCTCTCAACTCATATGGTTTCATTTTGCCAACTAGATCAAAGAATATCCCCAAAACTCAACACACAAAAATATATATGCGTTCCAACAACCTCTAAATCCATTTCCTGGAAGGCTTAGCCATGAAATAAATCACTGGGTGGCAATAGCTCCCATTCAGGGACAGTCAGGATTTGGGTCATGAGCTCGGTTGCCTTTGGTGCTGATGGCCATGTTGTAGTATTTGCTCAGCCAGGAAACTGTTGTGAGAACAACTGCTCTGTCCTCTTCAGAAACACATGAAGGATAAGTTGGATCCTGGGAGTGGAAGCCCAGATGACCAGGAATCTTTCACCTCCTATCCACAGCAGAAAAGAATTCCAGTTGCAAGTTCCTCTCCACTCATCCAAGGAGTTGCACCAACTAATCCTATACATTCAACCTGTTGGCTCCCATAGTACAAGTGAGTTATGGGTTTCCAACTTTCAGACAAGTTCAAAGAACTGTCTGAGGCTGTTGAAAACCAAAAGCAATGTCAACACAGTTCGGATTAGACAGCTAATCATAACACAAGGACCAAGTGACACCCAACTAAAGAAGCGAAACAACTAAACTCACTTCAAAATCATGCAGCCTTTGAGAATATTGACGAGGTGACTTTGACCCAAAGGTCACAGGGCTGTATCCATTAGGATTTTCTTGGTTGCAAATGACAGAAAACCCAATTGAGATTGGCTTAAATAAAAGCAAGGGAATTTATTTGCTCATGAAAAAAAATTTTTTTAAGTCTAGAGGCAGAGCTTACTTCACATACATCTGGATTGGGGGCTAAATTGATGTCACCAACACTCCATCCCTTCAGACTCTGCCATCTACCATGGTGAACCCAGGCAGTAGATAAACTCAGCAGGTCCAGTGGGAAAGTACACCTGCCTCTCTCTCAACAAAGCCAACAAAAGTCTTCTGGCTCTGATGGATTCAGGGATGGGACCATGACTGCTGTGGTCTGAATGTTTACGTCCACTCAAAATTTGTATGTTTAAATCCTAACCCCCAATATGATGGTATTAGGGGGTGGGACATTTAGGAGGTGCTTAGGGCATGAGCCCTCATGAATGAGATTAGTGTTCTTATAAAAAGGACCCTGAAGAATTCTCTTGCCCCTTCTGCCACGTGAGGATACAACTCTTCAACCCAGAAGAGGGTCCTCACCCAACCATGCTGGCACCCTGATCTTGGACTTTCCAGCCTCCAGAACTGTAAGCAATAAATTTCTGTTGTTTATAAACCACTCGGTCTGTGATACATAGTCTGTGTTACAGCAGACTGAAGGGACTAGGACGACGACCCAATCACTGCGGTCAGGGAGGGGGTTACACTGGCGGGTTACTGGCCGGGGTTTAGCTCAGATGGTCACCTTGGGGCCCAGCCCAGCTACATGGACTGAGAGGAAAGCATCCAAAGGCAGATTGGAGGGGTGGTTATGGCCCCTCCAATTGGAGAGGGAATGGAGGCTGGGGGAGGGGGGCGGGGGCAAAGCGCAATGCTCACCACAGGACCTACAGCAACTGGATCAACTTTCACTCATGGACTCCATCATATATGTGACCTTGATGAGCTACAGGCAGAAACCATCACCTCTGTTCCCTCTGCCTGGTGCAGGGGAGAGTCCTGGGTGTGCTGCCATGAAGCTGGGATATGCAGAAGGTCAAACAAAGTGTCTGACCCCATGAAGATCTTGGAGGTGGAGCCTAGAAAAAGCACCCTAAATCTACTGCCCCCCGCCACTTTGCTCCCATGGTCCACCCCCACCCCCCACAAGGGGAACTGTCTAGCCTCATCTGCAAAGGTGAGCCCAGCAGAGTATAAGTCATCCCTGTCACCCTCCTAGTAAGGCCCCAGGGACTGGGTCAGGGAGGCATGCCTGAGACATTCTCCATGTGTTGCTGGGACAGAGAGCAGACATCACTATTACTGAGCGAGTATCATCATCACCATCATCATCATTATCACCAAGAGGAGCCAAGACCCAGAAGACAAGAGCACATGCCAAAACCAAAACCCAACAAATTACAAGACAGTCAGTGACCACGATGGCCACCAGGACAGCCAGGAGTCAGACACGATGGCGTAGGCAAGTGAGTTGCAGTGAGTGGTTCAGGACCAATACTGTGAACAGTGAGTACAGCCAGAGCTGCCTGAAGGTTGAGCAAGCATGATGATAAGGAGGCCCAGATCCTGCCAGGTCCAGGCCACACGACACAGAACCCAGAGAGGCGACTAATGCAGTCCCAACGTGACCTTGACTTTGAGGCTCTCCTCTCGCAGTCTCCATGGAGAGCGGCAGGGAGCAGTTGAGTCACCCAGGGAGCAAAATAAAGGCTGGTGTCTTTGCTGCACCCACAAAGGATCATCAGGGCTGTGAAGCACTGAGTCACGTGAGGTGATTAGTTCTGAGCCCTTTCTGGTCCTTCCCTGCTGAGTCAGGGCCAGTCTTAATGAGCCGAGACTACCTTTTGTGTTTGGGTTAAAAGCTGGGACAGGAAAACCTGCCCCAACCAACTCCAATGTCCCGAGTACAGACAAACTCCTAGATCAGGGCTCTGTCTTAAACCTATCTATGACAGTTAATTTTATACATATGTATATACATATTTGTATTTGAAGAATGAAATGGCTAGGCCACAGTACCCAGATATTTGATTAAACATTATTCAAGATGTTTCTGAGAAGGTGGTTTTTATTTAGATGAGATTAACATTTAAATAGGTAGACTTTAAGTAAGGCAGATTGACCTCCATAATGTGGGTCCACCTCATCCTCTCCGCTGGGGGCCTTACTGGAAAAAGACTGACCCCCTCCCCCAAGCAAGAGGGGATTCTGCCAGCAGACCACCTTTGGACTCAAACTGCAGCTCTTCGCTGGCCCTCCAGCCTGCCAGCCTACCCTATAGATGTTGAACTTGCCAGCCTCCACAATTGTGCAAGCCAATTCTCTAAAATTAATCTACATAGTTAGGTAGGTAGGAAGATAATAGATAGATAGGCAGGTAGGTAGATAGATAGGTACACACACATACTCCCCTATACCCTCAAGGCCCTGCACAGAAGTATTCTCTCTGGGGATCCCTCCATGACCCTCCAGCCTGTGCTCATGTCAGGCCCCTTGGGACCTCTACAGCCTTTAAGTCTGTCCACATACCCTGGAACACTTGCCTTCATTCTCTAGTCATTTCAGGCACCAAAGCACAGCAGAACTGCAGTTCTTGGAGGTCAGAAGACCTGCGAATTCAGTTGATTCAACCCAAGCCCAGAGAAGAAACATTTGACGAAATCGACCCCTGCTTAAATACCTTTAGGAGACAGGACTTCATCCACCTGGAGACAGGTTCTTCTCTGCTGGACAGCACACCCCCTGTTCTGTCCTACCCAGTGGGCAGGTACCTGTGGGGAGTATCACATAGTTATGTGCACCTGCTTTAGGCTTTCCTTTTCCCACTGGACACCATGCCTTCACTTTTGCACTCACCATTCTGTGTTTTAACCTGGTTCTCAATGGTCATGTCTACTGCCCTGGGTGTACTCCATCACACTAAGCGTCATTCACTCATTATCTAACAAATGTTTACTGGGTACCTACTATGGGTTGTAAATGCCTGAGATTCAGGAGGTAACAAAGTACCTCCCCTTGTGGAACTTAAACTCTCACGGATAAAACATGATGAACATGTGGATATGACATGATAACCATGCAGCCATGACACCGTGGAAAAAGGTAATACTTTACCTATTTTTCAGAGAAGGACTTTGAGGTTCTGGAAAATGAAACAACTTGTCCAAGGTCATATAGACAGCCAGAGATGGAGCCACGGTGTGACCCCACTTCTAACACCAAAATCCAAGCTCCTCTTACCCAGGTGCTGGAGAGCTTGGGAGAGCTTGTAGGCTAAGGGTAGCTGAAAGGGGAGAGAACTTTCCAAAAGCAAAATATCCACATTTCTCATGTTTTCCTCTTGGTTTATGTCTGAAACTCTTCTGACAAAAGTTCCCCCATGAAGTGGGTACAGTAGAGTTGGTGAAGACACCAGTCCTCAGCCTCAAGCCATTTGAGCAAGAAGAAGAAGTGGTGAAAAGACGTTCCCTCAGAGCCTTGGAGGATGGGCTTGGGCAGGGGGCAAGCCCAGGAGCAGCCCCTCTGAGTAGAAGCGTGGTACCCCTCCCAATGCACCCCCATTTGCCACCTTCAGGGACAGGGAGGGAAGGTGACAGGGAGTCAGACCCAAGGTTTAAGTCCTGGAATAATTGATGCCAGATCCCAGGTTCTTCCCACTATTAACATTCAAGGGTGTTGTGGTGCAGCTTGGCTTTAAAGTTTGGGTATGATTTTTCTAGGCAGCCAGGGAAGAGTGGTGTGGCATTCCCCATGTAGGAGAAGCAGAGTTATGGAGGCAAGAACAAGAGTGTTATCATCAGGACACAGTAAAAACAGCCTGGGGTGAAGCAAGGCAGGGAAAAGCACCGACCTGGCCATCAGGAGGCCTCTGTTTCAAGGTTGCTTCAAGAGAAACCATCGTGGTCACCATGGGTCTGGTCTGGGTCTTGGAGTTCATCCAGTCCCACCTTCTGGCTCTAATAAAGAACACAAGGTCTTCCTTTCATCCAGCTGGAAAGAGAGAAAGCTAACAGCCTAACAGTTCACATCGCCATCACAAATCTCCCTAAAACAGCGGTTCTAAGGGCGTGATGCTGGCACCACCCAAACTGGCCAGCCCAGCCTGACTCAGCCCAGAGCAGCTTCCTGAGCAAAACGAAGCCTCCAGCTTCCAAACTGGAGCAGAAAAGACTAACAGTACTGGTCTCTGCCCTATGCGAGCACCGGCCTGGGCAACTCACTAAAACGCTAGGAACCATTATCTCCAAGTTACCGGTGGGGAAAATGAGGCTTGATCATCTGTTCAAGGTTAAAATCAAAGCGATGTGATAGAACCAGGATTGCAATCAGGTCTTCTGACTCCCAAGTCTTAACTTTAAAATGTCCTTCTCAGAAATGCCAGCCATTCCCTCCAAGACCTGGACACGTTCTCTGGGAACTCCTGGGAGAGAGAGCTCGCTGGCAAATAAGCACATATTGAAAGCCTAGGGATTGGGTTTTAAGCAAACAAGCAGGTGTAGAGAGTCAGAGGAAGAGGCGCGCAGGAGCCATGGGTCTGCAGCTGAGAGCGCCTGGCAGCAGGCAGAACAGACAGGTGTGCCAAGTTACCGGTTTCCTGAACTCCTTGCAAACGGGGGCCTTTTCTCCTGGAGGGTCCTGGTTAAGCCAGGTGCAGGAGTAAGTGGGGCGAGTCCCAGCTTTGTGGGTTATCAGATTTTCTGATCCCAAGCGGAATCCATGGGCTGCTGAGGGTCTCCAACTCTCATGCTCTTGCATTGCCAACGAGCCTTTGGGAGGCTCAGTAGAGCACACAGCCTGTTGTTCTCGTGGTCTCCTCTAATTCTCCCTGACCGTCATAAAGATAAAGCAGCTGAGGTTCAAAATGGGCAGCGAGTCAGACCAGGTCGCACGACCAGTTAGGTCTACAGACCACCAAGACGACGGAGTTAACGCTTCAAGATGTTTTCGTGTCAACGGGAACAGGAAGCTCTGAGCCCGGAACCACCCTCTAGAGATGGAAATTCACAGAGGGTAGGGGCGGTGGTGTACAGTACTTTGCAAGCAAGGGCACCTCTGAAATCCCAATATCTCGGTCTGCACGGAGACTGGCACTGCCTTTGAGTGACCTTGGTGGAGGCAGGGGCGCTAGACTTTCCAGGCCCCTGTCATCTCCAGGTTCCTGCTCCCAACACACCCCAGCCCATCAGTCTCCACGCAGCAGCCAGAATATTGTTCCAAACAAACAAAAAAATCTGATCACGTTCATCCTCTGCTTAAAATCCCTCCAGGGGCTCCCCATTGCCCTCAAGATAAATCTTTCCAGGTGGCTGCATGATCTGGCCCCAACCTCCTCCAGCCTCTCCGCCCTCCTTTCGGCCTCTCACGACACATGCTCCAACCAAAGTGGACTTCGTTTAGTTGCTTGAACATCTGCTTCTCCCCCTCTCATCTGCAGTCCCTTCGCCAGACCTATTCCTGCCCAGCCTTCAGTTCTCATCCGGCTGTCACTTCCCCAGCCCCTCCCCTGACACCTTAGCCCAGGCCAGTTCCCCGCACGGGGAGTCCCTGTCATCCACTGTCTCACCCTCGTCAACCTGCTTACCACTCCTCGGTTCCCACTTAATATCTGACTGCCCCACAGAAGAAGAAGCTCCGCAGGGTAAAGATCCTAGTTATCGTGTTCACCACTCTACCTCCCTCACCAAACACGAATAGAGTGCTGTCAGGGATATGAGTTTGGGGACAGCTCCAAAAAATAGTTGTTGAGGGAATGAATGAATGAATGAATGAATGAAGAAAGGAATCTATCATGCATTAAAACTCTCAGTGCCTCCTCTGGGGCCAATGCATGAAAAAGAATCCTGAAGGTGCGTCTATGCTGGGAAGGAAGGCTAAGGGGCGTCCACGGGGGCCGAGTAAGGAGCAGCCGAATCCCTAGTGTACCCAGGGGACAGATGGGGTCACTGAGCTGGGCAGTCCCACCACTCCTCACCCAGGCCCCAGCGTCCTGGGTCATCCCTTCCGGGCAACTCAGCATCTGCTTCTTGGCCTCCGAAGCTGGGCCTGAGCCACAGACGTGAAGACAGTCTAGAGAACTTTGGCCAAGAGCCAGCCACAGGGTGTCTGGGGCTCTCTCTCACCTGATGCGCCAGCTGGCAGGTGTGTGTGTCTGTGTCTGTGTGTCTGTGCATGTCTGTATATCTGTGTGTGTGTGCACAGTCTGGCCATGCTCATAACGACCCCAATACACACCCTCCCATCCACGAAGTCCAGGAGGAAGGAGGGCCTGAGTTTTTCTTCGACACCTGCCCAGTGGCCCACACAGCTGGCCATGGACAAACTGAAGGAACCAGGCACTGACCTCCCTCCAGCCCATCCTGAAAAGCAGCGACATTGCTCAGCCTTTCTCAGGTGGTGGGTCCTGCGCTGGGTAGTGCCCACCTGCCCCTGCCGTTGCCCACCTGCTCCGAGCCCTGGAAGGCGGACCCCAGGAGCTGCTGCCTTCCTCTTCGTCTCTGCCATGCTCTCGGGTCCTGGCTGCGGGCACACACCAGCAGGCGCGGGCACAGGTGTGGCGCGGCAGCGGAGGAGGTGTTGACCCCCGGGCTTTCTCCCTGCCCGTGGGCTACAATGACCCTCGACCAACAGCACCTTCCAGCCTTCCTCTCTCCAAACTGCAGTTCTAACGGTTTGAGTTACAGCTCCCTCCCCTCACCCCTGACAGCTCCCACCAGAATGCTTCACCTCCCCTTGTCGGATTTAACCCAGCTGCACCTTGTAAATAGTTCCTTAATCTCTCTTCACTCGCCCCTTCTCAGTGCACCATCTTGTTTTTCTCAGATGCAGATTCCAAAGAGGCCCCAAGTTCCTGCCCTTGAGCAGACTGGAAAGAGCCTTACAGGCCACTCCCACCTGGGCTCCCACACCCTCCTGAACTCCCTGGGGTCAGACTCCCCCCTCCACGGAGAACAGGACAGCCCGGCTGCTACGTAAACTGCTACAGAACCCGTGTCAGCTTCTCCAGAACCCCCGACCCCGTCCCCCCAGCCTCCTCCTTGTGACTCAGCTCCGCTGCCTGATAGGGGCGTGGGATTGCAGCACGGGGGGCGGGGAGGGGGAGCCACCTCTCAAGCTGGAGGGGGCTTTTATAATTAGGATTGACGACACAACCCTGCTCTGCCCTTCATACCCCTTGTGACCTCTTCATCCGGTACATACACAGCTACCCTCCACTCCCCTGCTGCTTCCTCCCCAGATCCTGGTGAGCGAAATATCCGTTTCAACCTTGTACCTGTTCACACAGACACATCCATTCACAGACACAGACACATTCACATCCACTTTTCACACATGTACACACACACACACACACACACACACACACATTCATATGTTTACACACACACACACAGAGGCAGAGCCCACATTCGAAAAACACACCAAACTCGCTTTTACCCCAAGCATCAGTAAAGCCAATGACTCTTAGAGCTGGCTGTCCCCAAGAAGAACATTCGTTCTCGAGCCAGTGGGCCTCACCTAAAGCAGAGAGAGGAGAGAGCAGAGCCGGCATTTCATAGAAGCTCACAACCCATCAACAGAAAAGCCCGGTGAGATCCCTTGGCCCAGCAAGATCCAACAAGTGTTCCAGCAAACACAATTCACTGAGGTGCTCTGTGAAAAATGAAATTCTGCAGTCCAGGGAGTTTGGGAAACATAGCACACCATATCATCCCCTCTTGAGAATCACAATCCACACTGGCATAGCCAAGGTTCTGAGAGGTCCTAAAGAAAAGATACTTGTTAAAGGTCACTTAACCCAGCATTTCATCAGCTAGATGATGTAGATGGATAGACAGACAGACAGAGAGGCAGATGATAGATGGGAGAGAGAAAGAGAGAGATTGAGATTGATTTTATAGTTACACAAATTCAACAGAACAGACTTTTAAATAACACGGATCCAGACCAACGATTTTCATTTTATAATGAAGACTTGGGGGCTCAGAAAGGGCTTTGCCCAAGGTCACACTGCTGGTAAAAGGCAAAGCTGGTACTAGAACCCAGGCTTCTAATGCTCTTTCCAATAGGCCGTTTCCTTTTCTGTTTAACTTTAACCCCCAGGACTTCTGGTAATCAAAGAGATGGATGCTATTTCCAAAATAGACCCTGGTGCTTGTGACTGCACTCAGTGAATTCACAGGGCTTCCCTCTCAAGTGTGCTCTCTGCTGGGGAAGGCACTCTTTCCTGCATCCCAGACTCCGGGCCCACCGTGGCAGGGTGGCAGGGCCCAGGGCAGAGGCCTGCAGGTGAGGGTGATGTTGAGCCCTGGCTCTGGGTACCTGGATCCTGCTACTCTGCTGGAGCTGGGGAGGCGGGCTTCCTGATGTGTGTCCCCAAATGGGAACAGACACTTGCCAGGCTGTCCCCAGGGATGGGGTTGGAGAAAGGAAATCTGGGGCCTGACCTAGGCCTCGGGGCGCCGCCTAGGCCTGGCACTGCTTCGTGGGGCTCAGCTGCTAGAACCAGATCTGCCTTCCTGCCCCTGCTCCCCGGGCATCTCTGAGCTCCTGCAGCCACAGCGACCTCTACCCCACCGCATGCTCACGGTCCAGAAAGAGGCACGTTACCCTCAGTGGACGCTCAATGTCCACTGCTGCCCCCAACTATCGCTGTCACATGGCTACTTAATGCCTCACGCAGACACATCCTGTCTCCCTACAGCGCCTTCAGGATTGCTGGGTGCAGAGCAGGCCCTAATCTCTGCTAGCTTCCCAGGGACGAGGGCTGGGCTCTGCAGGGCACACACATGGATGGAAGAGTGCCTGGCAGGGTGTTTGGGGTTTGTAGCAACTCACCATGTCCAACAGCAAGATGAATTCCTGTTGGATATCTGTGGCATCAGGCAGAGAGTCATGGGGAGGAGCAGTCTCGAGGGACCCCCAGGAAGCCACAGAGCCAGCCTGCTTTTCAGGGTCTCAGTCCCCCCCACCACACAATATGGGAGTTGAGGATGTAGGTGGACCCTTCTAGCTCTAAAACTCTGATGCGATTCTATTATAGAATCATAGAGAGGGGAAAGCCTAAGCCACTTTCTTGTCATTCTCTTCTCCAGCCCTTTAGCACAGAAGAAATTGAACAAAGACTTGCAGGGAGGATGTAGCACTGGCGGCCAGGCTCAAACAAGGCTGCCCCTCCCCCAACTCCAGGCACCTTGTGGGAGTGTATCTGGCAAGACACACTTCAGACCCCAAAGCCAGTGGTTTTTGATGCCCCAACCAAAGTCACATAAAATAGAAGACTCCACCGCAGTGACAGGCCCAGATAATCAGGATCAGGTATGGACAGGAAGCTGTAGGGTGACCGTCTCATCTCCTGATTTTTAGGCTGAGAGCCCGAGTGAGCCATTTATCTTCCTCAAATCCCCTCCCCACCCCAGACCTTTTAGACTGCGGCTTGAGCCCTGTGCAGTGAACAAACAGGGATGCCCCCAGCATCCTAGCCTGGGCTCCAGCTCTCTCTCCCCCACTTTCCCCAGGCCCTATCCATCTCTGAGGCTTCTCTGCAGCTGAAATGGAGGGGGGGGGATATGACACCAGAGGCCTGCCCTCTGTGGCACCAATGCCCACACTTCCCCCTTTACCAGGGAGCAGGGCCACTTCCCTGAAGACGGAGCAGAACAGAGAGTTAATAGCAAGCAGTGTTTGTATCTGCCCTGTGTCTGGGACACACAGCCCAGTTCCTGGGGACCTGCCAGGGTGGCCTACTGTCTGGCACTGTTTGCCTTTGGGGCAATGGGTGCCTTGAGCAGGGAGGGACAAGGAGGCTGCAGTGGGGGTGGGGAGCAGGGCACAGCCCGAGACCAGGCAGCCTTGGTGCCAAATGCCATGGCTTCTGCCTCCCTTCCAGGCAAGGGTCGCTGGAGCCAAGGGCCTGCCCACCATCCTCTCTTCAGGATCAGAGGACCCTGATGATGGTGGAAACTCCTTCCCACCTCTAACAAAACCCCTCAGAACCATGGTCTTCCTTCTCCCAGGCCCCTCAAAGCCCAGATAACTTCTCAGGGCTCTACCCTCCCTAATAAGATAAGGAGATGCTGCAGGTGCTGCCCAGAGGGAACACCTGGAGGAGAGCTGAAGCCCTGCTTCTGGGGGCGTCCAGAGCTGGGCTGCACCTGTGTTGTAGGCAGCTGGCCTTACAAACCCATCTTCCCCCAAACCGTGACCTGTCACTTCTGACTGCCCCTCAAACCCAGCTCCTGGGGCAGTGTCTCTCCTTCACCAGCGCAGCGTCTGATTATACACATCCAAGAACTATTCCGCTCTTGGTCAGTTGCTTCTAACTGAATGTCACCCAGAGCTGTGGGAACCCTAAGCAGTCACTTCCTCTGGGAAGATGAGGGGCTGGATTCCTGGATCTCTAAGGACACTTCCAGCTTCAAAGTGCCATACCCATAACCACAGGGCAGGGGTCTTAAGCCCTCCTGGACATCAGGACAGAACTTGATATTACAGGAATGCAACAGGAAGGACCCCAGCCTTCTGCCAGAGACAATGCAAGCCACCAACTAATACGTGGTTCCCTTTAGGTGTTTATACCACACTTGGTGCATATACCATACTATGGGCTATATACCACATGTTGTATATCATCACACTGTAAGGTGTGGTACACATTTTGGAGTATATGGCACACTTTGTGCATGTACCATACTTGGGGGATATATACACTTTGAGGTATAACACACTTTAGGGCATAAAGACACTTTACAGCATGTACACACTTTGTGTATATCTCCACACTTGGGATATATCCCATGCTCTGTGGATACAGCACACCTTGTGTAGAGACCTCACTTCTGGGAGCATTCTGCAAAGTGTCAGTGATGTAACTCCGGCAAGGCTCCAGGGTGAAGAGTACAGACCCTAGAACCTGATGATGCTGCATGCAGTGCACTCCCACCACTGTGGTTAACCTTGAGCAAATCACTTGTCCTCTGAGACTCAGTTTCCTCACCTGTTAAATGGGGATCATAATAGTACCTACCTCATGGGGTTTGGGGGACGATTAAATGAAACGGAGCTTATTACAGACTTACCGTCATGTCTAGCACAGGAGAAACACATGGTAAATGGCAGCTTTGTTATTGCTTGTACTTTTCTTTTAAAGGTGTTTTATAATACATAAGTATCTTTGAATTTCCAATATACATAAATTCAGACATTCTCAGAGTCTTAATGCTTTTGAAAACTCAGATAACAGACAGACCATTTAATTCATATTTATTTCACATTTGATCTGTAAACTTTTTATTTAAAAAAAAAATTCCACTGTCATTAGCAACATGTGCTGACATTAGTTTTTCTGTAGTGAAATAAGAGCACAGGCCTTAAAGAGTCTCTGTCTAAAACATGGGGAAACTTGGATGTAAACAAGGTCTCCACCCTCCTCCCTTGACTTCGGAGTTCATTAATGACTTGATCTCAACCAGAAAAACAGGGAGGAAAAAATGGACAACACTTTGATACCTAAGAGCTCTTGGGGCAGGGACTGTACAGTTTGGCAGGCCCATTTGTCTCTTCAAACTGTTTACCTTGGGCAAATTGTATCGGGTTTGCTTCTTCCACATAATTTCCACTTCTCCGTGTCTAAAAACAGCAGGTAAAAGATTCCCCACAGTCAGCACTTTGGGGGAGGGAGGGGTGCACATACATACAAGATGGAAACATACATATTTTTCAAGCAGTGGCCCCCGAGGAAAGGAGGGAGGGGACACTGGAAAGAGAAGGTTTTAAAGTGAGGTACTGGGGCAAAGAAGGATGCATCAGAGGATAATGGCTTTATACACAGGGCTGCTGCAAGGCAGAAAGGTTCATTTACTTCTGTCTTGGTCCATTATTGTAATATTTACATAGGAAAAGGCAATTATGCTGTTAGGCACAGGGGAAAAAATGGACAGAAATCTTTTCCCCCTCAGGAAATCTCAAAGCAGGTCCAGTCCCAAGGGACAGTCACCAGTTGCTGGTGAAAAGGACACAGAGGGAGGTAATGACAACAGAAAAGGGCTCACATTGCAAAGAGGCTTGCCCTGAGCTAGCCACAATGTGTCTGCCTGGAGAGCATCTCCAACAGCCAGGATGCCAACATCAAAAGCCAAGCGACATTGCGGACAACGTGTACTATCAAAAATAGTGTATATTTACAAGGGGGGGATGGGAGGGCGGGCAGGGCTGCCCTGAGCTTTTGTTTAAAAATAGAGTCGGGGGAGGAGGAGAGCCAGGGCTGGGTACCCCCATCTATTAACCCTTTGTGAGCCATCCCCTCTGGGCTCTCGTGCTTGCTCTGAACCACAGTGAGAGCTGGACCCAGGGGAGGTGAAAATACTTTTAGGAAACAATACTGATTTGGGGGCCTGCCCAAGAACCCAGGAAGATGCTCCGAGTGAGGAGAGGCCCTAAGAACAATTGGGGGGGGCGTGTGCCCCCACGGTCCCCCATCCACCCCCAGCCAGTACTTTTCTCTGGTAGGAGAGTGCAGATGCCGGCAGGGCGCCGCAGAGCAACCCTCGGGCCAAGAAACTCGGAATAGGCAGGACCCGGGTTTCGGAGAGCTGGGACTGCGTAGACGCGCCCCTGGATCCCAGCGGCCGCTGTCTGCGCGAGTCTGTTCGCGGGGCGCGGACTCCGCGCTCACACGATCCGCTTCCTGTCCACCCGGCAAAGGATCTTCTTGAAGGCGCGGCGGAAGTCGTGATTGAAGATGGTGTAGATGACCGGGTTCAGCGAGCTGTTGCAGTAGCCGAACCAGAAAAAGAACTTGAAGAGCGTGCGCGGCACCGAGCAGCCGACGGCCGTGAGCGTGTAGGTGAAGAAGAAGGGGAACCAGCACGCCACGAACACACCGATGACCACCGCCAGCACGAAGGTGAAGCGCTTCTCGCGGTTCTGCCGCCCGCGCCAGCGCGACGCCTTGGCGCCTCCGCCGCGCTCCTCCCTGTGCCCGGCCGCGGGTGCCCCCGGCCCCGTCGCCCCTGGCCCGCGCCGTGGCAGGCTGTCCCCGGGCTTCACCTGGATCGCCCGGGCCTTACCCTTGGCCCGGGGGCCGCGCTCGGACCTGTGGGTCTCCGGGGGCCGCTCGGCGTGCTCGGACGAGGAGCTCTCCTCGAGGTCCAGCGCGTCGGCGTCCCGCGGCCCTGCCGGCGTGGGCTCCCCCGGGGCACCGTTGAGCTGGGCCGGCAGCGACTCCGCCTCGGCGCCCACGGGGGCCACGCCGCGCTCCGGGCCCAAGCCGTTGGGTCTGCGCTTGGCGCCCCCCGGCAGCTTGGCGGCGGCATCAGGACCCCTGCGACTGGGCGGCACGCGGGTGCGGCGCTTGGCGATCTGGTAAATGCGCACGTAGACCAGGATCATGATGAGGCAGGGCGCGAAGAAGGAGCCGATGCACGACGAGATGACGTACCACTTCTGGTCGTTGATCTCGCAGCGCGGTTCGGCCGGCTGCTGGCCACCACTGCCTCCCTTCTTCTCGATGGAGATGAGCGGCGGGAAGGAGATGACGGCCGAGATGACCCACACGGTGACGATGATGGCCTTGATGCGGCGTGGCGTGCGCTTCAGGTTGTACTCTATGGCCTGGGTGATGGACCAGTAACGATCCAGGCTGATGGCGCACAGGTGCACGATGGACGACGTGCAGAAGAGCACGTCGAGCGCCAGGTAAATCTCACACCACGCCTTGCCGAAGTACCAGTAGCCCATGACCTCGTTGGCCAGCGAGAAAGGGATGACAAGCGTGGCCACCAGGATGTCGGCCGAGGCCAGAGACACCAGGAAGAGGTTCTGGGGCGCCTTGAGCGCGCGGCTTGTGAACACGGCAATGATGACAAGCACGTTACCGAACACCGTGAACAGCATGAGCAGGCCGGCCAGGCACACCAGCGTCAGCGTCACCTGCAGGGAGTAGGGGGTGGCCCGGGCGCCACCCCCCGGGGCCTCGGTCCCGTTCCAGCTAGCGTTGCTCGCGTCCGGCTGCAGGGAGCCCATGGGCGCGAAGCTGCCTTCGGCCAGCGGCTGCTCCTGGCGGAACATGAACGCGGGTGCCCGCTCGCCTGGGCCTGCTGCCAGCTGCCTTCTGGCCGGTGCCCGTTGGTCCTCCTCTTCCTCCTGCGGCCCGCTCGCCCCGCCGCGCCTCACATGGAGAAGCGGCCTCTGGGAGGCCGAGCCCGAGCTGGGGGACCGCTAACGGCCCATGGGCCCGGCTCCCGCGAACCGCGCCCGGCCCGCGCTTCGAGCGCTCGGGGTCGGCGCCTTCTCGCTCCCAGCGCCTAAGCACAGCCAAGTTTTATTTCTAAGCGGCGGGAGAGAGAAGGTCGAGCCGATGAGGAAAGAGAGATTTATTCTTCAAGAAGAGAGAACAAAAATCATCGGTGGCCTGATGACTTGGAAGGATAAGAGGAAATTAAATATATCTCTATATCTTTGACTCTTGAGCCTGAGCGAAAGCAAGAGGTCTTACCGTGTGCGGGGCCCGCCCCCACCCCGAGAGGCAGCCGAGGGGTGCTGATGCTGGCTTGGGGTCCTATGTCTGTCTCCTTACATCCCCGAAGCGATTACCGACTCTCTCGCTTCCCCCAGACGCTGCGGGGCTGGCGAGGCCCGGGCTGGGGCCAGGGTGCGGACTCTGCCGCCTCTCGGAGCGCCGCGGGACTTCCAAAGTTGCGTGCCCTGCAGGGGCTGGGGCGCAGCGCGCGGAGCTCGGAGGCGGCGGCGGGGTGAGGGGTGTGCGGGCCGCATGAAGGCGCCCCCGTCCTCAGGCGGGCCCGGGCGGGTGGGCGATCGGCCCTCCAGGAGCCGCGGCCGAGGCAGGGGGTCTCCTGGGCGTCGGCCCGGCGAGCTTCGGGCGCTGAGCGCGACGGGACAGCTGGGGTCCGAGGGCAGCGTGAGTTGGGGCAGGAGCGCAGGTCTTGGGGGAGAAGGTGCTGGGGGTGGCCGGGCGGCGGCGCGCCGGCTGCTGGGCGTCCGCACGGAAGCTGGGGCCGGTGCTTCTCCGTGGCGCTCACGGTGGACTCGTTTTATAGCCCCAGGATCAAGCCGGCGTTGCCGAGCAGCCGGCGTCACCCCCACGTGGGAAGCCGACCCTCCCCCGCCCCTTGCGCCTCCCCTCCGCGGGTCTAGAGCCCGCGCCGGGCGCCGGACCCACTGGAACCCCGGCCCCCTGGCAAAACTGGCCCTTTGGGGAGGCGGGTACCTTAACCGAGGGATTTAAAGAGAGTGCCCGGGGAGTGGGGAGCGGTCCCTGCTGGGAATTGGCCAAGCATCTCTGGGACCGCCGAGCAGAACGCGTCAGGCACCCGGGAGTGCCCACATCGAGCTGAGTGGGACTCGGGAGGAAAGGGTGGGGTACCCCCGGCCGAATCGGGAGAAGCAACCACCGGTACGGGTCGCATCCGGAGCAGCCCCGCCCTGGGCCGGGCCACACTTTTCCGCAAGTGCTCCTGGCGGCGGGGCGAGTGGGGCTGGTGAGAGAGGAAGGCGCACGTCAGGATCCAACCCCTGGGGCGAAATGGGAAGCATCCCCCGGGGAGCGGGCCCCGCCAGAGTTCAGAGCTCCGCTCTGGGGAGTAACGGCCACTTGTAGTCCCAGCTGCGGAGCTGTCTGAGAGACACTAGCAGGCCGGATCTGAACCGCGCCCCCTAGACCGCGGTGAGGAGGGGTCCTGGAGCGGAGGCCGGGCGCGGCGGCAGAGCGAGGGCGCACTGACACCTGCCGGCCGCTTGCCGTCACCGCTGCGAAGCTACAGGCCAGCGCCTGTACCCTACTCCCGCCCCTGCAGTCCTTTGCCTACAGAGACTTCTCCCATCTCAGGACAAATTTGTGTCCAAGCTCAGGAAAAAAGAACCCAGATTTCTAATTGCACTTTGTCATGTTGCAGAAATCTTCCTAAAGCATACACTCTTGTGTGTGTACCGTCTCCCCCAGCGAGAGTGAGGATTGGTCTGATAAAGTCACATCAGGAAGGGCGCTGCAGGCAACAGAGCCCAGGACTGGCATCCCCCCCACCCCGACCGGCACAGGGCAGCCCACCCTTTCCGCAGATGCGAGAGGCCTGGATTCTGCCTGGCTGGTTGCTCTGCTCTGGCCTTCTCTGAACCATTGTGTCTTTGTTGAGGCCAGAAAGCTAGACTCCACCCCCCCCCTCCACACCTCCATTTCAGATGCACACACGCAGCGTCTTTCAGTAAGGGGAGGATGCCGGCCAAGAGAAGAGAGAATATTTTCTATGTCCTCTCTGATAGGAATAGCATGGAGTGGGGGTGAGTGCAGTTTTCCTCTGCCTGCTAGATGTCCTGAGATAGATTTTAACGGCTGCTAGAGTACCAGCTTGCATTGTGCTAGCTGCACTTTTCAAATAAACAGCAGGCAGCTTAAGGGTGAAGCCCAGGAGGATAGGAACTGTCAGCAGGAGAAGGTTCGACCTAAAGAAAAATTGTCTTATTTAAGGACCTACTAAACCGAAATACCTTATGTAGTCAACTAAGCTGGAAGTTCCAAGGATTGAGCAGATTGCCTCTCTGCCCAGCAGGGTTCGGGCTCAGGGGCCGAGGACTAGATTAAGGACCTTGAGCATCACCCTCAACACCAGCTGATGTCTACAGCCCCCACCAGTGATACAGGCCAGTGATACAGTGATTGATGCTGTTGCTCTTGATGTAGATAGTCCTGAAGTCTGTACTTTTCAAAGTACTTCACAGGTGTCTCGTGTGACTTGAGTACGTTTATCTCCCGATTTTTGCTCCAGTGGGATGACCTCCCTTTCCAGTCTTAATTCTGAAGAGCCTTTCTAATCCCCTTTTCTGGAGCATCTAAAGAAAGTTAAGGCAGAATTTCCTCCCTCTGTTGAGTCCATTCTTTTCCATCTTCTAACCAATTCTCAGCTCTGTATATTCTGTCAGGGGGCAGAGACATTGCACTAGGCTCAGTTGGAAATGTGGTTACACTCACCTTTGCACAGAAACTAGGAGCCCCAAACCTCAAGTATGAATGCTAAGAGAGCCAAAAAACCAAAGCCCATGGCAATCTGGACTTCACTGTGTTGTTCCCAGACCTTAGGGACTGAGTTTTGAGAGGCCATCAACTCCCATCTCCACACCAGCTGCTGACACACATCTCTCCTTCCTACCTCATTTCAGAAGCAAAAAGGGAAATGAAAACAGAGGCCACAGTGTTTTCCTTTCTTGGAATCTCTACTGCTAGCCTGTGTATGACACCTCTTGTCACATTTTCTGAATGCTTCCCAAACAGCCAGTCATTTTCTTAATCCCTGGGTTTGGAAACTTTTCTCCTAAAATGGAAACAGGCTTTTCAAAGAGCTAGGGTCTCGGAGGCCAATACACCACAATTATTAATAATAACAATAGCTGCCTTTTGTTAAGTTCCTAGTACGCAACACGTCCAGGGCTATATACAGAGCCCTCTTATATGCAGAGTTCTTCGTCTTGATACAAGTATCTTATCACCAAAGGCTCTGCCTCCTTAGTTTGACACTCATGGTCAGTATCTCTGAGCTTTAAAAAGCTGTGTGGGGCTTCCCTGGTGGCGCAGTGGTTGAGAATCTGCCTGCCAATGCAGGGTACACGGGTTCGAGCCCTGGTCTGAGAAGATCCCACATGCCGCGGAGCAACTAGGCCCGTGAGCCGCAATTACTGAGCCTGCACGTCTGGAGCCTGTGCTCCGCAACAAGAGAGGCCATGACAGTGAGAGGTCTGCGCACCACGATGAAGAGTGGCCCCTGCTCGCCACAACTAGAGAAAGCCCTCGCACAGAAACGAAGACCCAACACAGCCATAAATAAAATTAAAAAAAAAAAAAAAAAAAAAGCTGTGTGGATGCCATTATTTATTTATTTATTGCTAGAAGATTTAGTGTTGTGCTTGCTGAGTGAGACAGCATTGAGCAGAGAGATATCCACAAAGACAATAATTCTTAACCAGGCCTGTATATCAGCATTGCCTGGGAAGGTGAAATACACTTAGTGGTGCTCCACCAGGGTAATTATGATTCATCAGGTCTGCAATGGGATGAAGAGTGTGTATTTTAACAAAGCTCTGTGGGAGATGCTAATATGCGTGCTCAGTTAAGACTCACTGCTCTAAGTAATAAATCTCAGTGGGGGCAGGAGTGATGAGCAGTTGCCTTGGTGGGGGCAAGAAGGGGGTGTCCAAATGACCTGGGAACTTTTATCAAGCCAGCCTGAGCTACCAAGAATGGGCTCCAAATTGAGAATAACTATCCTGATTCTTCTGGGACAGCCAGGAGGGTGTCACAACCCTCCAGGCACATGAGGCACAACAAACAGTTGAGAGCCACTGTAAATATGGAGGTTGGCATTACTGGCCTGAGGAGAAGTCACTCCTGGGCACACAAATGGGTGTCCACTATTATTTCTACTATTAATAAAAGTAGATACTACAGAGGATCTGAATAGACATTTTCCCAAAGAAGACATACAAACGGCCAACAGGCACATGAAAAGATGCTCAACATTGCTAATCATCAGAGAAATGCAAATCAAAACCACAATGAGATATCACTTCACACCTGTCAGAATGGCTATCATCAAAAAAGATCACAAATAACAAGTGTTGGTGAGGATGCAGAGAAAAGGGAACCCTTGTGCACTGTTGGTGGGAATGTAAATTGGTGCAGCCATGGTGGAAAACAGCATGGAGATTCCTCAAAACTTAAAAACAGACTACCATATGATCCAGCAATTCCACTCCTGAGTATATAACTAAAGAAAATGAAAACATTAATTAGAAAAGATATATGCAAAAAAATATATGTTCATGACAAAATACCCCAACTAGCCAATCCTGAGAAAGAAAAACAGAGCTGTAAGAATCAGGCTCCCTGTCTTCAGACTATACTACAAAGCTACAGTAATCAAAACAGTATGGTACTGGCACAAAAACAGACATATAGATCAATGGAATAGGATAGAAAGCCCAGAAATAAACCCACATACCTGTGGTCAATTAATCTATGACAAAGGAGGCAAGAATATACAATGGAGAAAAGACAGTCTTTTAAATAAGTGGTGCTGAGAAAACTGGACAGCCATATGTAAAAGAATGAAATTAGAACATTCTCTAACACCATACACAAAAATAAATTCCAACTGGATCAAAGACTTAGATCAATATAAGGCCAGGCACTATAAAACTCTTAGAAGAAAACATAGGCAGAACACTCTTTGACATAAATCGCAGCAATACCTTTTTTGATCCACCTCCTAGAGTAATGAAAATAAAGACAAAAATAAACAAATGGGACCTAATTAAACTTACAAGCTTTTGCACAGCAAAGGAAACCATAAACAAAGACAACCCACAGAATGGGAGAAAATATTTGCAAACGAAGTGACCAACAAGGGGTTAATCTCCAAAATATATAAACAGCTCATGAAGCTCTATGTCAAAAAAACAAACAACCCAATCAAAAAATGAGCAGAAGATCTAAATAGACATTTCTCCAAAGAAGACATACTGATGGCCAAAAGGCACAAGAAAAATGCTCAACATCACTAATTATCAGAAAAATGCAAATCAAAACTGCAGTGAGGTATCACCTCACACCAGTCAGAATGACCATCATCAAAAAGTCTATGGGGGGCTTCCCTGGTGGCGCAGTGGTTGAGAATCTGCCTGCCAATGCAGGGGACACGGGTTCGAGCCCTGGTCTGGGAAGATCCCACATGCCGCGGAGCAGCTGGGCCCGTGAGCCACAACTGCTGAGCCTGCGCGTCTGGAGCCTGTGCTCTGCAAGAGAGGCCGCGATAGTGAGAGGCCTGCGCATCGCGATGAAGAGTGGGCCCCACTTGCCGCAACTAGAGAAAGCCCTCGCACAGCAACAAAGACCCAACACAGCCAAAAATAAATAAATAAATAAATAAATAATAAATAAATAAATAAATAAATAAATAAAATTTTAAAAAAAAAGTCTATGGACTTCCCCAGTGGTCCAGTGGTTAAGACTCTGTGCTTCCACTGCAGAGGGCTCAGGTTTGATCCCTGGTCGGGGAATTAAGATCCCACATGCTGTGCGGTATGGCCAAAAAAGGAAAAAGGAAAAAGAAAATGTCTACAATCAACAAATGCTGGAGAGGGTACAGAGAAAAGGGAACACTCCTACACCATTGGTGGGAATGTAAATTGGTACAATTACATTACCACTATGGAGAACAATATGAAGGTTCCTTAAAAAACTAAAAATAGGACTACCATATGATCCAGCAATCCCACTCCTGGGCATATATCCAGAGAAAACCATAAATCGAAAAGATACATGCACCCCAATGTTCATTGCAGCACTATTTACAATAGCCAAGACATGGAAGCAACCTAAACGTCCATTGACAGAAGAATGGGTAAAGAAGATGTGATACATATATACAATGGAATGTTACTCAGCCATAAGAAAACAAACAAAATAATGCCATTTGCAGCAACATGGATAGACCTAGAGATTATCATATTAAGTAAAGTAAGTCAGACAGAGGAAGACAAATGTATGATATCACTCATATGTGGAATCTAATTTTTAAAAAATTATATAAATGAACTTATTTACAAAACAGAAACAGACAAAGATTTCAAAAACAAACTTATGGTTACCAAAGGGGAAACATGGTGGGGGAGGGATAAATTAGGAGCTTGGGATTAACATACACACACTACTATATACAAAATAGATAACCAACAAGGACCTACTGTATAGCACAGGGAACTCTACTCAATATTCTCTAATAACCTATATGGGAAAAGAATCTGAAAAAGGAAGGAATATATGTATATTTATAACTGAATCACTATGCTGTACACCTGAAATTAATACCACATTGTAAATCAACTATACTGCAATAAAATTTAAATATATATATGTGTGTGTATATATATGTTCACGGCAGCATTATTTACAATAGTCAAGATATGGAAGCAACCTAAGTACCCATCAATAGATGAATGGATAAAGAAGATGTGGTATATATATACAATGGAATATTACTCAGCCATAAAAAGAATGAAAGCTTGCCATTTGTGACAACATGGATGGACCCCGAGGGTACTGTGCTAAGTGAAATAAGTCAGACAGAGAAAAACAAATACTGCATGATTTCGCTTATAAGTGGAATCTAAAAAACAAATGTATAAACAAAACAAAATAGAAACAGAGTTATAGATACAGAGAACAAACAGGTGTTTGTCAGAGGGGAGGGGGTGGGGAAGAAGAAAAATAGGTGAAGGAGATTAAGAGGCACAAACTTTCAGCTCTAAAATAAATGAGTCACCTGTATGAAATGTACAATGTGGGGAATTTAGTCAATAATAATGTAACATCCTTGTATGGTGACATATGGTAGCTAGATTTATCATGATGACCATTTTGAAATGTATAGAAATGCCCAATCAGTATGTTGTGTAACAGGAACTAACATGGCATTGTAGGTCAATTATACTTCAAAAACAAACAAACTCATAGAAAAAGAGATCAGAGCTGTAGATACCAGAGGCAGGGGGGATAGAGGGAAGGGGAATTGGATGAAGGTGGTCAAAAGGTACAAACTTCCAGTTATAAGATAAATAAGTACTAGGGATGTAATGTGCAACATGATAACTATAATGAACACTGCTGTATGTTACATATGAAAAGTTGTTGAGAGTAAATCCTAGGAGTTCTCATCATAAGGAAAAGCTTTTTTCTATTTCTTTAATTTTGTACCTGTATGAGATGATGGATGTTCATCAAACTTACTGTGCTATTCTTTCCATGATGTATGTAAGTCAAATTATTATGCTGTACATCTTAACCTTTTACAGTGCTGTATGTCAATTATATCTCAATAAAACTGGATAAATAAGTAAATACTATTCATTAGTACTGACCCCATATCAGGTACAATGCTGAGCAGTTTTTATACTCTATATTATTTTATATAATTCCCAAGACAACCCTCTACTGTAGATGTTATTATCTGCCTTTACAGATGGGGAAAACAAGGCTTGGAGAGGCTAAGAAGACAGCCTAGCTAATAAGGTGCATGGTCAGAGCTGGACCTTGTGTTTCCTGATTATAAGCCTGACGAGCTTTCTACATCCCTTTCTGTGGACCTCACCCTCTACCACACTGACAAAGGAGAACCTGCAAGAGGTTCATCAGAAGTGAGAGTGCCGATGAGCTGGCCCATCGTCCCTATTTCCCTGTCCTCCCGGTCCATCTGTGGCTACTAGAGCAGGACAGAACAGGGCAAGACGTGTTCCTTTATCCCACCTCTGATGCCTGCTCTATTGGAGGAAGTGTCAGGCACACTGCACAAAACTGAACATTTCCCAATGACCCACCTGAGGGAGAGCCAGCCAGGAGAGCTACCTGGCTGTGCAGCCCTGGAATGACTAGCCTCCCCTTGGTAGAATCAACTACTCCCTCTCATGGGGCCATACATATTTCCTCCAGAGCTTGGGTGAACCTTTATTGCTCTAGCTTACCTGTTCATTTGTACAGTGGTCTAGTAAGGGGAAAGGACTGTCCTGTACATCTTTGCATTCCCCCAGCATACCTAAAAGAGGCTTTTTAATAATCAAATTTATGGAACCTACCCCTTGGAGATTCAACAGGACTTGGGAAGGACCTAGGCATTTACTTTTATTTTTAACAAATACCCGAGTAATCCAGTAAATATCAAATGTAAGACACATTGGCATAGATACTTGATAAGTGTTTGTGTGATGAATGAAGGAAAGTAGTGAATGAATGGATACCACTTACAATTGTTACCCAAAATGTAAGAGGCCGAGAAGAAGGTGGCTAAATTCCAAAATTAGGATTTAGTTAACTAGTTCTGGGATATAGGTATAGATTCTCTCATTCTCTCTCTATCTCTAGTTCTACCTCTATCTATCTATCTATCTATCTATCTATCTATCTATCTATCTATCTATATATTTTTTTCCTAAAAGGAGCACGTAAGTAGTGGGAGATGTTCTAACTATCAGCCAGGCAATTTACCAATAAATTTAAGCTGCTTATGCTAAATTATCTGTTTGTCCTGGAATTACATCTGTAAGTAAAGTGTCAGGTAACACTAAAATGCTCCTTGACTTCATTTAAAAAGAGTCAAAGAACTGGATTGGAGGTGATATTAATAGCTTATTACTATTTTTTTGAAGACTTGACTGTCTAAGAAAAAACTACGTGCCCCATTAGCTTGGGATCCTGGTCTGTGATTTAACTCTCACAAATAGAAGTTCAGACACAGACACACACACACACACACACACACGCAAACACAGGCCACACACCCATGCATATGGACCGTACTTAAACACACATGGTCACCCGTCTGAACGTGATGAGCAGGTGGGGAACACAATGTTCCCACTGCCTCCCATGCCCCACACACAGCTGGAACCAAATGCTGCAGTAAACTACAAACATCTGTCAAGTCACTGCATTGCTGACACAGGGGCGGGGGCAGGGAGGGGGTGGCAGTCACCAGAAAAATTTCTATTGCTTCCTCTGAGCTATAATTTAATTTCTCCACATTCTTGCTACCAGTGCTGGAGCTCTTTGCAAGCACATTGTTCCTGAAGGTGAATGTAAGCCAAAAGAAAAGCATCACCTCCAAGAGTGTTGTTGGAAGGAGCTGCCTTACTTACCACCTTCCATGTTTCTCGTCACTGACTGGCAGATCCATCCTGCTTTTCCCATGAAAACAAGTGTGAAGTCCTACCGCCACCTTCCTCTTTTTTCCAAGGTGCTAGCCCATCCTGCCCCAACCTGGAAGATGAAGCCAAGTGTTTTCTGCCCCTGCAAGGGCCTCCGGCCAAGAGCCAAAAGACAGCAGTCTATGCCAGGATCAACTCTACCTTAAGGATGCCAGGAAAGGTTGGGCTCCCATCTGGCTCTTTGCTGCTGCCGACCTTGCAGGACGTATGTGTGTTTCCCCTAAAATGTGACTGCTGAGAGCTGTGCGCACACATGAAACTTACCATCACCTCCTGAGTTTTCCAGGTCAGTTCTCACAAATAAGGGCCCTTTCCCACCACATCCAGGTGAATCACCTTGCCTGCTTTGTCCAGAAGCATAAGAAAAGGCACACCTTGAATCAGTTATGGCGAGTGACGGCTATTTGTGGCACACAGGTGAGCTAGAGCCACTGGCCCTTGGGTGTAAAGGAGATACCTGTCACCAACATTAATAACTTTTAAACTAACATTCATTAACCTAATTAGGTAAGGTGAATCACCCTTCACATTTACGCAAAGAAACTATGGAGACCCCATGCCTGAAACACACACACACACACACACACACACACACACACACACACACACACACACTGTATAAAAGGTAATCTGGTCATTCTGCTCCCTGGAAATGATTTCTTTTTTCCATTCTCCCTAGTTAATGACACAAGCAAGGCACAATCTTCTCCCTTCTAAAGGGAGGGGTGCCTGCCAGCTCCTGGGAGGCATTAGAGTGGGGTCATTAGGAATTTGAGCTTTGGAATAAGATAAACCTGGGCTCTGGTCCTGCTTCTGTCACTTAGTAACAGTATTAACTTACTTAACCTTCTGGACCTTGGTTTTCTCATATGCAAATGGGGAAAATAGTAGTAAGCACCTCATGCAGGCTCTTAAGTGAGTGTTAAATGAACAAATACACGGAAAATACATAACACAGTGTTCAGTATTTAATAAATGCTTGACATGCATTAAGTACATTTGTTTATTTGGCAAAACTTTCTTCTTTATTAATCTGATTCTTCCTCAGACAGACGCAAAGAGATCCTAAGATCTGCCCACTTAAAGTTTGATAGTTAATAAATTGGCATGAGAGGGACTTCCCTGGTGGTGCAGGGGTTAAGAATCCACCTGCCAATGCAGGGGACACAGGTTCGCTCCCTGGTCTGGGGAGATCCCACATGCTGCGGAGCAACTAAGCCCGTGTGCCACAGCTACTAAGCCCATGTGCCACAACTACTGAAGCCTGTGCACCTAGAGCCCATGCTCCACAACAAAAGAAGCCACTGCAGTGAGAAGCCTGTGCACCACAACGAAGAGTAGCCCCCCCCCTCGCCGCAACTAGAGAAAGCCCGTGCGCAGCAATGAAGACCCAATGCAGCCAAAAACAAATAAATAAATTTTTAAAAACTGGCATGAGAAATAAGAATTAAAAACAAAATAAAACTGGGGAAACGTGACTTTAATGAGTTTTAACAAGTATTTATTCCTTTTTGTGTGTGTGAATGGCAAGGGAGGGGGTGGAAGTCCCTTGCCTTGAGACTACATAAAACTAAAAAGCTTCTGCACAGCAAAGTAAAACCATCAACAAAATGGAAAGGCAACCTACAGAATGAGAGAATATATTTGCAAATCATGTATCTGATAAGGGGTTAATATCCAAAATAAATAAAGAATCCACGCAACTCAATAACAAAAATATAAATAAATAAACAATCTAATTTTTTAAAATGGGCAGAGGATATGAATAGACATTTTTTCCAAAGAAGACATACAGATGGCCAGCAGGTACAAGAAAAGGTGCTCAAAATCACTATCAAAATCACTAATCATCAGGGAAATGCAAATCAAAGCCACAGTGAGGTACCACCTCACACCTGTTAGAATGGCTATTATCAAAAAGACAAGAAAGGGAACCCTTGTGCACTATTGATGGGAACATAAATTAGTGCAGCCACTATGGAAAACAGTATGGAGGTTCCTCAAAAAATGAAAAATAGAACTACCATATGATTCAGCAATGCCACCTCTGGGTAAAACACTAACTCAAAAAGATACATGCACCCTCACGTTCATTGCAGCTTTACTTACAATAGTCAAGATATGGAAGCATTATTTACAATAGCCAAGATATGGAAACAACCTGTGTCCATTAGTAGATCAATGGATAAAGAAAACGTGGTACATATATATCAATGGAATATTACTCAGCCATAAAAAAGAAAGAAATCCTGCCATTTATGACAGCATGGATGGACCCTTAGAGCATTATGCTAAGTGAAATACGTCAGACAGAGAAAGACAAATACCATATGATCTCACTTGTACATGTGGAATCTAAAGAAAATTCAACCAAACAAACAAAAAGAAAACCAAAAACCAAGTTCATAGATACAGAGAACAGATTGGTGGTTGCCAGAGGTGGGGAATAAGGGGTGAGCAAAATGGCTAAAGGGCAAAGGGTACAAACTTCCAGTTATAAAATAAATAAGTCATGGGGATATAGTGTACAGCATGATGACTATAGTTAATAATACTGTATTGCATATTTGAAAGTCACTAAGAGACTAAATCTTAAAAGTTCTCACAAGAAAAAATAATTTGTAACTATATATGGTGATGGATGTTAACTAGATGTATTGTAGTGATCATTTTGCAATATATACAAATATTGAATCATTATGTTGTATACCTGAGGCTAATAAAATGTTATATGTTAATTTATACCTCAATACTAAGTGAATGAATGCATGAAGTAAATTAAACCCAAAACAAACAAGGAAGGAAAAATGAAGGGCAGAAATCAATTAAAAACAGGACAACTATGGAGAAAATATCTATAAAACCAAAAGCTGGTTATTTGAACAGATACATAAAATTGATCAACCTCTAACCAAAATGACCAATGACACGACACAGGATAATGATACCTGTTGGCTGCGAAGAGACAGGGCAGGTTCATTTTCTCTTAATGGTCGCTCTTCACTTCTTGATCTATTGATGTTGAAAGCCAAATTTTGAACTGAGGGTGAATAAAGTGTGAAGACAGAGTAATTATAGCACGATATTTCTAAGCTAATGGAAATTCTTAAAACTCTCTGGCAAAAGAAACATCACCTCAACGTGATATTAGGTTAAAGGAAGCAGAGGTAAGGATTTCCTGGCTGTGCCTTAAAGAGATGTTTGTCAAGTATTAAAAGGCTTTTATCTACCCAGACTTTGAATATTTTGGTTTCTAATAAGAAATAAATGAAAATTATTTATTTTTTGATCTAGCTAAACTAGTTTTTTGTATGTCAGGCAATAACCAAATAATTTTTTACAAAAACTGTTTAAAATAACTTCAAACTTACAAAAAATGTTATAAGAATAATGTAAAGAAGATTCATATGCCCTTTACCCAGATTCCCCCATTTTATCCCAATTGCTTTATCATATACTTTCTATGTGCATATATATGTGTGTGTCTCAAACACACACACACACAATTACACAATATTACTTTTCAGAACTACCTGAGGTTAAGTTGCAAGTATCATGGAACTTCACCTCTAGATACTTCAGTGTTTATTTCCTAAGAATAGAAATGTTCTTTTACATCATCAGAGGACAGTTATCAACTTCCGTTGGTACATTATTTTATCAATCTCCCTTTGTATTTCAATTTTGTCGATTGACCCAACAGCATTTTTTCTCCAATACAGAAGCCAGTCTAGGATGCATTTACAGTAGGTCCCCACATACGAACCTTCAAGTTGTAAATTTTCAAAGATGAGAACATGTGTTCCATCAACATCAGGCGTGAGTGAAATTGCAGCTTGCCCTCCATCTCCTATTACTGACGATCCTTCAGCTCTACCATCTCCCACCTCCTCTCCTTCCTCCAGTCAGTAACTCTTCTTGCCTGTTCCCTTGATGGCAGCCCCTGTATGCCAGCCGTTGTACTGTACTGTAAGATTAAAAATGTTTGTGTTTGTTATGTATTTGTGTGAAAAGTATTATAAACCTATTACAGTACAGTACTATATAGCCAATTGTGTTAATTGGGTACCTAGGCTAACTTTGTTGGACTTACCAACAAATTGGACTTAACGAACGGGCTCTCAGAATGGAACTCGTTAGTATGTAGGGGACTTATTGTACTTGTCATGTCTTTATAGTAGCCGCCAACGGATTACTTCTACAGCCTTTGTCTCTTATAACATTGACATTTTTGAAGAACAGAGTTTTATTTTGTTTTTTAATAGAAGATTCCTCATTTTGGGTCTGTCTGATGTCCTCCTGATTAGATTCCAGTTATACATTCCCAGCAGGAATACTAATATGTGTGACATTGTATCCTTCTTAGTGTATCACATCCAGAGTAACTTCATATCCATCTGCCCCTCATTGGTGATGTTAATTTTAATCACCTAGCTAAGATGTTCATTGGATTTTTAAAAAAATAACTATGATTTTCCCCCTTGCAACTAATGAGCAATCTGTGGGGACCCACTTTTTGGTCATGCAAATGTCCTGCTCCTCATCAAAATTTCTCCCCTAGATTGAACATCCATTGATGGGACTTCCCTGGTGGTCCAGTGGTTAAGACTCCGCATTTCCACTGCAGGGGTCGCAGGTTTGATCCCTGGTCCAGGAACTAAGATCCCACATGCAGCGAGGCCAAAATATAAAATATAAAATAAAAAATTATCATCATTGATATTTGCTTGAATCATTTTTTACTGTGATGGTTGCAAAATTATTTTGTCAGCACTGCCTCTTCATTTACCACATTGCACAGAACCCTCACTTCTTCCCTGTTTGTGTATCTATCACTAATATGGATTCATGGTTTCCTATTTTTTTCATGATTTATAATCAAATACTGCTCTTATTTTGGTGTCCAAATAATCCCAGATTTGGCCAGTCCTTCAAGCTGTCTTCTCTGTCATTGTGACATGCTCCCATCAATTTGGGGAGCACTTTCTTGCTCTTACTTAACAAGATGTTTCAAGGATTCTGCAGCCTTGGAATCAGCCATTTCTCTGAGGAGCCCTGGATTCTGTTAGTGGGGTAATAGAAACAAAGATCTGGATACGAGGAGTACTCTTTGCTCCTGGGGTGTCTGCTTCTAGGTCCTTCCAGTGGACAGAGCTAAGAAATATACAAATGTATATACACATACACACACTTAGATACACACACACACACATACATGTGCACATGTACATATTTTGGAAATCATGAGTTTACATTGTTATTTCCAGTGTCAGTCCCTCCCCACAGGGTTCTTTCTTGCTCTCCCCATTCCAAATGTGTATGACCCTTCTTTCATAGTGAGAATCCTGGCTCCCATCCATTTGCTCAATTTTATAATACATATAAAATAATTTCAGGATCACTTCACCTACACCACTACAAAAAAAAAAAATCAAGTTCTTCAAAAGATTTCAGAGATAACAGTAGGCTAAATGAAAGAAGCCAGACACAAAATTCACATATTATATGATTCCATTTATATGCAATATCCAGAATTGGTAAATTCACTGAGGCAGATAGAAGATTTCTGGTCGCCAGAGTCTGGGAGAAGGGAGAAATAGGGAATGACTGCTTTGGGGTATGAGGTTTTCTTTGGGGGTGATAAAAATTGTTGGAACCAGATGGAGGTAGTGGTTACACATAATGAATGTACTAAAGACCACTTTCAAATATTCACTTTTAAATGGTTAATTTTATGTTACGTGAATTTCACCTAAATTTTTTAAAAAGAATTCAGAAATTATAAGCAGTTCTCCCCTATCCTGCATCCCCAAAGACTGAGGGAATACAGTCAAATACAATTGAGTTTGTACATTTGCTTCCAGTTTTCGGGTTTTTCAATTTCCCATTCCAGTCCTTGCATATTTTATATTGTGAATGTGCTGACTATGCTTCCAAAAGTCAAAGCTATACCAAAAAGTTATACTCAGAGAAGTGTCATTCCCACCTTTATCCCTTCCAGTCTGTAATACACCACCACTTGAACAAACTTAATCGTCTTCCTTCTATAAAGTTAAACATATATTTATTTTTCCTCTTTCCCCTTATTTCTAAACAAAAGGTAGTATATATGCAATATCCACTTCCATTTTTTAACTGAACAAGTTATCTCCTGCAAGTGACTCCATATCAGTGCATAAAGCCTTCTCTTCATGTAGTGTTGCATAAAATAATCTATAGATGTCAATTAGATCAGTTGATTGGTGGTGCTATTGAGTTTAACTATGTCCTTATTGATTTTCTAACTGCTGGATCTATCCTTTAGAGATAGAAGGGTATTGAAGTTTCCAACAGTAATAGTGGATTGATCTATTTCTCCTTATAGTCAGTTCTATCAGTTTTTGTCTCACATATTTTGATGCTCTGTTGTTAGGCATCCACACATTAAGAATTGGGTCTTCTTAGAGAATTGATCTTTTAATCATTTTGTAATGCCTCTTTACCTCTGATAATTTTCTTTGCTCTTAAGTTTGTTTTGTCTGAAATTAATATAGCTACTCCAACTTTGTTCAGTGTTAGCATGGTATATCTTTCTCCATTCTTTTGCTTTTAATATATATGTATCTTTATATTTAAAGTGTGCTTCTTGGAGGCAACATATATTTGGTCTTGTTTTTTTATCTACTGTGTCAATCTCTTTTCATTGGTGCTTGAAGTGATCACTGATATAGTTGAATTAATATCTAACTTCATTACCCTTGTTCTCTTTTTTTGTCTTCCATAATTTTTCTGCCTTCTGTCGTTTGAATGGAGCATTTTATGATTCCATTTTCTCTCCTCTTAACATATTAAGTATATTTTAACTTTTTTTAGTGGTTGACCTAGAGTTTGCAATATACATTTATCACTAATCCAAGTTCACTTTCAAATAATACTTATATCACTTAATGGGTAGGGCAAGCACTTTATAGTAGAGTATTTCCAATTCCTCTCTCTCATCCTTTATGTATAACATTGATGCCATTTCATTTATCCATAATCTATAGTCACCAAATATATTATTATTATTTTGAAAAATTATGTTAAATCAGTTAAGAAAAATGGAAGATTTTATTTTACCTTCATTTATTCCTTAATGCTCTTCCTTTATGTAGATTAAGTTTCTCACCTATATCACTTTCCTTCTTTCTTAAGAATTTCTTTTAGCAATTCTTGCAAGCCAAGTCCATTGGTGACAAATTCCCTAAATTTTAGTTGTGTAAGGAAGTCTTTCTGAAGGATAATTTCACAGGGTACAGCACTCTAGGTTGGTTTTTTTTTCTTCCTCTCAACACGCAAAATATTTTACTCCACCCTCTTCTTGCATGGTTTTGAAAACAAGTCTGATGAAATTCTTCTCCTTGCTCCTCCACGCGTAAGGTGTTTTTTCCCTCTGGCTTCTTTCAAATTTTCTTTACTTTTGATTTTTCTGTCATTTGAATGTGCTATGCCTAGGTATAGCTTTGAGGGTATTTATCCTGTTTGGTATTCTTTCAGGTCCCTGGATCTGTACTTTGGCATCTGACATTAAATTTGGGAAATTCTCAGTCATTATTGCTCAAACATCATTCCTCTCTTTCTTCTCCTTCTGGTATTCCCATTACATGTACATCAAACTTTTTGTAGATGTCCCATAGTTCTTTTTTTAAGATTTATTTATTATTTATTTTATTTATTTTTGGCTGCATCGGGCCTTAGTTATGGCACGGGATCTTCATTGAGGCACGTGGGATCTTTCATTGCGGTGCATGGGCTCTTCATTGTGGCACGAGGTCTTCTCTCTAGTTGTGGCTTGCAGGTTTTCTCTCTCTAGCTGTGGTGCGCAGTCTCCAGGGCGCATGGGCTCTGTAGTTGTGGCACATGGGTTCCAGTGTGTGTGGGCTCTGTAGTTTGTGGCACGTGAGTGCTAGTTGAGGTGCGTAAGCTCAGTAGCTGTGGCATGAGGGCTTAGTTGCCCCGCGGCATGTGGGATCCTAGTTCCCCAACCAGGGATCGAACCTGCATCCCCTGCATTGTAAGGTGGATTCTTCACCACTGGACCACCAGGGATGTCCCTGTCCCATAGTTCTTGGTTTTTTGGGGGGTTTTTTCTGATCTTATTTCTCTTTGCTTTTCATTTGAAATATTTCTACTGACATTACCTTCAAGCTCACTGATTCTTTCCTCAGCAGTGTCATCTACTGAACCCATCAAAGGTATTCTTCATTTCTGTTATGGTTTTTCATTTCTAGCATTTTAAAATTCTTAAAATTTCCATCTATGCTTATATTACCCCTTGTTTCTTGCACATTGTGTACTTTTTCCATTAGAGTCTTTAGCATATTAGTCATTATTTTAAATTCCTGGTCTGATGATTCCAGCATCCCTGTGATATCTGAATCTGGTTTTGATGATTACTCTGTCTCTTCAAGTATCTCTTTTAGGATGCCTTATAACATTTTGTTGAAAGCTAGACATGACATATTGGGTAAAAGGAACTGATGTAGATACGCCTTCAGTGATGTGGTGCTAAGAGGTTGGGGGAAAGGGAAGTGCTCCATAGCCTTATGCATAGGCACATCTTTGTGCTTTTGCTCCTAGGCTGTGACCAAGAAATAAATACTTAGTTCTACTCCCCACTGCCCCACCACCTTCAGTGGGACAGGAAGGCTAGAGTTAGATATTTCCATTCCCACACATGGAGAGCTGGAGGGACCTATAGTTGGATATTTCTCTTCCCCAAGAACAGTCAGGCCCTGATAAAACCCCCGAGGTTAGGCTCTGGTAAAATAGTTTCTCTTGAGGGCAAGGCTTTTTAGGAACAGAAATGCTCTCAGTATATTTCAAAATGGCTACTTTTTACCTCCCCATGCTAGAAGTATGAAGAGATTCTTCTCCAATCTTCACTGTGAGAACCTGTTAAGAGCTTCTGGAGGTAGAAACTCAAAATAAGTGTGGGGACCCCTTTAGACTGGGCCACAGCAAGTTTTTAATTCAAGACTTGTCCATGCTGAACCATCAGCAATTATTAATTACAGTTTAGGTTTCCTACCCCAGCACTGGTTTCCATGGAAACTTATGCTCATCAGTTTCTGCTTTGGTAATTGTGATTATCTGTATCCACTCACCTCTCCCATCTGGGGGGCAGCAATTTTCCCTGTGACCTCAATTCTCTGACAAATCTATTAAGAGTTGTTTTCAGTTTGTTTAGCTTTCCATTTGTTGTTAGGACATAGTGACAACTCCCAAGCTCCTTACATGCAGGACTAGAAACTAGAATTTTGTTTTTGTTTTTGTTGTTGTTTTCTATAGCATTTATCACCCTCTAATAGACCGGATGTTTTATTATGTTAATCACTTGCCTTACTCCACTAGAATGTAAGTTTCATTTACTGTGGTGTTTTGTTCACTAATATATCCTGCACCTAGCTCAGTGCCTGGCGTGTTAGTGAGTGCTCAAATATTTGCTGAATGAATGCCCACCATTTCTTCATATCCAAGTCTAGGATATAGAAAAACAAATGAACTTCAATGCAGAACCCTCTATCAGCCATACCACAAAAGGTAACTGTGATAACTTTAATTTGGATTTATACCTTGCAGCCCACCTGGATTCAATGGTCTTGGAAGCAAATGAAATCTAGTTGCAACACCTGTCACTCCATTGTTCCCTTGGATTCATTTAAACTGATCAGGATGGCTAGCCAGGAAGCCACCTTTCTTAATTACTACTCACACAGCTCCAAACATCTCTCTCCCAAAGCTGAATCTTTAGTAAGGAGAATGTGTTCACAGCTAAGCATACAACATCACAAAGTCAACATGATTGAGTCAAAAGAACACTGCACTAGTAGAGGTAGTCCCCAGTTCCACTGCACTACTTATTAGTTGACTTAACAACCTCTTTGGTTTAGTTTATCTTTAAAATAAGTAATGTCTTATCTACCTGAAAGGGAATGGTCCATGTGATGTCTTTGAATCCCCAATTCTAAAATCATTGATCCTTTGTCCAAAACAAATATTTCATTAGTAATATTTCACCTATAATCAAGATGAAAGATTACCCACACAAAAACAGTAGCAGTTAAGTACATAAATTACACATTATAGACTTAAGTCTGACACTCTGTATCTTGCATTTGGTTTAAAGGGATGAGAAAGAAAGAAGTGGGGAACTCAATCTAAATTGTTCAAAATTATGGCTGTTACAATGTATGATTTTTCAAATTAGCAGATTCTTAACAGAGGAAAAATTTGATTTGGCTTTCACCTGGTTAACCTGTTTAAATCAGGCCTCACTTTATCAGCTTTCACTTGAGTAACCTATTTCTATTGGGGCCGTGCAGATGACGTGGTTTATTGGGAGTCGAGAAGGAAGAATACCGACTAAGGAGTCAGAAGACGCAGGCTCTAATTTCAATGTTGACATGATACTCATCAGTGTATAACTCATTTAATTACCCTGGATATTCTCTCATCTTGAAAATAAAGATAATGGAGTCAGATTTACATAAAAACCAAAAGAACAGCAAGGGAATAATGAAACTAGCTTACTTAGAGTAATACACAATTGATCCTTAAAGCTAAACATAACCAAAACCAAGAAAGTAGGAAAAATGATTATCAATGTTGTTAAGATACAGAAGTAAACCGAATCCTTAATAAAATTGAATCCTCAATAAAATTCATAGCCCATGGAATTGTAGTAATTCAAATTATTTTAAAATTCACTGTTGGAGAAATAATAGTATATAGTAGAAAAAAGTTATAAAATAACTGCCAAGGCAATTTCCTTTTTGACCTTAGAACTTGTTTTAAAGACTTCCCTTGAAAGAATTATTTGTATATTTCAGAATATTTTAAAAAGCTGGTATTTACTACATGGTATTCAAGCTGGAGAAATGTAATCTCGACAAAAAGTGAGTGGTGTGTGTGTGTATGTGTGTGTATGCATATAAAATGAAAAAATAAATCTTAATACTCAGATTATCTCATCTATGGTAGCATCTAATGAATGTGGTAAGACTAATTGTCTTGGGAAAAGTAACAGAATAAGTTATTACTGTACAAAAGCGTAAAACTAGAAAAACTTTGCTTCTGCAATCCGAATTAGGAGTTACTTAGAATTCTTGACTGTACAGGGTTCTTTTGAAGTTGACATCAAAGGTCAAAATGTGTAGATTACTTGCATCTATGCTGATGTTCAAGGAAGGAAAAAGAAATCACCAAACATTTGGGGGGAAAATGGTAATCACTCCAAACCCAGGTTCCTTCATAACTCGTTATGTTAATATTTTAATCTCTCTAAACCAGTCTATCAGTACCTTTAATAACACAATTAGTGTTCTCAATTGCCTTGGGATGGCCTTTGTTAAACAGTAACAGGAGTTGCTCTGGAGGTTAGAAAAATTGAACTCTCAATGAAATCAGCTATTCTTAATTTTTTTTTAAAGCAGATTACTCAAATAGGTGTGAAATTCATTAGACTGTTATCTCCTCAAAGGCAAAATTTTGTGTCTGTAGTGTGTGTTTGACAAGATATATGATAAACATTGCTTTGCACCAAGTAATAGTGCTAGTTAAAAGGCATGGAACCTATAATAAAACTGAGCAACACATAACAACCCTCCAAATCAAGAAAACCCAGAGAACTTCTTTACAAATCAGTCACCTGCCTTGAGTTAAAACACATAAAGTTCACTTATGTTTTCACCATTGTGCTTTCTCTTTCTCATATTCATATATATGTACTCACATACACATATGTGACTAGTGTGACTGAGAAATTAAATTTTTAATTAATCTAACTAGCCACATGTGGCTAGTTAGTGGCAACTATTTCAGACAGTGCAGAGTCCTAGAAAAATGGGCAAAGAAAGTAAAATGATATTGAAGCAGAATACATTGAGAGGTTAGAAAAACTAAACTCTGAATGAAATTGACTATTCTATTTCCAAAATACCATATTCCTTGTTTCCTTCACAGTTTTACTACAGCTACTTCTCAATTTCTGCAGATTCTTCCCTTTCTCTGCAAAAGCTAAATGTTGGAGTTCATCAGTATTCCACCCTCTTCCCATTCTACATGTTCTCCCTAGGAAATTCTTGCTTCAATAACCATCTATATGCTGGATCATCAGTTTTCAGGCCTAACTTCAAAGCACCAGATTTAAGTATCTAATTGCTTACTTGACATCTCCACTTAATGTCCCACAGGTACTAGAACACATCTTTCCCTCACACCCAAACAACTAAAAGAACCTGGTCCTCCTGCAAAGTACCACAGTTTAGCCAATACATGCAGGTGCTTAAGCCATAATCCTGGAAGTAACCTTTGATTCTCTAACTCACTTTTTCCAACCAGTCATCAAGTCTTCCTAAACTTTCTTCCTAAGACTCCCTTAAATGTTTATTGCTTTCCATCCCCAATGCTACAATCCCAATCAAAGACACTGTCATCTCTCACCTGGATCACACCAACAGCCTCCCATGTGGCCACTTGGCTCCTAGTTTTGATTCCCTCCACTCCATTCTTCTCAAGATTGCCAGAGTGATGTTTTAAAAATATTCAACACGTATCATAGAATGTTAAGAGGAAAGATGACAGTTAATCACATTGTGAACAGGACTAATATTTGTTACCTGCACTGGTAAGTTTTCTTCAGCCAATTAAATAGTTCCCACTGGGTTAGGTCTCTTTTACCCTTATAGTTTTTGTTCTCATGAACATTTGAAAACACAACTTAATGGTCTTTATTAGCCAATATTAAAACTTTCTTTTTCTAGGAATCCTGTACTCAATTTCCACCTTTAGTTACCAAGACATCTTAAACGGCAGACTTTCTTATGAAAGGTTACAAACAAAACAAAAAGCATTTTCTTCAATGAAGGCTCAGAGAATGGGGAATTACCTCTAATAATTCAATGTCTCCATTATAGGACAGTCTTCATTACAGGATATATTCATTATATACTCTAATTGTTTTTAAAAAATCCCCCAAAATCCTGTAAGTTTGGAATTTTATAAACAGTAAATATGAACAATATAATAATGTTGAAGGTCACTATTCACCACACAAAATACTTTGTTGCATTTTTTGTGCATCTGTTTTTGTATACCTTATGCATGCCATTTGCTTTTTTGAAGTTTTCCAGAAGATTAAATGGTAGTGAAGAGTCATTTCTCTTAGTTCCACATTCTTGTGGTTCAACGACATTGCAAAGACTGATTTCATGTCCAAGTTCAGTTACACATAGGATTGGAACTTTTTAAAAGATTCAATGGCAAAACATTAAAAAATACATTATTTATATTGAATACCTTACTACTAATGACTGACTAAAAACGGTAATTTTTATGTAGTCAAAATAATCAACAGTATAAATCAGGTTAGAAGTACATTTTCTGAAGGCTGTTTATACCTTTTAGCCTTGAATCGTAACTCAGAATAGCACAAACCATGTTAAACATCAGTGGAAGGCTGATTTTTACTAGGAGAAAAGTCAGAACTGTTAAATATTGTTCTCAGGTATCATTTTTGTAGTGTTCTGTCTATTCCCTGTAAACTGTGTACTATGCAAATTATTATGTATCTAATTAAAAACAAGTTCTGGTATGCAGATTAAAATATAATCAAAAGACATCATCATCATATAAAATACTTTGTTTCATTCTTAATTACAAGGTAACTTTCTGAACTCTGTTAAAAATGAGTTTTGAGGTACGAAATGAGGAAAAAATATACATCAGTATACTTTTCTATTAAAGACTAATATTAAAATAAATGTTTTGAGCCATTTATGAAACATTCCCTTTGGTAGTGGAATAAGGTTTTATGTGCTAGCTAGCTAGCTAGACTTATTGAAAAATAATTTCTACAAAATCATGAAAAAAGTGGTATAGATGACTAATGCAAATGTTATTTGTATATTAAGCCTGATCAGACCAGTGGAAGGTTAAATTCACCATATAAATAATACCAGTAATGATAAAAGATAAATTAGATAACATATGAAATCTAAATAATAATGGTCACTGATAAAGCACCTATAGGCTCTAATTAGATTTTTAGAGTAAGATCCTTTTTAGTAGTATCTATGACAAATAAACTGATTTTAATGTCATTTAAATATTATTTGTTATTAGGATTGTTAGGATGGAGCTCTAATAATTTGCATGAAGATCAAATTCTCTCCACTATCCCACCTAGTGCCATTTGTGCAAATGAGGAGGGAAAATGCTCCTTCCTCAAGACTCTTTACTTCCATGTATCAGAAACTTGACATAATATCATGATTTTGTTATAACAAGGCACTTTACTGCCATCTGCTGAAAAACTGTCATAATAAATATGCAAATCTATGATGTGACTAAATCCCCCCAACATGTAGTGTTGTCGTATGCTGCACAACCTGCAAAACCCGTACGTGATAGCCCTGCCCATACTACTTTCAATAGTGGACACTATTCCTCCTACCAAACTTTAAAAAGCCCCCAGTCTGAAACACTATAAACTACTAGCCAGTTGAAGTCTTAATCACTAACAAGTATTTACATTCAAAACAGTTTACATTTAGAATGTATGCTATCAACAGGATAACAAGTGTGTAAAGAGAAAGTTTTTCAAAAGGTACTAAGGACCAACTTCAGTTTTAAAAGTTAAAAAAAAAAATTCAAACCTTATTTATATTTTAACTTATATTTCAAAGTTAAAAAACCCACAAATGTTTCCTTAGAATTAGTGTTGTCAGGTTTAAGAAGGCATTCTATTCAATAACAGAGTACTGAGATGTTTTATAAAACATTCTCATAATATTTTTGTAATATAACAGCATTCAAGATACTCCCTTAGATACCAAATCAGTATTATAACTCTTGCATATTTAAATTCTGAGATTTGATAATTAACCAAAGATTGTCATGTGTATTCCAGTTCCCCAAATTGGCTCTTAAAGGCTAAACCAACCAAAAGAATAAGGCAAGAGAAAAGTTCAAGCTAAAGATATGTGGTATACCATCTTCTTCTGGTATAGGCAGAAGGAAATCTTTCTTCACAAGTTATTTATTTTAGTTAAATTTGAAAATTTCAGGAATGTATTCTTTTGCTTACTTTGGGTTGTGTCATTTGCTTTCATCTAATTTTTAATCATGCAAGAATAACCATAGATCCTGGTTTTCCAGACAGTTCTGATGTATGGCTACTGGCCCAACACAACAATTGACAGCCCCCTTTCCATTTCAAAGTGTACCACTTTATACACTTTAACCACGACCCTTTCTTACTGATGAACAATTACAAATTCTGCAAGCTGAGATTTGGACTCGCTATTTATGCATGGCTTAGCAATAACTGAGATGAAAAGCAAAAGTTATAACGAAAGTTATCAGAGAAAGACTAGATAAATTGTGATGTATAACAGTTTATCTATTTTAAATGATTCAGGCTTTACAGTGAGATAAATTAGAAATACGTAATTACATTTATAGAGCTCATTTCAATTGCATTATCCACCTTTTACTAAAAGTACAAATGAATATTTTGTGTATTTTCTCCTGCAAGAGTTTCTATCTTCTATTGTTTGCATTTGTATCCATCAAATACATAAATTACTTAGCATCTCCCGATTCTTTCTGTATGAAATAATCATTTGGGATTTTAAAAGTATTAAACTACCACAAAAGGATTGTTTGACATTGTCAGTTTGCTACTATATATATTAACAAAAAGCAAAGTTTAGAGCAATGTTTTTACAGTGTAACATTCTATGACATTTTTTATTTACTGAGCCTCACAGAGAAACCAAATAAAAAAAAAAAAAAAAAAAAGGACAATTGTTGGACATGGCAATTAGTCCCACTGCAGTTTTAGGAAAATATTAGCTCACATGTAGTCATTCAACAATATCCCTTACTATATTCAAACTACTTAAATATTAAATATCCTGATCGCACAGGATAATTGGGAAATTAGAGTCCATTTTAGTTCTGTGTTAGAAGTAATGAAATTCATGAGTTCTTGCAAGGCGGCAGCCATACATGTGACACGTTTTATGCATCTTAAAAAAATATATGTAATTCCTCAGCTATAGATGGTTTGCCTGTTATATCACTTCTACATGTAGGACTGTGATCACTTTGCATTTCTGCTACAAACTAACATAAATGAAGGTAGGGGAACCAAAATGTTTTAAAAACCATATCTATTTTCATTTTTAAGAAACAATACCCATATTTTTTTCAAAAAAAAAAAAAGACATTAGGTTACTGCCTTTAAAGTTCAAGTTCCATTATCTTAAGATATAAACACACCTGGATATGAGATTTTTAAAAACCACACATACACACAAGCTCTAGGTAGAGCTGTAATAAACAAATTCCTTTTATAAACACAACTTTAACTGAAAAGCCACAGTAGATGGAAAAAAAGAAGAAAGGATATTACTTGGTAAAATCCAGTGACATCTACAATAGTTTTACAGCACATTTAAGCATTCTACGGTTTTATATCTTTACCTGCCTTCCATTTCTTAGTTGCTCCTTAAAAAATTGCCAATTACGACTACAGGTTTAACCTCAAACTTAGTCCTGATTTTGAGTGCCAGGAAAAGCAAAACAACACTCCAAATTTCTATCTTAATGTTATAACCTTACTTCAAAAATGGTTTTATTTAAAATACAATGCCCATCTAAATGGAAAAAAAAAAGAAAAGAAAACCAAGCAGCAATATGTAATTATACGTAATAGTTATTCATTATATGGGAAGTGTTTTTTAGGATGATATCTAGAATGCACTTGCTCTGTGAGTCTCTTCAATAATTAAATCGACTAGACTGACACTATCAAAAGTAAGCATACTGTAATAAGGGGCACACACTTACAATACTGCTAGCCTTAAAAGCAGTAAAGCAAAAGAAAATATACCAAATAGCACATGCGTATCTTACAGAACTTCCACTGAACTATCAATGGCTTCTATGCAATGTGCTCTTTTCCATAACTGTATTAACTACCAAAAAAGGAAAGATGAGATTGAAATCAATGGTACTGAACTGAATTGTTTGAAGCCAGTACTCCACATGTGGGGAAAAGTGCATTTAGTTCAGCAGCAATATAGCACAGTGTGAAGATATTGTGCTTAGACGCAGATATTCCAGAACTGAAAGATGTACAAGGCAAGTCAAGATATAAAACCATAGTACACTGTTAAATAACCTTGAAACATATATATATTGCAGTGTTCAAAGAAAAACATTCATTTCATTGTACAAGGCTAGGGAGAAATCCTTAAAGTTACCTATCGTAGTTTATGATATAATAAATACATATCTATATAGCATTGTATATACATATATAGAATGTGTGTTTATGTGTATCTTTGTCTTTTTTTGCCAAATTATTCTGTTAGTTTTTGTGGATCTGCAACTTTCAGGAATGAAAACTCCTTTACACTACAAGTTTCTGTTCCCCCAAACTTAAGATATTTATACTAGAAAAGGTCTCAATACCCTCCCCCAACAACCCAAAGACTCACATCAGATATTTTGCTTCACAATTGATCAGAGAAACATAATTAAAGGAATTCTAGAATTTCTGACTGTATCTTTTCACTTTGCCAGTTGTTTCAACAAGCAATTATCTTTTAATATTTAAATCAGCTGATGCAAATTCTTTAGCAGAGGATATAAACTCTAGATTTCACTGATCAAAACAGAGCAAATCAAAACCAAAAAAAAAAAAAAAAAAATCCAGTGATTTACTCTGACTGTAAACAATATATAAAATTCAAATCTCAAATTTCAAAATAAGTTAAAGAAAAATTATACCTTCAGGGCCTATAATACTATAAAGATCTGACAATTGGTAAGGGGAAAATATATATGAAAAGTTGCAACAAAATTGTTTGCCCAGGATTTTTGCTAAGAGAAAGTATATCTAACTATACTACCTCTGGCCCTTAAATTTAATAACTTCATAAATTGTTGGCAAATGTTTTAAGCAAACTGGCATATCATATTACACAACAGAAAACATCCATCAAGTTCAGCAAAGAAAACTTATATAAGCCTTTTGTACAGAATTAAAAAAAATCTAAATGGCTATGATTCCTCTATTAGCAGAAACACATAACGCAGTCTTTATAAATCTGCCAAATATATCAATATCTACATAAATAGATACAGATATAGATATGAAACATTAATGGCAGTCTATTTTCGAACAGTGTGTGGGACCAGCAGATTTGTATCAGACCATGGCACGATATGGACCCTGCATCTTTAGGAACTGAATGATGAAAGAAGGACCCCCAGCAACAATCTGAGGTGGAAGATGGCTGAGTGGACAGTTCTCAATACTCATGATTGAAAGCTTGCTGCAAAGAGCCAGCTCAAAGGGAAGGCTGTGCAGGTTGGGGTTGTCATTCAAATACAGCTCTTCTAGATTCTCCAGTGTACCTGTTTTAAAAAACAAAATTATTATTAAGAAAATTAATTACTATTTAAAAAGTTCAACTGGGCATGATCCTTATCCTGGGTATTATGCATACTGAACACACATTTCCTTTTACTCTCTTCTCTTAGTTTTAAAACTTTCTACAACTGTGGATCTCAAACGTTCCCACATATTCACATAAACTGGGAAGATTAAAAAAACCATGATGTCCAGGTCACGCTCTAAACCAATTAAATCAGAATCTCTTCCTTTATGGTTGGTTTTCAAGCTTGGAGTTTTTTTGAAAAAACATATACTACATCTCCAGAGACTCTGTTTGGGATAGCTTGGCATTCATGTGTATTTTTTCAAAATTCCAGAGGTAAGTTTATTATACAGTCAGTGCCTATATTCACTTTCCTCTTGGAGAAAATGTGATAATCTCTCTTAGTAATAAATTTCTCATGTGAAAGGTTTTTGTTACTTTGTATAAATCTTTCGCTAAGAGAGTTATTACATATTTGACAGTAAGCCAAAAATCAATTTATGTAATCTTTTAAAATTTTTTCTTAGACTGTCTTAGGATACTCATACTTTCTAGGCAAATGTTTCAAGCAATTGCATGAGGCCAGATGGATAAACATACTAGAAATAAAAGTGTATAGCTGCCTTATGTGTTTCCAATTTTTAAACTTTAAAATTTATAATTATTTGATAGTGGTATGTAGAAAACTAATGAAAAACAACAGTTACTAGGTAATGGATTTGTTCACATTTAAGATTTTATTTATTATGCAGAGCAACTCTGTGAGAAGTTACTATTGTCCTTATTTTACAGGTAGGAAACTTGAAGCTTAGGGAGTTTCTGTACCTTATCCAAGCCACAAAACCAATAAGCAGCAGAGCCAGATTTTGAATTGTCTTATTTTACTCCAAAACCATTCTTAACCACTAATCTATAGTGCCTCTGAAACAGCATGATATAGATGGGAGAATATAATACATGGGATTATTAATTTTAGAATTACTATGTGACCTTAATCAATTAACTCTCTTTGTAAAATGAGGCAATTTACACTGCCTAAAATTTAAGGTGTTTACATTGATAGTATGAAATAATGGATATGAAAACACTTAGAAAATTCTAAAGTACTCTCAAATATTAATATCAATCCTAAAACCTCACAAGGGAAGGTTCTTTCGGCATAAGACACTACTAATTTAATTCAAGCTTGTGTAATTTTTTAATTTGGAAGAAAAATAACTCTTCTAAATTGAGGTTAAATCTAAGTATGCTAAAACATTGTCAAATATAATATTAACCCTAATACCCCATGAGGAAACCTAATCAAAACCAACCAACCAACCAACCACTACTGGTGTTCTATAAAAAAATCTTGAGCCTGATGTAACCTGATTAAGATGAAAAAAATAGTAGATTTGTTATATTTATCTGAAATACTGCTTGAACACACAAAAGCAAATTATTACCACAAAGTCAAGTATCCAAAGTGTTCATACCAATTTCCTCAGGAAGATGAGTAAGTAGGTTCTCTCCAAGGCCTAGATGTGTAAGATTGGTAAGGTGACCAATACCTCTCGGAAGAGTGGTTAATTGGTTGTTTGTCAAGACTAATTTCTAAAAGATTAGCAAAATAAAAGACGGTTACATACATATTTCCTATAACTGATGTAAATTTTAAAAAACTACATCTAAACTACTAAACCAATAAAATAAACATGGAAATTAGATTGGATAATATAAGAATCACTAAATAAGTTTTTCTTTCAAAAAATATCATTTGTTAGGAAGACAAAAGCAGATAGGTTACATGAACATAAAATTCAGCCCTAATGCTATAACAGGAAAATCTATCTGGTCCAAGAATAATGTGCAATTTGGAATGCATTCCAAAAACTTTAATTATATACCTATAAAATCATCAGGATAATGTTTTACCTGTAAATCCTTAAGATAAGCAATTTCATTTGGCAAGGATTCTAATTTGTTCTCCTCTAGATCCAACTCTCTTAACTTCCTAAGGTTTCCAAGACCATGGGGAAGCTTCTTTAGAAGATTGTTTGATAATATCAGAACCTAAAGAGAAATTTTTGATAATGTTTGACAGCTCACAAAACAAAATTATATATTATCATTGCGTGGCTTAAAATTTATTAAGCAATGCTAATTTTCTAAACAGTGAATATTGAGGGTAATGTTTAATTATATAACAAGACATTAAACTTACTATTCTAAAAAAAAATCACCATAGTTACTGGAAACAAAATAGTTTGATTAAGACAAAACTAATAAAAGCAAAAGGAAAGAATTTAATTTTAACTAAATTACAAAAAATATAAAATTATTAACTACTTGCACTAAGATTCATACAGTTAATGGTATTTTGATACTGAATAGTTACAAATATGTATCTAATAGGAAATCAATTATTTATTCAAAACTCCTTACAAACCATCATTTAAGGGAGACAACAACTGACTTCTAAACTGCCCATATCAATCCACTACAGTTATTATTTGTAGAAAATTTATTACATTGCAAGGCATCCTGCAATATCCTGAAGAAGGAAAAAAAAAAAGGTTGAAGAAGATAATAGTCCTTATTCCCAGAGAAGATACAATGGGGGAGGGTTAGGTGGGGAAACAATACTGGGTACAGGGATAGTGAAAAGAGCACTAAATGGAAAGATCCATATAAAGTTCTGGCTAATTTTTTATGCCCACTTATTTCTCCCAAAGTTATACTACACATAGTGAAGTAAACATATTCAGTAAGACCAAGAAAATGATATCATTTATTGAGCTATCATTTATTGAGTTTACTACTATTTGCATTGTACCATACTAAATGAAAAATGTGCATTATTGCATTTAATCCTAACTAAAACTTTATGAGGAGAATACTATCATCCCCATTTCACAGCTGAGGAAACTGAAGCTTGGGCATGTTAAATCCATAAATAGAGAGAGTTAAAGTGGAACTGTACCCAGATCTGTTTGGCTTCAAAGCTCCTGCTGTTAACCACTACACCATACTATTTCACCTTACTAAATACAATAATAAAAGAATATAGAAATTAGATTTTTTAAAAACATGAATACAGAGGACATTTTTAGAAATACTTATTTACTATTAGTAAACTTTTTCATCAAAGGGTGAAAATGTTAGGAACTCAAGAGGCAGGAGAAATCATCCTTGACTGAGGAGGTGACAGGAAGATGGATCTTTAATTATGAGAAATAATTTTAAAAGAAAAATTTAAGGGGATGAGAAGAGAGCATACTAGATATTGGGAGCAATAAGACTAAAGGTACAGAGCTAGAAATATGCACACATTGCCAACAAAGAAAATAAATTTAGTTAGTAAATAAAAGAGGAGGTGGGTATTCAGGATGGAAAAGTAGGTCAGAATTACATGAAGGGTTCTGAATTCCCATCTGAGGAACCCATAATTATTTTAGAGGACAATGGTGCAGCATTCTTAAACAGAGCTAAGAAAAAAACTATGTTCTAAAAGATGCTAAGTTTTAGAGACCCTTTCTTTCAAAGATACTTTATAGCATTCAAACCTACCAACTTTTAGTGGGCAAGAGTAATTCAAAAGCATTGAGCCCAGATTAAGTCAATACTTCATCATACTAATAGGGCTGCATGTTTAAGAGAGCACTAACATTTCTTTTTTTTTTTTCTTTTCTTTTTCTTAACTGATTAAATCTGGACTTTATCTATTTATTTATGGCCATGCTGCATGGCATGTGGGATCTTAGTTCCCAGACCAGGGATGGAACCCATGCCCCCTGCATTGGAAGCACAAGGTTTTAACCACTGGACTGCCAGGGAAGTCCCGAGAGCACTAACATTTCTATTGGATTGGCCAAAAGGTTTGTTCGGGTTTTTCCGTATCATCTTACAGAAAAACCCGAACGAACGTTTTGGCCAACCCCAGTAATTATGATCTTCACCCACTTAGAAATTGTTTAATTGGAAACTTCACGAGTGAGAAAACTGTGGAAGAGTCTAAGGAGTTCTAGATGCTCTTTTATACTCACCTCAAGAGAAACAAGACCAGACACATCCTCAGGGATCTTTGTGAGCTGATTTGTAGCTAAATTCAATTCTACCATACTGGTCCAAGTTCCAAAATCCAAGGGAAGTGATGTCAACTGATTGTCCTGACAAAGACAAAGAGAAGCATTCAAGGTAAAACCACAAAAACAAAGCTCCATATGTACCTCCCTATAGAAAGAGAATTCTTAAACAGAAAAAGTCATTCCCTTTTTTGATGTCTAAATATATTGGATGGGCCAAAAAGTGCCTTTGGTTTTCTAAGTAAAATTAAAAGACACATTTTTTCATTTTCACCAAGAACTTTATTGAACAACGTATTCACCCTTTTGTTCCACTACGTTCTGCCATTTTTCAGGCAACTTCATAATTCCATCTTCACAAAACTTTTTATCTTTTTGAGCAAAGAACTGGTCCAGGTGCCTTTTACAGTCTTCCAGGGAAGTGAAATTTTTCCCATTAAGAGAATTCTGTAAAGACCGAAATAAATGGAAACCCAAAGGTGCAATGTCTAGTGAATACAGCAGATTAATCAGAACTTCCCAGCCAAGCTGTAACAGCTTTTGCCTGGTCATCTAAGAAACACGCAGTCTTGGCGTTATCCTGATGGAAGATTATGCGTTTTCTGTTGACTAATTCTAGACGCTTTTCGTCAAGTGCCACTTTCAGTGGGTCTAATTGGGAGCAGTACTTGTTGGAATTAATCATTTGGTTTTCCCGAAGGAGCTCATAATAGAGGACTCCCTTCCAATCCCACCATATACACAACATCATCTTCTTTGGATGAAGACCAGCCTTTGGTGTGGTTGTTGGTGGTTCATTTCACTTGTCCCATGACCTCTTCCATTCCACACTGCTGTACAGTATCCACTTTTCATCACCCGTCACAATTTGTTTTAAAAAGGGAACATTTTCATTACGTTTCAGTAGAGAATCGCATGTGGAAATACGGTCAAGAAGGTTTTCTCGCCTAACTTATGTGGAACCCAAACATCAAAGCGATTAACATAACCAAGCTGGTGCAAATTATTTTCAATGCGTGATTTGGATATTCTGAGTATGTCAGCTCTCTCCCGCATAATATAACGTTCATTGTTCTCAATTATTGTTTCGATTTGATCGTTATCAACTTCAACTGGTCTACCTGACCGTGGAGCATCGTCCAGCGAGAAACCTCCGGCATGAAACTTCGCAAACCACTTTTGACACGTTCGATCAGTCACGGCACCTTCTCCATACACTGAACAAATCTTTTTTTTGTATTTCAGTTGCGTTTTTACCTTTCTTGAAATAATAAAGCATAATATGCCAAAAATGTTGCTTTTTTCTTCCATCTTCAATATTAAAATGGCTACACAAAGATTCACCAATTTTGATAAGTCTTTTTTTAAATGCACGCTGATATGACAGCTGTCACATACAATCTAACAAAATTGTTTTGAATGAAGTTAAAGACAACTAAGTGCTACTAGAGCCATCTTACGGAAAAAACCGAACGAACCTTTTGGCCCACCCAGTAGAAAGAAAAGAAAAGGAACAAAAACTCTAAGCCTCCAAAGTTCTTCAAACAGTAATTAGGTTTTTATTTTTAAGTCTAAACTATAAGTCTGTTCCCTATGCGATTATCTGTGTTGGATATGGAAAAATACACTATACAGATGAACAATTGAGATTTCAAAGGTCCCAGTGATAAATATAATGTTTTCCTCACTTCACAGTAATGTATAGAAATCACTGAATAAAATCTGAATGTTCATGAGCACAGTGGAAGAAGAAATATCTAACTATAGCCCACAAGGAATCCAGATAAGCTCAGCAATTCTAGAGATGCTGAACAATAAAGTAGGAGAGGAAAAAAGTTGTAATAAGACAGCAAATTAAATCATTAAAACACTAAGTATCCATGATTTTACTTTAAAAATCCATACGAGAAGATGGTTAAAACATACTTATCATTAAATAATAAAAACAAATGATGAAACACAGTGATTCTAATTTTATTTAAAAATTAGATATAGCTATACACAGAAAAAATAGTGAAATACATGCCAGTGATTCACTAGTTTTTTTCCCCGCTTCCTCATATTCACTTATAAAACAACTCTTACCACACTGTTGTGTGCTCGGGGTATTTTGGTACTGAGATGGGACCATCAGTATTCCCTGTCCCAGTTGGGTATCAATGATATACGCCGATTTATTAACAGCAGTGGAATTTTAAAATTTTATCTCCTTTTTTGTTCATCTGTATTTAAAATTTTTTCTGCAATGTACATTAATTACTGATCTCATTTTACACAAAATTATCCATAAGAGAAATCTCAAGTAGAGAACATCCATTTGAAAGCCAAGTTTTTCTTTTATTATAATATTTAAACTTATTACCTATTTAAACTTCTTATCTACCTATGCCCAAACTACGGATAGTTATTAGCACGATAAAGTATTTTCATTAAAAAAATTTACTACTGATGCTTATGTGAGGAGGAGAATGTCAGGCATCATTTTGACTTCTTTCAAGAGAAAGTTTTGTTAACCATTTGTCTCAATTTTGAAGAAAAATTAATTTCAAAGCTCTATGCAAAGTTTTTATCATTTCACTGAAAAAAGCAAGCTTTTCCAAGCTAACATATTACAATAACATAATATCCATAAAAATGTTTAACCAAATGGGACTTCCCTGGTGGCGCAGTGGTTAAGAATCCGCCTGCCAATGCAGTGGACAAGGGTTTGAGCCCTGGTCCGGGAAGATCCCACATGCCGCGGAGCAACTAAGCCCGTGTGCCACAACTACTGAGTCTGTGCTCTAGAGCCTGTGAGCCACAACTACTGAGCTCACGTGCTGCAACTACTGAAGCCTGTGCACCTAGAGCCCATGCTCCGCAACAAGAGAAGCCACTGCAATGAGAAGCCCGCGCACCACATCGAAGAGTAGCCCCCGCTCGCCGCAACTAGAGAAAGCCCGCGTGCAGCAACGAAGACCCAATGCAGCCAAAAATAAATAAATGAATAAATTTATTTTAAAGAAAACGTTTAACCAAATGAATACCTGGACTGCTGTCTAAGCCTCGTATTACAAATTGAACATTCAGAACTCATGCCATTACCACTGGTAAACCTCATATAACCAGACTCGTTAAGAGTATATTTTACTTGTTTAAGATTATAAGACTATTTTGAACTTCCACTGGTTCACTTATTATATACTTCCAAACAATGATAAAAGATACATATACTTATGAAGAAGTATACATAGAATTAAAAATTATACAATTAGACTGTAGTTTAAAGAACCACAATTATTTTGAAATGGTTCATCAAAGACAAAAGGATGTAGTATGATACAATATAAAGAACACTATACCTGAAAGCAGAAAATCTAGGCTTCCTGGATTCCTACCTCAGCCATGAATTAGTTATGTGGCCAGTAATTATTACCTGTGGGCCTAAAGTTTGTTCACTACAAATTCAATCACTGGAGAAATCATTTTTCATTTCTTTCCTCCTTTTGCAATAAAATTCCTTTTTCTGATTACAAATGTGAAACTCATTCACTGTAGAGAATACAGGCAAGTAAAAAGAAACTAAAAATCACGCGTTAGGAGAAAATATTTGCAAATCATCTATCTGACAAGGGATTAACATCCAAAATATATAAAGAACTCATACAACTCAACAGCAAAAAAAACCCCAAACAATCCAATTAAAAAATGAGCACAGGATCTGAACAGACATTTTTCCAAAGAAGACATACAGATGGCCAACAGGTACATGAAAATGTACTCAATATCACTAATTATCAGGGAAATGCAAATCAAAACCATAATGAGATATCACTTCACTGCTGTCAGAATGGCTATTATCAAAAAGACAAGAAACAACAAGTGTTGGTGAGAATGTGGAGAAAAAGGAATCCTTCTGCACTGTTGGTGGGAATGTAAATTGGTGCAGTCCCTATGGAAAACAGTATGGAGGTTCCTCAAAAAATTAAAAAGAGAATTACCATATGATCCAGCATTTCTACTCCAATGTATTTACCCAAAGAAAACAGAAACACTAACTCAAAAAGAAATATGCACCTTATGTTCACTGCAACATTATTTACAACAGCCAAGATATGGAAACAACCTAAGTGTCCACCAATGAATCAATGGATAAAAAAGATGTGGTATATATATTCAATGGAATACTATCCAGTCATAAAAAAGTATAAAAATCTTGCCATTTGTGAGGACATGGATGGACTTTGAGGGCATTATGTTAAATGAAATGAGTCAAACAAAGAAAGAAAAATACCATATGATCTCACTTATATGTGGAATCTAAAAAAAAAAACAAACAACAACAATAACAAAAACCAAGCTCAGAGAGAAAAAGAACATATTGGTGGTTGCCAGAGGCAGGGGGTAGAGGGTAGATGAAATGGATGAAGAGAGTCAAAAGTACAGCATGGTGATTATAGTTAATAATATTGTATGCATATTTGAAAGTTGATGAGAGAGTAAATCTTAAAAGCTCTCACCACAAGAAAAAAACATTCTGTAACTATGTATGGTGATGGATTTTAACTAGACCTACTGGGGTGATCATTTAACAATATATACAAATATTGAATCATTATGTTGTACATCTGAAACTAATATAATGTTGGAGGTCAATTATACCTCAATAAAAAGAAAAAGATAAAAAAAAGAGATCACCCATAAATAATTCTGATATTCAAAGATAAACAGTATATTTTAGTAAACACTGGCTATATGTATGCATATAAATCTATAGATATTTAATATGTAATTGAACACATTAAAAACAGCTTTCAAAAACAATGTGTACAAACAGAATCTTTACATGCTTAACTTTTTCCTACTTAATAAATCGATATTATTTCAACTGGTATTTAATATTCTTCTAAACTAGAGTATTATTTGTAATTGCTTCATATTATTTCACTGAAGATATAGTACTTTTAAGAAATGAAATCCCTATTAATTTTAATAAGTTGGTACCAGTTAAATGAAAAGCTCTGCAATAAATATCCCTACAACTATGCTGTTATGGATATTCATGATTATTCAAATTGCTAAGGATATTGCATGGTTCTAAGCTATTTGTTGTCTAACACAAATTGTCCTGAAGTATCCTTATTATCAGTTTAGATTCCCATCAGCAAGAAGCAAGTACCCATTCTGATAGATAAACCATAAATATTAGAAGAACTAGTCATAGTAGTTATTTTCCCCTCATACAAATAGAGGCTTACCTTCATATTCAGCTTACTTAATACTTTTGCTCTGGAGAAAATTCCAAATGGGATTTTGTTGATTCGATTGTGTTCCATGTTGAGGGAATAGATGGTGGAAAACTGAGATGGACCACCTACTGGATATAACTGGAAGCAGTTTCTAGCTAAGGTCAAACTATTCAGTTTCACAAGACTTGATAAAAGACTCTGTAAAAAAAAAAAAAAATGAAATAAACATAAGAATTAGAACAGTAACAAGACTTATTCTGTAGAGTACAGAGCAGCAGTCCCAAACAAATGCCTCAAAGGGCCTTGCAGGTAACAAATGACAGAGACTGGATGGACCGGTTCTGTGATGCCTCATCTAGAGGAAAGTCACTCACTACTCAGCTCTAGCTAACTGTTGCCTTGCAGGAATGTGGAGCCAATGAAGTCAGATTTCCAGACTTTACAAAGAAACACGAAATTCATTTACTTATATTAAATCTCCGATTTTTATCCTTTGGCTTTAATTTATTTAAAATACTCTACAGGGTAAAGAAAATATGTCTGTGGGTAAGAGGTGCTTCATGAGTGGCTAGTTTTAGACCTCTGTAAAAGCGGAAACGTTGGTATCAGACAGTCCTGGGTCTGAGTCCTGACTCTGCCATCTGCTATGTGATCAATCCTATCCAGGTCTTAGTTAAGTACCTATCTCTAAATTATTATTAAGGTTAATATAATGCTTGGCACAGAGTAAGGTGTCATTCAGTAATTTAAATGTTCCTTTTAGGAATATTAAATTCAGAAGATAATATACTTCCTCATATTATATAATATATTGCTTTTCCATACAGTAAATTTCTGAGGGAATATACATCTACCAAACAAGTATTTACTTAGCATATAATCCCATATTCCCTCTTACTTCAGTCTCCTACCATGTAACCAGTGTTAGGTATTATAAAAGAATCTCTGCCATTAAGAAGACTAAATCCCACTAAGAGAAATAAAGCACACAGATAGGAAAAAGAAAATAATATATAACTGTATATAATCAGTAACAAAGTATACAGAATAGGCTCTTGCTATTCAAAGTCTGGCTCAAGGAAGAGCAGCATCAGAATCCCCTGAGAGCGTGCTAGAAATGAGGACTCTTAGGCCCACTCCTAGAGAATCATAATATGAGTCTTAAGATTCCCAGGTGATTTGTATGCTCATTAATGTTTCAGAAACACTGGTACAGGCTATAAAATAGTTTTATATCCTGGCCCTATCTTTCAGTAGCTTGTGACTCTGGGCAAGTTATTTCTCTGAACACTAGTTTTATTCATTTGTAAATTGATGATGCCTTATTTTATAGGCTATCATAGAGTTTTTTTTAAGAAATAAAAATATATAAATAGCTTTAAAATACCTCGCATTATAATAAGTGCTCAAATTTTAAGTCACTTCTTTATTTAAATTCAAAGAAAAGAAGAAATACTGGAATAACTAGAAAAGCAGGAAGAAGGCTGAGAGTGTGCCAGATCTTAAGGGATGAAAAAAATTTTTTAATACTCAGAGAAGCAGAAGAAAATATTCTGGATTGATGTAAAGGCCCAAGCAAGGAGAATACAAACATTGTGAGGTGTGTGTTTTAAATAATGTTCAAATTTTGGCTATCTACCATGAGGAAACTGAAGACTTAGTACCTGAAGTGTCAGCTGTGATTTGCAAGGCCCACTGAAGGAAAAGAATAACTATATAATTGAAGTTATAATTAGTGAACTGAACTGAAACTTGTCCTTTATGATGAACATGAATAAGCTACTCAACATTTGTCAATTGCTATACACAGAAAAAAGAAAGAATACAGAAAGAGAAAACTTTCATGGCAGTCAGTTCGGGGAAAATGTGTACATCCTACTTCACTGTAAATAAAGGAGTTCTATTGAGTCTCATGGCAAAAATGTTATTTTTATTATTCTTAGAGCTGACTTACTTTATTGAATTGATATTCTTTTATGAAAAAATGTTAACACCTGAGGATATTTGAAAAGGGGCAACAAGAATGCAGCTCTCCAACCTTTCCATTCTTAGGTCATACTATGAAGCTTTGGGGTTGCTTATCATTGCTTTAGAGTCAGACACATCTGGGTTCCCATCTCACATCTTCTACTTACTAGCCTTGTGATCTTTGGTGAATTAATTAGATAATATATCTCTCACCATATTTCCAGAAAAAGTATTTAAGCGTGACAAATTTGGCCAAAAACGTGACTTCTCTTAAGTCTTATTTCCCTATTTGATGAGACTACCCCAATAACTAGTAGGATTATAGTGAAGATTTAAATGGAATAATACATGTAGAGCTCCTAGCCTTATGCCTTGAGTAGATGTGCTTAAATTCATTAAGTTCTTTCTCCTTTTGTGTTTATGTCTACATTAAAACTAGTCCATTTCCAGACAGTCTTCAAATGGAAAAGTATACAGTCATTTTGCCAGCTCTGATTTCAGCAATATAATGAGCCCCCAGTGAAAACCACTTTCCTGATTTTTCTTGCCAGCTTGAACGTCTAAGTGCTGTTTAATGGATTTTATTATTTTTCTTATTGTGATTATAAACGCAGATAATTACACATTTGCATTAAGAATACACTACTTCCAAAGCACATAGACTACTTTTAAATAAAACTTAATATTTTCCAATATTTGAACAAGGCCAATCAAGGATTTCCCCCATAGCTTCTCTATCTGAAAACGGGCCTGTTTAAATACACATACACCCTTTCTTCCACAGCCAGACTGAACAGAGCTGTCTTCTTTATAATTCTCTTATCAAAAATAAATCCTGACTTATTTCAGTAACAAAATATTATATATGAAAGTACTTAGCACATGTCTTTATCCTAAGAGGTTTCCAATAATTATGTTTCCCTTCAGTGACAATAAGACTGGATATGTAAATAAATGTTAAAATTTCTCACCTGGTGAAACTGATATACACCCAGTCTTTATATTTAGGCATATTGACATTGTAACAGTAGTCAGTCTTACTTAAGCTCACAAATCACATCCTAAAATAATCCCAACAAGGTCTAATTAATATGCTAATTATTCCCTTATTATGGATATGAATCACTGTTAGAAAGAGGATGACGTTAAACAGTAGAACCTCACCCATTCTGATGCCTGTAAATTACCACCATCACAGAAATTAAAAAATCCAAACAGTCTAGCTGTCAGGGCGATATCTACAATCTGTGGATTCTAATCCTTATCCCACTTAAACTACTACTAACAATAGTACTCTTTTGCCACAGGTGATATACTGTCATAGTAGTTTTAGTGAACTGGTCCAGACTAGAAACTACAATCCTGGGAAACTCATTTTTGTACTCTGACCAAGTTTTTTCTGAAAACGCAAGCATCTAGATTAATAGGAACCAAATTAATAGGTGCTACTTTATCTTTGTATGCCTAAGAAACAAATCAATTAAAAAAATTTATTTGATAAACTAATTGCTACAAACCTAGGGCCTCACCTACTCAAATTGTTCATTATAAATCAAAGCATATATCTGAAAAACATTCATCCAAAGCACCTCTGTTCTTAATTCAAATACACATACACACACACACACACACACAGAGTTGGGAAAATTAGTAATAATCTAAACATAATAGGGTTACTTATATAGTTTTAATTATTAGAAAAAAAAGACTTTGCAAAGTTCAATCAATCCATAACTCCACAATTCCATTCTTTTGCTTGTTAGAATACTACAGTAAGATATTATGCTTGAATAACTACAAGCAAACTTACTAGTTGTTGGGTATGCTAAAACAGCAGGTAGCAAAAGAAGAAATGGCAAGACTAAAAAATAATAAAGTTGAGAAAGACAATTTAAAAAAGAATATTGCATCTTGCCCAATTAATCTCTAGGCAAAAGAAGTGAAAATATTTTTCTAACAGAACCAACAAAACCCAAATTAAAAATAATGTGTTAAAAAAACAGCAGATTCTGGTGACTGGTATATGCTAAACAGGCTTTAATGTTATTGTATAAGCAGGATAATAATTTGGGTCACAGGCATGTTGCAGCTCATATTAACCTGGATAATAAGTAGTGTATTCTATGTAGTCATTCTTTTATCATCTTTCTACAATATCTTTTTTCTTTTATAACTGAACTGGGTGGGGAAGGTGAGTTTTAAAACCAGCCATACAACTTCTCCTTAATGGCTTCTACTGTCAAGTCCCAAATGACATGAGAAAGATTTACATGGTGCTAAAGCGGAAAGTAGCACACTGATTTTCCACCTTCCTTTCTGTTCCTATAATCATATCTACTCTTTCTTTTTTGGAATTTTTATCTTAGTGGTGGGCTATATGTCCATAGCATACCCATTATTTAAGCAATTTCAATCATCATATTATTTACCCAGCTGTAAAGATTGACTAGTTTTCCCTTCATTATCTTGCAGACTTGTTTCAAGAGTTTACTGTAATCCACCTCTTACCTCTGGTAAAGTAGAAATGTTATTGTTCTCTAAATTTAATTCTTCAAGTGCACTGCATTTTGCCAATGATCTGGGTATTGCTGACAGTCTGTTGTATCTCAGACCAAGACGACTTAAACTGGACAGGTTTCCTGTGAACACACAAAAAAATGGAATTTTTTTTAATCCGATGAGCCTGTCACTGTCCCAGGCTATCAACCAGTATTTATGAATTACTCTGAAGCACTATTTCAGCAAGATCCTTAACTTTTTGTACCAAGAAACTGCACACTACACTCTGTCAATTAGGATGAAATTGAAACCACTTTTCTGCCCTCTTAGAGAAATAATGAAATGCACAGCTATAAGTCAATCTTTAAAATCAATTATTGGAAAGTATTGTCACACTTTAATAAAAAATTAACCTTTAGATAAGGCCTAATTGAATAACATCAAAGTAGTAAATACTTTAAATTTATAATAGTTAATCCCATTTGTATCTGTGTGATGGTGATCCAATATAGAACAAGTGGCTATATATAAAAATGTACATGTAATTTTGAAGAAAAAATTTCCAAATTTCTAAAACAGTATTATTTAAAATATAAGATGCACAATTATTTTGTGAGATCAGAAAGGTTCAATATTTTCCATGAATTTAAATATAAACATTCCAAAATTTCTCTAAAAAGTTGACCTGATGGTAAAAAAATTTCTCAAAATAATTTTTTACAAACAAAAGTGAAAGTTATAGTCTTATTATCTAAACATATCCAGCTTGAGCATATTAGCCACTGTTGAATACCTAAAATAAGCAAAGCAGAAAAATAGACATTTTCTACTTTTATTGCCAAGACCCATGGCAAGCTACATGTAAGCTACATGGATGAATATGATGATATCTGCTATCATAGAAGGTTTAAATCAAATTTAATTCCCCAAACAATTACATCAGAAAATAAGTTCATTTTGATAGCAAAAAAGATAAGAGTAATGAGAATTTAGTTCAATGTATTTCTTTGCCATGACTGGTTAATTTCTTTTCTGATTCCACATTGCAACTGTTGCTATAACATTTTTAGTTGGGCTAGGTTAAAATGTTAAGTGTAGCCTCTAGTTTTAAATTAAACAGTATTACCAGTATTAGAAATTATAGGCATACTTCATTTTACTGTAATTTCTTTATTGTGCTTCACAGATACTGCAACTTTACGTATTGAAGGTTTGTGGCAACCGTGCATTGAACAAGTCTATTGGTGCCATTTTTCCAACATCATTAGCTCACTTAATGTCTCTGTGTCACATTTTAGTAATTTTTGCTATATTTCAAACTTTTCCATTATTATTATACTTGTTATGGTGATCTATGACCAGTGATCTTTGATGTTACTAGTGTAATTGTTTTGGGGTGCCACGAACTGCACCCATGTAAGACGGTGAACTTAATTGATAAATGCTGTGTGTATTCTGTCTGCTCCACTGACCAGCTGCTTCCCTGTCTCTCTCCCTCTCCCCTGAGATACAACAATATTGAAATTAGGCCAATAATAACCCTACAGTGACCTCGAACCAAGTGAACGTTAGAGTCGCATGTCTTGCACTTTAAATAAAAAGCTAGAAATGATTAAGCTTAGTGAGAAAGGCATGTGGACAGCTAGGTTGAAAGCTAGGCCTCTTGCGCCAGTCAGTCAAGTTGTGAATGCAAAGGAAAAGTTCTTGAAGGAAATTAAAAGAGCTACTGTAGTGAACACGTGAATGATAGAAAAGGAAAACAGCCTTATTGCTGAAGTAAAGAACGTTTTAGTGGTCCAGATAGAAGATCAAACCAGCCACTACATTCCCTTAAGCCAAAGCCTAATTCAGAGCAAGGCCCTAACTCTGTTCAATTCTATGAAGGCTGAGAGAGGTGAGAAAGCTGCAGAAGAAAAGTTAGAAACTAACTGAGGTTGGTTCATGAGGTTTAAGGAAAGGGATGGCTCTCCATACATAAAAGTACAAGGTGAAGCAGCAAGTGCTTATGTAGAAGCTGCAGCAAGTCATCCAGAAGACGCAGCTAAGATAATTAATGAAGGCGGCTACACTAAACAAGGTTTTCAATGTAGACAAAACAGCCTTATATTGAAGATGCCATTTAGAACTTTCACAGCTATAGAGAAGTCTATGCTTGGCTTCAATGCTTGGCTTCAAAGCTTCAGACAGGCTGACTCTCTAGACTTCTAGAATTAAAGTGGAGCCTGAAGATGTGACTGAATTGCTGCAATCTTATGATAAAACTTTTAACAGATGAGGCACTGCTTCTTACAGATGAACAAAGAAAGTGGTTTCTGGAGGTGGAACCTACTCTCGGTAAAGATGCTGTGAAGATTGTTGAAATGACAACAAAGGATTTAGAATATTACACAAGCTTTCTTTGATAAAGCAGCGGCAGGGGTTTGAGAGAACAGACTCCAATTTTGAAAGAAGCTCTATTGTGGGTAAAATGCTATTACATACCATTACATGCTGCAGGAAAGGAAAAGTCAGTCAATGCAGCAAACTTTATGTGGTTTGATTTAAGAAACTGCCACATCCACCTAACCTTCAGCAGCCACCACCCTGATCAGTCAGCAGCCATGAGGACCAAGGCAAGACCCTTAAGGCTCAGATGATGGTTAGTACTTTTTATCAATAAACTATTTTTAATTAAGGTTTGTACATTTTTTAGACATAATGCTATTGCACACTTAATAGACTACAGTACTGTATGAACATAACTTTTATATGCACTGGGAAACAAAAAATTTGTGTGATGCTTTATTGTGATATTCGCTTTGTTGTGCTGGTCTGGGATGGAATCTGTAATGTCTCCAAGGTATGCCTGTATAGAAGTGGATGCCTGTGTCACACTTAACTTTTTGGAGATAAATATTTTGATGCCTTTCAACTTTCAGCAACTTTCTGATGTTTGTCCATTTCTTTCTTTTTGCTTTGACCATTTTTCAAAAAGTTGTTGTGTGAATAATTTTCTTTCTTAGGTATGTCTAACATTACTCCAATATTTACAGAAAATATATATTAGCTTATAGAATAAGTTAAGCCTTAAAACCTAGGAGGGCAGTCACCATGCCTCATATTCCTTATCCTGTTATACTCATTTTCATCCTTCCCTTTTGCTGAAGAAAACAGTGATCAAGGTTCTAAGAAATGGCTAAATGGAGCTAATTTTTACCCTTTACATTTTCAAGAGTTAGTATTGCTATCAAAAATATTCTGGGGACTTCCGTGGTGGTCCAGTGGTTAAGACTCTGCGCTCCCAGTGCAGGGGGTCCATGTTCGATCCCTGGTCAGGGAACTAGATCCTGCATGTCACAACTAAAGATCCCACATGCCGCAACTAAAGATCCCACATGCCACAACGAAGACCCGGGTGCAGCCAAATAAGTAAATATTTTAAAAAATACTATGATAATTCTATACCATAAGTCTAGCCAACTATAATGCGAAAAAAACCTTAGCAACCATTTCAATTCCTGCAATTAGAACTATTACAGAGGTATGCTATGCTCAATTTATATTACTTTCTTATAACAGTGCTTGGAAAGTGGGCCGAGAGTTTGCTAGTTATGATTAATTAAGATTCCAACAGGCAGAAAACTGAATTAAAAAGCAACAATAAAAACTATGACTTAGCAAAGACAAGTTAATTTAGCCTTTAAAGTGTTTCCTAAATTAACTAAGGATGCTTCACTAGTATCTTTCTGATGACACTCCAGTGAGATGTGTCAAATTCGGAAGGGGAGAAAAAACAAACAAGCAGAGGGCTGGGTCACTTTCCAAAGCTCCAGAGAATTTAGAGATCAGAAATAAGGGCAAGAATAATATTTACTATTGTTGTCAATACACTGTGACATTGAATATGATACAAATGTTACTTAGAAGTTGGGTTGGCAAAAAATAATCTGCTTTATGATGAAGTATGTTAATTATAGTCATGTTTCTAACAGCAAAAAATGGGGACAACCTATATGTTCAAGAATAGATGAGTAATTATTTAAATTGAAGGCACCACAGTGTAATAGAAAAAACAAAGGATATTATATTATCAATGTGATCCTGGGCAAGTTATTTAACAGAGTCTATCTCCTCACTCATAAAGTGGGGAAAATGCCACCTATCCGACAGGGTTACTCTAAGGATTAAATACAATGTGTGTAAGATACTTAGCACAATGACTGACACCTAACAGATCTTCAAAACATGATTTTATTCTATGGTATTTCTATATTCTGTTACATTCTGTACCTATTAAAATTATGCTACAAAAATCTTTAAGATGTGAAAGACTAAGTTATGATATTAAATGAAAAAAGCCAGATAACAAAATCATGTGTTTTGTATTATCTCAACGTTGTAAAAAACACATGCATGCAAAAAGAGTGGGGAAAAACACATCAAAACTAACAGTTATCTCTGCATGATAGAATTATGGAAGATTAAATTTTTTTCTGTCAACTTGTCTATAATTTCCCTAATTTTCTATAATTTTGTAATTTTAAAACACCCTTTTGATAAAGAAAAAGTCTATAATTCTAAAGTCATTTTACTTTTAAAAATTGTGATATCTTTATACCAGCCTTTTATTGAATGAATATTTTACATTTTGGAGAAGTTTTATACTAATGTAGACCAAGATGTTTGGACACTTTACATTGTGAGGCTCGTTTTCTCCATACAGTGAGGATATGAGCTAAGCTGTGCAAAAACAGAGCTCGGTAGTTTGAAGTTTTAGATAGCCATTCTGATAAAAAAGACAAGAGATAAGAAAGATACCCAAGAAGCAGCAATAAGAGCCATCTGAGAGTACTCAGCACGGACTTTAGCATAAGATATGCGAAGTGACTTAACAGCAGAGCCAGAATCAAACTCAGTTGGCTCCTTATCAAGTAATCATTTTTCGTGAATTTCATCGACTCTGCTCCAGTGAGCTTGTTTCCTCCTGACACAGAAGCATGATATGTTCATTCTTGCTTCCACGCTGTTTGACTGTCCTTGTTGTGCTCATGGAATGCATTTTTATTCCATACTGAGTCCAGCATATTTGTTCATGAAGCTTCCTCTGGCCATTCTATGAAGACCTTATTGATCTCCCTATAAACTGGACTCATGGCCACACATTGTTTTCATCATACATTGGCATTTACTTACATTTGGTCTTATGTTGTTAGTTGTTTCATGGATTAGTTACCTCCCCCAAAAGACTGAAAATCCTTTAAGGGAGGTTGCTATGTACTTCTATCGCCACACAGAATTTGTTTCAGTGCTAAGCAAACAGCAGGCATTCATTCATACTTTCTTAATAATTACAGAAGCTAAAATATTTCACTATTTGTCCTCCTTTCCATTAGGAACAAGATGCAAAAACTTAAAATTATATGGAAGGTTCATAAAAAGATTTTTTCTTTGACCCATTCTCATCTTATAAAATAGCCTATGAAACACAGATGTTAACTGGACATGGTTTTAAAATACATATCAGATTTGTCTGGTCTGAGTACAAATTAGTTCTTCTGCAAATATTTGCAATAATTTTTTCTGAGACACCCAATGTCTAAGCAGCCCATTTTTAGATATCAGAAAACGAACTAATCATTTCCAACTCTTTGCACTCCTCCCATCCCACCAAATAATTTTTTAATTACAAAATATATAAATGCAACTTACTCTCTTCCCCCAGAGAACCATGGTTTGTAGTATAGTATGTACCTATTGAGATCTTTCTGTAAGCATTAACTTACATATACATAAATACAGGATTTTTTTTAAATGTTACCGTGTTTAGTTTTACATAAATGGGATCATTTTACGTACTTTTCACCCTATATAACAGGTCACAGAAATATTTTCTGGTGAGTAAATTCAGATATACTTCATTTTATTTAACCATTGTATTCTACGATGTGTACCATTATCTAATCATTCCCCAATTGACAGCATTTGTTTCTAATTTTTAAAAAGTAATTCTATAATGAACATTCTAATACATATCTGTGCGTACATGTGAAAATATTTCTGATGTATCAAAAGATATAGATATTTTAAATCTTGATAGACAGTGCCACTAGGCTATATCGATTTCATTCCCACCAAAATTGAACGACAGCGGTCATTTACTCATATCCTTTCAAAATGGGGAGGGAGGGAAGGTATCAATATTTTATCCCTTGTCTATCCCATGCCCATGGCCACTACAGCTACAAGGCTGGTAAAGGTGGAAATATTCCTGCAAGCAGTGATAACGTCTGACTACAAAGAATGTCAAAATCTTCTGATAAAATTTTAATTTGCTACACAAAGTTGAAGATAAAAGATGCTCAATCTTAAAAAAGAACTGGAAGTAAAGAAGCTCATCTCTTTCTCTCCTTCATACCACTGCTTTCCCTATGAAAGAAAGTTGTTCCATTGTAATAAAATGGCAGAAGCATTTACCAAGGGGTCTATGAAATCTGCAAGAGGAAAGGGCTTATTAATAGCGGAAAGTCCCCATAATTTTGCTCCACCGACATGCCTCAATAACTGTTTACAGTAGAAAAGTAGGTGAATACAATATTTTAACCAATTTTTATTCTCAATGAAACCCAAAAACTTTCTCTGGTAACAAAGATTAGTATGGTAACCAAATTCTAAATGTTTATCAGCTCACAAACCCAGTAAATAGAACCACATTCCTGAAATTTCTCTTCCAAAAGCAAAATAAGCTTCTCAGTTTTAAAGTCAGAACAGGTTTCTAGAAGTTAAAAATTACAAAATGGGGAATTCCCTGGTGGTCCAGTGGTTAGGACTCGGTGATTCCACTGCAGGGGGCACAGGTTTGATCCCTGGTCAGGGAACTAAGATCCCTCATGCCGTGCGGCACAGGCAAAAAAACTAAAAAATAAAAAAAATTTTTAATTTAAAAATAAATAAAAATTACAAAATGAAAACGAAGTAGTGAAAATGCCACATGAAATTATCTAGTACCAAAACTAGTGGTTATTTAAACAAAAATGATACCTCCAACTTTCCTAAACTTTTTTTTTTCTTTTCTCCTTTTTTTGGGGGGAGGGGAAGGTGGGGTAGAAGAGAATGAACTTTAAAAATTGTAACCTATGAGAATATGCTATGCTGATGAAGAAACTAACATTTGCAAAGCACTTGTCACTTTCTTGAGAGCATGGCATGTTCAAAGAGTCATCCACATTTTGTCAAAGTCCGTTGATCTCAGCAAAACAAAAGAGGTGAAAAAAGTAAGGATAAAATATCAATGCTTTCTTATGCCAGAAGAAAACTTGACATCAGAAGTCTGGCATTTACTGTGATTCACCCCCTGCAGTGGTTTCAACTCTAACCTCTTTCAATAAGTGGTTTTAACCACAAACTAAACTGCAACCTAGAAATCAAGCCATAGCTTGCTTTAATATTGAGCCATTGTGACTAAGAAATAAAATCAACATTGCCGAGCTTCTGTGTATAAATGTAGGCTGATCACTGCCAATCACTGGCACTCAGTTTTCTAAGTGCTTAATTTTGACTGTAAGTTGCTCTGTGTTCTGCTCTGACAGCTTGCTTTCTTATGCTGTCAGATTTTTAAAATATGGAAACATCAAATGGCTATGAGTTAAAATTAGATGCTTTCAATTTCAGCAAATATAATCAGCATTTTTAGGTTAATTTAGTGTAACTTTTGAGTAAGACTCTACCTCAAATAGTCTTTATCTTATTTTAACAAAGTAGCAAAAAATCAGTAGAAAAGGCACACAAGTTCTAATGATGAAATAATGTCAAAGGTACAATTTTTTCCAGAAACATTAAACTGAGAAACTGAAAATAAACTGAAAAGTTATACAAAAATTCTTAAAAGTCAAAAACTCAAAAGAATGCCACCATTAAAAAAAAAACAACTAGTAAAGTTGTTATATGTAAGCAGCACTGTAATTACCTAAAATTGAATCACTAAAACTCTGCTTGTTGATATAACCATAATTACTGTAACATTTCTTAAGAGACCACTGCAACAAACAGACCTCTGTGAATTGTTCTGTGCTCCAGCCTTGAAGGCAAGGACTTGTTGTTTATTTCTCTCATTCTGAAAAGATATAGAGAATAAAATATTTTTTCCTACTTCAGACCCTCCTCTCCCTGATTTCATAAAACCACCTGAGACCTCAGAAGGCTTCAAGCTATCAGGTTCATAGCTTGAAACAAAACGACTTCTATAATGAATCTTAACATTTTCTTTAGTTTACAGCTGATTCTTGAATTAGAAAATATTTACATGAAGAGAATATACTTTATACTCTTCAACAGGGCAGATTAATGGTTAAATCAGAGAAACTCTAAATATGTTTTTATGCACTCTTTCACTTAATGGCAACCAGCTGCCCCTCTTCCCATTTCCTTCTGCCTCTTCTTCACATCCTGATTTGTCAGTGATCCTGGCACTGCTCAGCCTGGAAGTAAATGGCAGTGCGTGCTGCCAAAGAGTGATAACTACTCTAGGAGTATTTGTGTTAAATAAAGAGCGGGTTTAAAATATCTGGGTCTACTTACAAGAAAAAGAAAAGGCAAAGAATTAAAGTGATTTTTGGAAAAGTGATTGTAAGGCGATAGAAGATGTGATTTTTCAATTGTGAGTTTCCGGCTAGTTCCTTTAGACCAGGGAAAAGAGCAGGGCAACTTCTGTGGGACTAGCATCAACTCTCCAGGATAGGTGTTATTTTTCATTTTAAGTTATACTTTTCAAGAAGTAGACCAGAAAAAAGAAGAAAAGTATCAGGAGAACTATATTCTAAAAGTTTGCCACTGACGGTTTGGGGTGAATTGCTCTTCTCCAATAAATGAGAAGGAGAATCTCAAAGGTCAATTATGACTGCTGAGATTTGTAACAGACCAAGACCCAAATGTTCCGATTTCTCACCAAATCTCAACCTTTTGCTATACAGTCAAAATATGGGGGATGAGAGGGATGGAGAAAGGCAAAAGAATTATTTTAATAAACATGGTATATGATAAATGACTACAATATTATAAAAACTTTCAATAAACAATACTTATTCACTTTTCTATTACTTGGAATGGCAGCTGTATTTGTTTGCTGACAACTATCAAAGCATATAAAAATAAATGAGATATTTAAATTTTTATTACTGTTAATGTTTCAGTTCTCATTGATTTCCAATACATATTTGTAATCTGACCATGTAGAATGTGCTAGAAGTGAGGCACTTGTGTTATTCTGAGATAACATGTCAACTAGTAGAGATTAATAATGAAGTCAAACGTTTTCATATTAATAAACACACTTGAAATACAGAAGAATTACTTCTGATAGAAGAGAGAAAAGAAATGTAAAATTAAGAAAGCCAGGAGAACGAAGGATACATGGAGAAGTTACCCTTTGTCAGAGGAAGTGAATCCATAGGACCCTAGTCTTACTAACTGGATGATTTTACCATCCTCCACTACCTATGCTATCTCTGTTTGCCAAGACTATTCATTTTAGTACTTTAATTGCATCCCTCTTTGATTGTTATTTAACAAGACAGGGAAACAGACACATGCATAAAATATTAAACAACAAAATACTGTTAGATTATTTGAGAGTAAAAACAGGGCTGATTGATGACCATGCCCTTTATAGAACTCTATATATCCATATGATCAGTTGAAAGAGTAGAGGAAATTATGTGTATATTCAGGAGAAAAGAGTTCTAAGCAGAGAAACTGAGAAGTACAAAGACCCTGAGGCTAGAACTTGGCTGATATGCTCAAGGAACAATAAAGTATATGCATCTATAATATCCTAAGAAATATACAATAATTATCCCTCAATGAGAGTGATAAGGACATAATTTTATAACATTTCAAGCATCTTTAATTTCAGTTCCCCTGTCTGATTTGCTAGAGTAAACAACCTTTACTTTTCTAAGACTGAGCAAGCCTTTAATTTTATAAAAGAAGTTCCTTTTCTAAAGTGCTTTCATGTTTCATTCCACCGAAAAGTGATCATGTTAAAATGCATTATTCTTTCTTTTCTCCTCTACTATTAAAATTAGTTGGTTGTTCAAAATAAGCAAATTTAGACATATTTCAATGTAAGAACATACAACACAAAGTAAATATGTCAATATGTAATTTAAGAAAACTATACTGAAATAAAGATTAAACCTATATGTTGAACTGGCTCAGAGTATCCCAGGGAAATGGGCCCTGGATATAATACAGTTCTTGAACTTTAGAAATAAAGAACACTTTGGGTGGCCAGGCACAAAGATTAAGTCACTTATAATGGAAAAAAAAATTAGACTGGCCTCATACTTTTTTTATATTCAATTCCAGAAGACAACAGAGCTACCTCCTAGTTCTCCTAAAATGCTCAAGGAAAAGTAGTTGAACCCAGTGATTTTTATATCCATCAAACTGTTCTTTAAGTATAAAGGTTACAAACATACAAGAACTAGGGAACTAGTGTTCATGAACCATTTCTGAGAAAACTACTACAAGACTGACTTCAGCCAACCAAGAAATGACTTGGGCAATTATGGCAACAGCATTGTTGATGAACATTATGACTAAAACAAAAATACAGACTGGCATAACAAGACATACCATAAATGTTGCATGTCCTAACAATAAAGCTAATAAAAATTGGGAGGAAAAGAGACCAAAAAGGGCAAGTAGTAGAATAAATTCACTGATTGCCTCATCTACATTACTCTACTCAACAAAAATAGAATACACATTCAATTGTACATGGAGTACTTATCAAGATAGACCATACACTGAGCCATAAAATAAGTCTCAATACATTTAAATGATTCAAGTCACACAAAGTATGTCCTTGACCACAATGGAATTAAATTAGAAATCAATAACAGAAAAACCCTTGGAAAACTGTCAGATGTTGGGAACTAAGTAACATACTTTTAAATAACACACAGTGGGGGCTTCCCTGGTGGCGCAGTGGTTGAGAATCTGCCTACCAATGCAGGGGACACGGGTTCAAGCCCTGGTCTGGGAAGATCCCACATGCCGCGGAGCAACTAAGCCCGTGAGCCACAACTACTGAGCCTGCGCGACTGGAGCCTGTGCTCCGCAACAAGAGAGGCCGCGATAGTGAGAGGCCCGCGCACCACGATGAAGAGTGGCCCCCGCTTGCCACAACTAGAGAAAGCCCTCGCACAGAAACGAAGACCCAACACAGCCAAAAAATAAATAAATAATAAAAGCTTTAAAAAAAAAATAAATAACACACAGATCACAGAAAACAAAAGGGTAAATTAGAAAGTATTTTGAACAAAATAAAAAAGAAAACACAAGATGTCAGAATTTGTGGGATGTTGTTAAAGCAGTATGTGAGGCAAAATTTATAGCACTAAATGCCTATATGAGAAGAAAGGTCTCAAATTAATAATCTCAATCTTCCGCCATAAGAAACTAGAAAAAGAACAAATAAAACTCAAAGTAAGCAGATGAAAGGGAAGAAGAAAGGTCAAAGTGGAAATCAATGAAACAAAAACCAAGGAAAGAATAGAGAAAAATCAATACTTTGAGACAATCAATAAAACTGATAAAATTGATAAACCTCTAACCAGACTGATCAGGGGAAAAAAAAAGAGAGAAGATATAAATTACCAATATCAGGAATGAGAGAAATGGCATTACCACAGATTCTATAGATATTGAAATAATAAGGGAATATTATGAACAATTTTATGCTCATTAAATGTGACAACTTAAACGAAATGGACACATTCTCTGAAAGACACAAATGACCAAGTTTTCTCAAGAAGAAGAAAGTGATAACCTAAATGTCCCTATGTCTATCAAAGAAATTGAAATTGTTTTCAAAAACATTCCAACAAAGAAAAATCCTGACCCAGGTGGCTTTACCAATTAATTTTATCAAATATTAAAGGAAGAAATATGTCAATTTTATACAAACTGTTGCAAAAATTGAAGAGAAGGGAGTACTTCCCAACTTATTATATACGGCCAGGATTACCCTGAAACTGAAACTAGACAAAGACAGGTTTTATAACATTATGTATGAATATATTGTTTATTAAAAATAATTAAGTAAATCTAATTTTTAAAACTTCTACCAGAATGTATGTTTTTTCATTGTTTCTTCTTGGTAAGCAATTTCAATCTTATTATCTGGGTTTTTGCCAAGTTCAGGGAAATATTATTAAATTATATTTTATAGCTTCTTCATTGTCTTACTCTATTCTCTTTCTAGAACTTCTAGTCCTGTCTCCCATGACTTTTTTTTTCATTTATTTTGTATTTATTTGGTATTTTTCTGTCTGTTCTAGACTCTAGGGGACAAGAATCAGAAAGATATAGGTTCTAATGGCTAGCTATTATATCCTGAAGAAGTCTCAGATTACTCTTCTGTGAACAGGTGTCATGTAACCAAAGACAGTCTATTGTAACTTATTAAAAAATTCCATAACAACTGCTTCTGTTTCAAGTAGTGGTAGACTAGATAATTCAAGCAACCCTCCCATTGAAGAAAACTAAAAACACTTCTAAAACAAAAATCAGAAAGCTAACAAGATAATGACTAGTAACCAGGCTGGAAACCAGGTGGGAACCCAGAAACAAGCAAAACACTGGAGAAGATTTTGTCCTGAGAGTGCTTTCCTAACTAGAAGATGCAGCTGAAAGGCTAAGGCATGTTTCTGCCAAGAGTCAAAATCTAGAGCCTGCCAAGGGTGGGGAGTCTAGTAATCAATATCAACTGGGACCCTACAGGGCTGCACCCTAGTACAAGGGGTAAACCGGAATTAAAACAACCCTCCAATTAGTCTGCAGCTTGCCTCTGAATAATTTGGGGGGGACCAGAAAAATCACAAACCTTAGAACACAGATGGAATAAAGTGGTCACCTTAGGTACCTGAGAGAAGCAAACAAAAATCCTTCTGGAGAAAGATAACATTATCATAGGCCTCAAATGATTTAGTAAGAGAACCTTGTAAATATTCATTACCAAAATTATATAAACTTAGTACAGAGTAATTTTTTTTAATGTAAAAATTCCCTCTACTGTTTGTATAAATTTGGGGTCATTTAGAAAAAGAAACAAGAATATATAAATATGGAACACATCAGGGTAAGTGCAATCCAACTTTCTGTTCTTTGGCTATGCACTTTCAAAACACATTCTGCACTCTGAGACATCTTTTAGTCCCTCAATAATAAGATGAACAAACTTTAAAATACATTGGCCATGTTTTAAAAACTAAACAGCAATGATTTTATTTTTCAGTGTGGTCTATTTTAGCAAAGAAGGGACCACACCCTATACAAGAGCATGCAACATTCTGAAATAAGCAAAAACAGAAAATGCACCCATTCTGCAATTTAAGCAGAGTTATAGAACATATACATATTACTCAATATTCTATCTTCTTTACAATTTAATTGAGATCATTTCCTAAAATTTAGTTATTTTCTTTGCTTGGAAATGGAAATAAAAAATGATTTTAAAATACTGTCTTTTAGAAGTTTTACCACTTTGACAATGTTGAATTTTAATTTTTTATTATCAAAATGGATTTTAATGTCCAAGTAGCTATAAATGATGAACAGTATCTTCTTTCTCCTCTCATACCTATAGTATCTGGGAGGTCTAGCAATTCATTGTGCTGCAAGTCAAGGTTGGTTATCTGTGTGCAGTTTCCAATCTCCTTTGGAAGGTGTTCAAGTTGATTGTGAGCTACATCCAGCGTAATGAGGTTACATAATTCACCTGTAAATTGACCAACATAAAAATTTAATAAGAATTTTTAAAGAATATATTAAATAATGAAAGAAAAAACATTTTCTATATCATAACTATACTTTTTCTGAAAAAGTAAAAGTCAAACACAAAATCTGAAGCTGTTATTTGAACATGACATTTTACAAATATTGAATTATTTAGCTAATATAAGGTTATATGTCAATTATACCTAAAGAAAAAAGGAAAATGACATCTGATAATGTTAAAATGTGGTTGTAAATCATTACCAACCAATATTATATATTTTTTTAACTTAAGTAACCAATTTAACCACATTTACATTTGTATATTACATACTTCAAAAAGAGCTTACTAATTTTTTAAACCAAATTCAACACAATAATATCATATACATTTTGAGTTTAATTTGAGGGTCACCTTTACCTCAAAATATGTATGCTTTCAAATAAGCATATGTTCTGATGTTATATAAATATGTAAATTGAGATTTATAAATCAAAACTGCTTCTCAATTTAATAGTACTCCAAAAGGATAGAAAATAAGGTATTTTTCTCCTCGTTCTGGTTGAAAGGACTGTATTTGGCAATTCAGATTATTCTTAGTGTTTTTCTGTCTTCATAAACTTATTTATAAAAGTTATATTGGCTCTCTCATGATTTCCCTTTTTTTTTTTGGCAGAGGTTGGAAATACTGAAAAAGTAAGATAACAAATGAAGTGCATAAAACTGAAAAATGGGTGTAGGGCATATTATTAAGCCACATATTACAAACATAAGCAACAAAAGAGAAAGTAAATTGGATTTCATCAAAATTTAAAACTTATGTGTATCAAAGGACACTATCAAGAGAATGAAAAGACAACCCACAGAATAGGAGGAAATATTTACAAATCACATACCTGCTAAGGGATTAATATCCAGAATGTATAAAGAACTCCCATAATTCAACAACAAAAAAACAAACCACCCAATTTAAAAGTGGACAAAGAACTGGAACAGACATTTCTCCAAAGATATGCAAATGGCCAATAAACACATGAAAAGATGCTCAACATCACTAATCATTAAAAAATGCAAATCAATACGATGAGATACCACTTCATACCCATGAAGATGGCTATAATCAAAAACAAACAAAACAAACAAAACAAACAAACAAACAAAACAAATGTTGGCAAGGATGTGGAGAAATTGGAATCCTTGTGCTTTACCTCCAGGAGGCCCACCCCAGGTTCTCAGGGTGAAGATAGAAGTCCCCTCCTATTTTCACCTAGGCATATCATATTCAAAATAATATACAGATAATCAAAGACAAAGAGAAATTTCTGAAAGAAGATAGAGGGGGGGGGGGAAAACCTTACCTATATAGGAATAAGGATAAGAACACATTGGGCTTCTCTTCAGTAACCATGCAAGCAAGAAGAGAACGGAATGAAATATTTCAAGTGTTGAGAGAAAAAAAAAATCACCAACCTAAAAGTCTATATCCAATGAAATTATCCTTCAAAGCAAAGGAGAAATAAAGACTTTCTCAGACAAACAGATATTGAGGGAATTTGCTGCCAGTAGACCTGTCTTGCAAGAAATATTAAAATAAGTTCTTCAGAAAGAAGGAAAATGATATAGGCCAGAAACTTAATCTACATAAAGAAAGGAAGAACTTTAGAGAAGTAATAAATAAAGACAAAATAAAATCTTTTATTTTCTTATTCTTAATTGATATAACAGATAACAATTTGTTCAAAGTATTAACAGAAACAATATAGCAGGTGATTATAGATTAAGGATAAATGAAATGAATGACAGCAGTGTTACATGGGACAGGAGGGAGGAATTGGGAATATTCTGTTATAAGGCACCCACACTACCCCTGAATGGTACAGTGTTATTTGAAGGTGGACTTATGTTAATTGTAAATCCATACTGCAAACTCCAGGGCAATCACACACATACATACATACATACAAACAAACAAAAAAAATTAAAACAAGTATAAATGATATGTTAAGGAGAGAAAATGAAATAATACAAAATGCTCAATTAAACTGAGATAATGCAGAAAAATGGTGAAAGACAAAAAAAAAAAGAACAAGTTCAACTAATAGAAAACAGTTCCAAATACAGTTGATATTACAAAGCAACTATACTCCAATAAAAATTAATTTTAAAAATCCAACTAAATCAATAAATACTTTAAATGTGAATGTGAATGCACAAAATAAAAGACAAGAGACTAATAGAGTGGATTAAAAAACGAGACCCAACTAAATAGTATTGTCTTCGAAAAACCTACTTTACAGACACAGGTGGATTAAAAATAAAGGGATGGAGAAAGAAATACAATGCTAATGTTAATCAAACGAAAGCTGAAGTAGCTACATAGATTTCAGACAAAGTCAACTTCAAAGCAAGGAAAATTATCAGAGATATAGAAAGCATTACATAATGATAAACAGAACAATTCTCCAAGACATAATAATCCTTAAAGTGTAAGCAGCTGCTCATCTCCTCCATATCTAGTATAGTGCTTAGTACATAGAACAATGTTCAACTGAAAGAATAAATGATGATAACTGGGGAAAATAAAACTTGCATTCTAATACTCTTCAGGCCAGAAGTAATAAATGTTTTTTGTATTCGCCGCAACTTTTCTAATAATACTTGAAGATGTTTTCAGTTCCCATGAAAGTAACTCCCACTACTTTAAAGGAATATGCACAAATTCAAAAGTGTATAGAGTCCCAGCAAGTAAATAAAGCAAGTTGGGAGGAGACCGTGGCTAACTTCAGCCTATTCAGAACAGATATGATTCAACTCAGGTCAATTACTGCTACACTACAGGACTTCTCAACCTCAATACTGAAATATTTTGGACCAGATAATTCTTTGCTGTAGGAGGCTGTCCTGTGCATAAGCAGCATCCCTGGCCTTTACCCATAAGATGCTAATAGCACCTCCCCACCAAGTCATGACAATCAAAACTATCTCTAGACATTGACAAATGTCCTTTTTTGTAACACTGCCAAAACTGCCCCTGGTTGAGAATCACTGCAATGTTGGGACGAGAAAGCTCAATATTGTCCAATTCTCATGCTTGTCAAAAGAAGCTGGAAATTCATATTTTCATATAAAATCTTCTAATGTTCAAATACTAACAACTAATTTTTAGGTTGAAACAGAACAAAACACTGTGTTATCGAACATATCTGTGGGCTTTTTTCAGGGTTCAGGATGCCAGTTTGGCACCGCTGAACACAGAAGCAGATGAATTACCAATATCTTAGGACAGGACCTTACATATGACTATCTAATATTAAACTAAAAATTAAGTGTTTTTAAAAAGCAGAAAATATCTAGACTCAAATTAAGTTAAATCCTAAATCCTTTTTGATTTATATAAGTCACCATATAATAACTGAATTATTTTGAGTATATATTCTCTCCAGAAAATTATCCTCCAGCAATACAACACTCTGCAAAGTCAGGAAATCATGTTAACACTGATACATTAAGAAGAGTGTCATCTAATAACACTAATACTTCTTTCTCACAATCTAGTAATTACGAAAAGTTATGAAAATGCTTAAAACTCAGGAAATGTGATTTAATTTTTTAACAGCATCAGCACACAAAAGGAACATGATTTTTAAATTTTATTTTAGTCCATGAAATACAATAAACTCACAAGTAAATTATACATATTATTGAGTTAAATTTGAAACTTATTTTAGATTTTCCCCAAAATCCACATATACATTTTAAAGGACCCATGCAAAACATTTTCTCTTAGGAACTTTGAATTTTCTTCAGTCCAATGAAAAAGATCTTAAAAACTTCAGGGAAGTTTATAATTAATAAAAGATAGTTTCCAGGAAAATCTAAAATATTTTCGAAACTAATCCAAAATGTCCTATTAAAGGCAACTGACAAAACATTTTTAATGTGGGGAGAAAAAAAAGGAGTTTAAGATCTCTCTTATTTAGAACAAACACTCGTAACTGCCCAAGCTTTTCTTGTTCATATTCAAATAATCAGAAACATTTGAAAATTCTGAATATATTATAAATTCTGCACTAGACAATACTGTGCCAGGATAAGAGCTTGTGTTACAAATCACAAAAGACAGAATATTAAATATTAAGGAGTTCATAAACTACTTTCACACTATTTACTATTTCTATACTCTGTCCAGTTAGTTAGTACTTTAAACATTTATTTTACTATATGATCCAAATATTATTAACAAAATATAAGTTCATCTCAGATGGTTCTAAAGGACAATAATCAAGGTCTTAACAATGACTTGTCTCTGGCTGGGTTTAAGAGTGGTTTTTATTTTCTACTTTATATATTTGTATTTTGTGATTTTTCCTTGTTTTTGTACATTTTTTAATCCAAAGAGAAAAAAATAGGGAGATTCAAGAGGTAAATACTAGCAGTCTCTCCTACACTGTATATGGAAGAGCATTTTTTGACCCATAAATAGAAGTTTCCTGTCTGTGGAGCAGATGTATCTTTTAGTGAAAATGAACACATCATGTTATCATATTGATGACACGAGCCATTAATACGATGCATCTTATGACTCATATTCCATACTTGGTAAGCAATCTTTTAAGTTTGACTTCCTACATAGATTTGCCTACAGAGAGAACACAGACTTCATTCATTGATCCATTCTACAAATACTTATTAAGCACCTACCATGTACTAGGCACTATTCTAGGGACTGAAGATACAATAGGGAAAAAAGAGATAAAATTCCTGCCTTCATGGAACTTATATTTTAATATGGAAAAAACAAACAAATAATATATAACCAAGGTGAGGACATATAAAAGCTATAAAGGAAAATAAAGCAGGATAAAAGAATGTGATGGGGGGAAGGGGAGATTAGAGGTATTAATAGTAAGTAGAAGGGGAAAGTAACCCCAATGGAGTAGCATTTGAGTGTACACCTGAATAATGGGAGAAGAAAGAAACAATGGAAATATCTGGGGGAAGCTGAGTGAACAGCAAACACAAAGACTCTGAGGCAAGAGAGTAGTTCAAAACACAACAGAAAGCCAATGTGGCTGGAATAATGAGTAAGGAAGAAAGTGATAGGAGATGAAGTAGCTCGGAGTCAGGGTCTTGTGGGCTAAGGTAAGGACTTCAGCTTTGACTAAGGAGGTAGTGGTGAGGGTAGTAAGAGTAGTTTTTTTTTGTTTGTTTTTAGAGCAGTTTCAGGTTTACAGAAAAACTGCACATAAAGTACAGAGTTCCCACATACCCCACCTCCCCCCAGTTTCCACTATTATTAACATCCTGCATTAGGTGGTGCATTTGTTACAGTTGATGAACCAACATTTATACATTATTAATTAGAAGTCCATGTTTTACAGCGCCACCCACTCTTTGTGTTGTCCAGTTCTATAGGTTTTGATAAGTGCATAATATCATGTATCCATCATCACAGTATCATACAGAAGTTTCACTGCTCTAAAAATCCCCTGTGCTTCACTACTCATTGATCCATCTCTCTCCTGGGGCCCTTGGCAACCATCGAGCTTTTACTTTTGCCTTTTCCAGAATGTTGTATAGTTGGAATCATATAATATGTAGCTTTTCCAGATTGACTTCTTTCATTTAGCAATATGCATTTAAGGTCCCTCCATGTCTTTTTGTAGCTTGATAGTTCATTTCTTTTTTACCACTGAACAAATATTCCATTGTATGGGTGTACTAGTTTACTATTCACTCATTTACTGAAGGACATCTTGGTTACTTCCAATTTTTAACAATTATGAATAGAACAGCTAAAAACATTTTGTGCACAGTTTTTTGCATAGACATAAGTTTTCAACTCATTTGAGTAAATAGGAGCATGATTGATAGATTGTATGGTGAGACTATGTTTAGCTTTGTAAGAAACTGCCACTGTCTTCCAAAGTGTCTGTACCACTTTGCATTCCCACAGTAATGAATGAGAGTTTGCACCAGCATTTGGTATTGTCCAACCAAAAACAATAGAATGAATAAATAAAATCATGGTATATTCACACTATGAAATATTATGCAGTAATGAGAAGGAATATTCTCTAACTACATACACCAATATGATGAATAATGTGAAGTGGAAGGAGTCAAACACAAAAGCATACATATACAATAATTTCACTTATAAAAAACAAGAAGAACTAGTGTATGTTGGTGGAAGTCAAGATACTGCGTTACCCTTGATGGGAATAGTGATTGAAAGAAGAGTTTCTTGGGTGGTCTTAATGCTCTGTTTTTTAAATTTGATAAAAATAATACTGGATTGGAACCCACAGAATAAGTTAGTCCAGACTGACATAACTGAGTAAATAAATAAATGGGAGAGAAAGGACAGCTCCTCCTTATAGAAGGATTTCAATTAATAAATGCAAAAGGAACAAGGGAAATTTTTAAAAATCATCATTAGAATATAGTAATAATTGTTTTGGGGAAGATTCACCAAGGAACCCTCAGTACTTGTTTTGCAACTTTTCCTTAACTCTAAAATTTGTTCAAAATGGAAAGCTTAAAAAAGATAAAGTTTAAAGTAAAAACAATGGCAATATATTATTACGGGATTTATAATATATGAATAACGTAATATATATGACTAATGTATATTGTCATATATTGTATGACAATAATGGCACAAAGAACAGGAGAAAAAGAAGTGTTCTGTTGTAAGGTTCTTAGGATATATGTAAAGTGGTATAATATTATATAAACGTAGACTGTATTAAGTTATGATATATACTGTAAATATTAGAGTAGACACTTAAAAAAGGTGTCAGAGATGTATAACTAATATGCAGCAGTTGAGATGAGTGGAATCTATAAAAAAATAATCCAAAAGAAGGCATGAAATGAGGGGTAAAAGGAAACAAATGGCACAAATAGAAAATAGCCAGCCAGCTGATAAATTTAAACCAATCATATTGATAACTATATTAAATGTAAATGGTCTAAACCCTTCAATTGAGGCAAAAACTGTCAGGATAAAACAAAAGACCTAACCATATGATGTCTACAAGAAACAATTTTCAATACATATAAAGACACAAAAAGTAAAAAGATGGAAAAAGATATGGCTATATCAATATCAAATAAAATCAGAATTTAGAAAAAGAGATACTACCAGAAATATTACCATAAAGACAGATGCTTCATGATATAAACTGCCTCATCAGAAAAAAAAAATCCTAAGTATATATACAACTAATAACAAACTTTCAAAATATAAGAAGCAAAAAATAATAGCACTAATGGGAGAAAGACAAATCTACTACTATAGTTGGGTATTTCAACACTCATTTCTTCCTAACTGAAGAAAAAAGTAGACAGAAAATCGATAAGGGTATACAAGAAATTAATAACATCATCAACCAATTTGACCTTGCTCCAAAAATAACAGCAAAATGTACCTTCTTTTCAACTGCATATAGAACATTTACCAAGACAAACTATATTTTATAAATCAGTAACAAAAAATAGGGAATTCCCTGGCAGTCCCAGTGGTTAGGACTCCACACTTTCATTGCTGAGGGTGCAGGTTCAATCCCTGGTCAGGGAACTAGGATCCCACAAGCCGCATGGTGTAGCCGAAAAGTAAAAAAAAAGGAAAAAGCAAATATGAAAGCATCTCTGAAATACTTGGAAATTGAACAATGTACTGTTAAATAATCCATGGATTAGAAAATAACAAGAGATATTTGGAAAATACTTTGAACTAAATAATAATGAAAATACAACATATCAAAATTTATGTGCTACTGCTAATATAATACTTGGAGGGAGGTTTATAGCTATCAGTGTCCTTACATAATGCAAAGAAGAAAGATACAAAATCAATCTAACAACTTAAGACAGAAGACAAAGGACATATTAAACCTAAAGTAATAAGGAACTAGATAGTTAAGAGCAGAAAACAAAAAAAAAGGAAGATAATTTAAAAAATAATAAAACCAAAAGCAGTTTTTTTGATAAAGACCAATAAAGCCAATATCAGGAATGAATGAAAGAGGAATGTGATAATATATATATTACAAACTTTAGAAGAAGAATAAAGAACCATTATGAACTTTATGCCAAAAAATTCAACAGATCAAATAAAATAGACAAATGCTTTGACAGATTCAAACAATCAAAGTTCAACCAAGAAGAAACAGAAAACCCAAATAACTTCCTATTAATTAAATTAGTCATTTAAAACCTTCCTATCAAGAAAACCCCAGTCCCAGATTACAAGACTGATAAATTCTTCTAAACATTTGAAGATACAATATTAATTCTTCACAAACTCTTCCAGAACATAAAACAGGAACACTTTCCAACTCATTCCACAATATGAAGCCAGCATTGCCCTGATAGCAAACCATTACAAAAAAAGAGAGAAGAAAAAAAAGAAATTACAGATCAATATCCATGATGAATATAAATGCAAAAAATCTTTAAATTTTAGTAAATTAAGCCTAGCAACATACAAAAAGGCCCTATTAAAATGTATCTATTAACAGGCACTCAAATACAGGTAAATAAATAATTTAGGTTTATTTCATAAGTTGTGGCCTTCCCTATATTATCATTTGACTCACATCAAGGACGTTTACATTTTTAAAATAACTCTTGTTCCTGAACTTATAGGGTTACTTTTCAAACGTTCAGAGCTTAGCTCTATAAAAATCACATCAAATCTTACTAAAATACATTTGTAAAACTACATAATTAACAAGGGCTGGAAATACTTATTACACAAGCTTGAATAGATCTAGGGACTTAGGTCAGAATATACACTATTATATTTGCATAAATTTGTCTTAAAGCCTTAATTCTCCCTTTCATCGCAAAGAAAACTTTAGTAGTTCTTCTGAGCAAGTGCTTCTGTAACTAAGCAACATGGACAACAGTGTCTACATTCTTTGAATGGATAGCATGCTATCATTAGAGTACAATGATTGCCCTCCTCCCTACACCTTAGCAGTGTGGGAAGTCAAATGTATTCTCCGGTTCTATCAGATCCTTCTAAGATGGTTGAAGTGCTGTTTTTTTCTCTGTTCTCTTACCTCCTCCTTTAGCAATAAGAGTAACTTTTCCAGGTTTCTGCTGTTTAGTGAAACACCTGACAATTTGATAACAATCAACTAAGTTAACAGTTCATTTCTAGGTCTCTAAGGTTTCTTACTGATTTCCAGTGAAAAGAAGTTATTTATTAACAACTATGAACTCCCTTTCCTGATTTCTTTTTCCTGCCAAACTAAGTTACTCATTAGCACTTGTACAGAACACTCAAATGAGATCATTAAATAATGTTACCTGGACCATGAAAGCAACTGCAGCACCTCTGGCAGTCCTAGGAGAACTTCAAGAATTTTAGGAACTAAGCGTTACAATTTGGGTTAATATTAAAAATTGGGTAATAGTATTTGGCTTCACTAAATTCACTTCAAGCCACATTTACTGAAAACCCACCATTTATTACCTGCAAAAATTCATAGAAAATTACATAATAGGGAATTAAATAAGATCTCTAAGGTCCTTCAACTTTAAAAAAAAATTGCTGATTCTGTTCTTAGTATTTTTATGTATATTGATTATACATACATACTCATTATATATTATATATTACTTGCCATAAAATATAACTGCAGTACTATAGTATATACAGTAGAAAATTGATTGTTTTCAATAAATGTTAATGAGTCATATGGGTTAAAAAAATTGCTGTTTCTAATTTCTCATATATCTGAATGCTGTTTTTTTTTAATGAGTAAAAATGATCTGGGTTCTCAAAAAGCATACATAACATAGCAGATCATTCTCCTAAGACAAATTTACACAAAATTGTATACAATATAAATGATGTAGCATTTTATTGAACATACACTATAGGACAAATAGATTTTTTTAAGATTCCCTCTAACTTAGCTGTTTTTATAAAGAATAATAAATAGGAGGAAACTTTAAAGAGAAGCAGTCTTAAACTAGCTTTTAATTCAATGAAGGAAAAGTTGTAGGAATATTAGTAAGAGACAAAGATGGAGTTTATTTCTGGTTTCAAAGAGTAATCATTTTCTTTCTAGAAGAATAAAATCATTTAAAACTTCACTGTTCAGAGTTTTCTGAAGTAAAGTGATTAATTATTCAAACTGACAACCCGATGACCCTCACTCTAATCTATTCAGGCCCACCCAAAAAAATTTACAAAAGCACATCTCTAACATGAAACTCAACGGAACCGGGCCAGTTGTGGGGGGGGGGGGGGGGGGGGGGAGTGCAGGGAAGGATGGGGTAAGTGAGTGGTTATTTACTGTTTTCCCTCTGAAAACATGATTTCTTGAGTGCCTTGGTGTTCAGTGAAGAGTCTCTTTCAAGATTAAAAATGGTGAAAGGAGGTATGGGCAGGAAGAATGAAACACTAATCTAAAAAAGCAATGACTAAGGTTTCCATCTGTCTATTTAACACAAAAAGATAGGACATTTACTTTATTTGTCCATGACTTATCGTACAAAAGGAAAAAAGTAAATCAATATTACCAAGTGAAGAGTTTTCTTGGCTGCTCTCTAATATATTATGTCTGGCGCTTTGTATTTCTTTCAGTATCCTTTTACTGCTTTCTGCCAGTATTCACCCACGTGAATATGCATCATTAGTATCAAATCACATGGCATTAATAAAGATGCTATTAATGCTTAAACAGGTATTCAGATTTTAATATAATTTCCCTATAAAGGCAACAGCACAACTGCTAAATTCCAAATATGTTACTTAAACTAAATACTAGGCTATGTTTCACAAACTTCTAATTTCTCACATTCCTCAAATATACTGCTGAACACAAACTGGATGGCATGATTGAAAGTGGTATACTCATAAAAACAATAGAGAAGAATAAGCACTTAATATGCATAATATAAATCTAATATATTTATCTATAATAATGTGGATCTAATACATATAAATGAAAGTTTAACATGATAATTAGCATATATTTTGAATTGTAAATTCTCTTGTTATGAGTTTCAGCAGTAAGTCAAATTGCATTAAAGATGTATAACTTTTAAAAATGTCAAATTCCATTTTATTTGATCTTGGTGCATGAGTCTTATTTTGTAAGCATTCTCAAAGGAGCTCACGATTTGGGGGGTTTTTTTGTAATTAAAAAAGCAGTAAAGCAAGATCTGCATCACAGAAAATAACTATTTCTGTCTTTATAACAAAAGATAGCTTTCAAGAATTAAAAACAAATCAATAATAATCAGGAAACTATAAATAAAAAACAATGAGATACCACTTCACACTCATGGAATGGCTGTAATAAAAAAAGACAGATAATCACAAGAATGTTGATGATATAGAGGAATTGGAACCCTCATACACTGCTAATGGGAATGTAAAATGGTGTAGCCACTTAAGAAAATAGTCCAGTAGTTCCTCAAAAGATTAAACATAGAGTTACCATATGACTCAGTAAATCTACTTCTAGGTATACACTGAAGAGAAATGAAAACAAATGTCTACACAGAAACTTGTACACAAATGTTCATAGCAATTTTATTCATAATAGCCAGAAAGTGAAAACAACCCAAATGTTCAACAACTGATGAGTGGATAAATAAAATGTGGTATAATCATACAGTGGAATATCATTCAGCAATAAAAAGGAATGATGTACTGATAGATGCTATGACCTGGATGAATTTTGAAAATATTATGCTAAGTGAAAAAAGCTAGCCACCAAAGACTATATATTTTATGATTCCATTTATATGAAATGTCCAGAATAGGTAAATTTACAGAAAAAGAAAGTAGATTAGTGTTTGCCTAGGGCTAAGGAGTTGGGAGAAAACATGGGTGGGGTGGGGTGACTGCCAAACAGAACAGAGTTTCTTTCTGGGGTGATGAAAATCTCCCATAAGTGTTTGTGATAGTGAACAACTCTGTGAACATGCTAAAAACCACTGAATTGTATACTTCGAATGCATTAATCGTATGGTATGTGAATTATATCTCAATTAAGCTGTTAACACTGTCCCCTCTCAAAAAAAATAAATCTACTGCAATAGCTTTCAACTGCAGCTACACTTGGAATAACCCAACTTACTCGTTAAAAGTACAGATCCCCTGGACCTGCCAGACCAGTAAATCATAATCTATGGGATGAGACCCACTCGTCTAGACTAGTGGGAGCAGTACGGTGAGACCTAGATTCAAACTCTGACTCTGCCATCTTCTTAGCTGTATGATCTTTAGTAAATTATCTAATCTCACTAAATTTTCAGTTCCTTTTTCAGTACAATGAGGTGAGAAGTACCTATTTCATTGGATTACTGTAAGAATTTAATGAGATATTAGATGTAAAGTTACATGTACAAAATAGTGTATGTTATATGACATATTGTGCTCAAACAACAGCTGCTCTTATTATTACAATTATGTTATTTTAACTAGATCTTTATTTTCTTTTTCCCTATAAGGAAACAGATAATGCAAACTTCTAAAATGTTTGTCCCAAATCCATGCATATAAGTTAAACCTTATAAATTTTAACTCCTTATAAGAAATTTTGTTTTATTTTTTTAAAGCAGTTTACTTTCTATCTGATGCCCTGCTCGGAATAAAATAAATGACATTTATGAAGTTACTATTTTTATAGAAATACAGAAATTACAAGAACACAAAACTTCAGTGTCACTAATGGTGGGAGGGTGCTCATTAAAAAACAAATTCAATGGTTATTTTATAAATTACAAATTTAGGAATAAAGTTCCAAAGATTAGGCAGCCACAAAAATCAACCATTTAATTAAATAAAATTTGCCAATTTTTAAAAATAAATTCACTTTTTAGTAAAAATGTTGTAACCATCTGCTCAAGAACAAAGTGAAGTAAATTTAAAGTCCTATGAAATAATTTCCTGCTTAAGAAATGCATGTTCTTAATTCCCAGGTAATTTGATAACATCTTCTACAGAAGGAAAAAAAAAAAAATCCTTAAAGAAAGACTTTCATATGAATGAAAGCCAACGTTTTAGAATGGAGTGTAACACATGCACAAAACAACAGTAAGTACAAAGACCGGAAATAACATTTTATATTTCTACATAAAAATTCAGCATTTCTTTCCCCAACAGCTTATAATTCTATTCTACAATGAGTCATACAAACAGGTCAAATTCTGACTGAATCTGGTACAAAAATCAAATGTCATTCAACAACCACATTGTTATCTGAAGACATGGAAAGGAATATATCCATTCGAATTCCTAGGCATATTTTAGTATCTCATAAGTGTGTCACACTTTATAAATACAAGTACATTGCTTGAGAAAATCGACTGTGGATTTTCTAAATACATTTAATTAAACCAAAATTAAATTAAGTGTCTGGTTAGAGCTAAATATAGTAGAACACCATACCTAAAATTTAAACTGTATCTTTCTCAACGCTAAATAAAATTTTTAAAACACCCAGAGAATATTATATCTCTACAAAGCTGCACAGCCTAAAAACAAAGTTTCCTTCATCACCCACTATAAGACCAATGCTCAAAGAATATATTTAACCTGTTTTATTCAGAATAAATTTGTCTTTCACACAAAAAAGGGAAACTTCCCTTTAAAAGCTGTATAATCAATTTTTATGTCAATTTTTCGAACTCTCATAAAAAGGGCCCACAAAGATAATACTTTTATCAATTTCTCAAAATTGGTAAGTCAACAGTTTACTACATTCCAAAAGTTGCTGAAATTTTTTTTTAAATTAAAAATATCAAAACAACTAACTTTTTACTGACTTGTTTACACACGTGTATTTCCTATTTTTTATTCTACTATCTATTCTTTTAGAAACAGTTCCCTTTTTTCAGTACAATTTAGCTTTACATATAAAAACAAGAATGAAATCTACCAAAATGTTAACAGTGTTGGCATTAACTATCGCTGACTTTTCTACTTTTCTGTATCCTTAGATTGTTTTTAATGAACATGTAAGTACTTTCAAAATGAAATTTTTTTTTCAACTTTCTTACAACCCTGCTTCTTCACAAGGCTCTGATATGCCAATCTTTTGTGGTAAATTAGGTAGAAAAATAATATGAATTTAAACACACATTTTTCAGGTAAAAAAGAAAATGTCAGAGAACGGGAAAATGCAGTCTTAAAGCATCTTATATAATCATATCTTGTAACTACTTTAAAAACAGGGGGTAACAATTAAAATATTAGGCAAAAATTTTTTTTCTGCTTCAAATTTACTTTTTTCCAATGAAAATGAAAGCAGATTAGATTTGTGTGAAAAAGGCCCAATTACATCTACATTCTAACTAATTATCTAGGTCTATAAAATAATCTCAAACCGTGTACTATTAATATCGCTAAAACTGATTAAAGTAAACCATAAAGAAGACAGAACTTAGAAACCAGCTGTTTTTTAGGCAAGTATCAGATATTTTCTGATATGGAAAAGCACTGGACAAAATTATTGAGCATAACAAATACTACAAACAATAATAGTAACCCAAGGCCTCTTACCAATTTCAGCAGGTAGTTGTTTGATTTTGTTCTCTCGAATGCTAAGCATGCTGAGTTTTGACAGGTTTTTGATGTCTTTTTCCACAGTAGTTATTCGATTAAAGCGAAGGTAAAGGGTGGTAAGAGAATCCAGCCTATACACCACTGAAGGAATTTCTCTCAGTTTATTATGCCGTAAATCAAGCATCCGCAGCTTCTTCAAGTTATCAAGAGAGTCAGGCAAACTGGTAAGTGAATTTTCACTTAGAGCAAGTGTCATGAGATTTACTAGACAGCCCACTTCTGCTGGGAGGGACTGTAATTTGTTGCTATATAAATAAAGTTCTGTTAATTGAGTCAACTCTTTGATTGATGATGGCAATATGTGTATAGACCTCTTGGATAAGTCCAAACGCATTGAGTTCTCTTCCCGGCATTTGTTGAGCTCTTTAATCACCTCTGCATTGCTAGATTTCTTTCTAGTCCCAGGTGCTGGATTTGGCCGTTTGATCGTATTATCAACTGAAAATGCCACCCCTGGTTGGGCAGCACTGGAGTCCTTCTTTCCATCTTTGGCATCTTTCCCTTTGGTCTTAGGTTCTTTTTCTTTGCTCTCTTTCCCAAAACCTCCAGAGGCTTTTGCCTCCTTTTCTCTTTCCTTGGCTGATGGTGCTTTGGGATCTTTCTCTTTAGAGTCTTTTTCTTTTCCTAAACTACTACTCATGGTGACTCAAGCTTGGGCAAAAACTACATGAACTCCTTTTATTTGCCAACAACAGAAACTGGAATTCAAAGATGAAGAGACAAAAATCCTACACAATCAAAAAAGGTGTTGGCTTGAAGAAGTAATCGCCATCTGTTACATGTTGGATCTAAAAGCACTATGCCCATTTCTGATAACTCATTCCAACTGGTAAAATGGTGCTGGTCAATCAATGATTCATTAGAATTCCTGAAATATAATACAGAGAGAGTATTATATTAGTTTAGGTTATAAATTTATATTAAGTAAATGGGCTCTGAAAAACAATCTTACTGACAATTTTGCTATTTTCCTATGATTTGATACAGTAAATATTTATTGAACACCTTCTACTTTGCAAGATCCACTGAAAAATTATAAAAATTAACAAGGCGGGCTCTATCTTTAAGGAATTTACAATCTAACAGGAGAGGTAAGATAGGTATACAAGTCACCAAAGTGCAAATGTTTTTAAGAGCTGAAAAGTGGGAGAAATCACAACAGTAGCTAATGTCTGAGTGCTTTCTATGTACAAGCACTATTGTATGGAATTTACAAACATTATAACAGTTCTATGAGATAAATTCTTATCTCTATTTTACACACAGGGACAACTGAGGCACAGAAATATTTTTAGTAACTAGCTTTGTGATCCTGGAAACGTAGCAGAGCTAAGATTCCAATGTAGGTGGTACATTGCCTATATTCCTAATCACTACAGTAAAACTGCTCTATCTGCAGCTAATTACCAGATTCTAGGAACTGCAAAGGTAGCTTTTTTAGTTGATAGTGAGAAGGATTAAGGGTTCTTAGAAGTAGAAAAGGTTCACTGGTAACATGACTGACCAAAATGATCCACAAAGATTGAAAAGATGAGGTGAGATGGAAGTGAGACAGCACTAGCCTAATAAGATCTATTCTTGGTATAAGACTATAATGACGATTATCACATTTAATAATTATTTACTTAAAAAAACACATCAATAGGCCATATATACGAAATATATTCCTTAGTCTTACCTTAAATGCAGATGTGAAAGCTTTACAATATTGAATCTTGAATTACAATAAACAAGACTTCTGATTCCATACAAGATGGAATAAGCCCACTCTACCTTGTTCCTCACATTAATTACAACTTAAAACCCTGACAAAATGCATGAAGCAACTAGCAGAATATTCTGAAAGGTAGAGAAAAGAAGGCAGACTGGTTAGGAACCTTGGATTGCAGATGACCTGGTTGGTGGTGAGTACTCTAGGAGTTTTTTGTTTTGCTTTGTTTTTATTTCCTATATATCCTGGCCTGGGCAGTAGAGAAGCCCATAACCCAAAAACACCAATAAGCATGGACTAAAACAAGGTCCAAGAAAAGTCTGCTGTCTCTAGTCAAAGGACTAGGAAGAGAATAGCACTGCAGGATGGAACCCTCTTGACTATACCCTCCTTATTCCACTTGAACACCACATAAGAAGTCATGTCCCACCCCTCCCAACTGACACTAAGGCCACAAAGACTGCAGAGTAAAACTCTGCCAACCACCCAGCTCTGCACTAACTTGAAGAGAAGCAGTACACATCCCCCTTGGCATCAGCACTGCAGCCATGGAAACTATGGAGGAGAGCCCTGTTGACCATCCCACCCTGTACTTAGTAAATGTCAGCCAAGAAGTGGTGGCCCTTTTCCTCCCCACTGGTGCAAAAGCTGTACTATGAGGAAGAATCCTGTGGATCATCCCCTGCCGTGCACTAAGCAAATGTTAGCAAAGAGGCAGCACACCACTCCTTATGGAGAGGAGGGAGCTGGAGAAAGGGATTCTTTCAATCTGTGTATTCCCAAGCACACTCCCTAGAAGCTCAGCATGAAACCAACCAGAATCAAAACAACAAATGCTTTGAGAACTGAACTGTAGTGTGGAATATCACCTATTTTTCAGATTGGCCTTGGGGTGGCATACAAACAGGGCAGACCAGAATACCCCTAAAAAGACTTTGAAAACTATATTGGAACCAAAAACCACAAAAATGGGTTAGGGCATGTATTCTGAAACAAAACAGGTTGACTGCTAAATAGAAGACTTAAAAAGAAATCAAAATTTTATAAGTCTCAAAATGTCCAGGATGTAATCCAAAATTACTCATCATACCAAAAACCAGGAAAATATCAACTTGAACGGGAAAAGACAATCAACAGACACCAACAATGAGATGACAGATGTTGGAATTATCTGACAAGGATTCTAAAACAGCTCTCAGAAAAAACAAAACCAGGGCTTCCCTGGTGGCGCAGTGGTTGAGAATCTGCCTGCTAATGCAGGGGACACGGGTTCGAGCCCTGGTCTGGGAAGATCCCACATGCCGCGGAGCAACTGGGCCCGTGAGCCACAACTACTGAGCCTGCGTGTCTGGAGCCTGTGCTCCGCAACAAGAGAGGCCGCGATAGTGAGAGGCCCGCGCACCGCGATGAAGAGAGGCCCCCGCTTGCCGCAACTAGAGAAAGCCCTCGCACAGAAACGAAGACCCAACACGGCCAAAAATAAATAAATTAATTAATTAAAAAAAAAAAAAAAACAAAACCAAAAAAAAATGCTCCAACAACTACATATACTCTGAAAACATACAAATAACTATAAAGTCTCAACAAAGAAATAAAAGGTAAATCGAGAATCAAATGAAAATTTTAGAGCCAAATAATATAATAAATAAAATTTTAAAACTCACTGGAGGGGCTCAATAGGATAATGGAGATTACTGAAACTTCAGTGAATTTGAAGAAAGATCAGTAGAAATGATCCAATCTGAACAGCAGAAAGAAAATAGATTTTAAAAACTCAAAAGATCCTCAGTGAGCTGTGGGACAGAAACAAAACGTCTAATATTTGTTTCTTCAGAATCCCAGAAAGAGAGAAGAATGGATATAGGGCTGAAAAATTATTTAAAGAGACAATGGCTGAAACTTCTGAAATTGGAGGCGGGGGTGGACTTATAGAGACAAAAAGCTGAGCAAATCCCAAACAGGAAAAACCCAAAGAAATTCATTCCCAGAATATGATAATCAAATTTCTGAAAACTAAGGCAGCCAGAAAACAACATAAACCTATAGGGGAACAGTGATTTGAATGACAATGGATTTCTCATGAGAAATCAAACAGGCCTTAAGGAAGTGATATTTTTCAAGTGTTGAAAAAAAAAGAAGTCAACCAAGACTTCTTCATTCAGCATAAGCATTCTTCAGGAATGAAGGAAATATAATGACATTTTGAGATGAAGGAAAACAAAGAGAATCTGATGCCAGCAGATCTGCTCTAAAAGAATTGTCAAAGGAAAGCCTTCAGACAAGAAAGGAAACAGAATGAAAATTAGAACATCGGGAATGAAGAAAGATCTATGGAAAGAGTAATAATATGGATTAATATAACTGGCAATTCTTTTCCTCTTCAGTTTTGTAAATTATGTTTGACTGCTGAAAGCAAAGAATATATCTCTGAGGTGGTTGTCAATGTATATAGAGGTACTGAAACAAGTATACGACAAGGGAATGAGAGTGAAAGGACCTGAGTGATGCTAAGATTACTATACTGTATTTGAAGTGCTAAAATGTTGATACTAGTAGACTATGATAACTTAAGAATGTATGTTGTATTTCCTAGAACAATCACAAGAAAAAATATAGAAAGAAGTATACTCAAAAACACTACAGATAAATTAAAATGAAATCTTTGTTCAAGTAACCCAGAGTAAGACAGGAAAAGAGAAAAAAGAGAAAAAAGAAAAACAGAGGGCACAAAAGAAAATTATGAACTGGCACATTTAAATCCAAACGTAGCAATAATTACATTAAACGTAAACATTCTCAACACACCAATTAGAAGACAGAATTTGTCAGAATGAGTTTTTAAAAACACGACCCAACTATATACCGTCTACAAGAAACTCAATTCAAATTTAATAACAAAGGGGAAGGGTTAAAAGTATAGAAAAAGGTATACCATGCAAACGCTCATCAAGGAAAGTTTGGGTGGATGTATTAATAGCAAAATAAAATTCAGAGCAAAGAAAACTACCTGGGACAAAGAGGGAGATTAGATTACATAAAGAAAATGGTCATTTCTCCAATAAGGTAAAACATTTCCTAAGTGTGTATGCACCAAAGAACAGAGCTTCAAAAGACATAGTAAAAATTGATAGAACTAAGAAAAATCCACAAATCCACAACTACGGATTTCAAAACCCTTCTCAGCAATGGACAAACTACAGTACAGAAAGTTAGCAAGGATATAAGATAACAAATACCATAAACCAAATGGATTTAATTGACATTTGCAGAATACTCCATTTGATAAAGTAGAATACATACTCTTTTCAAGGCATATGCAACATTCACCAAAATAGACTATATCTTAGATCATAAAAAATCTTAAATTTAAAAGAACTGAAATCATACAAAGTATTTTCTCTTACTATAATGGAATTAAACTAGAAATCACTAATAGGAAGATAACAAAAATCTCCAAACACCTGAAAATTAAACAACATACTTCTAAATAATCTGTGGGTCAAAAAAAGTAACAAGGAAAATTAAACTATATATTGAGCTGAATAAAAATAAAACTAGACCAGAATTTATGAGATGTAGCTTAAGTGGTGCTTAAAGGGAAATACATATTACTGAATGATTATATTAGATTACATTAGAAAAGAAGAAAAACTGCAGACCAATAATCTAAGTTCCCACATCAAGAAACTTGAAAAGGAAGGGCAAAAAGAACACGAAGCAAGCAGAAGGAAAATACAATATAGAACAGAAATCCATGAAATTGAAAACTGAAAAGCAATAAAGAAAAATCAATAAAACCAAAAGCTGATTCTTTAAAAAGATCAACAGAATTGATAAACATCTGGCAACTCTGACAAAAAAAAAAGAGAGAACACAAATTACCAATATCAGGAATGAAACAGAGAATATAGTTAAATACTCCACAGACATTAAAAGAATAATAAGAGAACAAATCCTTGATAAGCACAAATTACCAAAACTCACCCAAGATTAAACAGATCGGGACTTCCCTGGTGGTGCAGTGGTTGTGGGTCCGCCTGCCAATGCAGGGAACACGGGTTCGAGCCCTGGTCTGGGAAGATCCCACATGCCGCAGAGCAACTAAGCCTGTGCGCCACAAATACTGAGCCTGTGCTCTAGAGCCCATGTGCCACAACTACTGAGCCCACGCACCTAGAGATCGTGCTCCGCAACAAGAGAAGCCACCCAATGAGTAGCCCCCGCTCGCTGCAACTGGAGAAAGCCCACACACAGCAACAAAGACCCAACACAGTCAAAAATAAATTAAATAAATAAATTTATGTTTAAAAAAAAGAAGATTAAACAGATCATCTAAATAGTCCTAGCTATAATTGCTAAAGAAATTGAATTAATAGTTTAAAACTTTCCAAAAAGGAAATTGCTAGGCACAAATGATTTCACTGGACAATTCTAACAAAGGTTTAAAAAAGAAATAACACCAATTCTACACAGTCTCTTCCAGGAAGTACTCATTTTATGAAGCCAGCATTATCCTGATACCAAAACCAGATAAAGACAATACAACAATAAGGAAAAAAAAAAAAGCAAGCAAGCAAGCTACAGGCCAACAGCCCTCAGAAACAGAGATGCAAAAATCTTCAATGACATATAAACAAATCAATACAGCTTTTACTACTCCTGTTGAACACAGTACTTAAAATACTAACCAGTACAATAAGGCAAGAAAAAGAAACAGGATACAGATTACAAAGGAAGAAATAAAACTGTCCCTGTTTGGAGATGAAATGATTATCTATGTAGAACACTGTAGGGATTCTCAAAAAAACTCATAGAACTAATAAGAGAGTTTAGCGTGGTCAAAGGAAACAAGGTCAACACACAAAAATCAATCATATTTCTCTTTGTTAGAAACAAACAAGTGGAAACCAAAATTAATACCATTTGCAATCACTCCAAAAAATTAAATACTTAGGTATATATATAATATGGAATATGTGTGCTTAAAACTATAAAACACTGATGAAAGAAATAAAAAATGACCTTCATTTAAGTTTCCTCCATTTCTTTTTGGGTCTGGATAGCTTTTTTACTGCTACACAATATTCCATTGTCTGGATGTCCCATAATTTATTTATCTATTCACCTACTGAAGATCATCTTGGTTGCTTCCAAGTTTTGGCAATTATTAATAAAGCTGTTATAAACATTCTTGTGCAGGTTTTTGTTCAGACATAAACTTTCAACTCATTTGGGTAAATACCAAGGAGAGTGATTGCGGGGTTGTATCATAAGAGTATGTTTAGTCTTGTAAGAAACTACCAAACTGTCTTCCAAAGTAGCTATACCATTTTGCAGTCCCACCAGCATTGTTGCTCCACATCTTTGCCAGCATTTTGCAACGTCCAGTTGATTTTTGACAAACATGCAAAAGCAACTCAATGGAGGAGAACAGCCTCTCAACAAATGCTGTTGGAATAACTGGACCTCTGTAAGCAAGAAAAACACCTTTGACCTAAATCTCATACCTTATAAAAAAGTTAACTCAAAATGGATCAAAGATCTAAATGTGAAAAAAAAAAACTATAGAACTTTTAGAAGAAAACATAGGAGAAACTCTTTATAACCTATGGTTAGGCAAGGAATTAATTAGATAAGACAGCAAAAGCACAAACATTAAAGGGAAAAAATTGATAAACTGGACTTAATCAAAATTAAAAACTTTTGCACTGTGTATGACTCAGTTAAGAGAACGAAAAGACAGGCTACAGCCTGGGAGAAAATGTACCAAGAATACATAAAGGACACCTTTAATCAGTAAGAAAACAATCAATCCAATTAGAAAAAGGGCAAAAGACTTGTAGAGACACTCCACCAAAGATAAAAATAACAAATAAGCACATGTAAAGATGTTGGACATCATTAGCCATTAGAAAAATGCAAATATAACTACACACCTATTAGAAGAGCTAAATTTAAAAATACAGATGTTACCAAGTGCTGATGAAACTGTGGAGAAACTGATAAGAATGTAAAACGGTAGAGCCACTATGGAAAACAATTTGGCAGTTTCTCATAGTTAAACATACACTTGTAGCACACAACCCAACAATTGCACCCCTAGATATTTGTCCTAGGGAAATAAAAACTTATGTTCACACAAAAATTTGTATACAAATGTTCACAGCAGCTTTATTTGTAATACCTCCAAACTGAAAACAACCCAAACGTCTTTTACTGGGTGAACTGATAAACTGTGGTACATCCATACAATGGAATACTATTCAACAATAAAAAGGAACGAACTATCCTTGCACACAAAATCTTGGGTGAATCTCAAGGGCATTAGGGGTTAGTGACAAAGTATCAAAAGGTTACATACTACCTGATTCTGTTCAATATTCTTAAGTGACAAAAGTACAGTGATGGAAACAAATCAGTGGTTATCATGGCTTAGGACTAGGGTGAGAGTGTGACTATAAAGGAGTAGCATGTGGGAGCTTCTTTGAAGTGATGAAATAGTTCTGTACTTTGTGGTGGTGGTTACTAGTGGTTATAAGAATCTACACGTGATCAAATTTCATAGGACTATGAACCCCCACCCCTCAAAAAAAGACTGCATGGAAAAACTGGTGAAATCTCAAACAAGAGCTGTAGTTTCATTAACAGCATCGTGCCAACGTCAACTTCCTGGTTTTGATAATTGTACTACAGTTATGTAAGATGTTATCATTGGTGAAAAGTAAGTAAAGGGTACAGGAGAACTCTCTGTACTAATAATTTTATAAATTCTATGAGTCTAAAATTATTTCAAAAGAAAAATGTAAAAAATAAAATACAATGGACGATACAAATCTACCATATGTAGATTACAAAGAAGTATACTGGCTTTTCTTAAATAAGTGAAAGTTTAAAAAGCACATTTGAAAAAAGCATATTTTGAAAATCAAAATTTTTTAAAATAAGTGAATAAGCAATTCAAATTGGCTGGGAAAAGATTCTCTCAATCTTGTTCAGTATAAGATAAAAAAATATACCCATTCATAGATATCACTTGATTTGGGAAGGTACATATTTCAACTGACTGGACTATAAGCAAAAAGAAAAAATTTAAGTGGGAGTGCAGTGAGGGAAACTTCAGGACAAAGAGCTCTTGATGAAACACAAAGATATAAAACTAGCAAAAGTACCAGAGACCACAAGTTGCAAGCAGTTGTATCTGAAGAAGCAGGGTGTTTTTGTTTTTGTTTTTTTTAGGTCAATTCCATATTTTATTCGTATTTGTATTTAAGAAGACTACAATGATGCCTGGCATATGACAAATATTTTTTGAGTGAACAAATCAAAGAATTCATCTCTTTTATATACTGCACAAAATTATAAAACTAACAATCTGATTATTGTTAGTGACTATTTTGCAACACATTTTATACTAAGTGATTGTTCATATCAAGTTCTTGTGATCTTTTATTCAATCATGCTACATGTTGGAAAAGCAGAGGTCAGAAAAGCTTTATATATAAATTTTTACGAGTATCATTAATAGTAAAACCACAAAGAGTCAATAATAGAACAAAAATGAAAATAATCTGTCAGATCCCTCAAAATTTGGAGTATTGTGCCATTAGGAAAATTTTTGAAGATAATTCAGTAGTGGTAATGACTATCATGTTGGGGTTAGGTTAAAAAAGAAAAAAATGCAGAATATATTATGATAAGTAGTCAAGGAGGAATTACTGCAAAATGTTTTATGTATATGGAAAAGCATTAGAAAAGAAAATTGGAAAATAATGGACTGTTTTATTGTGGAGGTAATGGGACTATATGTAATTTTAAAAATTTTTTTATTGGAGTATAGTTGATTTACAGTGTTGTATTGTTTTATTTTTATTAATCCTAGCTTAATAGTACTTATACCAAAAAAAATTTAAGCATATTCAAGGACATTGGCTAAAGAAAAAAAAAAAAAAAAAAACTGTAGCGTGATAGACAATCTCATAGTCTGAGTTTCACAGAAAATAAGGCCCGAGGGAAAACTTAGGTGCTAGAAGCTGTTTCTCCATGCCTTCAACCTGAGCTGGCCTTTTGAACTTTCATTAGCCTATAGAATGTGACAAAAACAATTTTGTACCAATTTAGACTGCAAGAGGCCTTGCACGCTTCTGCTCTCTCTCTCCAGACCCTTGCCTCTCTATGTGAACAGACCAGGGCTAGCCTGGTGTAGCAGGGTGGTCTTTAAAGTCACGGATTTTGTAAAAACCTGCTGAGCCCACAGAAGTCACTTCAGGCAATTAGGCACATATGGACAGTAGATGAAACTACACAGGTGACTCTACAAAGCCCTCAATTTAGTAATTTTTATCTAAGCTTCATGCTACCCATATACTTAATAAGCCTATTTCCACTATTTATAAGTCTTGTCATATCCTACGATTATCATGACAATGACCCCTAAATTATATGAAAGTATTTTACTCGTTTCTTATATGTCTTTATACTCTTCCCTCTCCCCAACTGGCATGTAAGTTCAATGAGAGCAGAACTTTTTCAATGCTGAAAGAATCTGCTCTTAAGTACTAGTTGAAACAAAAAACTACAGAAGACACAGCAAGAGATAACCTCAGATAATGTGTTTCTTGGTTAAAAAATTCTATTTTTCCCCGAGGTCCCCTGAAAGAAGTCTTACTCCTTAGGACTTCCATAAGATAAAGAGTCCTTGTCTGTCTTCTTCACAGATACACTGTTAGCATCTGTATCAGTATCTGGAATATAGTAGATGCTGAATAAATATGAGCTAAATGACTAAGTCAAATGGAGAGAGTATCCCTGATAGTATGGATAAATTCAGAACTTATTTATAGTTTACAAACTAAGACTATATAACCTATATTAAAAGAATGAAATCAGATATTTAAACTTAATTTCAAAGAGAAAAGTGTTTTAAGAAATCACTGCACAGAAGATGACTTTACTATCCTTTTAATGCCAACATAAACATTTCCTTGTCACCTAACTAGGTACTGACAGATGATTCTAGATAGCCAAGTCTTTGATTCCTTATTCAACACAGAGTCAATGAGTGGCAGAGGCAGGAATGAACCAAAGCTTTACTTTCTAGGAATCTTTCTGCTACCGCATTCTACTATACCATACATACATATCTAATGGATAAGTTATTTCCACTTATATCCAGCTACTTGAGTAAATTATTATAAATTCTTTCCTATATAAATACATATGAATTTAACTTATTAAAATCATTTACAAGAATCACACTTATTTGTATCTTCCCACAAAGTTAGGTACCATGCATGTTAAGTGTTATATTAACTGAATTGAGGAAACAGAGTTTTTGTTCCCTGGGAGCTCACAACTTAAGAAAAGTTATGCTGATTTGGACACAATGTCAATGCTGTATGTTATTAGCTAGATCATATTTTAGGCTATAGCAGCCTTTTTTTTTCATGTAGGCTCAGAACCAGAAAATCACAAATTTTATTTGTTTTGAACCAACTTATTACTAAGGACTCCTGCCCCAAATAATTCTAGTTCTAAACATGAGTATATTCCTCTTCCTCTTCACATAAAAGCAGACAATATTTTTCAGAGTTTATATTTTGACATATTAATAAAAAACTTTCAGCATTTCCACACTGGTAAGTCTAACAGTCAGTTCCTCATCCTTGTCTTACTCAAAACTATCGACAGCATTTAACAAGACTGCTCATCCTTCTCTCCTTGAAACACTCTACAATTGGCTTCCAGGATACCACTCTCCCTTGTTATCTCACTGGCACTCCTCAGTATCCTGTGCTGGTTCCTTCTCATCTTCCCAATCTCCAAACATTAGAAAATCCCAGGACTCACATCTCTTCTCTGTCTGTACTCACTTTCTAGTAGGGACTAGATGATTTCACCCAGTCCCATTATTTTAATGCTACCTACACGCTCTCAATGCTCAAATACCATCTCCAACCTGGATGTTTTTCCTTAACTCCAGAGATCTGTATATCCAGTTGCCTATTTGGCATCTCTACTTGGATATGTAACAACCATCTCAAATTAAGATGACTTAAATTGAACTCCTGAATGTGTCCCACCTCCTCAGTCTTCTTCTCCATCTCAGTAAATGGCAAGAGCATCCTTTCAAATGCTCAGGCCAAAAACCGTGGCGGCTTCCTTGACTTTTCTTTCACTCAATCTGACATCCAATCCATCAGAAAACACCATTGCTCTATCTACCAAGAATCCAACCACTTCTTACTACCTCCGCATTTAAAAGCCCTCATCACCTCTTGCCTGGATTGTAGCCTTCTGGCCTCCTAGGTTCCATCTTTACCCCCTTAACAGACTGTTCTCTTAGCAATCACTGTGATCCATTTAACTGTTAAGCCTGATTATGTCACTCTTTTACTTTAAAAAATCTGATGGTTTCCCAGGCTCTTACTCTGACCTTCAAGAGCCTTTCATGCTCTAGTCCTTTCTCTCTCTATATAGTCCTTTCTCCCAAATATCCACATTGCTTGCTCCCTACTTAAATATCTCATTCTTGACTACAACATATAAAATAGAAATATCTCTTTCCTATTCTTCTTCCTCTGCTTTATTTTTCTTTGCAGCACTCACTACCTGGCAAAAAATATACTTAATGATTGATTTTGTTTATTGTCTCCCTCTCCCCCAAGAATGTGAGCTCTCTGAAAGCAAGGACTTCTGATTGTTTGGTTTACAGCTGTATATTCAGAGCCTAGAACCTGGCCAATACTAGATGCCCATTAAGCATTTACCACATAAATGAAAGAACAAATGAAAAAACCCAGATAATAATTTTTTAGAATTCCTTCCTCTTTAGTAAATATAAATGATCAGTTTCAAAATACCTTTTATACCTCAATAAACCAAAAACTAAAATGAAAAATATAGAAGGCACAATATAGAACTGTGTCATTTCCCACACCTATCAAGAGTTACCACTACAATAACAAGATACAAAGGATTTCATTGAGTGATATTATGACATATACTATTCAACTTAAGAGACTTTTGTTTATTTTAAGATTGCTTCTGTCACAGCTGTTTGTCAACTTGTTTGGGGAACACTGAAAAACAGAAACAGAGGAAACAGAAAGGCAGAGAATTTTAATAAATTTTTTTCATATAATTGAAAACAATTATCCTAAAATATCTTTTATATCCTGCAAGTACTGACTTGAAAAGATTACTTTTTGTCTCATATTTCTAATCCATTTATTACTATTCCCTAGAATTAAGGAAACATTCTAATTATGAATTCAAAAACTTCTGTCCAAACTCTGGACCTGAAAGGAAATACTGCCAAGAAAATCCCAAGGGAGATGTGAGGAAAGAGAAAACAGTGAGTGTTTTTTACATAAAAAGGACACTATCATCATCTAAATAAACTTTTATCTACTTCTCACTGGGCACCTGAATTAATGACGTCATGCATAAAAGATAAAATTAACTAGCAACATATTGTACTAATAAGTAAGCAAAGCAGACTAATGCAGAAGGAAAAAAAGAACAATGATGAATTACAATGAACTGATATGCTCAATTTTTTTAAAATGAAAACATTCCAATTCATATATTCCTTAATTTTTTTCATCCTATAACAACAAGTAGAAATCTCTGGGAAACCTAACAAAATAGTGAGTAACCTTAGCTGAAACCTGCTTGACACACAAAGGGAGCAACATACTGAAATCCATAGCTTGCTGTTTCCTTTATGTAAGGGGAACAAAGTCTCATAAATGGAACACTCTTAGTCTTTTGGTGCTAACCAGCCTCTAATCATAAGTCACTGGCTTCATGTTGGTTTATCCTCTCAGTTTTTAACCTTCCACTGATTATATCAATTCTCTACTGTCCATATTATACATGAGGGCTAAGGTTTAAATAAACTTAGCCTTTTCTCATGCCATTCTCAAGTCACTAAAGTTCCAAACACTTCTCCCCTCTACCCACTAGAGTTCTGTATTGCATTCTCCTTTGTGTTCACTGTCTTCAGGCTCAGTCATTTTCCCATGTGTCCTCACAATGTAAGACTCTTACACTCCAGGGCTGCCAATCAATCAATTCTTAACATCTTAACAACTTGGGTCACAAGTCCCACTTTTGGATCTGAGCTTGCTGTTAATTTCTCCTTTGACCACCTCAGCATTTCTTAAACCAATTACCTCTTCACAGTTTTAATTTTAAATCCTAAACAATAATCCAATCTCTACACCAAGTTTTAGCTTTTTCTATTTCTTTTCCCTCTGGCTTCCTCGAATGATCAATTCCCAAGCGTCTCAAACTCCCTGTTAGTTCTTATTGTGCCCAATCCCCACAACTCTTACCATATTCTTAACTTTCACTAGGCTATTACGTAAGATTCCAAATTCATCTCCCTGACTATAAATTCTAAACAGCAACCCCTTCTCCATCCCAACCAGTGATGCCAGACTAAGCATCTTCAAGCTAAATCACTGATTTGAAGTCACTCCCCTACTGAACACACACACAAATAAGTACACATACATATACCTACACATATGTATAAACACACATTAGGTTTCTCCATAATCAGGCTCCCATCTATCTTTTCCATGTTTACCTTTTGTACCCTTAATACACTCTCCATTCCAGTCTTACCATACTATTGACACAGTAGGCTTAAAATGCTTTCATATACCATATCTTTGTTCGGACTACTCCTTCTGTGGGGATGATCTTTTCCTCCTCTCCACATTTACTCCCTAGTCTCCCTGGCCATACCCTGTATACACTATCCTCATCAGTATTCTGTTTCCTGAAAAGAAGGTACTGCTTCCTGTATCCATACCTATACTCTTGCTGTTTCCTCCTCTGCTTGTATGTCTTCCCCATTCACACCTGTTCCTTTTCCAGGCACCACCTTTCCAGATGAACCCATAAACATCTTTTGAGACTTCTAGGAATCACTTTCGCCAGAAAGTCTTTCTTATATTCTTCTGATTAGGCTAGGTATCTAGCCTCCTCCTCCTGGGAGGAGCTCTTATGAATGTCTGTCACTATATAACATGATTTTTAAAAACATTACTGGTTTTATTTTAAGTTCCTAAGTAAATCTTTACACTTCAAATTCTTGTTAACTTTCACAACAGCAGTATACTTGTCTTTTATATATTCTCTTTGTTCCTTTTAGGATCTGTGTTTTTCTTATTTCTTTAGTAAAATTGTAATAACACTGTTGAGTGTCAAAAAATTAAGCACATCTATTCTGCATCCTGAACAATTCAATACTAAAGCAACTGAATGTTGCAGAGCAAGTTGGGCATCCACCCGAGTGATCATGGGAGGTAAGAAATCAAAATGTCCCACAGCAGAAAGAGTCAGAGCCCAAGCAGATTAAAGAGGGTATAAGTATAGAAGATCCACTGCATCTTAGATTTCAGAGCCTGGGTGAGATGAGAAAGACAATCCCACAAGGGGCAGCTCAGTATAGGGTATCAGAGCCTGAGCAGGACAGGATGGGTATCAACATGTACTGGCAACCCACAAGAGGTATTAGAGTTCAAGTGAGGTGGGGATGGGTATCCTCATAGGGAGATGGCTCAGCATGGAGAAACAGAGTCTTACTGGGATGAGAAGAGCATCCACAGGTGGTGACAAACCAGTGTGCAATACTGGAATCTAAGAATGGTGAGGAACATGTCTACATGGAGGGGTGGGTGATTAAGGGGTAGGTGGCATGGCATGGAAAGTTACGAGTCCAAGCAAGGTGAAGAGGTCATCCACACAGAGTTGTCTGGCAGGGGGAGTCAAAGTCTGGGTGAGGTGGAGTGGAGGAGGACTTCCAAACATGGAGGCCTGTCAGCACAGGATGTCAAAGCCAAGTGGAGGTGACATCAGAAAAAACAGTATGGTAAGTAACTCTGAAAATTCTCTCCTCCATAAAAACAGCAAGAAAACTGGCAAAAACAGTTGGAATAAACTCTATCAGAACTCTCAAAATTAGCCAAGAGCTTGCACCCAGGATGCATTTACAGAAAGAAAAAGAAAGCAAGCATCTCAGTAAGAACAACAAGCGTTGTGACATTTTAACTTGCCCTAGTCCCTTCCCCTGCTCTCCAAATCCATGACAGCCTTGAAAAATTACAGTCCACATTCCCAGCTCAGCTTAGCAGACACCAGACGGAACAGAACAAAGCTGGAGGCTCATACAAAGCTTCATTCACCAACAACCCCTCCAAATTATCACTATTTGACCTGTCTGGTGGCTGCTGGAAAGACCCCATTTGCAACACTATCTGTATTTGACTTGACTCAGAACTTACTCAGAGCAAAAGACCTTTTACCCAAGAGACGTTTGTTGAAAACAATTACAGGCGAGTATTTTATCCTCACAGCTGCTTAAGGCAGTGAACAACAGTTGGGGCAAACAGACTAATCAAAAAGCTTGAAAGGAAAATCCGAGAATGAGATATCATAGGAACTTCGAAAAGCTCCCACGTTCCTGGGAATCTAGAAGCTTATGTACATGCTTAATGCTATGTGCATGGCTAGAGCTGTGTGTATGCTCAGCAAAGACCTGAGAAGGCCCCAAGGTATCACTTTTGACAAACTAACTTTGGAGCTGTGTACAAGCAGGAAGCAACAGCTAAGGCAGTTAATTGCCTGGATGAGTGCTGAAGGTATGCCCTAATACACACAGAGTTCTTTGGCAAAGACTGGGAGATTTACTGGTTTCAGGCATTTAAAGAAATCTCTGCCCAATCATTAGCCAACCACTAAGCTAACCAAATAGTGACTTCAGTGGCCACACAAAACAGAATTAGTTCAAAAAGTTACTAAACCAACAGCAACCACAATAAGCAGGAACAATAAACACCCCCAGAAAGGGGGCAAAATCTAATTTCCATAATTGCCACATTTTGTTATTTAAAGTGTCCGTTATTTGGACATTTTTATGCTATCTAAGATGTTCACGTTATTTAAACGTACATTTAGTATTTTAAATGTCCAAACATAGTTTTTCAATAAAAAATTACAAGATAGGCAAAGAAATAAGAAAGAATGGCCCAAACACAGGAAGAAAAACAAACAACAGAAACTGTCCCTAAGGAAATTCAGATGTTGGACTTACTAGACAATGACTTTAAGCCAGCCATTTTAAATATGAGCTAAAAGAAAACATGTCTATAGAACTAAAGGAAGGCAAGAGAAAAATGTCTCACCAAACAGAGAATGTGAATAAAGAGGAAAAAAGTTACTAAAAAAATAAAATTCTAGAGTTCAAAGTACAATAACTTTGAACTCTAGAAATGAAAAATTCTCTAGAAACGTTCAACAGCTGATATAAGCAAGCAGAAAAAACAATGAACTCAAAATAGGTCAACTGATATTATCCACTGAGGAACAGAAAGAAAAAAGATAGAAGAAATAGAAAGAATAAAGAATGAAGAAAGAGTATCAGAGATCTACGCCCACCATCAAGTAAACATTTTAAATAACAATACACATAAATAGAATCCTGGAAGGAGACAATGAGAGAAGGTGGCAGAAATACTGGAAGAAATAAGGGCCAAAAATTTCCTTCCAAGTTTTGAAGAAAAACATTAACCTACACCTCCAAGAAGCTGAACAAACTCCAAGCAGAATAAACTTAAAGAGATCTACACATAGGCACATCCTTACCAACTGCTAAATGACACAGACAAAAAAAAAAAAATCTTGGAAGCAGCAAGAGAAGCGACTCATCATGTATGAGACATAAGAAGATTAACAGTCACTTCCACAAGTCATTTCTTTTCAGAAAATATGGAGGCCAAAGGCAGTGGGAAGACATATTCAAAGTTCTGAAAGGAAAACCAAACAAACAAAAACAAACTGTCAAGAATTCTATATGCAGCAAAACTACCCTTCAATAAAGGTAAAATTTAAACATTCCCAGATAAGCAAAAACTAAAAGAATTTGTTGCAGACCTGCCCTACAAGAAATGCTAAAGTGAGTCCTTCAGACTGAAATGGAAGGGCACTAGACAATAACTCAAATACAAATAAAGAAAGAGCACTGGCAAAACTAACCACAAAAATAAATATAAAAGACACTATAAATGTATTTCTTGCCCATAGCTTTTTTCTCCTATCCAATTTAAGAGAACTGCACAAAGCAATAATTATAAATGTGTTGATGGGCACACAATGTACGAAGATGTAATTTTGTATGACAATAACAGCAAAAGGGGGGGGAGTGGAGCTACCTATATAGGCACAAAGTTTAAGTAGACTGTTGAAATTAACTTGGTTTAATCCAAACTAGATTCTTATGACTTAATATGTTAATTGTAGGACAACCACTAAAAAACGACAAAAGAATTTTAAAAGTACTCTAAAAATATCTAACACAGAAGAAGACAGTGATGGAGGAATAGAGAAACAAAAAAGATGTGACACACAGAAAACAAAGTAGCAGGGTGCAAATTCTACCTTATCAATAACTAAATGTAAATAGATAAAATTAAACCCTCAAATTAAAAGGCATTAGTTCGTAGAATGGATTAAAAAAAAAGTGATCCAACTGTATGCTGTCTACAAGAGATACAGTTTAGATTAAAACACATGAATAGATGGAAAGTAAAATGATGAAAAAAGGTATACCACACCAATACTAACCAGACAAAACAGACTTTAAGACAAAAATTATTACTAAAGACAAGGAACATTTTATAACAATAGAAGGGTAAATCCATCAAGCAGATAAAACAATTACAAACACATATGCACCTAATAGAGCATCAAAATATATTAAGTAAAAACTCACAGAATTGAAGGAAGAAAACAGATGATTCAACAATAATAGTGACTTCAATACCCTACTTTCAATACTGGGTAGAACCAGACAGAAGATCAACAAGGAAATAGAACACCTGAACAACACTATAAGCCAACTAGGCCTAAGAGACATTTATCAATACTCCACCAAACAACAGCAGAATACTCACACTCTTCTCAAGTGAACAGAAAACATTCTCTAGGACAAACTATATTTTGGAACATAGAACTTTAAGTTTCTGTAAGTAAAATGGAAGATACATTCTCCAACCACAAAGTAATAAAATTAAAAATCAACAGAAGAAAGAAATCTGAAAAATTCACAAGTATGTAGAAATTAAAAACCACATTCCTAAACAATCTATGAAAAAACCACAAAGGGAATTAGAATCCCAAGCAGATGAGAAGAGTGTCCACACAAGAGGGTGTCCAATTCCCTAGCAAAGGAAGTCAGAGCCCCTGTAAGCCAAGGAAGGTGTTACTAGAAGTGGCCTGATATGGACTATCAAACCTGAGCCAGGTAAGGAGAATACATAGCTCTACAGACCCAGGTATTTGGCAGACATTTTCTCAAAAATGAAGGAAGTGAGCCCATCACTTCATAGAAAACAACTGAGAATATTTGTTGCCAATGACAAACTTAGAGTTAAAAACAAAAATCAGAACTTTAGAAAACACGTATCCTCTATCATGAGCTTGAAAAGCTACTCAATATTTAAAGACTTTTCTGATGAGATCAGCGGCATTATTAACAAATGTGGATTTTTTAAATATTGTACTATAAAGTGTGCCAACGTTTAGGGAATCTACATAACTCAATAAACCAGTATTTTCCAGTTGACTAATTTATGATGATTCGAAAATCACAAATGGGTAACAGAGCCACTCAAATTACAAGATAAATGAATGAACCATTTTTTAATGGAATGAAAAGTCCACAGGTTGGCACTGGAAAAGCTGAACATCCATAGGCCAAAAGGAAAAGAAAAGAGGAGAGGAGAGGAGAGGAGGGAGAGGACAGGAGGAGGAGGAGGAGGAGGAGGAGGAGGGAGGGAGGGAGGAAGGGAGGGAGGGAGGGAGGAAGGAAGGAGATAAATAAAAAAAGAACTTCAATCTAAATCTCACACTGTATAAAAATTAATTAAATAAAAGCTAACTCAAAATTATGATTTTTTTAGATATAAAATGTAAACCTATAAAAGTTGGAGAAGTAAAGAAATGAGAAAATCTTTGGGACCTAGAGCCAGGTGAAGATCTCACAGGCATGACACCAAAAGTACAACCCATAAAAGAAAAAGATTGATAAACTGAACTTCATTAAAAATTTAAAATTTTGCACTGCAAAAGACCCTGTTAAGAGGATGGAAAGACAAACTATGGGAGAAAATATTTGAAAACCTCATGTTCAAAAAAGGTCTTACATCTAAACACATAAAGAACTCTCAAAACTCAACATGAAAAAAACAACCCAACTGGAAAATGGGCAGAAGAGAGATGTAAACATTTCACCAAAGAGCAGATACATATGGCAAATAGCACAAGTAAGATGTTCAACATCATTAGCTATTAGGGAAATGAAAATTAAAACCACAATGAAATATTACAACACTCTGTCAGAGCACCTTAAATAAATAAAAAATAGTGATAACATCAAATGCGAACAAGAATGCAGAGAAGTCAAATATCTTGTATACTGCTGGTGGGAAGGTAAAACAGAGGTGAATACAAAAATTCTGAAAAAACAGTTTAGTGATTACTTATAACTAACCACATACCTACCATATAATCCAGCATTTCACTCTTTGGCATTTACCTCAGAAAAATGAAAACTTGTGCTCACACAAAAAACCTGTACGCTGGGACTTCCCTGGCAGTCCAGTGATTAAGACTCTGCACTCCCTAGTGGTTAAGAGTCTGCCTGCCAATGCAGGGGACATGGCTTCGAGCCCTGGTCTGGAAAGATCCCACATGCCACAGAAGCAACTAAGTCCATGCGCCACAACTACTGAGCCCGCGCGCCTAGAGCCCACGCTCAACAAAAAAAGCCACCGCAATGAGAAGCTCGTGCACCTCAATGAAGAGTAGCCCCTGCTCATCGCAACTAGAGAAAGCCCGCAGGCAGCAACAAAGACCAAACGCAGCCAAAAATATAAATAAATACTCCGTGCTCCCAATGCAGGGGGCCTGGGTTCAATCCCTGGTCAGGGAACTAGATCCCACATGCCGCAACTAAAAGATCCCACACGCCACAACTAAAGATCCTGCACGCAGCAATGCAGATCCTGCACATGGCAACGAAGAACCGGCGTGCCGCAACTAAGACCCTGCACAGCCAAATAAATAAATAATTTTTTTAAAAAAAAACCTGTACACCAATGTTCATACCATTTATTTGTAATCCCCCACACACACCCAAAAAAGGAATCAATTCAAATGTCCTTTGGTGAGTGAATGGTTAAACTCTGGTACATTCACACAAGGTAACACTACTCAGTAAAAAAAGGAATGAGCTACTGATATATGCAACAACCTGGCTGGATCTCAAGGCTGTTAAGCTTAATGAAAAAGTCAATCTGAAAAGTTTACATACTTTATAATTCCATTTATGCAACATTTTTTGAACTGATGAAACTATACAGATGGGAGAATGGAACAGGAATTTTCAGGGGATAAGGACAAGGGTAGAGAGGGAGAGTTCCTCTGAGGTGATGAAATCATTCCATATCTTAACTGTGAATCTATACGTGGGATAAAAACATGCAGAATCATAGACACACACAAAAACACCTAAAAAAAGGCAAAAAACCGAATATGGTCTTATAGTCCAGTTAACAGTATAGCATCAATGTCAATCTCCTGGTTTTGATATTGTACTCCAATTATATGAGATGCTAACATTAAGGGATGCTGAGTGAAGTGTTATTTTTGCAACTTCCTATGAGTCTATCATTATTTCTAAAGAAAAAGTTAGGGGGAAAAAGTTCATTAATATAGGTTTAAATTCTACATTGCAGTTAATCTTCAAGAAATTATTTATCACTGCCATTTTAAACCAGTTATCATTGAATACCTTCAATTACCTAAAAAGGCTATTAAAATATTCCAACTACATATATGTTTGAGGACTGATTTTCTTCATATTCTTCAGCCAAAATAACATATTGCAACAGACTGAAGCAATTATGAGAATTCAGCCATTATCTGTTAAGGAAGACATTAAGGAAATTTGCAAAAAATGTGAAACAAATCCACTTGTTGTGAAAAGTAGTTATTTTTCATAAAAATTTTTATTTGTTACATGTAATACGTCTTTTAAAAAATTAATTTTTAAATTCCTTGATTTTAATTTCTAATACAGTAAATATGAGTAAATATAACCCTTACATAAATAAGTTCCGAAGTTCTAAATTTTTTAAGACTGTGAAGTTGTTCTAAGGCCAAAACGATAGAGAACTGCTGCTAAAATACTCAGGGATGATGGAGCATCAGATGAACAACTTACTCTCAATTAATTTCGGGAAAAACAGGTTGTTTTACTGAACTCCAAACTTCTAAGTTTGTGATCATTTAACAACTTTTAAAAGGTTAATTAGAAATAATAGAAACAAAATAAAAGAACAGGCTACAGACTAGGAATAGATCTTTGTAACTCATTTCTAAAAAAGGATTTGAGTCTAGAAAATATTAAAAAACTTAGCAGATTTCTAAGAAAAGGCAAATACTGCACTAAGAAGTGGGCAGGCAATTCACAGAAGACATTTAAAAGGCCATTAAATACTCAATAGCACTAGTAATTAGAGAAATATGAAAAGCTATAACTGCCATCAGGTTAGGTGAAAAAGTCTGCTAAAACCAACATGGGAGAAAGTGGAGCTGTGAGAATTCACACTCTGCTGGTAAAAGTATCAATTGTCAAAACGACTTTGGAGAGTAACTTGGCAAAAATTCGATGAATTAGAAAATGTCCAAGTAAACCCATTTGATCTATCAATTCTACTTCTAGGTATTTACAGTATGAAAACTTCTATATTTGCACAAGGAGCCACTGCGGCAAGGTTACACTACCCAACGGAAAAATAAATCACTACACCTAAAGGAAGCAACAGAAACAGATCTCAGAAGAGATGGTAAACAATAAAAACAAAAAGACAAAAAACAGAAAATTCCTTCCAGAATTAGCTCAAGATAGCAGAGTAGAAGGATGTGCACTCACCCCTTTTTATGAGAACACCAGAATCACAACTAACTGTTGAACAACCATCCACAAAAAAATGCTAGAACCTACCAAAAAAGATATCCTACATTCAAAGACAAAGAATAAGCCACAACAAGACAAAAGTGGGTGTGCAATCGCGATAAAATCAAATCCCATACCCATGGGTGGGCAACCCACAAACTGGAAAACAATTATACCACAGAAGTTCTCCCACTGGAGTGAAAGATCTGAGCCCCATGTCAGGTTTCCCAGTTGCCTGGGGTTCTGGCAACGGGAGGAGTCGTCGCCAGAGAATCTGGCTTTGAAGACCAGCAGGATTTGATCACAGGACTTCCAAAGGAATGGGGAAAACAGAAACTCCACGCCTGAAGGGCACACACAAAGTCTCGTGTGAACCAGGACCCAGGGGAAAAAAGCAGTGACCCCTTAAGAGACTGGGCCAGACCTAACTGCTAGTATTGGAGGATCTCCTGCAGAGGCAGAGGGTGGTTGTGGCTCACTGGGGGGACAAAGACACTGGCAGCAGCAGTTCTGGGAAGTATTCATTGGCTTGAGACCCTCACCTCCTGGAGGCCACCATGAGCCCCACCAAACAGCCTGTAGGCACCAGTGCTCGGTCACCTCAGGCCAAACAACCAACAGGGAGGGAACACAGCCACACCCATCAGCAGACAAGTGGGTTAAAGTTTTACTGAGCACAGCCCTACCCACCAGAGGGACAAGACCCAGCTCCACCCACCACCTCTTCCCCCCAGTCAGGAAGCTTGCACAAACCTCTTAGATAGCTTCATCCACCAGAGGGCACACAGCAGAAGCAAGAAGAACTACAATCCTGCAGCCTGGGGAACAAAAACCACAATCATAGAAAGTTAGACAAAATGAAACAGCAGAGGAATATGTCCCACATGAAGGAACAAGATAAAACCCCAGAAAAACAACTAAGTGAAGTGGAGATAGGCAACCTTCTAGAAAAAGAATTCAGAATAATGATAGTGAAGATGATCCAGGATCTTGGGAAAAAATGGAGGCAAGGATCAAGAAGATGCAAGAAATGTTTAACAAAGACCTAAAAGAACAAAAGAACAAACAGATTAACAATACAGTAACTGAAGTGAAAAATACGCTAGAAGGTATCAATAGCAGAATAACTGAGGCAGAAAAATGGATAAGTGACCTGGAAGACACAATGACAGAAATCACTGCTGAACAGAATAAAGAAAAAAGAATGAAAAGAAATGAAGAAAATCTAAGAGACCTCTGGGACAACATTAAAACACACCAACATTTACATTATAGGGGTCCCAGAAGGAGAAGAGTGAGACAAAGGACCTCAAAATATATTTGAAGAGATAACAGCTGAAAACATCTCTAACATGGGAAAGGAAACAGTCACCCAAGTCCAGGAAGCACAGACAGTACCAGGCAGTATAAACCCAAGAAGGAACATGCCAAGACACATAGTAATCTAAATGACAAAAACTAAAAACAAAAAATATTAAAAGCAACAGGGGAAAACAACAAATAACATACAAGGGAACTCACACAAGGTTATCAGCTGATTTCTCAGCATAAACTCTGTAGGGCCGAAGGGAGTGGCACAATATATTTAAAGTGATGAAAGGGAAGAACCTACAACCAAAAATACTCTATGTAGCAAGGCTCTCATTCAGATTTGACAGAGAAATCAAAAGCTTTACAGACAAGCAAAAACTAAGAAAATTCAGCATCACCAGACCAGCTTTGCAATAAATGCTAGAGGAACTTCTCTAGGCAGGAAGAGACCAGCAACTTTAACAAACCTTGTACATATACAGACTGCTATATCAAAACCTCATGGAAACAACAAACCCCAAAACTACAATAGATACAAACACAAAAGAAGAAAAAGCAACCCAAACACAACACTAAAGATGGTCATCAAACCACAAGAGAAGAAAACAAAAGAGAAAAGGAAGAAAAAAGACCTACAAAAACAAACCCAAAACAATTAAGAAAATGGCAATAGGAATATACATATCAATAATTACCTTAAATGTAAACGAATTAAATGCTCCAACCAAAAAACAAAGAATGGATACAAAAACAAGACCTGTATATATGCTGTCTACAAGAGACCCACTTCAGACCTAGAGACACCTACAGACTGAAAGTGAGGGGATGGAAGAAGGTACTATATGCAAATGGAAATCAAAAGAAAGCTGGAATAGCAATACTCATTTCAGACAAAATAGACTTTAAAATAAAGACTGTTAAAGAGACAAAGAAGGATACTACATAATGATCAAGAGATCAGTCCAACAACAAGATATAACAATTGTAAATATATATGCACCCAACATAGGAGCACCTCAATAAATAAGGCAAATACTAACAGCCAAAAAGGGAGAAACCAACAGTAACACAACAATAGTGGGGGACTTTAACACCCCACTTTCATCAATGGACAGATCATGCAGACAGAAAATCAATAAGGAAACACAGGCCTTAAATGACACATCAGACCAGATAGACTTAATTGATATTTATAGAGCATTCTATCCAAATGCCACAGAATACACGTTCTTCTCCTGTGCACAAGGAACATTCTCCAGGACTGACCACATGCTGGGCCACAAAAAGCAAGCCTCGGGCTTCCCTGGTGGCGCAGTGGTTAAGAATCTGCCTGCCAATGCAGGGGACACGGGTTCGAGCCCTGGTCTGGGAAGATCCCACATGCCGCAGAGCAAATGGGCCCGTGAGCCACAACTACTGAGCCTGTGCGTCTGGAGCCTGTGCTCCGCAACAAGAGAGGCCGCGACAGTGAGAGGCCCGCGCACCGTGATGAAGAGTGGCCCCCGCTTGCCACAACTAGAGAAAGCCCTCACACAGAAACGAAGACCCAACACAGCCAAAAATAAATAAATTTAAAAAAAAAAAGCAAGCCTCAGTAAATTTAAGAAAATTGAAATCATATCAAGCACCTTTTCCAACCATGATGCTACGAGATTAGAAATAAACTATAAGAAAAAAATGTAAAAAGCACAAACATGTGGTGGCTAAACAACATGCAACTAAACAACCGATGGATCACTGAAGAAATCAAAAAGGAAATCAAAAAATACCTAGAGACAAATGAAAACAAAAGCACAACGATCCAAAACCTATGGGATGCAGCAAAAGCAGTTCTAAGAGGGAAGTTTATAGCAATACAATCTTACCTCAGGAAACATGAAAAATCTCAAATAAACAACCTAAACTTACACCTAAAGCAACTGAAGAAAGAACATCAAAACCTGAAGTTACTAGAAGAAATCATAAAGACCAGAGCAGAAATAAATGAAATAGAGACAAAGAGAACAACAGTAAAGATCAATGAAACTAAAAGCTGGTTCTCTGAAAAGAAAAACAAAATTAATAAACCTTTAGCCAGACTCATCAAGAAAAAAAAAAGGAAGAGGACTCAAATCAATAAAATTGAAAATGAACAAGAAGTTACAACTAACACCACAGAAATGCAAAGGATCATAAGAGACTACTACAAGCAACTGTATGCCAATAAAATGGACAACCTGGAAGAAATGGACAAATTCTTAGAAAGGTACAATCTCCCAAGACTGAACCAGGAAGAAATAAAAAATATGAACAGACCAATCACAAGCACTGAAATTGAAACTGTGATTTAAAAACTTCCAGCAAACAAAAGTCCAGGACCTGATAGCTTCACAGGTGAATTCTATCAAACATTTAGAGGAGAGCTAACACCTGTCCTTCTGAAACTGTTCCAAAAAACTGCAGAGGAACGAAAACTCCCAAATTCATTCTATGATGCCACTGTCACCCTGATACCAAAACCAGACAAAGATACCACATGAATAGAAAATTTTAGGCCAATATCACTGATGAACACAGATGCAAATATCCTCAACAAAATACTAGCAATCCAAATCCAACAATATATTAAAAGGATCATACAACAAGATGAAATGGGATTTATCCCAGGGATGCAGGGATTTTTCAACATCCGCAAATCGATCAGTGTGATACACCACATGAACAAATTGAAGAATAAAAACCATATGATCATCTCAACAGATGCAGGAAAAAGTTTTGACAAACTTTAGCACCCATTTATGATAAAAACTCTCCAGAAAGTGGGCATAGAGGAAACATACCTCAACATAATAAAGGCCATATACGACAAACCTACAGCTAACATCATACTCAACGGTGAAAAGCTAAAAGCATTTCCTCTAAGATCAGGAATAAGACAAGGATGTCCTCTCACCACTTCTATTCAGCACCATTTTGGAAATCCTAGCTACAGCAATCAGAGATGAAAAAGGTATCCAAATTGGAAAAGCAGTTAAAACTCTCACTGTTTGCAGATGACATGATACTATACATCAAAAATCCTAAAGATGCTACCAGAAAGCTACTGGAGCTCATCGATGAATTTGGTAAAGTTGCAGGTTACAAAACTAATATACAGAAATCTGTTACATTGCTATACACTAACAATGAAAGATCAGACAGAGTAATTCAAGAAACAATCCCACTTACCATCCATCAAAAAGAATAAAAAACCTAGGAATAAACTACCTAAGGAGACCAAAGACCTGTACTCCAAAAACTATAAGATGCTGGTGAAAGAAATCAAAGATGACACAAACAGATGGAAAGATACACCATGTTCTTGGACTGGTAGAGTCAGTATTGTCAAAATGACTATACTACCCAAGGCAATCTGCAGATTCAATGAAATCCCTATCAAATGCCACTGGCATTTTTCATAGAACTAGAACAAAAAAATCTTAAAATTTGTATGGAGACACAAAAGACCCAGAACAGCCAAAGCAATCTTGAAAAAGAAAAACGGAGTTGGAGGAATCAGGCTCCCTGACTTCAGACTATACTACAAAGCTATAGTCAACAAAACAGTATGGTACTGGCACAAACATAGAAATATAGATCAATGGAACAGGACAGAAAGCCCACAGATAAACCCACGCACCTATGGTCAATTAATCTATGACAAAGGAGACAAGACCGTACAATGTGTAAAGACAATCTCTTCAATAAATGTGCTGGAAAAACTGGACAGCTATGTGTAAAAAAATGAAATTACAAACATTTTTAACACCATACACAAAAACAAGCTCAAAATGGATTAAAGACCTAAATGTGAGACTGAACACCATAAAACTCTTAGAGGAAAACATAGGCAGAACACTCTCTGACATAAATTGTAGCAATATCTTTTTCAATCCATCTCCCAGAGTAATGAAAATAAAAACAAAAATAAACAAATGGGACCTAATTAAACTCAAAAGCTTTTTTTACACAGCAAAGGAAACCATAAATAAAATGAAAAGACAACCCACAGAATGTGAGAAAATATTTGCAAATGATGTGACGGACAATGGATTAGTCTCCAATATTTACAAACAGCTCATGTGGCTTAATATCATCAAAACAAGGAATCCAATCAAAAAGTGGGTAGAAGACCTAAATAGATATTTCTCCAAAGAAGATATACAGATGGCCAAGAGGCACATGAAAAGATGTTCAACATCGCTAATTATTAGAGAAATGCAAGTCAAAACTACATTGAGATATCACCTCACACCAATCAGAATGGCTATTATCAAAAAATCCACAAACAGTAAATGCTGGAGAGGGTGTGGAGAGAAGGAAACTCTCCTACACTGTTGGGGGGAATGTAAATTGGTACAGCCCCTATGGAGAACAGTATGGAGGTTCCTTAAAAATTAAAAACAGAGCTACCATATGATCCTGCAATCCCACTCCTGGGCATATATCCAGAGAAAAACATGGTCCAAAAGGATACATGCATCCTGATGTTCATTACCACATTGTTTACAATAGCCAAGATATGGAAGCAACCTAAATGTTCATTGACAGAGGAATGGATAAAGAAAATGTGGCACATATATACAATGGAATATTACTCAGCCATAAAAAAGAACGAAATAATGGGCTTCCCTGGTGGCACAGTGGTTGAGAATCTGCCTGCCAATGCAGGGGACACGGGTTCGAGCCCTGGTCTGGGAAGATCCCACATGCCGCGGAGCAACTGGGCCCGTGAGCCACAACTACTGAGCCTGCGCGTCTGGAGCCTGTGCTCCACAACAAGAGAGGCCGCGATAGTGAGAGGCCCATGCACTGCAACGAAGAGTGGCCCCCGCTTGCCGCAACTAGAGAAAGCCCTCGCACAGAAACGAAGACCCAACACAGCCAAAAATAAATAAATATATTTAAAAAAAAAAAGTAAAGATGAGTATTCCAACCCCCCAGCATAAATAAATTTAAAAAAAAAAAAAGAATGAAATAATGTCATTTGCAACAACCTGGATGGACCTAGAGACTATCATACTGAGTGAAGTCAGAGAGACAAAGTGAAATATCGTTATGATATTGCTTATACGTGGAATCTAAAAAACAGATGCAAATGAACTTATTTACAGAACAGAAACAGACTCACAGACTTAGAGAACAAACTAATGGTTACTGAGGGGAAGGGTGGGGAGAAGGGATGGTTACGGAGTTTGGGACTGACATGTACACAGTGTTATATTTTAAATGGATAACCAACAAGGACCTACTATATACAGGGAACTCTGCTCAATATGTAACAACCTAAATGGGAAAAGAATTTGAAAAAGAATAGGTATGTGTACATGCATAACTGAATCACTTCACTGTACATGTGAAACTAACACAACATTGTTAATCAACTATACTCCAATATAAAATTAAAAGTTTTTTAAAAAAAGACAAAAAAATATAAGTTGCAGAATGGTAAAGAATGGTTCCATGTGTAAAAAGTTTCAAAACATACAAATTAATGTATATGGTCTGTGAATACATACATACATTTATACACAAAGGATTGAGAAACATCAAATTTGGGATGGTGGTTTCTAAGCTGTAGCTCAGGGTAAAGACGAGGTAAGATAGTATGCTAACCCAATGTTTGACAAGTGGATTTCATGGAGTCCAAAGTTATGTTTTCATTTTGAAGCAAATGCTCAAATGAACCTTGAGTTCCTCTCCTGGCTGTCTGAAAGATCTAGAAAGACATATTCACTAGTTATTAGAAGAATATTTATTCAACAAATACAATGAGAAATAATGTTATATCTATCAAATTGATTAAAAAATAAAAAAGAACCATGCTGGTGAGGACACAGAGAAAGTTACACCCTCACAGACTGCTGATGGGCATACAATCCAGTAAAGACTTTCTGAAAATGTGGCTTCTTCGTAATATGACTGACTTGGCACTTTTTGTTTGTTTGAATAAAAATATAAATGTATGTGAGAGTTACACATCTGTGTAGGAACACAGAAAAAAATAAAAGAATATACTCTCAAACTGTTCATTTAAGTGCTTACCCCTCTCTCTGGAAAAGACACTGGAGTTGGAGGTTATGAGAGAGAGATAAGAAGAGGAAATGCCAGGGAATGAGGTAAAGAAATGGAAGTTGAGAGCAAATCATAAAGGGCCATGGATACTGAGCTAAAAGAGTTTGGACTCTGTCACAAATTCTTCATCTAGGATCTTACAAGCACCACATGGAGGACAGTGATGAAACAGATATGCATTCTGAGCCTGACTTATCTGGAAAGGAAATTATGTGTCTGCATGTGCCGCAGTCTAGCAGTACTGAAGGAAGACAGATCTGTCATCAAGACTTCAGCTAAACCCTTTCCCAAAAAGCAAATCTCCACTCCCTCTGCTTTTGCCTCCCCAGTCCTAATGGTGTAAGACTTGTTACCTCAGCTTAGATAGGTTGAGAAGTTTATCAACTATGATCACATGATTACCTTTGATTTCCAAAGTAACCCTCTGTGAAGCAGGCACCCCAGGAGGGTTATTCTCATTAACAGATGAGTTAACCAAGGTTTATGGAAGTTAAATCATTTGCCCAATAGCACGGTGGGAAACTGACAATAACACCACTAGAGGTAGCAGCAGTGCTAAATGCTTTTTAGCTCATATCTCATTAAGTCCTTGCAACAATTCTGAAGCAGATAAAGTCCATTTATAGATAAGGAAACTAAGGCTCAAGAGCAATCAAACAACTTGTCAAAGACCACACAGATCATAACTGGCTAAGTCACAAGACTAACATAGTTCTGACTCCAAAACCCTTGTCTTAACCAACATACTATTTCAGAATACATTAAGTGGTTATACATAATCATGTAAATAAGCAGGATTCGACACATGAACTAAGGAAAATTTCTGACAGAACAAGACTTGAAAAGGTAGGACTGCTTTCTATAGTCTGAAGAAATGCTGAATAAAAAAAGCCAAAACAGAAAATCTAACTATCTATCTTTAAAAAATTATCCCCCCCAACACAGATCACACTAGTAGTTTACTTAGCAATCTGGCATTTAAAAGGTAAATTTCTTCCAATAATATATTATTATATGTCTATATGCATAATTCATATAACCTCAAGTTCAACGAGTGCAATTATTTTCTACTGAGTGGTATCTTTCTGAAAAGTATGATAAAAACAATATATTTTATAAATTAATTTGAATTCAGTACCTTAGAGTTTAACTCTACAACCATTTAGGCCAACTTTTCCATTAACAGAATATATAAATAAATGTTTCAATAACTGACCACTAGGAAGTGATGATACAGCTCAATTTAGAAAAGAAACTGACTCAGGCATCCTTGGCCCATGCACTAATCATTAAAAACTAGCACTGACTATTCCCTTACAGTAATATTGTCATATGATCCAGCAATCCCACTCCTGGGCATATATCCAGAGAAAACCATAATTCAAAAAATACACGTACCCCAATGTTCACTGCAGTGCTATTTACAATAGCCAGGACATACAAGCAACCTAAATGTCCATCAACAGAGGAATGGATAAAGAAAATGTGGTGTGTGTGTGTGTATATATACATATATGTATATATATATACACACACACACACACACACACACACACACACACACACACACAAATGGAATATTACACAGCCATAAAAAAGAACAAAATAATGCCATTTGCAGTGACGTGGATGGACCTAGAGATTGTCATACTGAGTAAGTCAAAGACAAATATTATGATATTGCTTATATGTGGAATCTAAAAAAATGGTACAAATGAACCTATTTACAAAACAGAAATAGAGTCACAGATGCAGAAAACAAACTTATTGTTACTAAGGGGGAAGGGGGGGAGGGATAAATTGGAAGGTTGGGATTTGACATATACACACTACTATATATAAAATAGATACCTAATAAGAACCTACTGTACAGCACAGGGAACTCTACTCAACACTCTGTAATGATATGGGAAAAGAATCTAAAAATGAGTGGATGTATGTATACGTATAACTGATCCACTTTGCTGTACAGCAGAAACTAACACAACATTGTAAATCAACTATACTCCAATAAATTTTTTTAGAAGAGTACATGCTTATTTTTTAACTATTTTTCTCTTGTCTAGGATAAAGGGAATTATTCAGATAAATGAGGGGGGAACTGGATGTCCAGAGACTTTAGGAGTTCTAGCTACATTAAATTTGACCCACCTTATAATCTAACTCAGTCTCTACCCTGTATTCTCATGTTAAATGTAGGTATCACCTAGCTAGTTTCTGTCTCTAAAGGATTTTGGTTAAAAGTAGTATCGAAAAACAAATGAAATTAAAAAACAAAAAAGCATAAGATCTGGAGCTGTGGGTTTGGGTTCCAAATCCCTTGATTAATTACAATGTGATTTCTACTTCCCTTACATTTCTAGGTCTCAGTTTATCTGAAAAAATGAGTTTGGGGAGATACATGATCTCATAGGTACCTTAAAGCTCTAAAACTCCTACTGCTAAGTCTTCACAGAAAGTAGTTCCAAAGACCAATTTTGGGTGTTCAATACATAGTAGGATATTTAAGAATTACCTTCAGACTGGAAAATTCATTCTAACAAAATGTCCAGGTCAAAAACCAAACCCTTAGAATTACAGAAAAGATACTTCCAAAATTAAGTGTGTTCTGATTATATTTACATTCTGGGACAGTAGTTACCATCTATATATATTAAAAAGCTTACTTGGTCCACATGGCTATAGGTAATCATAGCTGCAAATGTTTTGAAATACCCTTACAATGTATTAATCACAATATGTTATGTAATACAGTCTCAGCATTTCCCAAAACGTATTTCTACAACATCTAGTTCCATGGTCAAATAGGTTTAGAATAAGATGTGTTTCTGCTGTCTGACAGCAGAAATTATTAGTTTTAATATAATAATGTACTCTTTTTTTTTTTTGGCTGAGTTGTGTCTTCGTTGCTGTGCGTGGGCTTTCTCTAGTTGTGGCAAGCAGGGGCTACTCTTCGTTGTGGTGCACGGGCTTCTCATCGCGGTGGCTTCTCTTGCTGTGGAGCTCGGGCTCTAGGCGCGTGGGCTTCAGTAGTTGCAGCACACAGACTCAGGAGTTGCAGCATGCAGACCTTAGAGCATGTGGGTTTCAGTAGTTGCGGCACATGTGCTCAGCAGTTGCGGCTCGCAGGCTCTAGAGCACAGGCTCAGTAGTTGTGGCTCACAGGCTTAGTTGCTCTGCAGCATGTGGGATCTTCCCGGACCAGCAATCAAACCTATATCCCCTGCATTGGCAGGCGGATTCTTAACCTCTGCGCCACTAGGGAAGTACCTAGTATAATAATGTACTCTTAATGAAGAATATAATATACGAGATTTCCCAATTTATTTGCATCAGAAAACCTTTTCTGAGGAATATCTGTATCTCATAGTTTCAAGTGAAAAGCACAAATATTTAGCAGTAAATAAAGGTCACTTTTAGACAAATTAGAACACTGATAGAACTTTACAGAATTATTTTTAAATTTGATATTTAAAAAACACTGGATCAATAATTGGAGTAACAAAGACTTAAAACTGAAATCTCCAATAATCTACCAGGCATTGTAATTCTCTGTAAGGGTATTAGAATGAGCTTTTGTATCTGGGGCTAACAAAGTAATATATTCAGTCACATAGGAATGGGGTGGAAAAAATACCTACCTTCTCTGAGCTGTTACCCTGCTCCTGCTAGTAGACAAAGGGTAGGTAAAACAGAACTGGGTCAAATGAATATATGTTCAAATCACAGAACAGAAGAAGCTTGCCCACTAGCTATCAAGATTTTTCAAACATATTTCTTTTAATAGAGTCATTAAGTGAGGAAAATAATTGACATTTCCCTTGAAAAACAAGATGCCATTCAGAATACCAGATTATTCCAGAACTAGCATGTATTATGCCAAAAGACTTAAAATAAAAGATTCTAGTGGTACCAACTAAAGTACAAAAGTTCAATTTTCAGATTCAACTGAAAAAGGAATCAACATCTAAATAAACTAAAGAACTAAAGAGCACTCTAATTCCTAACTAGAGGCATTAGTTTCTAGTCTCATTTTTAATGCTTTATAATGTACAAGGCTTCAGAAATATAAATTAAGTAATACAATCAAACTCAAATGTTTGTGTTTTTTTAATTAAAAAAAAATTGATCTAAAAGAACCTCTGTAAATGAATTGTTTTCAACTTTCAGAAAACTACATCAGCACATATTTTATTCCTTGTACTTTTTTTTTTCAACTGACAAAATAACTTTAATGGCCTCTAAGTTTAACATTTAACTCTAAAGTCTATGATTTAACCACATAATGAAGGCTACTAATATAAACACTATATATATATATATATATATATATATATATACACACACACACACACACATATATATATATATGTATATATCTTTCTTGACATTCAAGAAAAACCTACCATGTTAACTTTGGAATTCCTATCTACAAATACCATGGTAAATATAATTCCCAAAGATCATAAAGTACCACAAAACCAAAACAAAAAAAAAGTAGACGTATACTTGAATCTCAATGAGAATACTGTATATGCAATGGAGTAACATATGAGCTAATGAATAAAAAAGCTCATTCAGTGTGAGCATGGGGTGGAGGTTTAACTTAAAACTCATACCTCTTGTAGTGCCTAAGACTCAAATTCTTGCCCTAGCAAAACTTGACAAATTACTACATTATACTTTTTAAGGGACTGTATGAAAATCACCTATAATTGAATAAGATGCTGACCATTAAATCCACAAATGCCAAGGATTTTCTATACAGACATGCAGATTTCTTCAAGTTTGCTTGAATAATTCCTGTATCCACACTTTTATTTTAAATCTGTGGTCCATTTGCCCCAGGTCTTCCCTGCCTCACCCTAAAAGTACAAAATACAGCTAAGTTACCATCCTGCTATTTCCTGAATTCCACCTTAATTTTCTCCAAATATTATTAAGCCTATTTTTTTTTTGGAGTACAGATGCTTTACAATGTTATGTTAGTTTCTGCTGTACAGCAAAGTGAATTAGCTATATATATATCTATATACACACACACACACATACATATAACCCCTCTTTTTTGGATTTCCTTCCCATTTAGGTCACCAGCGAGCACTGAGTAGAAAGAGTTCCTTGTGCTATACAGTAGGTTCTCATTAGTTATCTATTTTATACATAGTAGGGTATATATGGCAATCCCAATCTCCCAATTCATCCCACCCACCCCCATTCCTTGTACTTTAAAAATTATCTTAATTCTGACAAAATTGGACCTACAGCCCTTATGATTTTTGGTTTAAAAATGGCAGCGTAAAAAATGATGTGACCTCTTTCTCCTCTTGAAAAAATCTCAAAACTAAGAAAACAATGAGAAATAGAAATACAAACTACACTTCCATCCTTAAGCACACTAGAAGACATCCCTAACCACATATGTGAGAATGCAATGGGTTAAAGAGGGATGCTGGACGGTCTCAAGCAAGGGAGAAGGCTTGCAGCTTCAAATCTCAACATTATCATACCTCAGTTCTCTAAAGTACTTGGCATGGCCAGAAGGGCAAGGCCAACAATCCCTTGTTTGGCATATCGGAAGCTTTCACAGATTTCATTTTGCATCACTGAGACACAGGAGAATCAGAACTGAACAAGAAATCATAGAGTTTAAAAGGGTACATGTTTTCCCGGGGGTGGGGAAAAGACTATTGTACTTCTAGGATTCAAAGAGAATTCTTTGAGCATCTACACAAACTCACTGCTACCTAAAAATGAACAGGAGAAGGAAGTCAATGGCAAAAGCAGCAGATCAATAAGTACAGAGTCTTCAAGGTCAAAAAATCTGACCAAGAATTAATACTGAGTCTAACAATATAGTTCAGTATAAAAACAACAGGTAAATATTATTAAATATGTAAGAACTCAAGGAATATTGTTCCTATGAACTGCTCTTGAAGAAAACACTAGTTTATAAAGTTCTATCATCCAGAAGACACATAGAAAAACTATGACCTCCTGGGCCTCAGCACCACTCACCAGTGGCCTAACACCAAGTCTGGGACCCCGAGGTCCCAGAGCCAGAGACCCCAGGACACAGCTCCATGTACCAGTAGGCCAGCACTGGCACCAGGACTCAGTCTCATCCACTGTTGAGCAGGCACAAGCCCCTGGAACCCCTGGGCCTCAGCCCCACTCACCAGTGGGCCAACATCAGTCCCAGAACTATTGTGGCCCCACAGCCAGCCATGTAAAGACCCAGCCCACCCACCAACAGGCCAGGACCACCCCAGGACTCCTCTGGCCATGTAGCCAAATGTGCCAGGACCCAGCCCCACCCACCAGCGGCCAGCAGCCTCCACAAAAGGCGGGGCCTGGCAACCAACTAGACTGGGGGCCAGCCATACCTGAGTGTGCCCATAGCAGGCAGCCCACCACAACATAAGCGCCGACAGAGCCCACAAAGAAGACATTCCTAGAACTTATAGCTCTGGTGACCAGAGGGGAGTGTGCTATTGGGATCCATAAGACATTTCCCATATAAGGCTACTATTCCAAGATCAGGAAATATAACCAATCTACTTAATACACAGAAATAAAAGTAGCAAATTAAGCAAAATGAGGGAGACAGAGGAATACATCCCAAATGAAGGAACAAGTTAAAACCCCATAAGAACTAAGTGGAGATATGGAATCTACCCAATAAAGAGTACAAGGTAATGATCTTAAAGATGTTCAAAAAACTCCAGAGAAGAATCGATAAACACAGTGAGAAGTTTAACAGAGACAGAAAATATGAAGAGCAACCACAGATGAATATGATAACTGAAATAACAAATATATTAGAAGGAATCAACAGTAGATTAGATGATACAGAGAAATGGAGCAGCAAACGAAAGTCAGAGTAGTGGAAATCACTGAAGCTGGAAAGAAAAAAGAATAAAAAGAAATGAGGACAGTTTAAGAAACCTCTAGGACAACATAAAGCATACTAACATTCACATTATAGGGATCCCAGAAGGGGGTGGGGGTTGGGGGTAGCGCAGAGAACATATTTGAGGACATAATAGTTGGAAACTTCCCTAACCTGGGAAAAGAAACAGACATCCAGGTCCAGAAAGCACAGACAGTCCCAAACAGGATCAACCAAAAGAGGACCACACCAAGACACATTGTAATTAAAATGGCAAAAATTAAAGATTAAGGGAGAATATTAAAAGCAGCAAGGGAAAAGCAACAATTTATGTACAAGGGAACTCTCATAAGACTACCAGCTGTTTTTCAACAGAAACTCCACAAGCCAAAAGGGGATGGCATGATATATTTAAAGAGATGAAAGAATAAAACCTACAATGAAGAATACTCTACCCAACAAGGCTTTCATTCAGATTTGGAAGAGAGATCAAAAGTTTTACGGACAAGCAAAAGCTAAAAGAGTTCAAACCCACAAAACCAGCTTTACAAGAAAGGGTAAAGACCACAACTAGAAATATGAAAATTACAAAAGGAAAAATCTCATTGGTAAAGGGAAATATACAGTAAAGGTAGTAAATCAATAAAGCTTGCAGGAAGGTTAAAAGACAAAAGTAGTAAAATCATCTATATCCACAATAAGTAGTTAAGGGATATATAAAACAAGAAGATACAAAATATCTTACACCAATCAAAACAGTAAATGAGAGAGGGGGAGTAAAAATGGAGGGTTGTTAAAATGCATTCAAACTTGAGATCAGAAACTTAAAATACTCACATAGGTATAGATTGCTGTAATATAAACCTCATAGTAACTACAAACTAAAAATCTATAATAGATACACACCCAAAAAAGAGGAAAGTATCCAAACATAACACTACGGATAGTCACCAAACCACAAAAGAGCAAAAGAAGGAACAAAAAGCACTACAAAGATAACCCAAAAACAAACAAAATGGCAACAGATACATACCTATCACTAAATAGTTTTAATGTAAATGGACTAAATGCTCCAAACAAAAGACATAGAGTAGCTGAATGGATACAAAAACAAGACCCATATATATGCTGCCTACAAGAGACTCGTTTCAGGTCTAAAGACACACATAGACTGAAAGCTAGGGAATGGAAAAAGGTATACCATACAAATGGAAAATCAGGGTAGCAATATTTATAGCAGACAAAATAGACTTTAAAACAAAGACTGTGACCAGAGACAAAGGACATTACATGACGATAAAAGGATGAATCCAAGAAGCTATAGCAACTGTAAATACATATATGCACCCAACAAAAGAGCAGCTAAATACATAAAGCAAATATTAATAGATATAAAGAAAGAAACTGACATTAACACAGTAATAGTAAGGGACTTTAACACCCCACTTACATAAATGGACAGATTATCCAGACAGAAAAATCAATAAGGAAACACTGGCCTTAAATGACACATTTGACCAAATGGATTTAATAGCTACACAGAGAACATTCCATGCAAAAAGCAGTAGAATACACACTCTTTTCAAGTACATATGGAACATTCTCTAGGATACATCACAAGCTAGGCTACAAAACAAGTCACAGTAAATTTAAGAAGAATAAAATTGTATCAAGCAAGTTTCCCAATCACAAGGCTATGAGACTAGAAATCAACAACAAGGAAAAAAAACTGCAAAAAACACAAACACATGGAGGCTACACAATATGCTACTAAACAGTCAATGGATCATTGAAGAAATAAGGTGAAATAAATAAAATAAATACCCAGAGACAAACGAAAATAAAAATACAATGAACCAAAATCTATGGGACATAGCAAAAGCAGTTTTCAGAGGGACGCTTATAGTGATACAAGCATACCTCAGGAAACATTAAAAATCTCAAATAAACAACCTCACCTTACACCTAAAGGAACTAGAAGAAGAAATAACCCAATGTTAGCAAAAAAAGTAAATCATAAAGATTAGAGCAAAAAGAAATGAAATAGAAACTAAAAAACAATAGAAAAGATCAATGAAACTAAAAGCGAGTTCTTGAAAAGAAAAACAAAATTGATAAGCATTTAGCCAGACTCATCAAAGAGAGGGCCCAAATAAATTAAATCAGAAATGCAAAAGAAGTTACAACTGACACTACAAAAATACAAAGGATCACAAGAGATTACTATGAACAATCATACACCAATAAAATGGACAACACAGAAGAAAAGGACAAATTCCTAGAAATGTACAATCTCCCAAGACTGAATCAGGGAGAAATACAAAATATGAACAGACTAATTACCAGGAATGAAATCAAATCATTAACCAAAAAATCCCCAACAAACAAAAGTCCAGGACCAGAGAGCTTCACAGGTGAATATTACCAAACATTTAGAGAAGAGTTAATACATATCCTTCTAAAACTACCCCAAAAAATGGCAGAGGAAGGAATGTTTCCAAACTCATTCTATGAGGCCAGCCATCATTGATACCAAAACCAGACAAAAACACTGGGGAAAAAAAAAAAAAAAAGATTACACCCAATATAACTGATGAACAGAAGCAGAAATCCTCAATGAATGAAATATTAGCAGACCAAATTCAACAATATATTAAAAAGATCATACACCATGATCAAGCAGAATTTCTCCCAGGGGTACAAGGATGGTTCATTATCCACAAATCAATCAATGTGATACACCACATTCAGAAATTAGGGACTAAAAATCATATGACCATCTCAATAAGATGCAGAAAAGCTTGTGACAAAATCCAACATCTATTTATAATAAAAACTCTCAACAAAGTAGGTACAGAGGGAACATTTCCTAACATAATAAAGGCCATTATGACAACCCTAACATTATACTCAACGGTGAAAGCTGAAATCAGTTTTTCTAAGACCAGGAACAAGACTTGCTGCTTTTACTCACATATTATAGGAAGTCCTAGCCACAACAATCAGAAAAGAAAAAGAAATAAAAGGAATCCAAATTGGAAAGGAAGTGGTGAAACTGTCACTGTCTGTAGATAACATGATATTATACATAGAAAATCCTAAAGACATCATCAAAAAAACCAGTAGAACCCATTAATGAATTCCATAAAGCTGCAAGATACCATATTTACAGACAGAAGTCTGTTGCGTTTCTATACACTAACTAAACTATCAGAAAGAGAAATTAAGAAAATCCCATTTACAACAGCATCAAAAAGAATAAAATACCTGGGAATAAATCTAATTAATGTGGTAAAAAAAAAAAGACTTGCACCCAGAAAACTATATGACTCTGATGAAAGAAACTAAAGATGATACAAACAGATGGAAAGATACACCATGCTCATGGACTGGAGGAATTAATATTTTTCCATACTACCCAAGGCAGATTCAACGCAACTCCTATCAAAATACCAATGGCACTGTTCACAGAATTAGAATAAATAATTCTAAAATTTGTATGAAAACACAAAAGACCCCCAAAAAACAAAACAATCTTAAGAACAAAGCTGAAGGTATCATGCTACCTGGTTTCAAACTATACTACAAAGCTACAATAATCCAAACTGTATGGTACTGGCACAAAAACAGACACACAGATCAACGGAAACAAACGGAGAGCTCAGAAATTAAGCCCATGGACTTATGGTCAATTAATCTACAACAAAGGAGGCACGAATACACAGGGGGGGAAAAGACATCCTCTTCCATAAACGGTGTTGTTGGGAAAACTGGACAGCTACAAGCAAAAGAATCAAACTGAACTACTCTCAGACCATATACAAAAATAAATTTAAAATGGATTAAAAACTTAAATATAAGACCTGAAAGCATAAAACTTTTAGAAGAAAACAAGCAGTACACTCTTTGACACCGGTCTTAGAAGTATTTTTTTGTATATGTCTCCTCAGGCAAGGGAAACAAAAGCAAAAACAAACAAATGGCACTACATCAAACTAAAAGCTTTTGCATAGTGAAGGAGACTATCAATAAAATGAAAAGGCCACCTACTGAATGAGAGTAGATATTTGCAAATGATATATCTAATAACGAGTTAATATCCAAAATATATAAAGAACTCATACAACTCAATGCCAGTAAAACAAACAACCTAATTAAAACATGGGCAGAGACCATGAATAGATATTTTTCCAAAGAAGACACAGATGGCCAACAGGTACATGAAAAGATATTCAACATCTTTAATCATCAGGGAAATGAAAATCAAAACCACAATGAGACATCACCTCACACCTGTCAGAATGGCTGTCATCAAAAAGACAACAAATAACAAGTGTTGGAGAGGATGTGGAGAAAAAGGAATCCTTGTGCACTGTTGGAGGGAATGTGTATTGGTACAGCCACTGTGGAAAACAGTATGGAGGTTCCTCAAAAAATTAAAAGTAGAACTACCATGTGATCCAACAATTCCACTCCTGGGTATTTACCCAAAGAAAACAAGAAAACTAATTTGAAAAGATATATGCATCCCTATGTTCACTGCAACATTATAATAGCCAAGATACGTAAACAACCTAGGTGTCCATCAAATAGGTGAACGAATGTGGTATATACAATGGAATATCACTCAGTCTTAAAAAAGAATGAAATCTTACCATTTATGACAATATGGATGGACCTAGAGAATATTATGCTAAGTGAAGTAAGTGAGAGAAAGACAAATACCATATGATTTCACTTATATATGAATCTAAAAAACAAAACAAATGAACAAACATAACACAACAGAAACAGAGTCATAGATACAGAGGACAGGTGGTTGCTTATAGGGGTGTAGGAGAAGAGAAATAGGTGAGGGAGATTAAGAGGTACAAACTTTCAGTTACAAATTAAATGAGTTATGGGTCTGAAATGTACAGTATGTACATTATAATGTACAGTACAATTATGTAATATCTTTGTATGGTGACAGATGGTAGCTACACTTATCATGATGATTATTTTGAAATGTACAGAAATAGCAAATCACTATGTTGTGTACCAGAACTAACACAGTCCTGTAGGTCAATTATACTTAAAAACAAACCAAAAAACCTGAAAGAAAGATAGATTTGTGGTTATCATAGTGGGAGGGGAGATTAGATGAAGGCAGTCAAAAGGTACAAACTTCCAGTTATAAGATAAACAAGTACTAGGGATGTAATGCACAGCATGATAAATATAATTAACACTGTTATATGTTACATATGAAAGTTAAGAGAGTAAATCCTAAGAGTTCTCATCACAAGGAAAAAAAAGTTTTTCTATTTCTTTAATTTGTACAAATCTTTAATTTTTATCTATATCAGATGATGGATGTTCACTAAATCTATTATGGTAATCATTTTATGATGTACATAAGTCAAATCATTATGCTGTACACCTTAAACTTATACAGGGTTGTATGTCAACTATATCTTAATAAAACTGGAATTTGAAAGGATGAAAATGAAATACAGGCAGAGTCTATATGTTCAAAATGACATAGGCATTATATAGACACAAGAATATTCACTGTAGCACTATATGTAACAATATATTCAAATAACCTAAATATCCATCACCAAGGTCCTCGTTACATAAATTATTTTTTATTCAGTGAAATATTATGTAATTATTTAAAAGAATGGGGCAACAACCATGTACTGGTATTAAACAATTGAGATAGTAAAGCATACTGGCTAATAGTAAGGACTCTGCAGGGAGACTGCTGGAGTTCAACTTCCAGCTCCACAACTTATTAGCATTTTACTTAAAGTTTCTAGGCCTCAGTTTCTTCCTCTGTAAGAAGGGGATAAATAATATTATCACAACTCTCAAGGTTGTGATGAAGATTAATAATGAATACCAAAATGCTTATTAGAACAGGGCCTAGAACATACAAAGCACTGCATAAGTATTAGATTAGTTATAGTTAAGTGAGAAAAACCAGCTGTAGAACAGCATAGTATGCTATCATTTATGAAAAAAATTAATATACTAATATATGCTTATATATGTATAAATTATCTGTAGAGGTACACACAAAACTGACAGTGGTTTCCTAGGAAGGGAAACCAGGCAGAAGAGGTTTCAGAGTGGGAGAGAGATTTGCTTTATATGTCTGTATCTTCTGGACTTTGTATCATAAGCATATACTGATCAGATAAAAATCAGTACTTAAAAATCAGTACCCTTAAAAATGTTAAGGAATCTAGGATGACTGAACACAATGCCATTTTTCTGATTAGTTCTCTGACCACCATGCCTAAGGTACGTTTACTCAGATCAAAGGTCATAAATAGCAAACTCTCAGAGACAAATGTATTTCTTTAAAGTACCTATGAAAGTTCAGATATTTAATATGTTACTACATAATATACAAAGGGTATTTACCTTTGGAGACAACACTACAAATACAAATGTTAAAAAGTGTTCATAGCAATGTGCATATAAATAGCAAAACATTAGAAATAACCTACATGTACAACCTACATGTACATCAGTAGTCTCAATAAATTATGGTGCCACACAATGGAGTATCATTTAGACATTTAAAATGACAGCATACACATGCACTATAAATTTATGTATAAAATTATAACTTTGCTCATAAATGATAAACAGTAAATTATGGACTCTTTCTATACAAGAATACAGATATACTTCATTCCTTTTCATTGCTATAATTTGTGGTATGACTACACCATAATTTACTTAATCATTCTCATATCAACTGACATTTAGGTTACTTCTATTAGCCTTTTTTTTTTTTTTTGGCCAGTACAAATAATGCTTCATCGAACATAAATCTTCAAACACAGGAACCAGTATTTCCATAAAGTAGATTCCTGAAAGCAGACTGTTTCGTCAAAACTAATGTACATTTTAAATATTTATGGGTAGTTCCAAACTGTCTTCTTCCAAAGAGACAGCATCAATTTATACTCTCCCAATATTGCCAATTATTATTTGTTCTCGTCTTTGTCAATCTGATGTATGAAAAATGATATATTATCTATATTTCCTTGATTAGTGAGGGTGAACAAATCTTTCCATTCTTTCACTATTTGTGGTATTCAGACAAAAAACAGACCACAGCTACACTATGTTTAACACACATTGTGGTTTAAATTTTTCTTAAAGTGCTAATATTTAATAATTGGGAGCTTCACATACAAATTCAGACCTCTACTTTTCATTTTAAAAAATTCAAAAAAAGTGGGCACCACTGGGTTAACATTTCTTAATGACAAAAAGCAACTGGTGCTAAATAGAAGTTGTGCCCACCCAGTGCTCTCCAACTCAACAATCTCATATATTAACCTTACTGAGTTCACTTATGTTACCTGCCTGATCTCCTGTAGGAATTTAAGTTTAGCACCCCATTACTATTGAGTTATTTGTTTACATACTAGTTATCAGAATTCTTCCGATGAAGGAGATATATATATGTGTGTCTGTGTATGTATATATATATATGTATGTATATATATATATATATATATATATACACAGACACACATATAAATACATGTAATTATATATAATATTTTCTCTTGATTTTTCTTTTTAACTTAATATTGTTCATAAATATATATATATAAATATATATAAAATCTTAAAGCCTAAAAAACACCTATCAAATGATAGCAATGTCTACCCTTGGTTATTAGGATGGCTTTCACTTTTATTTATCTCTGTATTATTTTTTTAATATATACAATAAGCATTCCCTCCTTTTATAATCAGGGAGGGGGAAAAAAGCTATGTTCATTTTGAAACAGAAAATGATAGTTTGGTTATGTTCACTTTTAACCTGACAAAGGATAATAAAATGTATTTATAAAGAAAACCTGAATATACAATACAAGAGGAGCTCAACATAATCAAAGCCCATTTAAATTAGTCTACAACAGCTCATGAGGAACTAAACATATCCAATACTTCAGAGTCGAATTGTAATGTACATTGTTTTTACAAGAGATATTCAAAAGTACCTGGAGTGATCTGATTCACATTGAAGTTATAAACCAAGTTTTTGAATACTGGCAGTTCAGAAACCAGTCTTTCCCTCCATTTATGAATATTTCAATTTTTATAAATATAAAAACTATATTTTCATCCAGTCAACATTTTATTTAATACATACTAAATGCTATGCACTGTGCAAGATGCTAAGTATGCAACAATAACAAGGCAAAGTCCTTACCTGTAAGCTCACCAACAAGTGAAAAAGGCAAAAACATAGTGTGGTAAGAGCTGCTGAAGCACAAAGAGAAGGCACTTAAACCAGCCTTGGAGTTTGGGGGACTCAGGCTTCTTCTTAAAAGAGATAACATCTAAGGAGGAATCAACTAAAAAGAGTGGGAGGGAGTCAGGAATCCTAGAGTCATCCTGACTCCTCTCTCTCCTTCAACTTTCATATCCTAACAATCACTAAATCCTACCCATTCTTCCCATAAAATTTCTCCTGACTCTTCAACTTCTCTTCATTCTCATCGCCACTACCCTGTTCCGGATACACTGAATACTCTCCTCTAATAGCTTTGTAACTGGTCTCACAACATGCACTCCCCATCCCGTTCCTAACCTAATCACTGCACTGCAATTAGAGAGATCATTCAAATATTCAAATCTAATCAAGCAACTGTCCAATTCAGAACACTTGGAGGGGAGAGTGGGTGGCCCCACCAACATAGCCCTCAGGATAAAATCCAAAATTCTTAGCAATAACTACCAAGCCTTTCAAGATCTGGCCCCTGACTTCTCCTGCCATAACTCCAACATTCCCCACCTTGTCCTCCGGTCACATGAACTTCTTTCAGATCCCATAGCAAGTCCTGCTATCTCTTGTCCCCAGGACTTTGCATGAGCTATTTCATTCGACCAGAAACAGGTTTACAGTTCTTCACTGAGCTAACTCCATGTATCCTTCAGATCTCAGTTCAGAAGTCAGGGAAGCCTTTCTTGACTACTCAAAAGCCTTTCTGAATACTGCCTCCCCCAACCGTGCTCCCATTCAAAACTTCCCCTATTAGAATATTTTTCACACAGTATCATACTTGTCAAGTTAGTTGTCTCTCTCATTTAAAGTAGTAGGAAAACAAGGAGCCTTCTGTCTTTTTCACAGTTGTATCCTAATAGTTATAAATAATACCTAGCAGTTATATTTACTGAAAGAATTATAAATATTTGTTAACTTGGCTTTATCTACCCTACTAAATAGCAGCCTCCTTACAATTTTTACTTTAAAGTACGTTACAACTTCAAAGATACTATGAACTTTTTATTAAGCACTCAATAAGCATGTAGTAAACACTTGCTGAAGACAGTTGAACAATAAGCAAAGATAAAAACCTTGTCTCATTGCATAGTTTCCCTATACTCTACTTAAAATTAAATCACTCAGATTTTTTAATGAATACCTAAAAATGGCAAGATTTCAACTATTTTCCTGTTTTTAAAGATCTGAAATGCTCCTTACTCTTTTACGTATTTTAAAGGACAATAAACTGCTGTCCCCTCCAAATCACATAAAGCTATATATTTTTGTAGTTCAAAAGTCAAAAAAGGAGGTCTTCCCTGGTGGCGCAGTAGTTGAGAATCTGCCTGCCAATGCAGGGGACACGGGTTCGAGCCCTGGTCTGGGAAGATCCCACATGCCGCGGAGCAACTGGGTCTGTGAGCCACAACTACTGAGCCTGCGCGTCTGGAGCCTGTGCTCCACAACAAGAGAGGCGGCGATAGTGAGAGGCCCGCGCACCGCGATGAAGAGTGGCCCCCACTCGCCGCAACTAGAGAAAAGCCCTCACACAGAAACGAAGACCCAAGACAGCCAAAAATAAATAAATAAATTTATTTAAAAAAAAAAAAGTCAAAAAAGGAATCTTCAAAACTGGAAGACCAAAGATCAAGAAAGCACCCAAAATTAACATGTTCAAGGGAATGTTATTGTTAGAGAGAAATGGAAAAACACATCCTTAAACAGCATGAGTGAACATGAGGTGAGAATACTTTTCATGGAGGCTAAAGAAATAACTGTAAATAAAGAAATAAAATGCTCTGTATTAGTCCATGTTAATTAGAATCATGCCAAGAGTGTGCAACTCATAGCACCTCTAAATTCATTCATTCAGCTTTTCCCCCCTGTGGTAAAGAGGCAAGATGAAATAGTTTGGACTGACGTGGAGAAGGACTACATTTTATATAGTAGCAAATACATGAGTTTTTTTCAAGAAATCTGGTGTTCTTTCTTATGGCAATAAGACTTATTACGTAATTTTGATTCTGAGCAAACAGAGGTTTTAAGCAAAGAATTGAAAATTTCTGTTTACTCAACCTAAAAATCAATCCATAATTGAGATTACAGGTCTCTTGTATAACACTTCAACTCACTATATATATATAAATTGCAAGATTCTCCAGCAAAATAAAAGGCAGGGGTGGGGTAGAAGGGATTTAAATGTCTCAATATGATTAAGATATAATAATAAACGTCAAGTATCTTGACCAAACTTTATCTGAAAAACTCTTATGCCACACGATCTCAAAAAAAAGATTTGCCTGTGAATATGTTTAAACTGCCTTTCTTTCCAATGAACTCAAATCGTCACACAGAACCTAAGTATTCCTAACATACACTTTACTCTTCATTTAACATGGGCTAATTGGCAATAAATCAAAAAGTTGGTTACCTAATTATCAGTGTAAAGCACAAGAGATAAAATGTAATTGCTATCTTAGGTTATACGCACTAAGGTGACCACAGTATTCAAAAAGTATTTTCAAATTAAAACAAATGATTTTCAGTACTTTTAAGCTGAAAATTAATTACATTTAACTGCTTTGTTTTTGTATGTATAAACCCACACATTCTTTCACTAGGTCTTATCTGATTATAAATCCTTTCCATTACTCATTCTATAAACTATTTTTCAGAAACTGTCAGAAAAAAATATAAACAAAAAAAAATTTACTACACATAGCAAGATTAGAAGTGTGGTCTCAGTTTGCAGGGCAGAAGTTGAGACACAGATGTAGAGAATGGACATATGGACACCAAGGGGGGAAAACTGCGGTGAGGTGGGGATGGTGGTGTGCTGAATTGGGCGATTGGGATTGACATGTATACACTGATGTGTATAAAATTGATGCCTAATAAGAACCTGCAGTATAAAAAAACAAACAAAACAACTAATATTAAACTTTCATTGGGTTATTTGTATGGAAATATGTTAATATAAATGTTTCAGACATTACATGAAATTTCTAAAAATCTTATATTTGTAAAAAAAAAAGAAGTGTGGTCTCAAGATAGGTATCTTACATTTAAGAATCAGTATTTAGTAAGTTGCCTTTATTATAAAACAAATAGCCTTTCTCACATTCACATAGTCCATTTTTGAGATTATTTAGATGAAGACCGTATGTTCAACTAATTATTTATCTAGTCGTCCTAACAGCTGTTAAAATAGGATTTACACCATGCATTTTGGGCCTTAAAAATATAATCTTGTTATCTCTGTATTACATTTTAAAAAATATCCCAAAGCAAAAAATCTTCCTCATACAAGATCAAAAGAAATACATTGAGCAGCCAGGCCCAATTTAACCTAGGGTTAATAAAGAATTTCTCCCATCAGAAGCTACTCTAAATATTGAAAGGCATCCCTTGCTTATAGTTTTGAATATACATCAAAAAAAACCCCACACATTTATTTTTGTAATTTAACACATTAAACTAACCTGTTTCCAACTGCTATGTACTATCTACTATTGTGTGACTATAATTGCAAAATATGATTCCCACCTACGTTACAGAAGCTGTGATGTAAAAATATTCTTACACCACAAAGATGTAAATCCCATTTAGTAATTTGCAGGTTGCAAGTGATATAGTACTTAAATTATGCCAGAAAGAAAAAACATTATTTAGCCTTACTTAATTTCAATTACTCTCAGAACAACTCAAATATTATCAAATTATTAGTTATAAAAACTGGATAATGGTATGGTCAGAAAAAAGATGTCAATTAATAAATTATTTTTATTTTTAGACATTAATCTACATTTGCAGATCATTCATTTTCAAAGAATTTGAATATAATAAAATATAGCAAAACTTCAATTATATGAAACAATTTCAACTTTCTTTGATAAAACAAAAGTCTTCAAGATCTTGCCACAGGATCATTATTATTATATCAATTATCACAGTGTGTGTGTATGGAAATGTCAGGCATAAGTGAGCTCCTGTTAAAAAAAGGTCAGATAAGTTTTTTATATTTTTGTATGCAGATAATTAGTTATACATTAAAGCACTGTTGACAGAGCTGACTCTATAAAAATTATATAGCTGACTTTTAAGGCAAATTTATTAAGTCATTCCTTTTTCACATCACAAAAATCTTTAAACTGAAACATTTAACTCTTAATATCCATTTGCTTGATATTATAATTAGTGTAGATCAACTCAGTCCCTTTTTTAATTAACAAAATAAGCTGGTAAAAGTATGTTTTATCAAATGCCTTTACAATATACTATCCTGAACAATGGATATAAACTAGTAGATTTCATTCTTTATATTTAGTTTCTAATCAGTTTTAGTATCTGGTTCTCACAGTCTGACACAATGCTGCAACGTTTGGGTTGCCCAACATTCTAGGGGAAATGTTTAAAATTATTTCCACTGAAATATTTAAGTCCTGTACACAAGCATCATGGAAGTGTTTACATCAGTTGTCAAACTTTTTAAATAAAAATATTAAATTTTAATAGAATTTTTTTTAATGTTTGTGCTTCAAAAATAGTGACTCCATTTTTAAAAAGTCATTTTTCTCAAGCCCCAAAGCAAATCTTGCTTTTCATGCCATATTTGCAACCTAAAACATTACTACCTGATTTATGTCACTCACTCACTCACTGACCATCATTATATTTGATCACCTTTAGGTTCTTACTGCCCAAAGCCCGACACAGTCTCACATGTTTTGGAGCTTCAATACACTTTGTTCTTGTCCTAAATACTCATGTTCTGTGCGTACTACTATAAGCTATTATATAACAGGAGGTGGGAAAAATTAAAAAATATTGCAGCACTACAAGCCATTTAACATGCTGAGCTTCCACAGTTGCTTAGTGGGTGTTCTGAAACTAGGCCATATTTCTAGTATTAAGAATTTAAAATCCCTACTTCCAAAGTACAGAAATAACTGTTTTCAAGATTAAACCATAAAACCTTACTATTTTAAGCTCCCTGGTATATAAGCATCCCATTTCTATGAGTTTAAAACTGTAATTAACACATGGTAGATAAACCAATATTTGTTTTAACAACAAATAAGAAATAACTAGCTCTTTTACCTATCCTTATAATACTCAGAGAATTCAACAGATTACAAAATTAAGAAAAAATGCAATTTTTATGAACCAGAACTAAAGCCCTTCAGTGAAATATCAAATTCTTTATCCCAGAAGATATAAAAAACAAAGTTGAATTAAATATAATCTATTTCAGGTCACCCAAGCAAAGAAGTAATTATGACCTGCAACCTAATTTTTCCAGTCCAGGTTACCAAGAAATACCAAAAATAAATAAATAAATAAAACTTACTCTCTTTAACAGTTTAAAAGTTGTGGAAATATTTATGTCATTTTGTCATATCATTGCAACAGGTATGTTTTCATTCAAAACTGATAAAAACATGTTGTTACTTAATTTTACATATTTCATACCTCAGTACACAAAGAAACACATGGTAGGTATAAAACCTACAAACTTTAAGGCAGTAATATTATACTGCACTGATTCAGTACTTTCAGACAATTATTTGCTTCAACTTAGTTTTACTCAGTAAATACTTACAATACCTATTACGTTTCGTCTCATTAAGCGAATCTTCCCAATAACAAAAGATTAACACATTAAAATTCTTAATTGTATCATTTTAGATGGAAACCTTCCTGAAATATAATACACGCTCCTGTGTCATCTTTAACAAAATTTACTAACAGCAATTAATCTCGTCATGATCTTACATCACCATTTTTGCTACACTGTTCTCCATATAAAACAAATGACATCTTAAAAAGATTTCAAGTGTTTATCCCATAAATTTGCCTTAAACTGCTATATTCTTTTAAATGTGTTATATCTGCTTTTTAAGTATTTTACCCTTGCTCTTATTTTCAACTTTCATGTGGCCTCGAGGAGTACCCCAGTCCTTTTTATATTTGGTTAACAAACTTTTTTAAATTGTACATTATAAGAGTTTAGAGAGCCCTCAATTAAGACCTAGGGGATTCTAAGAGCAGGAAATGTGTTTAAGAGCAAAAGCACTATGACAACTCTTTGTCCTTTTCAGTGGCTTGTTTGTTTGGGGGCCCTAGACTATTAATTTAAACTAATTTTCTATTAAGAGCCTACGAAGTCAAGACATTGTATACTGGAGAAATGGTAGTAAAGGTGGCAGACATACTTGATGCTCATCATGAAGTTTACAGTCTAGCAAAAAAGAAAGACAAACACATCATTACAAAAATAATTTAGTGTTATAAAAAGGAAATACAGGTGTGGTAAGGGACCTTAAAACAGGAGAACCTAACTAGAGATCAAAGGCCTCCCAAAGGATATGATATGGAGGCCTGAAGGGCAATTAGGAAGTTAGCCAGGTGCAGAGAGCACGGGGTTGTATCCAAAGAGATGATACCAGAAACGTTTTAGTTTCCTAAAAAATAACCTTGAGATAAGTGAGATGTTATAATATTTATGAGGTGACTGCTAAAACGTGAACATTTAAAAAGGATTTCTCAGATTTCTATAATGAAAATAACAGGAAGAATCAAAACAAACAAAAAAAAGCAATACAAGAATGTTTTAAAATGGGAAAACTATGGCACTTTGCGGGGAATGAAGTTTGGAATGACAAATAAGGTCCCTCACTGTGCCCTCAAATAAGTATTAAATCATACTATAAGAAAAATTACTTAATATTCAAGTTCAGAGAACTTTTAAATCATATAAAGCCAGATAAAGACTTCTACCAGGATATAACTGCTGATCATACAGTCTGATTTACCTAAAGCAAACAGTGACACTTTGAAATTAAGTATGAGAAGAAGTTGTTTTTAACGTTCTCAGAAGAGTGCATTTTAAATGTTTGTATAATAAAACCTTACCGTGAAAAAAAAAAAAAAAAAAAAAAAAACCTTCCCGTGAGTTCTAAGGAAGGAAATTCATAAATGTTACCTTAACATGATGCATACATGCTGAGAAAAATATATTTAAATATGATTTTGAAACATTTTATCATTATCCAAGTTCTAATTCTCAGAATTATTCCACATTAGGCTGATATATTCTTGTATTTAATTAAAATATTAATGGAAAATATACACAGTTAAAAGTTTTAAATAATAATTTGGAGCAGCTCCCCAACATTAATGGAGATCCATAGTTCAAGGCCCAAATTAAATGAGGTACACAAGACAGAGCAATCTCTAAAAATGATAACTTTAATGAAAGCCTACTGTATCACTTAAAAGATTAGGTCATACATGGACTCCAAATTGTTATTCCCTGCAGTTCTCCAAATGGACCTTAACATGTCTTAACTTCTATGCTTTTTCTACCCTCTACCTATCCAACTTATTCCTCAAGAGTTAGTTCAGGTTGTATCCTTCAGTAAGCATTGCTGGTTATACATGCAGTCTGAATCTTAATTCATCTGAGTTCTTCAGTGTATACTGTTATCAAAGCGCTTGTCATATTGTAAAACAATTTACTGTTTGTCCCGTTCATGCAACAAACCATGAACTTACTGAAAGCAGGAAACATAGTATATTTATTCCTGTACCCTCACAGTATGGGACATACATGGCACTCAGTAGAAGGTCTATGACATTAGTGAGTATGAAACTAGTTAGTAAGAAATATTTACAGAACAAACTTTAAAAGTTAACTTAAAGACTATCTGCAAAATTATGAAAGTCCTGAAAGCAGGAAGGACTGCTGTACAACACAAAAGTGGACACTGAGAAAGCCCAAATTTAACTGATGAAACTAACTCAA